>NC_140089.1:25458938-26058938 GCF_964237585.1 Gallinula chloropus
AGGCATGAAATTACATTAACTTACACAAAAAAATACCAAATAAATAAAAAACAATCTCCAACTTACCCTTTACTTTTAGATATCAGTCCAAGGGACTGACAGAGCCGATGAACAAATGCTCTCTCAGTACTAGTTAAAGAAGACGGAAACTCCATTTCTAGAAATATAATTTGAAAAAAAAAAAACCAACATGCAGTACCCTTCACATATACATTACCTGAACCTTACGAGTTTTTAAACCCCCAACATCCTCCCGCAGGCAAGGGAACTAACTGGCAGTACTGTATGGCCACACCTGCAAGCGACGCAGGATGTGCAAACAAGTTACCACACTCCGTCAGACAGCACTGAGGAGTCTGCTACCGGTGAAGCGATGAACAGCCTCCGGGCCTAAACGCGTGCCACCGCCGCGCCGGACCTCGCCGCCCCGCGCTATCCCCGGCTCCCCACAGCCCAGCGCCCGCCCCGCTGCCCGGGGCGCACCTGCCAGGCGGGCGGCCCCCCCACACGCCTTTCTGCCTCGCCGCCGGGCTGCCGCTACGCACCTCGCTCCTCTCCGTACCGGAACCGCTCCAGGGCGAGGTTCACCGCGATCCCTACCTCCTCATCGACGCGGATATCCTTCAGCCCCTTACCGCGGCCGCGGCCCGCCGCGGCGCTGGCGGAAGCGACCGCGGCGGAGGTACCGGAGCCCCCCAAGCCACCGTCGGGCTGCCGCGGGGAGAGGTTACTGGGTCGCGACATAGTTCCGCGACCGGGAGCGGCAGAGGCAGACCGAGGTGGCGAACGGGGGGGGGGGGGGGGGAGGGGGGCACGGAGACCCCAAAAGGGAGACGGCGACCCCAAAAGGGAGACGGCGATAGGACGAGCCCCGACGACACGGAAACACCAGAAAACGAAAGGTTCGACGCCCCGCCGGCGCAGCGTCGTGATGTGTGTGCGCGGGGCGGGGCGGCGCAGCGCCGGGGAGGGCGGACAGGATAGGCGGTTCTGCGCCCGCCTCGGCTCCCGCCAGGGGGAGGCACCGCCCCCACGGTGCTGGGTAACGGCTGGAGCTGCGCGCAGCGGGCGCGTGCGGACTCCGCTGGCGGGAGGCGGGCACCCGCCCTCAGCGCCGGCACGCGGGAGCGGGGTCCTCGGGGCCCACGCGTGGCTCTGCGGAATGGCCCTCCCTGGGCTTCTCGAGGGGCAGCCACAGTGGAGAGTGGCGCAGACTTCTCGTCACAAGGAGCTGGACTCGTACTGTCGGTCACATACGCCTTGGGGGCAGTGAGCGCAAGTAAACCTGCCGGAGGTGTGACGGGTTGCCAGCAGTCGTCAGCACTGCTGCGCAGATGAACGTGACAGCTGAGTAAGGAAACCTGCCCTCCTAAACTGGGAGAGATGGTGTGATAAACGACGCGGTCCCAAACGCGATTACAATCAGAAATAACAATTTGCTATACGAATAAAGGCAAGCAAAAAGCGCTGGGGTGCACAACCAGCGCCGGGTGCGCCAGGAGTCTCCGCTCCACCAAGACGCACGCTGTACAGTTCCAGTCCCTGGCTTAGATGTTTTCCAGGGATAGGCACATCTTTGTATGCATGCCCTCTTCCCACTCTGGTGGATGTTTTGGCTAGCTTCACCACCCATCAGCTTAAACTGACATGCACAACAACCATATACATCTTAAACTGCCCCTCCCAGGCCCATGGCCATACAAGGGTATGTCATTATGCAGCCTCAGCATTATTCCATATTAACACAAATCAAGTGGACATACTTCACAATGGCAAAAGTGGTCACTGCTGATGCCTTAACTACAGCTAATGGCAGGGTGTTGCATGCCCCAAACTGATGTCAACTAAAGCCAAAACTACATTATAAATGGAAATAAATTTGTGTTGGCTTTTTTTTTATTAGGCTATCAAAAATGTTAATCACTGAAGTACAATTCAGTGACTAAAGAAGTAGAGCTGATGCTTGGTCATAAATTATGGGCTTTAATTGATTGGCATTCAATGAAAGTGGTAAGTGTGGTGGTTTGGCTGTGGCTGGATGCCAGATGCCTACCAAAGTCGCTCTATCACTCCCCTTTTCAGCTGGACAGGGGAGAAAATCTGTATTGAGAGGCTTAGGAGTCAAGATGAGGACAGGGAGAGATCATTCCGCAGTTGGCGTCCCAGGCAAAACAGACTCAACACAGAACAAAGGAAAGAAACTCATTTACTACACTGCACTGCATGTGCAGTGGCACCAGAGTCAGGTAATGAGATCTGTGGCCAGATCTTAAAGCACCCCATCCCTCCCTTCTTAGCAGACTTCACTTTAGTCATGATTTCACTCCCTTCCTCCCCCACAACAGTGGCATGGGAGGGGCAGGGAATAGGGGAATGGGGGGGGTTAGTTTTTGTTCTCTTAGCTAGGGAGGCATTCCTCACACCCTTCCCCTGCTGTTGCGTGGGGCCCCACCCACAGGAGATAGTCCTTCACAAACTTCTCCAACTTGAGTCCTTTCCCAGTGGGCTTCAGCTCCTCACCAACTGGCTCAGTGTGGCTCCCTTCCATTGGGTGCTGACCTTCAGACCCAGACTGCTCCAGACTGGTCCCCCACAGAATCACAAGTTCCTCAGCAAACCTGCTGCAGCATCGTTCGGTCTCTCCATGGGCTGCAGGTTTTGCTGCCAGGAGCTTACAGGCTTCCTATGGGGTCACAGCATCCTTCAAGTGTCTCCACTCACTCCAGCATGGGATCTCTGCTCCCCATCATTATCCATGGACTGTAGGGGGACACCCACTCCACCATGGGGTTTCTCCATGGACTGCAGGGGAGAGCTCTTCTCCCCACAGAGAGAGCTCTGGCACCTGGGGCGCCACCCGCCTTCCCAGGCCTTGGTGTCTGCACAGTTTCTTAAAATCTTCTCACTCCCTTCTCTTGTGGCAAAAAGCAGCTGCTTGCAGTTTTTTTCTCCTAAATGTGATTCCCAGAGGCGCTGTGACCATCGCTGATGGGCTCGGCCTTGGTCAGCAATAACTCCGGCCTTGAGCCAGCTGCTGTTTGCTCTGTTGGGCCTGCAGAGAGCTTCTGGCTGCTGCTTGCAGAAGCCGCCCCTGCACCCCCCACTTCTCCACCAGAACCCAGATATGCAAAACTACAAAGGTAAAATACCACAGCCTGCAGCCTCTTCACTGTGAAGGCTACCTTCCTTTCATTTTGTAAAATGCAAGTAATTTGTCTTGATGGTACTCCAAGGGAAAGTTGTGGAGCCATTCAGCATTAACGGGGGATTTGTTGGTGTCTCAAGTATTCTTTCATCAGTAAAAAATCCATTGTCTGAAATAATCTTTTTTTCCCCCGCTGTCCTTTGACTTCATGCTGAGGATATGAAAAGAAAAAAGAACCCAGAAAAAACCCCTCTTGAACACAACTCAGGATTAGCTATTGAGGGTTACTACTTTGGAAATGTCAGGAGAATACTTTGTAGAAGAGCAAACAGTTGCTCAAATATGAACTCAAGTTGAGAACTAAGTAAATAGCAAATAGACCCTGACTGATCTGGCTGCCTGAAAAATATCACTTGGGAGACATCTACCAAAGCTGCACAGGAAGCTCAGCATAATTTTGCACCTCGAAGTGACACTGGGGCTGAAGGTGCTGCTCCTTCCTTCTTAGGGGCAGGACTCCTCACACTCTGACCCTGCTCCAGCATGGGGCCCTGTTCAAGGGAAACAGTCCTCCATTAACTTCTCCAACATGATCTCTCACTCCCCTCCTCAGCTGCACAGGGGAGAGAAAATATAACAAAAGACTCACCTGTCAATTCAAGGATGGGGAGAGATCACTCACCAGTTACCTGCCATGGACAAAACAGACTCAACAAGGGATAGAAGTAATGTAATTTATTATGCAGTCAAAAAAGAGTGGGATAGTGAGAAACAAATCCAAACCTTAAAACACCTCCCCCCATTCCTCCCTTCTTCCCAGACTCAGTTTTATTCCCAATTTCTCTCCCTCCTCCTCCACCAGCAGCACAAGGTGATGTGGAACAGGGGCTGTGGTCAATTTGTCACGTGTTGTCTCTGCTGCACCTTCCTCCTCAGGGGCAGGACTCCTCACACTCTGACCCTGCTCCAGCATGGGGTCCTGTTCATGGGACACAGTCCTCCATGAACTTCTCCAACATCAGAGAGCTGCTTCAGTGTGGGTCTCTTCAATGGAGTCTAGACCTTCAGGAACAGACTGTTCCAGAACGGTTCCCCATGGGATCACAGTCTCGCCAGCAAACCTGCTGAGGTGTGGGCTCCTCTCTGCACGGCCTGCAGGTCCTGCCAGTAGCTTGCTCCAGTGCAGGCTTCCCATCAGGTCAAAGCCCCCTTTAGGTGCATCCACCCGCACCAGTGTGGGGTCCTTCCTGACTGCAGGTGGAATCTCTACTCCCTGTCATCTTCCATGGGCTGCAGGGGACCAACCTGTTCCACCATGGTCTTGAACATGGGCTGCAGGGGAAACCTCTCCTCTGGCGCCTGCAGTGCCTTCTCCACCTCCTTCTTCACTGACCTTGGTGTCTGCACAGTTTCTCACTTCTTCTCACTCCCTTCTCTGGTGGGAAAAAAGGCCCAAACCTCCCACTCCGGGGCTTTTTTCCTTCTGAACTGTGTTACCCCAGAGGTGCTACCATCATCACTGATGGGTTTGGCCAGTGGTGGGTCCCTCTAGAAGCCAGCTGGTATTGGTTCTGTTGGACCTGGGGGAAGTTTCTAGCACGTTCTTGCAGAAGTCACCCCTGCAGACCCCCCAGCTACCAAAACCTTGCCATGCAAACCCAATACAACATCCAGCTTATAATTCTGAAAAACATATATAAAATTGCTTTTCTTTCTATCGAAGTACTTAGGCATGGTAGTTTATATATATATATACTTTATATATATCTGTTAATAAAAATTACTAGCTGTGGATTTTATTAGAATTAACAACTTGTAAGATTTTTTAAAATCCTTTTTCATGGTTGGTCTCAGAAATACCTTATGGCTCATGCTTATACAAAACAACTCCTGGAGTAAGACTTATTTCCTTCTATCACAGTATATCCAAATGCCCATATATTTTTTATGAGAAATATTAAAAGGCAGCAGTTTCATGCTAAAATACATCTGCATTTTCAAATACAATTATGCATTCTTATTTTACCCGCTTCAGAGGCACTTTTATTATGTAGTGGTTTTTGCTGGCTTCTTTTTACTTTGCAGATTTTTTCCCTCTTATGAATACCATAAAATTCCACAAAATATTGCTCTACTAAGAGAAAAAGAACTGTGAAGTAAGCTTTTGAAACAAAATAGTCCATTGTGTTCTAATGGCATGAGTGTATTGTATCAGATTTGACTGCAAAACAATTAGTCTTTTTGTGATTTTTTTTAAAACAAATTTTAGTGTTTTTAAGATGTGTTATGTCTTGAAATATGATGCAGGAATCACCAATGAGTTAGACCAGGTTCATAAAAGAGCACAAGATTTATATTCTTTTTAGTTCCTTGATTACAAAAAATACATTGTGGTATGTTTTTATTTTAGGCATCACAGTAAATTTGTATTGGCTGTTATGTTATTAATGATCCCAACCTGGTCTAGCAGAGGGTTTCCATGCCCATGGCAGGGGGCTGGAACTAGGTGACCTTTAAGGTTCCTTCCAGGCCAAACCTTCGAAATTCAAAAGACATTTACAATTATATTTATTTAAACTCATATTATATGTCTCTTACTTCAAAATTTATGGTGAAGAGCAATGAACAAAAATGGTCTTTGTCTGAAGCCTACTGAAATAAAGGATAATCTACCTTTGGCTACCACGACGCATTGCTTTACACCCTTGTGTACGTCAAAATCTTCAGTCTGAATACCTAAGCAGTTGTGGCAATTTAAACAGTTGACCCTGCTGATCCACATTACAGTAACAACGGAAGTATGCACTTTGTAAGTTATGGAATAGAAAATAAAATAGTTGTTTTAATTTCATTCCCCTCGTTAACAAAACGTTTACTTAGGAAACAATTTTTATTCAGCTATTATGTCAGTCAGACACAGATTACATGTAGATGAGGCACAGATTTTGCCGAGATGTGCAGATGTGGGCATATTGTCTGCACCTGGTAAGCATGGTATACATTTGCAAAGTATGCAAAGATATGAAAAGCACCTGGTGGCCCACAGGTCCATCTCCCAGCCTGGCCATGCCTGTCCTCAGTGAGGTGCCCAATGCCTGGGGCTGACACCTTGGCTCCTGATGCCTGATTCCCTGGCTGTGGCGGGGGGACAGGACAGGGTGGCTGCACCCTGGCAGGACAATCCCCTCTCCATAGGAGTCCCAGCCGCACCTCAGCAGGTGTGCAGCAACGAGTTGGGCTCCAGAGGTGGAAAGGATCAAGTCTAGGAAAAACAGCTTGAGGCACAAGACAGATCAGCCAGTCAAGTAGTTTTCAAATTATGTTTATCTGTCACAACTGATGGTAGCACATTCTCGTTTCTGTTTGACAAAAAATTTTTAAAAAATCATGTGGATACAAAATAGGCATGCAGAACTTCCACAGAAAGTGGTGCTTTCACAAAACTGAAAAAAAAAATTTGTTTTCTGTAATATTTGTAATGTATTGCTGACATTTACTGCTCTCTTGTTGAATAAAAAGTCTTTTATTCCTTTGGCAGAAGTAGCAGTGCATCAAACTCAAAGAATTCAGGTATTTTGAGAGATCAAGTCCACATATACCAGACTTGGCACTACCCCCTAGCTGTTTCTGCTATATTCCCATTTTTCTATCGTCACTCTATCCTTGTCTGAATAACAAGGCAATCTGTAACTCTTGAAACGTGCTGTGTTTATAAATGTGGCCTGAGATGCTGGCACATATATAAAAAAAATAATGGGAATGATGAAGCCACTTGTTCCTCTTGCCGCACTTCTACTTGTTGTCTTAAATCAACTAAAGAGCCTGCCAGATTGCATTGCCTTTATAGGGGTGTATGACCTGTACCCCCTGCTCCCAACCCTGGTAATGTGGTTGGCATAACGAATGACACGTTGTAAAGCAGGCAGCCATTCCCAGAGATCAAGCAGGTCACGTAACCATTCCCCTTCTACTCATCACAGTATCCCATTAAGAAAACAAAGCTTTAATTGCAACCACAACTTCGTGCCGTCATCATTCTGCCAAGGATCTCTGAAGGAACCTGTCTGTCCCTTCAGTGGCAGGTGACCGTGTGTCAGCCGGTTTACAAAGAGATGCCTGTTACCTGAGAAGCTCATGGAGAAACAGGCAACTCTAGAAGGTGTGTTTGGCACAAGAGGAAACGGGTTGGACACAGTATTTGGTGAAAGAGAAGGGATGGTGTTCTGAGCACTTGGACTCCTGATGCTGAAAAAGGTCTGCATTGCACACCCTGGCTACTACCTTAAAGGAATGCTACTAAGTTAAAACACTGCTTGAAATCTTATGTTGCTGGTTGTTTTCTGTGTTGGTTTTGAGGGAAGTTAATCTTAGAATGGTATGATTTACAGCTATAAAGCAGGAAACTTTTATCTTTTTTTTTGACAATTGGATTTGGTCATTTGGCAGTTTTGTATGTGGTCACTGTAGTAGTTTTCTTCTGCAAAACTTTCTAGACCTAAATTTGGAGAGTATACAATGTTGTTTTTTTTACTGTTCAACACCTAACTTGAGATAGTTTCGACTTTTAGAGATAACATGAACCTAAAACTACAGTTTATATGGTGGGAAGTGTTAGAAGTCCAGGACCTCTGGAAATTATGCCCGTCTTTCAGATATCTCAGATTTTGTGTATCTAAATATTGGAGAAAAAATGCAGCTAGAACTAGTGCAGCACTGTTATAATGGCTGTCTTACATTTGCATTTGGAAATTAGGGCATTATGCAAAGTTGATTGTAGAAAATAATATAATATTGAAAAAAAATTATTCATTTAACTTGTATGGAAAGAGAAACGAAAACCAGATTGACTGTTAAGATCCCCAGTTTCAAAAAGAAAACCTACAAACTCTCTTCCTTCGGGAAGGTGATAGGCAACAGTACGGATATGGCAAGTCTTTGCCCTCTTTCCTTGTTTTCCTAACTGTCTGGACATAATGCACCACTCACAGCAGGAACCGTGAGAATGCACTTCAGCAAGGATTGTACCTTCTACTGGATAGCGTGTTCTCCGTTTTAAATGTGGGGTATTTTTGCAATATGAAATTCAGGTTTGTGGCTGCAGGTGTGAACTGCCCCATAATTTATAGCAGGCACCAGAATGTGGGGAGCTACAGCTTATGAATGCTGCTTTCCAACCGATGAGATGCATCTTTTTAAAAGTCAGATGTGGACCATGATACAAGCCAACAAGCTCAGCTGGTTTTACTGTCTTGCATGCCATACCACAGCCAGGATATCAACTGTTCCTATCAGCTAGGAAGAACTGGTGTGAAGGATTTTTTTAGTTGGAAAAGTAAGACACTACTGCACTAATTTTTCTTGGGGCTGGACTTGAAGATGCAAAAATTACTAGCAACTGATCCACAGAAGGGGGAAAGCTAGCAGTAAGAACTCAATGTATAAATAACCAACTCAGAAAGGTCACGAATAAGAACTAGAGAAAATATAAGGGACTCCCAATCTGCCAAGAAAGCTGCTGCTTGAAGCATGAAGATGAGAATAAAACTGAAGTGCCAGCTGAGTTTGGCTAGATTAGAAAAGATGTGGGGAACTAGTTTTGAAAAAGTTAGAACTGGCCAACTGTGAACCTTGGCAGATAGTACCAGGATGGAGGGAAATTATGGAGATTTGCATTGCTGTACTATGAATACAATCTTGCTGTATTGGTAGCTTTGTCAGGAAATGCTGCTTTAGGACACTGTATGGGTAAGAAATTTAATTCTTTAATAACTGTGTGCTGTATTTGCAGAATGGGCACAAGGATTCTTGTGTGTAGTGTTGAACTAGTATATGGTTTCTGGCTGAAGAAAAGGATAATTCATGACTGCCCAGTTCATCCAATACTCAGTGTTAAACAGGATCACACAGAATCACAAAATTGCTGGGGTTGGAAGGGACCTCCAGAGATCATCGAGTCCAACCCCCTGCCAAAGCAGGTTCCCTAGGACAAATCACACAGGCAGGCATCCAGATGGGTCTTGAATATCTCCAGAGAAGGAGACTCCACAACCCGCCCTGGGCAGCCTGTTCCAGTGCTCTGTCACCTTCATCGTGAAGAAGTTCTTTCACATATTGGCACAGAACTTCCTATGCTCCAAATTGAAGCCATTGCCGCTTGTTCTATCTCCACAGACCAGAGAGAAGAGGCTGGCCATTTCCCCCTGTGTCCCACACTTCAGTTATTTATAAACATTAATAAGAGCCCCTTTCAGTCTCCTTTTCTCAGGTTGAATGGACCCAGTTCACTCAGCCTTTCCTTGCAGGTGAGATGCACCAGGCCCCTTAATCATCTTTGTGGGCTTCCACTGGATTCTCTCCAGGAGATCCCTGTCTTTCCTGTACCAGGGAGCCCAGAACTGGACACAATATTCCGGGAAGGGCCTGACCCAGGCAGTGTAGAGGCAGAGATTCAACTCCTTTATCTTGCTGGCCATGCTCCTTTTGATGCACCCCAGGATCCCATTGGCTCTCTCAACCACCAGGGCACACTGCTGGATCATGGCCAACCTGTCATCAACCAGGACCCCCAGGTCCTTCTCCACAGAGCTCTTCTGCAACAGGCCATCCCCCAGCCTGTACTGATACAAGTGGTTATTCCTTCCCAGGTGCAAGACACTACACTTGCTTTTATTAAACCTCATCTGGCTTCTCCCTGCCCAGCTCTCCAGCCTGTCCAGGTCAATAGCTGCAGTAAGCCACCAGTCTCACATGTGAGCAATGTCCTACATAGGACTGAGAAAAAGCACATGCTAAGACTAAGAGTGTGATCATTGTAGGTCAAAAGAAGGAACATAATGTAAATCTTCAGAGTCTATGAAGACACTATGGTCTGAAAAAAGGACACTTGCAGTATCCTCTGCTTTCATTGCCCGGAAGGAGTATGGAAGCGTGTTGGCTCCATATGCCAGTGCTCTCATCATCCAGCAAGAACCAGCGTCAGCAACCTAATTAGGAAAACTGCGGAGACTGAGAGTGTATGAGAGTGCGTGTATGCAAGCTTGCACTTGTATATAAACAAGTTAATAAAACACCGTAGAGACTCTGCCTTGTAAGGACTTAATTCATCAAGGTACAATAAATATTAACAGTTGGAACTATTGCCATCAGTTATTATACTTGAAAGGGACTAAGCAATGAGACGAGTGCGATAACTTTGTTGGCTTTACATATTCATAAGCCATTGTCAACAACAAGGAAGATCAAGTTGTTATGTGGGAAGAACTGGGTATCTTCAAAGACTTAAGTAATAGCAGAAGGGTAATATATCTGATAGTATGAGAGAAATGCAAGTCCTTAATAACAGGATAATTATTTTCCCTACACTGAAATAGGTTATGAAAAAACTTAGCTGACCTAATTAGTCACAGGATGACGGACTAAGGAATTCTATGCTACTGTGAAACAGGGAAATGCTGTTCTAGGCTGTTTCAAAATGTGTATTTCCAGTAAAGGTGAAAGATATTGCCATTGGTGCTATCGGTGTATCCATTCTTTTCACATGAATAAGAGGACCGATTAAAACTTAATTAGGTGTTGAAAAGGGTGCCAAGGATGCTAAAGGAAATGAAGCTTTCCTATAGGACAGAAATGTCTTTTCATCCATCAGGTAACATGAAGACTGCGAAGAAAATGCCTTTTCTACATGGAAAGAAGACACAGGGAGAGCTGTAAGCCATGAACAACTTGAGAGCACTATCTCATGACAAGCTGTTGTAGCCCAAAACCAAATTGCATACTTCTCAAGTAAAGCTTGATGAGTGGAAAGGAATCGTATGCATCGTATGCTTCAAACCCCAGAACGCTCCCACCTGCTTCGTAACGCATTGAACAGCCTGAATTGCAAACACAGGGCTACTGAAAATGCTGGGGTTAAATGCTGGGGTAGCACGTAGTTTCTCAAGGCTTGGCTTCCACCGGCCAGCCACGGTCTGGAGGGGCCGCCGCGCTCCCGAGGCAGGGAGTTGGGCCTGCCCGGTGAACGGAAAACAAGCGGCCGTCAGACAAGACGCCTGCCAGAGGCTCGCCCAGCACTTGGTGGCTGGGGCCAAGACGGGCCAAGGTGCAGGCAGGTCGGTGGCGTGCTGAGAAGCCCGGAGAGTCAGCACTGACCCCAGGCGCCCAGCGGAGGAGGCAGCGCAGCGCCGAGAGGGTCCCGGCCGAGGCGGAAGGCGGGTCTCCCTCGCCCCAGCCGAGCAGCTCTGGTCTCTGACCATGGGGCCAGAGCGCCCCTGCCCCCTTCACGCCCGCCCCCGCGGGGCCGCGCCTGGGCTCAGCGGGGCCGCGCACGGCGGAAGGTGAATGCAGGGCCGGGGCCGCGCAGCGGGGCTCCCCGCCCCCGCATTGTGCTGCCGCTCGCACTTTGCAGGCGCGGCGGGACTGGGAACCCCGGGCGCCTGAGGCGGCCTCGCCTCCTCCTCCTCCGGAGCCGGGCGCATGATGGCGGCAGCCGCCGTAGCGGAGGTGAGCAGCGCCGGGAGTAGCAGCAGCGATACCTCCAGCACGGGCGAGGAGGAGAGGATGAGGCGCCTCTTCCAGACCTGCGACGGCGATGGGGATGGCTTCATCAGCAGGTAGCGACAGCGGGAGGAGGTTCTTTGCGCCGCTGGAACGGAGCCGTCCCGTCCTTAAGCCCCCTCTCCGGCCGCCGTGAGGCGGCGTCGCAACTTCTCGGGGAGTTTGCGGAGTTTGCGGAGCGCAGCCCCCGCCGCCGCCAGGCCGGACTCTCGGCGCCACCGCCGGGGCAGCCGCCCTGAGGCTTCTGCCGCTGGCGCCGCTCGGGGCGGACCTTCGGACGGTCTCCCTGCGCGCTGCCCCCTTGGCACGGCGCGGCCAGCCCCAGCCTCCGGGGCCGCTACCTCAGCGAGTGCGACGGCCGGCCGGCCGCCCGCCAGCCCGGGGCACTCCTGCCCGCCTCGGGCGGCGGTCGGCCCCCGGGGCGAGGGCTTCAGAGCAGGGCTTTGGCTGTGCCTCCGCACCGGCAGCTTGTAGTGGGCGGAGGGCAGGGCGGACACGTACCGCGGGGAGGACTTAGGTCCACCGGGTCCGGAAGGTCACGTCTTCTGGCCAGGGTGGGTTCTATCCCCTAATGCGCCGGGCAGGTGGTTTTTGCAGTTAAACAAGGCAAGTTAGTCACAGGTAATCGAGGAGAAAATCAGTACTGATTCTTCAGATCACCGGCTTTTATTTTTTTTGCTTCGGATTTTTGGGTGTTTTTAATACCCCTGCTATACAATCTCATGTAAGCTTCCCTGCTAGTCTCGTTAGTTGTGGGATTGCGGCTCAGGCTGGTAGGTTTTGAGGGGGGAGTGGTGGTCCTGGGCGTTTGCAGCAGATAGTTGGAAATAAGCTGTAATTAAACGCTCGTGTGGCTGGAAGAGCGGGCAGTGTGTCGTAGTCAGGACTGGGTTTCGCTGGAAGCGCATTTCTGCTCTCAGGCTGTAACTTAAAAAAGGCGAGATTTGCCAGAAATGGTGGGATCCTGCGTTTTCAGATCAGACCTGTGCTAATTGCAGTAGTAAGTGCTGCTAGGGAGCCGAGTCAGAGTAAGGGAATTTCTAAGGCTGAAACCTAAGAATGTGACCCTGCAAGAAGGCTAAATAAACTACAGTCCCCACTGTCATCCCTTCGGAGCTGGAAAATCTGTTGCTGAAAATCTGTAACAGCTGGCAGTCGCTTTAAAAATAAAATTTAAGGGTCATGATATTTCTTATCTAAACAGCTCCCCAAACACTCCTTTTTCCCTGTCTAATGGTTATTTTGACAGTTGTGGTTCTTACATGTAAACTTTGAAAATACATGCTTTCCAGCCAGTGTGTTAAGATCACTTCTCTTTCCATTTGTTTACATTTGTCTTTGTGGAAATTATTCTGATGTCTGAAAACTTGAGGATTTTCACTTAAAGCATATACTGCCTTCTCAGAACACACTTGCTGATCTGTACTGGATGGCTTTCTGCAGTCTAAACTCAATAGACTTACGTGTATTTATAATTTAAGACCTTATTGCTTCCTATGGACAGTTGAGAGGTGCTACCATGTCACAAGCTGTTAATTCCCAACTGACTTTTCTACATGGCCTAAGTATTATTCCAAATTTGTATTCTGTGTATTTCAGAATGGTTGGGTTTTTAATGTTGCTTGAACTGCTCTGTTTAAAGCTTTGAAACTCCTGCATATGCCTGAGGAGGGACATCAGATTCCAGCAGCAAATGGAAATAAAGCCCAGAGGATAGTGATTGAAAGTCCAGTGGGTCCATTGTTGAAGGTTGCTAATACCTTCAGAAAGGATTTGTGTCTTCAAGTCAGAACTGGCATGGCCTTGAACAGTGTTAGAAATAACTATCTCTCCTTAAATTTTCATATTGGTGAGAAAGTAGCAAATGAATATTTGACAGATTATCTTTGACATGAGAGGCATTTACTTTTCTTGACTTCATTAGCTAGCATGGGTAATCGATCTTGTAAACAGAATGTATTCCTTGTTTTCTGTAGTGTCTCATTTTCCCTCATGATCTCTTCCATGGCAGTGGCTTATTCACGAGCAGACTTGCCCAGTATTTTTGGATGTATTTGTAATATGTACCACCATAGTCTTACAGACAGCTCTTTCTGATTCACGGACAGTGTCTCTGGTAAAAGTATAGCAACTGGGCTTTTGTTGTTGTTTACTGGCTTAGTATTTAGGTCATTGCAATTTTTTTAAGTGTAGTGGATTAAAGACTGAAAAGTTACTTGTGCTTTCACACTAAATTTAATCTTGCCATTCTGTGCATACTGTTTGTCTTGCTTCTGGTTTTTCTTTTTTTTTTTTTTTTTAATACTGGCCAGTTGCTTGCTTTCCTCTTCCCCCTTGCCCTGCTTCCTTGGAATTTCTTTTGCTCATCCTTGAGGACAATTTCTTTGTTGGCTTCTTTGTAGTCCCAGTGGAGATAGTAGGCTGACTTCTGAAATTTACTGCATCTTTTACAGCAGGTTAAACATTGTAATAAATGCCTGGGCATCTGGATAAAGAGCTGAAAACAGAGAAGCCAGTGCTGTAAAATCATCTGCTTCCTTATGGATGACAACTGATCTATTAGGCTTCTATTAGTTTGAGCCTCTTTTTCAGAACTTACTTATTTTCAGTGTAGTGAGGTTGAAACTTCCAGGTTTGTAGCTGTTACTCAGTGTAAATTGGCCTATCTTTCAAAATGCATGTCCCTTCTGCCTGCAGGGCTGGAACTTGGTCACTCATTCATTTGTGGAACATACGCAGCAGTTTGTAAGATCTTGTTTATAACTCCAGAACTGTTACAGAAAAATCTTCATTCCTGCAGCAAAGGCAGGCATTTTGTATGCATGTTTATTTAGTTCATATTGCATGGGGATAAGAGCTATTTGCATTCCTAATGAAGTAACATGGTGCCTCAGCTGTGGAAATGCTTTCAATGCATCAAACTGTAAGCCCCTTCAAATAATAGCAGGGAAGTAAAGGCACAGATGGAGAGGAGGAGCACGTCCTGAGATGCTGATTAATTTTTAGATTCTCACCTGGGATACTAATTAATTCTCAGGCTCTAAATAAGATGATATCAAAATGATAAAGCACAATTTTGTACCTTTGATGGTTATGACCTGGAAGAAGTTGAATGAAATGCTAAAGCCGAGCATTGGATTTGACCCGAGGTTATTGAACTTTTGCAACAATTAGCTAGACAGAAGTACCGAGAAAGGACGGCAGATGTAACTGGTTGGTTTGTACTGAAAGGGCTTTGGCTTCTTTTGGGATTAAGATTCATTACTGAATTATTTTAACATCTTGCAGGTGCTTGGCATTCTTCTGATACTTTAATGAGAGGTAACCTTACCAAAAAAAAAAACCCCAACCGAACTGCAAAGCAGTCCATGATTAAGGCTGGATTCGGAATGCTTGAGATCAGCTGGATCAGCCTTGCGGGGAGCAAAAGGCAGCCTTAAACACTGTTTACAGCAGAACTTTGTTTTTGCAGCTGTAGCTGGATTGTGTTGTTATTAACAAAAGGCTGTTAACTGAAAAAACACTAATTACATACATTTCTTTTGCTTTTTATTCACTTTGCTTTGAAAAGCTTTAGAATCTGACTTTATAGTTAAAAATATATTTAGCTTGGGATGGTTGGTGCTTTGGAGGGGACAACCATGGTGGTTTTTTTATAAGGTTAACGTGGTATTGGTTGATGTCAGTGAGAAAAGTGAGGGTATGCAGGGTTTTTACAGGTGGTGGGCTAGATTAATGGCTTCTTCAGAAACTTAATTGCATTCTAGGTTTGTTTTGTATGTATTGTATTGAAGCTACATTTAGCACATAACGAATTTCATGTTTACTGCAGAAGTCACTAAATGTATCTCCAGATGACTCTGTTCTAACAGTGCAGGGTCTAAATAAGGTAATTTTGAATCCGCAGGCAATAGCTTCACATTTATAAGCAGAAGTATGAGCTCTGGAGGTAATGGGTGAAGAAAAAATTCATTTCATTATTAACTTACGAACGTGCTGATTTTGCCTTTTAAGCATGGATAATTTCTAGGGTTATGAAGTAGAAAGGTAAAGCTAGTGTTTAACTCGGAGACTTATGATCCTATTAAAAATAATGGTGTGCTCTGTTTGTGGAGTTTGGTCTTCTGTGTACAGAGATTTTAATTTTATTTTTTATTTTTGCACCGGGGTCAATGACTAACAGAAAATCTCTGAGAAAAGTACAATAATCTGTCTAAAACCGGTAAACGTACTGATTTTGTATCAAGCTTTTACCGCACCGTGGAAGGACGTGCTGCAAGAGTGCCTCCTTGCTAGCCCTTCACAGAAGCAGTTGAAAGGAGCTTGTTGGATTTGTGTTACCTGAGCGCTTTTAGTGGAACCTGGCAGATAATTCCCTTTTCAGGGAGCTGCCGTAGTGGGGTGTTCCCAGCTTCTTGCCGAGTGTATTTTGTCAGCCCCCTCAAAGTTTCTGCATCTAGTTGGTCACATACAGTTGGAAAAGCAAAACAAAACAAAACCCAAAATACCCCAACCCGCCCAAAATGTGTTTTTCAAGAAGGCAAGTAAGTATCTATTCTATTCATTGTGTTTTATGCTTCTATGCTTCTCCGCCATTGCCATTACGTTTAAACTGGTTTTTAGGTGGTTGCTTTTGCTAATGTACTTGAACGTCTCTGATTAACATCTAAAGAGATTCCTGCTGAAGCACAAAAGGACAGTCAGATGAAAGGAACAAAATCGGTGTGGCTTGTCTGTCACCGGCCATGTTACTGCCTTGACTGTTGTGCTGTTGTTATTTGAAGGTGTGTTAAGACTCAAAATACATATGCGGTGTCATAGCTGGTTAGTAATTCAGGCTGACATCCAGTTAAAATTTTGGGTGTATAATTTAATAAGCTGGGTTTTTGTAGCCATGAAAGAAACGGTGGAAGTATTTATTGCTATGTTCCAGGTTGCAAGCTAGTGTTCATATAAATCTATTTACTAACTTTGTTTAACTAGATGGTTTTAGAGGATTCTTGATTTATTTTTTTTCCCTCTTGCAATTTTCTGTAAGAAAAGTACTGTGAGAAATGTAAATGCCCAAACTGACTGCCTTGGAATCTTCTTAAATAAATGAGTAGAGTGGATTTATAACTGGATAATTTTGTAATAAACATACTCCTTTAGTTATTTAAAACATTTGGTCCTTATGGAAGACATGGGATATTTTACTGTTCGTTGCCTGAATGTGAGCTAGAGTTTTAGTTGTCCTGTGGTATCTGACTTGATGGATGGAACATGTATGAAACAGAACTCTGAAATGGCAAAAGTGTCTGGTTTTTGAGTTTAAATAGTAGTAGTAAACAGTTACTTTTTCGCTAAAAAAATCTTTGCCTTTTTTTTTTTTAAACAGTCCCCTTTATAAACAGGTAATTATTGCACTCTCTGGGGTGAATACAGGTGTTTCTTAAGACTGTGACCTGACTTTTCTCCTTGCAGTTGTTTGAAGGGGATTCAGTCTACTTTAGGCTCATGTATAGTTCCGTATGAAACCATCAGTTGGGTTCAAACAAAGCATTGTCAGAGATCTTGTCCAAGCATGTGTTTTGAAATTCATGTATAATTTACAGGTAATAAACCGAATGTCACAGAAAATGAGTAAATGATGAGCTGAAAACTGCACTGCATGTTGTTAGGAGGAGGGGGAATAAAACCGGAAGAAACTTCCGGTGCAGGGTAAATTTTTGTGAACTTGTGAAAGGTCCTATAAATAAAATAAATACTCTGCACTTGTTTCATTTATCTAACACAGACATTTAGTGAGAGCTAATTGCATAAATACAGAGTTCCAAATTCATTACTAGTCTGTTAGACTTTTAGGATTACGGAAGATGGAGGTTTGTCCTTGTGTGGTTGTTAGCTTATCTCTTCAACTACTCCTCAGAGTCTTAACATTGAGGTGCAGCACTCATTGTTACTAAGGGACCTGACTGCTGTAAGTCAAGGTCTTCAACTGTGTAAATAATATACCTAAGGCACAGTCACTGGACTCCTCCTTTCTGCTGTGTATTTATGTGGTTAGCAATTAATAATTTCCTTGCGCTGGTGGGAGTTACCAAGCAGAGTGCAAACAACTCTGTTGATGGGAGAAAAAGGCCCTTCTCAAAGTCTGTACTTACCAAAGCACTTTTCACAGTGGCAGCAAAAAGAAAATATGTAGGAAAAAACATGAACAGGATCTTCCTGTCGCTGTATTTTCTTTGCTGTGATTAAGTTGTTTTCCTTTCACAGGACAACTGGGCCAAGGTGAGTGGAGGCATTTGTATGGGTGAAACAAGGTGTAGTGTTAAGATGATGCCACTTCTGAAATAAGCCCAATCTATAGACTTTCCAAAAATATCTCAACAAGGAGTTTTCCTATGATTTACTTCATACGTATGCTAATAACCTCCTGGAGACTGGATTTGGTAACTGCCTCTAAAGTGATACTAAAATATGTAAAAGTACAAGCTTACACAGAGTTTTGTGCTGTTGAGGGCACAAAGTTTTACATACTGTACGTGTGGTTCTGCAGCCCTGTGGTGCGAAAATATGGGTTAACACACAAGATGATCATTTATGAACCCATGCAAATATGTCCAGTCAAGACCTCTGAAAACTTAATTTGGGCATGAGCTAATAATTCTGCATGTAGATGTTTTCTAGTCCCTGCAGGCTATTCTGTGCTGGTTGGAAGCAGCAACAGGAACAAAACGTGTTAAGTCGAAGCTGCTGCAAGTGTTCAGATGTCCGCAGAATGGTGAAGTCATATGTCCTGCAAGCAAATGAGTTAAAAAAGATAACTCCGTGACAGAACAGGTGGAAATAAAAAACTGCCTTTGAAGACTAGTGAGAAAAATATTACTCTGCTAGTTTTCTGGATAATGGGGTTTCAAATTTCAAAAGCAGTTTGGTCCCAGTACTGTACAGTCCTAAATCAGGCCTCAATCCAGCTGTCTAGCAAGGGAAGCTCATTTAGAAGCAATCTTCAAAATGCCATTGAGATTTTATTCTCACTTGAGATCTTGACTGTTTGCTCTGTGCTTTCCTTAGCCACTTGAAAGCTTCATGCAGCTTGGCCTTAGGAATTCCAGCAAAAAAAAAAAAAAAGGTTTGAAAAAGGTTAAAACTGACTTTGCCCTTGCATTAGTTTTTGAGCATGTCTTGAAAACAGTTTTAGCTTCCAGGTTCTGTTCCTAGGCTTAGGAAGCTGTTACAGGGTCTGTGATCCATGTAACTGAAGGAGTACCTTTATACGGATGCAGCACAATAACTTGCTGTATGCCTAATCACATGGTGAGTGGAAGCACTGTGCTGCTTCTCTTGGGATTTGCCTTCTCGAGGGTTCCACAGTTGTACAGAATTTAGTGGTGTTTTAGTCTAACTTCGTCCTCCACAGGTCCTTACAGAGCATCATAACCAAAATTAGTGATGGGGACAGAGAAGTGTGTAGATGAAAAGACAGGGAGGTTAATGTCCATGAAGGAAGGTATCTTTTTGTTAAATGTTGTGTCCAGAAAACACACTAAGAATCAACATTCATACATACATACCACAGTCTGTATTTGTTACAACTAATACACCAAGAAATATACTCAAGTTGAATTTTCTGACTTTTCTGAACCTTGCATTTTTAAGTTAGCTGCCCAGTTCGTAAGTAAATATCAGACACATGAAGGGGTGTAATACAACATTCTGTCTGGAGCTATTAATGTTTTAAAGTTGGGCAAGTTTATTGGTGTCTTTTATACAGGTTAACACGTTTTTCTTTCCTCATTGCCATTAGTAGTCTGGGAAAAGTGACTTAAGATACGTCTCAGGCTCGTTGTTACGTAGTGTTACTTTTTCCAGGCTCTTTCACTTGGGAGCTTGATGTCCAGGTAGATTGTAATGTGGAAAAACTGACTAAACAGTTGTCAAAGTTTTTGATCCCTTTGAAAGTTACCATCTAGTTAACTTGTGAATGCTGAAACTGTTTCTTATTTTTATTATTTTAATTGAATTTTATTAATTTTTATCGAGAGTGTTGCTAACATCATGTTACTGGGATTATTGCTGTAATAAAATTGATCCTGTCTCAAGTCAGTAGTTTGCCTTTTGTGGTCCTGGAGAAAAAAAATAGTTGTTAAACTGGTTTTAGGTTTTGGTGTTTTGTGGGGGGTTTTTTGCCTTGTTTTGTTGTTTTTTTTGGTGACAATTCCAAAAGATTTTAAATTCACTAACATATTCTATCACTCTTCTCCCAAGGGTGATGGGGTGCAGGGGACTGCACAAGATGCTTTTGTTCCTCGCCTTTGTAGCAAATCTGTACACCTATGTTTATAGCATAGAAACCACCAATGACTGTTCTAGCAGCATGTTAATTAACATGGCTATAATAATTGTAATCAGCACACTTACTGTCTCTTCTGAGTTTTTCTGCAGCAGTACTTTCTGATATTTAATAGAACAAACCAGTATTCATGTGGCATGAGCAGCTGTTCAATGAAATCCTTTGTGTAATTTTCAAGCCTAAGTTAGGTAACAAAGACAAGACTACCTCTGAATGAAAACTGCTGCTGGTGGTTCCCACCACGTGATAGATCCTGCAGGTTGAATTGATTCTGTGTTTTAGCAAAATTTTAAAGCAATAAGCAGCGCAAAGGAAAGCAGAGAATGTCAGAGAGGTTCTGCTGACAAGCTCTGCTTCTCTAATTGATAAACGGACCTTTGTTTGCCTATAACAGTTCTGTCTCCAGAGATGACAGCCTTAGCCAAAAGTGGACACGCTGTTCTCACAGGTCCTGAGATGCAGCTTGTGTTAACCATTTGATGTAGATGCTCAGAGTACATAACTCATCTTTAATTAGTAGAACATGCATTTGTTGTGCCATCTATAAAACACACATTTCCACCCAGGCTGGTGGTCTCATCCACGTCTGGTAGAAGAGGGACACCCACCCACCATGGTGGAAGATAGTGGCTGCCAAAGAACCTTCCCTCTGCTTTCCCAGAAGAAGGGGCAGCAATACAGGCTGCATACCTGGAATAGCACTGTGTGAGGTAGCCAAGCCAGGACCGAGCTGTGAAGTAAAAACTTAGCTGAATTACGAGTAGAGCATTCAGGGTTCTAAGGCTGGTTGACTGCTAACCTTTTTCCTCATGTGGCTGAGCATAGTGGAGCTGGGTCAGGCTGCAAGTTAGTTGTACACTGGCAGAATATGAGCTGCTTGGGAATATGTAAGGCAGAAAATGAAGCTACAGGGGAAGTTCAAGGATAATTTTTTATTACACCAGAGTGTGGGAATGTAACAGGAAAAACAGGGAAAGGGTACCCAAGAGAGGGAGCCAGTGAGCTGTTGATGGCTGATGCTCAGAAGTATCTTTGTTTCTGACACAGGAAATATCAAATATAATGAGATTCTTGCAGATAGGATGGGCAGCAAAAAGCTTGGGAAGAAGGGGGAAGAATAAAGTTAGAGAGCACATGGATTTGTTTCAAGTAGTTGTACTCGACAACCTTGATGTAAAATTCTTCAAGATAGCCTTAGAACTATTCTGCAGGTTTTTTCCTAAGGTCATCCAAAAGATAGAAGTAATAGAAAATGAGGGGAAATAAAGTATGCTTCCTTTCTTTAAAATTGTGGTGAGATGGGGATCAGTCTGCAGACAGCCTTTAACTGGCTTAATACAGATTTGTTAAGGAAAAGAGTTGTGTCAAAGCCATTTGATCTTTCTTGAGTCCAGTAAGAGCAGTCGGTGGAAACAAAACAATAGATGCCTTCTGTCTCATCTTCATTTAAGGCCTTTGATGTTGTTTTATGATGCTTGTAGGCAAACCAGAGAAACAGAGTGAGGAGGAGAGTTTGGTTTGGGATTTTTTTTCCAATCTGTACTTAGTGATCATTAGATATCAGTAGTTTGTTTTACAAATAAAAATGTAAAATTGGAATTGAAAGGATGGCCTGGGCCAAATGAGTACTGTTCAGGGTTAATGATTTGGATGACATGGTAAAGAGTAAGCTTTCTTGAATTTGAGATGACAGCAATCTAAGAACGGTGGAGATATGCTGCAGGGTAAGATTGGAGTCAAAATTTGTGTTGACAAATTGAAGATAGAGCTTGAAAAATCATGTGAGATAAAGTAGGGATTTTACTACATTTGGTGGTAAAGAGAGGAAGTGTTATTGAAGAAAATCCTCTGAGATTTTTTTAATAGGTCTCAAGTTAAACTTGGATTTACAGTGACATCCTGTTATAAAACAGGACTTCTGCTTTCAGCTTTTCTACTCTTTTCAGTGTGTGCTTTATTTAAACTGGTGTCCAGGTTTGCATGCTGCCATCCTGTTTGCATGCTGTTGGTGGGTCAGTTGGAAAGAGGTAAGGCTCCTTCAGTCAACCTGTACAATTGAGAATGGAGTTCTGTACTTCTTAGATTTAAAACCACTATAAACTTTGCTTTTCCTTTACCTTTTTATTCAGCTCATACCCATTTCTTTCCCTCCAAGCTGTTATGTCACTTTTCTCCTGAAGATTCTCTCTTTCTTAGCTTCCCTTGATCCCATAACAGCAGCTGTCTGCCCTGGTTATTTCAACTGTGCCATGCTGGGAGAATAGATCATGTTTGAGTATTTAGGGGTAGTGTTTCTTCATGACAGTTGGAAGCAGTATTGTGCTCCTAGTGCAGAGGTTGGTAATTTCTGTACTTTAAAAATGGTGGCGCAATGCAGTCAGCACTACAGATCTCTGTTCTCTTTCTTTCCTCATATGGGCTGATTTCTCTGTGTGAACATGGCCACCTTGCTTACTTCCGCAGCACTTTTCTTGTCTTTTTTTAAAATCGGATGTGTTTTCTCCATTGTCAGAACTTCATTGCCTGTCTTCTGATGTTTAAGAGGCTGTTTGCTGAATTTTGTAGCTTGTCTTTTGTGTTTGTAGGGTAATCAAGCAAAGGTGCAAAAGCTATATAGTGCCATAGACTCCAAAGATGCAGAATCCAGTGGCTGTGGAATAAAGACTTCCTTGTGGGACTGTGTCCTGATTTAGTGACTTATTTTTTCTCTTCAGCATTTGATTTCAAATTTATGTTTACATTTTGCTTTCATTAATATTTGGAGGAATAATAGAGGAAAAAAAATCCTGTAACTAGCAAATGTGAACCAGTGCTCTTGGATCTTCCCAAGTTTTCATGTACCATGAAAAAAATCTGCCTGAACTCCCTGATCACAATGAGATGTTAAAGCTGAACCCTCTGTGTGAGTTTTCAAACTCCAAAATCAACAATATTGCTGCTCAGCATTTTAGAAGTATGTCCAGCTGATGTGCCTGTTTTGTGTCCCATCCAGCCTCGCATTGCTCGTCACGTGAAAAACATCAGCTTAGTTGCAGGTATCTCCTTTACAACTTCTGCCTTGTGCTGGCAATATATTTGACACACAGAAAACAGAGTACTGGGACAACAAAAAGGAAATGGAACTTTACATTTAAAAAATGAACAGTATGGGTGTTGCTTTGTATCTCTTACATCCGTTTAAAATGTTGTTTGTAAGTGTAGATAAATACTAATAGGTACTCCAGTGCTAAGGAGTAAAACTGAAATAATAGTCTTGAAACAAAATGCATTTTGTTCAACAAGGTGTGGACTGTTCACGTGCTCATGTAAGAAGTGACTTGTTTACACATCAATTTGTCAGTCTTTCTCTGTACGAATAGGAGTGACAAGAGTCACTGAGCTTTTTGCAACAGACATTAATTATAACCCGAGGGTCTTCTTCCTTAGCAGCAGCTGCCAGGCAGATGTATTGTTGTACTAAGTTTGTAGTTCTGTCTTTGCCCTTTTTGTGTGTGTGGGCGTGTGCAAGTAGTAGTAGGTGAAAAATTCTGTCAGTTCTGAAGTTCTGATTTATTACTTCAGAAGGTGTAACTTCAGTCTTGTATCACCTTTTCATTTAAAAGATAACATGGAAATGCTGAAGGCGTCTATCAGGTTATCTGAGCCTGAGATAGTAATAGATTCTATGTTGTTAAACCTTCAAAATTAGCAGTAATTGAGGGAATTGGAGGTTTGAAAAATGCCATATAAAGTATTTGTATGTAAAATGGACTGTGGAAACTACTAGCTGTTGAGATTATGATAAAGGTAATGAAATGTCATATTTCTGAGTGTAAATTGACTAAAGGAATGGAAATTTCTTTCTTGTGGACATTGCTAGTTTGGAAATCAGTTCTTCAGAAAAGTGTGCTGACTAAGAACTAATGTGGATGATCATCTCCTTCACCTGCTGTGTGCAGGTGTCCTTTATTATGATCAATTTTGGGCTGGTTTAACTAACTGCCTGCTGAGACAGCCCTCGTGGAGGGAAGTGTGGGGAAACGGGTGGGAGAAGTGGCATCCTCACTTTTGGCAGCAGCAAGCTGGCCTGCTGTATCCCACACACTGCTTGTCTGCATGGAGAAGTAGAAAACAGAGCAAAGGAAACTGGCAACAGACTGCTTTGGGAAGCCAGAATGATGGGCAGGAAGGAGGACTAGAAAAAACTTCAGAGTAGGAAGCTGCTTCTTGTCTGGAGGGAAACCCGGTGCAGAAAAGGTCGGTGATTTGCAGGAATATTTGGTTGGCAGAAAGAAGTGAGGAACTTCTTGGGGGATTCTATTTCACGTGGGTCTAAGTCAAAGACTGGTGAAGAAATAGGCAAAAAGTATGGGGTTTTTTTTGGCCACCTCCTGCTTTTTATTGCACCACCTCAACTAAGAGTAGCTGTAGGTTTCTGTATGCAGCACATGCCTTGGGAGTTTATGGGCTTTGTTGCCTGTGCTGGATCAGATCCCACATGGTGAAAAGCCCTGGGGCGGGTGTGCTTAAGGTGTGTGGAACTCTTGGCCTTGCTGGCCTTCAGGCTGTGCGGAGGCAGAGTGAGTGACACCAGCTGAAACCTGCAGTTAGGTCCAGACAGACAAGTCTGGAGAATGCTCAGCTGGAGGGACGGACTTGAGCTGTATGAAGTACACCAGAGAACTAAATTAAACATGCTTCTACCAAGAGTAAGAGTTATCTAACTCCAGTGATTCCAGTAATAGATTTTATACCAGCAGCTTCTTATTGCTTCATTTCCAGGGGATGCTGTGGAGTGCCTGGGTAGTCATTTACAGGTTACTCCTTTTAAAATTTCAAATAGATGACTATTTATCTACAATATCAGTCTAGAAGTGACTCACAACACAACTGCATGGAACAGGTTTTCTTACATTGTTTACTTACTCTACTTGCCTCTAGCAATCTTGGGTGCGTGTTTAATTTTGACTTTCCTTCTTCAAATATATTGGTACACCTAGACTGCAAATTGCAGAAGCAAAGACCAAATATTTCCAGGCAAAATGACCATATCTTTTAGCTGAAAATGGAAACAAAAACACACAGTTGCTCTGGGTGTTTAATAGTTGCTGTAGAACCACCCTTACTAGACTTCCTTTATAAATTTGGTGGAAGATAAGCTGGCAAAAATACAAGGAAAATTACTGCACCGGTTCAGTCTCGGAGCCAACCCCTTGCAGGTATAATGCAGTGTGCATGTGTGCTTACCTAGGTAGTTCCTCATGCTTACCAAAGCGGTGATCAGAACAAGGTAAAAGTAAATACAGCTGGGAATGTGGCTGTTCAGAAAAGAAAAACACTTACTAATCCTGTTTTGATGTCTAGCAGAAGTTTTACTCATTTTAAGTTTGATATTCCATTTGCAAAAAAAAACCCAAATTAAAAATAACAATACCCAGGACACTTTTTTTGTTGTAAATTTTAGAGTATGCGTGTGTATTTATATGTTTAATATCCCAATATTATTATAGAATGCAGTATGTATGACTACTTTTGTATTTAATTTCTCTTAGGGGACAAAATCTAAGTGTTTCAAATTTATATCGATTTATAAATTAAGCTCATTTTTTAATTCTTAGAGAAATTACATGTTTTTAAATTGTTAGTGAGAATTAAGATGGCATGTGTAACAACAATATTTGAAGGAGTGATGTCGTAGGTGGATGGCTAAAAAATTAAAACAGATTGTAACAGAATAACCTGATGATTTCCTGTTCAAAGAAGGATTTCTAGTGATGGCAGTTCAGCTTTACAGCCACCCAGCTTCCATAGTTTTCATTCTTATCCGTCTTCCTTGATGTTTTCAAAATTTAGGTATCATTAACCTGATAAGTAACAGGTCTTTAAAAACTTTTACACTATGGGTTTGGGTTTTTTTTTTTTTTAGTATATTTTTCAAATTAAAGTGAAATTAGTTCAAGGTTGAGTTACAAGATTCTATTTAAGTGGTTTGGGGTTTTTTTCCCCATAGTGTTGGGCTCCTTAATCTAAAAATATTCCAGGTTATGTATTTTGGAGAAAGGCTTTAATATTATGTAGCCAGATTGCTGAATCCAAAATAGATTTCTGATTTGTGGAAGGCAAAGTGGGTTAGGGTCTGTATTTTTGTACTGATGTCTGTTAATACGTATTTTTCTGTAGAGTTATTTACTTGTTTCGGAGATAGACTATTGAGATTAGTAACAGAAAGTGTGATGCAACACAAATTCCAGGTTAGTTTATTTCATGTGAACTGTTACTGTTTCAATTTTGTTGTGATTTATGTTTTGTTTTCTTATTCTAAGAGCTAAAATGTAACCACAGTTGAAGTAATAAAGGTGATTGTTGAGATTCTCATTTCCCATTGTCTACCTTGGGCAAAACCCAGGAGACTTACTGAAGAGAAAATAGGGCACAAAGTGAAATTATGCCTTATGAAGACAAAAAAAACCCTTCTAAATATTTTAAAATATTGCAAATTATGTTATTAATAAACCTAACTGGTCCTGTAATTCTTGCCTTCTATAATCCTGTTGTTTTCTTGTGTCTATCCTGTCTTCCAGTTAATGTTTTCTTTTTCCAGTGCTCATCAGGTTAAGATGAGCAAGGCTGATTTGTCATAAGGCTGTTAATAAAGTGGTTCTGTAACAGGGTGCCAGAGGTCCATATGAGACATATTAGCGAATACTTTCTGAGCATCAAAGTAGCTTTAAATGATCAACCCTTCAGACTCTGAAAAATTCCTACCTTTGAATACAGGTGAGAATTCATTCAAAACGTATTTAATTGGGTTGAGTTGGATTCTCTGACATAGAGACTTGCTGTTCCCAACCGTCTCCTGTGTCTGGCACCGTAAGAATGGATGCAAATTTTGTAGTTTGTAGAAAGATGCAAGTAAACTCCCACAGAACAGAGAACACTTAGGTTTAAGAGCAGATGTACTGGAGTTATGTACATTTCTCTGCCAAAGATAGGTTTTCATCTGTACTGAGCTCCTGTCGTAAGGAACAGTTTCATATTCGTCTTGATTTTAAAGGTTCAATTAAAATAGGTGGCTGGATTACTTTATAGAGTTATTTGCATTTTAAAAAAGAGGATTCTTTGGTTATGTTATTAAGCAGAAAGGCCATGCCTGGAGTAGAAGCCTCTGGTGTCATAATCACTGGTTGTGGAATTTCATGTTCCTGCATATTTTATTACATTTTGCAGAATCACAGAAGGGCAGGAGTTGGAAAAGACCTCTGGAGATCATCTAGTCCACCCTGCCCTGCTAAATCTCTGCTTTTGAAACAATTTTATTTTAAAGCAACTGGAATTTCCAATTAGTTGTGCTTCTGAACATTTAGATATTTACATGCTGCAGTCTACGTAAGAATGTCAGTAGAATTTAAAATTTAAATGTTCTTCTTAAAAAAAAACCCTTTTGGTAATGTTCATAGATGGAGATTAGGAAAACTCTCATAACTTCAGATTGCATGATGCCTTCCAAGTAAATGAAATCTGTTGTCGTCAATGCTTGTAGCCCTCAAGTTACTGGGGTTATGTAATTCATTACAACTCTTTGCATGCTTCTATAGGTTGTTTCAGGCAGTGTACTCAGGCTGCTGATGGTACAAATGATACTTGGTTTGTACGTGCAAGAGAAAGCTTGGCACCTTTTTGGCTGTTGAGAACCACATGCCCGTTGGGAGACGCCATTTGCAGACCGTATCAAGATGATGGCGCTTAGCTGTAGCGAGATGGCTGTGCAAGGTGTGCCTCTCCGGGTACGTGTCTCAAGACTAGCACTCCTCTGGGGAGTGCCTCCGTCTCTGGTGTTACCTGTTGTAAGAGAACACATGCAGACATGGTTTACGAGTATCTGTAAAAACCTGACGGCCTTGTTGTCCTTTGTTCTTCTTTGCAATGCCACTGTAAGGTTTGTTTGTATTGTCATCTTAATTTTTAAAAATGGGGAACTGAGACATGCCAAGAATTTATTTTTTTTTCCATTGACCAGATTCAAAGCTAAGAGCAAAATTCTGACCAAAATTTTAAATGCAAATATCGATTACTTGTATTTTGCCTATATAATGCAATTTAATTCCCTTATAATACAGTTGTTTCTTGTCATACATGTATATTTTTGAATTTTTTTTTCCCCAAAAAGACATGGTCATAATGTATTTGTTATTACTGCACTCCAATTTTACTGTAAACATCTCTGTCAAGAAGTCTGTTGGAGCAGCTCTGGAATTCCTGCTTGGAAGAGATTTACCCCACTGTACAACTCTACCCATTATACAACTTCTTTCAGTACAATAGATGGTCCTGGATTGTGATAATAAATTACTTCAGTGCAATGGTTCATGTAAGAACTTTGGATATTTCACAGTATCCAGTTTACGTAGAAACCTTCTGAATTATGTTCAGATATTAGTAATGAAATAATAGCACCACTAAATATGCTAATAATGCTCATAATACTGATGCTATCACACATTTCCTTTACCTCCTGCAAAAAGGCTTTGTACCACGTAAAAATAAGCGATGCTTAGAAGAAGACATCATTTACTGATAGTGTTTGTGGTATGAATCAGTGTGTATTATGCAATCATAACTCAGAAAGTATTTAAGAAAAGGTTGGCAGGAAAGAAATAGTGAAGTGTGAGAGTGAATGAGAACGTAGTAGCAATTTTCTTAACTTCTGAAATGAGAAAGAATGGGGCCCTGAGAAGACTTTGACAATGTAGAACCACTGTTGCTTCAGATCTGACTGAATTGGGTTATCCACACTTTACTTAGAATGTGATTAGTCGTTATTTGACAGGTTTCTTCCTTCAGTTGCTGGAAAAGTTGTTTCAAGATTTTTGGGTTTTTTCTTCTTCAGTCCCCAGGCCTCTTCCTCATTAAAGTGAGATTGAACTTAGTGAAAAAGGAATAAAGAGAAATGATGATGGAGGGTCTTTTGGCTGTCCTTTTCTATTGGTGGTCAGATCTCTCTGAGCAGCAGCAGAATGCGGCAG
The DNA here is from genome assembly GCF_964237585.1 of Gallinula chloropus. Taxonomy (NCBI): domain Eukaryota; kingdom Metazoa; phylum Chordata; class Aves; order Gruiformes; family Rallidae; genus Gallinula; species Gallinula chloropus. The sequence goes on from NC_140089.1 coordinate 25,487,974, forward strand.
GCTTGAGACTTGGCAGCTTTGTCTCCTGCTGTTTATGAAAACTCTGAGAATCTAGAAAGGAGCAGAGGTACTTTCTCTGTGTGCTCAGGAAGATTATTTGGTCTGGGTTTACAGTTGCAGAGTTGTGTGCACCTAACAACTGTGGTTGGTTTAGTGTTTAAATGTTGAAAAAACACTGTGTGACAGTATCCTCAGGAAAGAGTATCAGGTACTTGTCCACTTACATTCATATCCAATTAACATCCAGGCCCTTCTTTCCTTTTTGTTCTCCGAAGAGTTAATGTTTATCCATATCTATTTAATTATCAACTTCTGATTTATTTATTTTTTCACTAACTGCTACTGTTGAGAATTCTTTCAAAACACATAATCTTACCTCAGTTTTGAAAAAGGAGTGGTGGGGAACAAACATTTCCAAGTATTTTTTTCCTGGTCGAGACTAGTTTTATACCCCAAATTAAGCCTATCCTTCTTGAGGATCTTTTCTTAAAATAGAAAATATCATTGACCATAGTGTTGCTTGTTTGGGCTTGTTTTGTCTGGGTAATGTTTAGGGGTTTTTTTTCATGCATCTCTCCTAAAAAAAAAAAAAGTGTAATTTTATTTTTTTTTATTTACTGTATGCTGTATCTTCCATGCAGAGTTGGTCGCAGGTGTCTTTTGGCCGCTTGCAGTCAGTGCCAGGGTATTGTTCATACTATTGCCCTTCTCTCCCTTTTGTGAGTTTCATTAAGCAATCCAACCATGACAAGCTTCTAAAGAGGGTTTTGTAGTCAGTATGTTTGGAGACAGGCTTGAAACCAAAAATAGTATTTTTCTTTTTTGCACTTGCCTTTGTCCATTGTATTTTTTTTTCCTTTTCAGTGTACTGCTGTTCAGTGGCAGAAGAAATTTCCCTGTCCTGAGAAAAATGGAAATATGAATAGCCATTGATTTAGTCAGAAGACAATTATTTCAATTCTTACTGTACACCTTTTATACTGTGAAAATCAACACAGAATTCAGCTTTCTCTTGAGTCTATCTCTGCTAGTAGAAATATTAATAGTAGCATGAATACAGAGGCTGATGCTTAAAGAAAAATGTTCCATTCTTTTCCGTCGTCTTTCTGCGTTGTAATTTCTTGCCAACCTCATAGTTCCTGTGTTGGATTGACAAAAACACTAGTTGCCTTATTGGCTTTAAATGTTTGGGCATTAATTAATTTCCAGACTAGACAGGGTTAGTATTCCTTTTCCTCTAAACTAAATTGTGCTGCTTTTTTTTTTCTTCTCTGTTCCCACTTCTCCAATCTTTCTTCCACTTCCATCCTTCCCTTGTCCTCATTTTCCTGCTAAAAATATCCTTAGGAATGACTTGCTGATGGTGTGCCGCCAGCTGAATATGGAGGAGTCTGTCGCGGAGATCATGCACCAGCTGGGAGCAGATGAAAGCGGGAAGATTTCCTTCCAGGATTTTAGTCAGTGCCGCATGGAGCTGGTACGAGAAATCAGGAAGGAGGAAGTGGAACTTTCTGTGAAGTCGGATGATTCTTGTAAAAAGAAAAAGTTAAGGGATAGGATAGCTTCCTGGCCAACTAGCAGCAATAACAGTTTAGGTAGGTATGACTTTTAAATGTCTTGTTGGTGTAATGTAACAAAAGATAAGCTATGGGGGGGTGGTTTGTTACCAGTTTTACTGGCATCAGGATTTCCCCTAAAGGGCCTTGTTAATATGCTTTGACATAATTTCATCATACAATAGACTGCTGTTGTAACTGATGCAGTCTGGTCATCAGTATGTGAACTAGAATGTGTGCAGAACATCCTCTTCTAAAAACCCTTGTTGTGCAAGACAATGATCTTTCTTGGAATGACAAGACCTGCTCAGCTGGTAACTGAAGATTCATATCTTTGTTGTATGTAAAGCCTGCACAGACAGGTAGGTAGAAATACTAAAAATGAGGAGAGAAAAAAAGACTTAGTCTTTTTTGTCTTTCATATGTGTATACTGACGGAATGTGGATGTTTCTTGGATGCTTTAAAAATAATTTTATATAGTTGGGGATCTGAGTGCTGGAAGTGCCTCGTGATTTGGGGAATACAAAAATTCTCTTTTCCTTTTGCCCTCCCTCCATTTAGGAAAGACAACAAACCAACAACCAAAAAACTTCTTGCTGTGCCATCTACAGGAACAAGGGATGTAGGAAGAGACTGATTGTGTCATTGAGTCCAGTCCTTGATAACAGTGCCATCCATAAGCATTAGATCAGGGATATTAACACCTACAAAATGCTTTCGTTTACCCTGTAACAAATGAAAAGAACACAGCTTCTGTAATCAAAAATTCTAAAATGCATTGTGGAAAAAGTTGGGGATACTGTCAGTGCTCTCGCTCCCAATAGCAGCTGCATGCTAACTAGATAGGACTGCTGGGCCGTGATCTGGAACACTCACCTACATCCGTGCTTCAGAACAAGGACACCGACTTCCAACTGTAGCTAGAGCTGGGACTCCTCAGTATTTTGTTAAGACTACATGAGCCTAGATTTTTTCAAAAAATAGTAACAAGAGATCCTCCATTAGTCACCCCAGTAGTCTTTCTTTGCATGCATCCTGAATTTAAATTGCGAACATTTTTATAGTCAGATACACTTTGTACATCTTCCTTGAGAGTTTGCTTATCTGTGTTCTGGCTCCGTGTGTCACTGAAGTGTTGTCAGAGTCCAGTTCTCTCTGACCAGGTTCTCCTAGATATTCCACATGCAGAGAATGTCACGCTAAACAACAGATTTATTTACTTGAGGTGATGTCACATGGGATTTCTGATTAGCAGAGTGATACAAAGCATACTGAAAACATGATACAAATGTGTTACACATAGTATTGCAGTACACAGTTCACTCACAATACCAATGTAATTCCCCTTACCAGACTCTCTAAGAGGTTCATCATGATACTGACTGCCCCCAGTCTCACTAGGAAGGCATCCATGGGTTGACGCCAGCTCAAGCCCATTTCTCTCTTACATTCATTGGTTGTTTATGTTTTTATACTACTTCTGCTGTGCTGAACCACATGTACACCTCCTCCTTGTTGGGCTGGCTAACTTGGGGAGACATTCACGCTCTTTTAATGAAGACAGAGAAACCTTGCCACCAACAGCTGGTCCACCCAGCTGTTCCTAACTGTTTATCAGAAGAAAAGACCACCCTCAGGCCCCCTTGGTGTTGAGATTAAGTCAGCTTCTTTGCAACAGCTGCAGTCAGTCCCAGACTGCATCATTCCCTGAAGCCTCCAGGCACATTGCTCTGGCCTGTCTCTTCTGAGCTGCCTTCAGTCGTAGGGGTTTACTGTCAGTCATACCTGCCTAGAATGTGAAACTGGGCATGTGTTGGTTTGGGAGTTTGTGTTCTGTTTATTTTGGGGGTGTGGGTTTAGCGTACTGTTCTGTCTTCTAGAAACTTTGCACATGTTTTTAGCTGACCATCTCAGGCTTTCAAAGTTTTCTTGTTTGCTTTGTGTCTTGGTGAATTCTGTATCTTCTTGCTTTTTGGATTGACTGCACTTCTTCACTATCCTGTCATCTCATCCTCATTGGTTTTTCTTGGCTTTTCAGCAGAACAAATGTGTTTCATAGCTCTGTTTATTCTCCATTTCATCTCTTTTGCTGTCTTCATAGTCATGTTTTGTCATAGAAGTATTTTGTTGTTGTTAACTTGTCCTCTGTTTATCTTTCATCCATACATATTTCTTGAATTGCAAGATCATTAGCTCTGCAGTTTATATGCCTGTTTCTCCATCGCTGTCTGTATTGAATCTTCATAACCCTTGGGCTCAATTGCATTTCCAGGCCATGAATCTCTTCCAGGACCTGTATCAGACAACACTTCAAAGCCAACATCATGCCTAATACCTTTTTTATTGAATTAAGGATGGTGTATGTTCCCTTGCTCATGAAATTATCTTCTGCCTCTGTTGGCTGGTTTGTTTTGGTTTTTTTTAACACTGCCCCTCTTGTATTTTCCTGCAAAACAGAGAACTACTTCTGCCCTTGCACTGTTATACAAAGTTTCCGTTTGCTAACCAGATTTCTGGCAACTTGGATTTTAAAATCTTTCTTAGACAAACCAGCCTAATGATTATGTGTTGTAATAATCAAGGGTAAGAGATGGATCCTGAGCTTTACCAGAGAAAGGTCTGCATTACAGTCTCAAAATGTATTCTGGAAAGAAATACTATTAATTGCTGCCAAAATGTAGTCATAGATGAATATTCAAATTTGTTAATCTGTACAATTCAGTCCATACTCTTTTTTTCTTATTTTCTGTTTTTTTAGTTGTACAAGAGTAATCTAACAAGTTTTTAAAGGTTTTTTTCATAATTATTTTTTTCCCCCTCTAAATTTGAATTAAGTCCAGGAGACCTTTGAATTTCCTGCCCTGGTTCATTTCGGTCTGTGCCGATGAAGCCTGACTCTTTCACTGTTCTGTATTTAAATCTCTAGGGAATTCATGGGTTTTGTACTTGTCCTGCCTTGTCTGTTGCAGATTGTGTAGGACTTTTTAGTAATTAGAGAACATATGGAGATGCTCCCCATGTAAACAAAAAAACAGAATGGGAGGAAGTAATAATAATGAGCGTTTAGAGTCCAACTGTTTTTTATTTGCTTGTAAAAGAAAACCATTGTGGCAGCACTGTTCAAGATGTTCTACAGATCTTTAAAGAGTCAAGGAAATGCCACTAGTGTATTTCTGTGAAACAAACACTGCACAGAGTATGAACATAATGAAAGCTGAGGAATTAAACTTGCAGTCAAGCTTGAATTATGATCTGCATGTGCTTCCATGCCTTTCGGGTCTTTGAGGGCTCATGTATGTACTCATTGGTGATCAAAGAGTTGGTTGTGTTATGACTGTGTGCTATTGCTTTCTAAACATTGTTTAAGAAAGAATTTGCACATGATGATGTCTCCTAACATATAAACTTAGTAATCTGAGGCAAAGGAATCCAGCCTCTGTCATTGACATTTTTACACTGAGTTTGTACGTAATTGTGCATTTTGTGCAGGTTTTTCTTGTAGCTGTTCACAACATCTTAACAAAGAGTGCAAAAACATATGCATATATCTAAATAAAAGATTATATTTGCTACCTATATTTTTTGCATATCATTATAAAGAAAATAACTGAAGGGGGAAGGGGGGGAAAGGTCCTAAAAATAATTCTAAATGACTATTGAACTTGGTCTCACTCATATTTTTTTATCACTGATAAGGTTACTCTAATAATTTTGCCCAACAAATGTTTCTACTCAGGCATTCCAGGTGGGATGCCTAAGTAAGGGAGCTGGCTGGCTATTTTAGCCAACATACAGGACTCAGGTTTATTAATACCTAGTCATATATGGACTCAGAAAGCCACACGCACATCTATACAGTCTAGACAATAAAATGAGTGTATATATTTGAAAGCTTAATTCTATTCTACTCTATTCCTGGAGGTATTTAAAAGGCATATCAATGCAGTGCTTAAGGACATGATCTAGAGGTGGACTAGTCAGGGTTAGGGTGTGGTTAGACTGGATGATCTAAAGGATCTCTTCCAAACCAGGCGATTCTATGATTTAAATTCATGAAAAAATACTTTTTTCAAGTTATTAGAGTGATGCTTTTTGCTACTTGGAGCAACTCAAAAGGTATTGGGAGCTTTAAGAATTAGTAACTAGTAATTTTTGTGTAAGGGAAATTGAGTGTGAACTCTGTTGTTATTCATCTGTCATAATGAAATAACTTATTGAAAGTGTTGCTGGAGTGTTGCGATGACCATATGCTACCTGACTCTCTTAACACTCTGCTTCAGTAGGAAATACAGGAAGATTATCAGTTACTGATCAGGTCTGTGGGCCCTATTTCTGGTTTTGGAGACAGAAAGCCATGATGGCTACAATAAATCTGTGTGAATCAATCATCTAGTGAGTGATGGAAGTGGATTTCTTGGCTAATGAGAGCCTATAATACAGCAGAACTACATCTCTAATGATTTAAGGCAGGAAGTTCATGGAGCATATGTGGCTTCTGTCAGTTTTTTCCCCATTTTATAGTTTTATATGTCTCATTGAAAAGATAGGGTTAAATTTATGTATGCTATATAGATTTGTCTAGCTCTTTACAAGTAATTAGCAAATTGCCATTTTGTTTTCCCCATGATAGTCTGTATCTAGTGCCCATTGTTTTTGAGGATGAGCAAGAAATGATACTGTTTAGTATTATATTCTTTCTTTGGACAGGTGAATGGTTTCCTGTCTCACTGAAAGCTGCATGTACATAATGATCTGATTTCATATACTAAATAAATAGTTCCAAGTGCCAAAGTCATAAGCAATTTTTGGCTGTAAGTTACTAGTTAGTAATTAGTTCATCGACAGCTCCCCTGTTCTCTTTATTAAAAATAAGTCCCTTTAAAATTCGATATGACAATCCATTTACATTGTGAATCAAGCAGGAGAGTTAATCAAAGAAATGGTACAAAATCAGCTTTAAATTATGCTTATGGGTAAACATGAGAGGCAGGCCAATTGGGGCTGAAAAGTCATTGCTTTTGCTTTATATCAATTCCATGGTTGATTTTACGGCAGATTAGTTTCTGTCAAGAAACTGATGCAGTGATACCATTTATTGATACTATATTTATTTAAAAACTGCAGAGCTCATATGGACTCAAAAGATGTGCTGCATACTAAAAGATGTGCTGCAAAACTTAAAGCTTTACCTTAGATTTATTTGACTAGAAAGGGTGTGAATATCTGCTAGGCCAAATTGAAGTATCTGCAAACCTAATGTGGATTGTAAGTGGTCCAGTTTATTACTTCTAAATATTAATACTGGTCTCTTCCTTCCAACAGCAAAGCATACGTATCTTTTTTTCTTAGAAATGTAGAGTTCTGTGAGCTGCAGAACAAATTAACATGGATTTTCAAGGGATTTGTAATTGACAGCTGACTAATCTTATTAAACCTGCAGAGTATAGTGTATATTAAGCACCAGTGAATCTACAAAAGATCGAAGTTGTCCCTACAGAATGTGTTCTTTGGTGTCTGATAGTGCACCAAACTTGTTTAAAGCTTTCTTAAAGTTTGAATATTTGTAAAATATAAGAACAGCTAATCTGCAGTAGAGCAGAGGTGGTTCTGAAAGAGCGTCCTGTCTTTTTGAGTGGTGAAAAGCAAATAGAGAAGATTATGGAAATTAAATTTCAGTTCATGGCCTTTGAACTAGAGATAGTTGCACTTGTTCGCGCATGCATTGCCTCCTCTGTAATACTGGCTCCCAGACCTGAGTCTTTGAACCCATGCTGGTCTGGCATCTGTCATGTCCTGCAGCTAGGAGTAGCGCAGCATACCCTCTTGTATGAGAGGCAAACTCTTTGCTTTGCTTCAGTTTCTTGGCCTTCTTTTGTGGGGGTCCCCTCTTTTGCATTTATTTTTTTCTCTATTTTTTCCTGGTATGTCTAATCAAGGTTGAGCTTTGCATCATGTTGCATTATTTTTCTCAGCAAGAGCACTAACAGAGTGTCATTTCTGTTCCTCCTTGATCTTAGAGGAACTTAGTGTATTTGAGACTTTGACACCACTCTCAAATGTCTTTGGGATTAACAAATAGCTTAGAGAAATTGGAGTGAAAGGGGAAGGCAGACAGACTAGTAGGCAGAGCTTGCCCATGGGGGGAAGTGCAGGAAGCTGCCCTTCTTGCTAGCTGCTGCTAGTGAGAGTCAATAGAATGGTTGGCCCAGACACAACTGTGGAGCTAGAGCTGGAACCTAGTCCTTGGCCTTCTTAGCATCACACAGCTCTACAGTGCACCACGGATCTGGCTTCTTCCAGAGTAAAGTTACTGCTGTCCATACTTTTTGTCCAACTCTTGTGGCAAGCCATGGAGCTGTGTCTTGCTATATGAAGTGTGGAACTGGATTACAGAATCATTTAATCACTTTTGTCCCTGTTTGCTTTCTATGCAAACTGTGATATGCTTGAGAAACCAAAAGGGTACACCTGTGATTTTCATCAAGGCTGTGCTTCCTTCGGCTTGTGGATGAACATTGTGACATATCCCACTCTCTAGCTTTTGTAAAACAAGGATTACCTCAGAACATTTCTTCTTACCATTTCCCAATTCATGTGATGATGGGTTCTTCACCCTCCCCACTTCTATATCACCAGTGTAGATCTAGAAAAGCAAGCAACAAAATGACAGTGACAGACAAGAAACTTATGTTTTGTTTGTTTGCATTGGTGCATGTGAATTGAAGTCTCACATAAATTGAGATTGTCTTGAGTGGAAGATTATCCTAGGGTGAGCTGGTTGTTCCCTTATGGAGAAAATTGCCAGGTGAGGAAAAATATTCTTTTTCAAAAGTACAGTGCATACAATACAAATTCTGTACTTGGAAAGTTTGTTGGAACTGTATCTAGCCTTTGTGTGACTTAAAGTTTTATGTGCCCTTTTTTTCCTGTTATTATATACACCACCTTTTACTACAGATGATTAATTTTCAGGAAGAAAAGGATTATTGGCTCCTTTACTGTAAAGTTCAAATGAACTATTAGGTTGAATTCCTGAGTGCAATGCTGCTGTTAGCCATCAGTATTCTGGCAAAATTTAGTTTGGTAATTAAGCAACATCTGGGTTTGAATAGACCTGGGTTTCTAGACTGTTGATAAGTCACTCCCATGATACATTTCTTGTGTCTGAATAGAGGAAATGAGTGCCATAACTCGATAAATCATTTCAGATTCAAAGACAGGCAGATAAAGGTGTCATGGATAGTGTGCTTTGCGTGTTTGTGTCCCCATCACCCCCCGTTTTTGTTTCCTATATTGCCAGTGCCAGTTTGCTGGCAAGTACCAAAGCTGCAGTAGTTTACAGATATGCATTCCTATAGTAATTGAAATAATTCTGAATAAATTTGAATAAGAAGATCATTTGACTGCAATTCCACAAATGTTTAATATGCATGGCTCAGGCTACTACCTTATCAAGCCAGCTTCTTTATCTGCAGAGCTGTGTTGCATGACTGGGAAAACCTAATGAAGAAACATTTCCTGAATTCTGAATGTACCAATACTGAGGATACTTCAGTGAACCTGAAATACAGTTGAGATTTTGTGATGATTTGTAGAAACTGCAAATGGTGGAACTGTAGTTCAGAGACACAGGGAGATGAAGTGTGAGTTGACTGTACTTGGTGTACTACACTTACAATATGCAACTGAAACTCTGCATGAGGTTTCAGTGGGCATTGAGAAACATAATTGGGAAAGATTTATTTTACTGAGTTATGTCTACAAGAAAATTCTTGTCTACTGTATTTGTTTTAGATGTTCTCGAAGTAAATAATTTAACTTTATCATTCAAATCTTTAGTTCTCATTCTGTTTGTAGTATTTTCATGCCAAAAACTTTATGCTCTATTAGGTCTTTTGTTTGATACTGATGAGTATTGCCATATCTCTAATGTTATCAAGCATGTGCATTGTATTGTGTGTTCCTAGTACTAGTAAAAACATATAAAGTGCTGCTTATACTCTTTCAAAGTATACATGCTTGTGTTGGCACAATATCAAAGTGGGGTTTTTTTGTTCTTTGAGGGTTTTAGAAAACACTAAATCTATGCAAAAATCATCAAAAGTGTCAGATGTGTTTTTCTGAGACATCCAAGGATTATTTTTTTTAGAGCAAAAAACATTTATTTACTTCAATTTCCCTCTTAGATCTAATTTCATGAAACAGATTTCTCTCATCTGCCGTAGTCGGTGTGGGGTTTGGCTGTGACTTCCTTCCCTTCAGCTTGATATCCTGACCTCCAGTCCCTAGGAGGAAAGGACTGAAATAACATAGACTAACAGAGTGACTTACGTGTAGTACTCATCACATCAGATAAGGCTATGGTTGGAGAAACAAGACCTAGGTAATGATCCCACAGACCCCCTTGCCTTAGAGATTCCTGATTTTCCATAACTGCTTCTCCCATAGCAAGTTACTTGCTTCTAGGTCACTGGAGAGGAGTTGCAAAAAGTTACGATGAGAACTTTCTGTGGGACTGAACGCTGAGTTGAGAATGGATTTAGTAATTATCCTTCAGCATACCGTTTTATTCTAAAATCTAAACGTGTAATGAATGTTTAAGTAACCATTCTCACCCACCTGTGCGTGTGGGGATCAGTCATATCATCACTCTGTTGCCATGCTATCATTCATACTGTTTTGTCATCTGGTGGAAAACAATAAATAGGTTTTAAAGTGTAATTATTAAACCCATTCTCAACTCAGCATTCAGTCTGAGAGAAATCTTTCATATTTTAACTGCTGAATGAAAGATTAGGAAAGAAAGCAACTGAAAATAGCCATTCTTCTGCTAAGATAATGCATTTGGAATACAGAAGGATTCTGTCTTTATTCAGTCAGAATTTGCATCTTGAATACTGAACAAAATCTAAGTGGAAAAGAGAGGAACTGCCTGGCTTACCTTAAAAACCTGCACAGTCACTCATTGCCTAAATCTATAACCTGTTTATGCCTGTTAAGTGATCCGGTGTGAAATGATATAGTAGAATCAGATGAACTGTATCTGCAGGAATTGTATGCATGTAGTAAGGCATGAAGGAAACATTTTTAATAATCACGCAGCTTCCGATTACAAAGTCGTGGATGATTAAAATATGTTTTGAGACCAGAGGCTGACACTGACCAGAGAACTCTCTGCCCAGTCATCAGTAAAACCGTTCTCTTGTGGAATGAAGCATCTCCGAGGTGCTGGAGGGTGCGCCCAGTGCACCTGTAAGATGTTAAATGGCAGATTTCCTCAAATACTTAAGTTACGAAATGTCACTGGTACCTCATGGAAAACAGTAATCAGACTTTGGATCTCTGCTGTTGAGACTTACCTCATTGAGTAAGGTGTAGGTAGAGGCTGGTTGTGTTCATAGCATCTTGCATTTGTCAAGAGGATTGATGAAAGTTCCTTTAAATGGCCTTGGTATAGTTCAACTGAAATTTTATTTGTTATTTTTGGAATTTTGCACGTGTCATCAAACTAAATTGTCCTTTGTTTTTCTTAAATGTGGTATCATATGTCAAAGTTTAAATAATTGTAAATTTTAAAGAAATAAGTAAAGCTGGGACTAAAGAAATGAACAGGAAAACCTGCAGAAGGATTAGGTTGCCCTGCTACAATTGGCCTGACTGCAGCTCATGGATCCACAAATACTCAGATGCTCTACAAATCTACTCTTGAAAAGACAAGACTAGAAAATAGAAAAATCTCCTGTTAGGTACTGAATGTTTGCTATGATGTGAATTTTACCCAGAATTAATTGCAGGTCAGGACAGGCATGTGCTGGTAGTACTTTTAATGATACTAAAGGAAAACTTGAGTCAAAGAGTTTGTAGAATCAGAAGCTTTTATAGTGCACTTTTAGAGAATTCTGATGTATCCATTCAGACCAAAAAGGTTTGATTTAACTGGAATTTAAGTGTTACATGATATGAAAACAACTATATGCTCTTATATTGCTTGGCTGATAAAAATATTATGCAACTTTCCTCCCCCCCACAAATTTTCATGATAATTTTGTTTCAATACATAAATTTCGTATTTCGAATGATTAAGTGTAGAGCAACAAGGAAAACTACTATGGGATGTGTGCAGTTCTGTAAAGGCTAATTCTTACACACAAATTTAGGAACCATAGGTTCTTAGTAGCCAGGTTGGCTGCCAGCTTTTGGTGTGCCATCATCCCTGATGATCCTTTCTTTCTCACTACTACTGTAAGAGCAGGAGTTGAAAATTGTGGCTGAATTTTCAGTTACAACTGGAATCTGCTTTGGAAAGCCCAGAATGTTGCTGCAGAGCTGAGACTTGGAAGGCGCGTGGCCCAGGAGGACAGCATCTCAGCAGCCACAGTTTTAGAAAAGAGTTGTGAAAATAGTGGGCAAATTTGCACGTTAGGATCAAGCCCAAACGGAAACACTGGGAATGCCTTCCTCTCTAACAGCCGTCTCTCCTTGCACTTGCGGTATGTAAGCCCTAAGTTAGTAGCGTGGAGTGGGACTTTGAAGAACACTTGGGTTAAAGATGCGTTCTTTCCTGGCCCCATCTGTTTCGGAGAGCTGCGTGCTTCCAGTCCGATAGCAGCCGGTGCCATCTATCCAAGCCTCTTGCGCCCTCCACAGACCCACTGTTTCTAACGGGATGGATACGAGCGCTCATTTGCGGAACAATGACATTTGAGTAATAGAAATTTCGCGCACATCCTCTGTTGAAACATGTGCCGTAGAACAAGGAGTATCTGCGCGATACAGCCGGCTGCCAGGCGGCAGAGCGGCTCCCAGGCCTTCCCAGGCCTCCCGGGGCGGTCCTGCCGCTGCGGCGCCCGGGCTGCGGACGTTCAACCCGTGCCGCGCGCTGTGGCCGCGAGAGGGCGGAGCTGCCTAACGCTGCGCGCCGTCCCCGCTCGCAGCGCGCCGTTCCCCGGGCGGCGTCTGGCAGCGGAGCCGCCCTGCTGCTGCTGCGCGGGAGAGCTGCAGCCTGGCGGCCCCGGGAGTGCGCTGGTGCGTGCTTCGCTGGGAGGCGGCTTAGTCCTGTACCTGCGGTGGCGAATCGTGGAAATTACACGAGTGTAACACGCAGTTCTTGGTCTGCCGCGTGTGACTTCCCGCCCGTACTTTCAAAGACTAGCGTACTCTTACCGCAGTGAGGCGGGGAGACCACCTCTGGGCTCCCCAGATTGGGTTGTGTGTGTCTGCTTTGCGGGCTGTTATAGCGCTGACCTACAGCTTCAGAGGGCGTCTTGCTTTGCGTCCTCCCTCCCTCCTGGCTGGCTTTCTGTTTGCCCTTGCTTGGCCAGAGGGAGGTATCCCCCTAATAGTTCATTGCATAGTTTATTGTGTCTGCCTGGCGTTGTACTGAATAAGTAATAACCGCTGATGAGTAAACGCTCGGTTAGAATGCTAATGAATATTTGAGAGAGAACTAGCTCATAAAAAGGAAAAGCTTTCAAACTAATAGAATAACATTACAGGCAATTACTTATGGTTTGATGATTGCCTGGTGGATTTAAGAGTTTTGCTCTAGTCCGTAGCTCTGGATTCTGTTCTGAGTTTTCTGTTAACTTCAGATGTGTGCTTGGACAAGTCATTTAATTGTTTCTCCTCTTCGTTATGCTGTATAGCAAGTTTTACAGAGTTATTAAACAGTCTAGTGTCCACTGTGGGCTGTTTTGCCGTAGGAAATCATTGAACCTAAAACATAACAAGATTTTTAGAGATAGCTGTGTGGGAAGCAGAAGTACTCAGGAATGAAGTAGTTACCGATAAAAAAGTTTTGTTAAATTTATTTTGGGGTTTAAGCCTCTCTCTGGCTGTAGGGAGCTGAAAGAATTGTACATGGAGAAACAGCAGCCCTACTGCTTCATGGTAGAGAGACTTTCTCTGAAGCATTTATGGTTTGTCACTAGCTGCATCATCATATTCCTGCATTGTTTTGTAATGAAACACTTTGTGGTTGATGTCTCTTTGAAACTCACAATGAAACAAGCAATCCTGAGATAATAAGAAGGGCAGTGCTGACATAAGAAGTGGTGAACCTTACAGCTAAAAGATTTGTGTGTTGTGTAGACAAAAAGAGGTGAAATACGGTATTCCTCTTTTGTTCTCTGAGAAGTGCTGCTATTCAGTCTGACATGGTAACTGACTCTTCCATTCAGGGGTCCTTAGCTATTGTAAATTACTCTGGCTTTACTCTATACTAAATAATGTATGCAGATATTTTTATTTTTTATTCTGAACTTTGTAATTTAGTAAATGATCTGTGCATTGAAACCTTAATATTTTATTTTCCTTTCTGACATTGTCAGCATGTGTGAGATGGTGAGTAATGGTGGTGGGGCTGTTTGCTTTTTCGCTTTCTGGGAAGGCAAGCAGGCTGATTTGCATGTCAGCAGTGTACTCTGCCAGCTAGAAGGGACAAGTGTGTCCTGGGATGCATCAAGCACAGTGTTGCCAGCCGGTCCAGGGAGGTGATTGTTGTGCTCTACACTGAGCTGGCGTGGCCCCACCTCAAGTACCATGTGCAGTTTTGGGCATCTAAATATAAGAAGGACTTACGGGAGTGTGTCCAGAGGGGTGAGCAAGATGGTGGAAGGTCTTGAGGACAAGACTTAGGAGCAGCAGCTGAGATCATTTGGTTTGTTCAGCTTGGAGAAGAAAAGGCTGAGGGGTGACCCCATCACAGTGCACGCCTGTGCTGATCTGTCTGGTGACCAGCAAAAGGACATGGGAAAATGGGATGAAGTTGCAGCAGAGGAAGTTCAGATTGGACATTAGAAAAAGGTTCTTCACTGAGAGGGTGGTCAGTCACTCAAACAGGCTCCCCAGGGAAGTGATCGTGGCACCAGGCCTATCAAGAGTTCAGGAAGGGTCTGGACAACGCCTCTAAGTAATATGGTTTAGTTCTAGGCAGTCCTGTGGGGAGCAAGGAGTTGGACTTGATAGTCCTTATGGGTCCCTTCTCCCTTGACATAGTCTGTGATCACATGTGTTCTTTTTACATAGCCCATACTAGAATGTTTTTCCATTGCTGCATTTCAGGTGCCTTGTCAGGAGCCAGAGAAAGCTGGGAATATGATTCAGGAGCAAGAGACCTTCAGAGTCCGGACCTGCAGAGTCATTTTGCCCTACAGAAGGTGTTTGAGTATGGTGGAAGCAATGTGACTCAACAGGCTGCTCTGCAAAGACTTCTAGCCCAGGCCTCAAATTTTAGCAACTCTGTTGGAGGAAGCTACTTAGAACTTGCCAACACTGTAAGTGCATTTTGCCTCTGTTTTAAGCTTGGTAGATTTTTTTTCTCTTGGTTTTCTCAAAATCAGCACATTCATTCCCTCCTTAAAGCCTTTGAGCCTTCAAGGCTGCTGTTGCCTTTCATTTACTAGAAAACCTGTGTGTTTTTAGCATTTGGTAAGTGTAGAGTTTTTCCGAAGCTTGTATAACTTGAGTTTCATCAAAAAGGGTAGGAGTTTGTAAGGAGCCAAAATTAAGTTCTCAGTTTATACAGTTTAACAGTAGGAGAGTTGTGTCTGAAAACTTCACACCAGTTAAAAATAACAGGTATTAAAACTAAGTGTGGTGTCAGATTGTTCAGAAGTGTTGTGCAGAAAAATTCTTCTCATGCAATTTCATGACCGCTCACTACATTGTTTGATAATTTTTTAAAACCCTTGGTCTGCTAGCACTGTGCTTTTTTATTTCTACAGGCAAGGATTATTCTTTGTTGTAAAAAACACGTAACTGTTGACGGAGTAGGGCATTATTTTTTGCTTTCCCATCAGAGTGTTGGG
This sequence comes from Gallinula chloropus, assembly GCF_964237585.1. Taxonomy (NCBI): domain Eukaryota; kingdom Metazoa; phylum Chordata; class Aves; order Gruiformes; family Rallidae; genus Gallinula; species Gallinula chloropus. The sequence goes on from NC_140089.1 coordinate 25,503,339, forward strand.
ATCAAGTTTGTGTTTTAGCCAAGGTGTGTTACAACAGACCACTCATTTTGTAGCACATTTCTGGTTAATGTTGCCCAGCAGTTTAAGTAGAAAAGTAAAAGATGCTAAAATGAAAGCTAAAAGTTTGTCATTTTTTAAATGACTGTTAGTGGAATGCTTGATTGATGAAATAGATTCCTTGCTCATAGTATGATAGGATAACTCAAGCTGTAAGTGAACCTCAGGAGATCATCTAGTCCAACATCCTGCTCAAGACTCAATGTCTAATGGAAGTGATTGCTGGCAACAGAGGAAAATCAACTTACTTAAATTACATTATTTGAAAAGAAAATAATGAAAAATATTCTGAAAGTGTTTTCAAAAGATTTCTAAGCTTTGTATAAGTTTCTGAACATAATCTGATATGGGACCTAAAGTTTCCATATGCAGACTAAATATATGTAGATATTAAAATCTACTTAAGAGAAGAAAGAGTTCAATGAAGTTGTTAGTTCCTTAAAGGAGTTGTGTCCTCATTTTCTATGGGAAGGGATCATAGAATCATAGAATCTTTAAGGTTGGAAAAGACCACAGAGCTCATCAAATCCAACCGTCTGTCCAATACCTCCATGTCAACTAAACAATGTCTTGGAGTAATCAGCTGCAAAAAATCATAAACTCTGATCTTCAAAACTGACCAGAAGCATATGCACACTGAAAAGAGCAGAAAACAAGCAGGCACATGTATAATAAAGAGGGTAAGATGGAGGACCTGGGAAATTACAGGCAACTTAGTAGCTTTATTTATATGTTCTGGTCGTTTTCTGGAAATGTGAGGGGGTTTAAGTAAGAGAGAACATGTACATTTGTAAAAGAACAGTCATCCAATCCAATGTCTAACAGAATAATAGACTTCAAAGATAGAAGATAAACAGTAACGTGTCTTTCTCCAGTAAGACATCTGACTGCCTAGGGTAGTGTTGTCATCATCGAGTCAAGAAACATTTAAATGTTACTACTGATAGGTGGACATTGAAGTGGTTTGAAACTTGAGAGGGGCTGTTTTTCTGAGTATTTCCTGAGCTGTGCTCTTTGACTCGTATCAAAACACTGCTAAAAGCAAATCAAACTATACCAGTAACACAAGTACTTCTCCACACTGAAAACTGCCCTCACAGTAATCTATTGAAAAGGTGCAACTCTAGGTCTGAGGAAGATGGTGAGTTAAGCAGCATACAGTTTCCTGTTCGGTTCTACATATTCCATAGGCTTGACCAACTCGCTTAAAATTTACCATTTTGGAAAGACATGAGCTGTTTTATATTTGATTATTTTGAAGGATGTAGAATGCACTTTAGCAGAAGTTTGAGTAAGGTTCCTTAAGACTGATGTAACTGTGCAGAAGGAGTGGTTTACATGCTTTTGTTTCTGCATTAGGAACTGTGAGTTGCTGTGTCTTTTTTGAATTGGGAGTTCATTTAGGTTTCAAGGTGGGTGTGTGCTAAAATGTGCTCTGTCTGTGCTGCCCAGAAATGATGGGCTTTGGTAACCTGTTGCACATTTGTAAATATGAGGACACAAGTGTGCAGTGTTAGTCAAGAATGCACATTTTGAAGGCTACTACATGTAGAAATATTGAAAATAAAATTCCTGAATGCTCCTTAAAAATAAAGATCCCCATGTATTATGTCTTCCTTTTTATTCCAATCTCTAAATACCTTCTATACATACTGTCACGAAACATGCCTTATTTTTCTATCAACAAGCATTTGTTATACTCCTGCTTTTAAATGTTCCATGTTCTTTCAAACCATACTAGAATCAGCATGTAGGCAAATACAGTAACATCTTCATTGACTCCTGCTGAGCACTGATGTCATGGGTCATGCTTTATTAAAGTGGAGAGAGAAAGGAATGGGAGAAAATGGGGAGAACAGTTTACTTTGGTTTTCACTATTTACATTTATTCCCTTTACACAGTTTTTAATCCTGAGGTGCATGCTTACCACAGTCTAAATTTAGTATCTTTGAAGAGATAAACATAGCTGCCTTAGAGCTGTGATTTAATATGTGTACTTCCTTCTCTGTCTCTTTCCTAGATTGTTTTACCTAACTGCATTTGCCGCAGTGACAAACTGAGCTGCTCCCTTGCATTCATTCTCAGAAATGGCAGATCTCAGCTTTCACATTTTTATAGATCGAATCCAGAAAACTCTGCCAGTTGCACACAAGGAGCTGGGCAGATGCCTTTGTGCTATAACCAGGAGTACTTTTTTTTGTTTGTTTTTCTGTATATGGATGGAGGTTTAGCTTTGGGAGTTGACTGTGTTTCTTTTTGTAAAGCTGTGTAATAGAAGGATAAAGCTTTAAAAACAGACCTTATGATGGACATTTCTCTCCGGAATTCTGAATGTTCCCCAAGTTAAGGAGGGAGGTTTATCTCCTTCAGAACACTTGAAAGCAGAGAAGAGCCTTTCTACCCTTCCTGTGTCATCTTGTTGCTGGGTGTAAAGCTCCTGGCAGCTTTTCCCAAATGCATCTACGCAGGCTGCATGGACATACACTAAAAGGCAGTGGTTTTTACATTTCTTTGTGGGCGTTTAGACTTCGTATTTGGAGGTCTAAGTGAGTAACTGCTGTATGGGTGAACATAAAGCAGGGAGCTGCTTGCTGGTTAGAAGTCTTGTGATGGTTTTTCTCTCAGCACCTTGGAGTACTTTCCCCTGCTGGAGTGTTGGTTCTTGTTACTTGATTTGCTGTTTTTCTTTCTGACAGCCTTCTTTGATTTTAAATTGTGCAGTTGGGCTAAAGACATCCCCATAGTGATTATATACTTCTACAGCACAGATTATACTCCTCAGTCAATACAAAGGGTCTCCGTGCTGCCCTTAATGTTTGAAATGCTATTTGCAAAAGCAAAAAGAACATCAGTCTGCTAGCAATTTGCCCAGTTTTTACACAATTCATTTTTTAAGGCATTTTTGAAATCCTGTGAATGGATGACTCTACAGACCTTTATAAAAACATAATACCTGAAGAATTATTCCTGTTCCTTTGCAGGAGCGATTTTTTTTTTTTTAAATGCTGTTTGAAATTTAAGCATTCATATTCATTTCATATGCTTTTATCTTTTCAGTTCACATCGTTTTGCTGTTTTGGTTTATTAACACATGCTCAGTTTTTGTCACACCTGAATAATTTATTCTGTAGTCTTTATAGGATGTAGAACTCTTTCAGTGTTTTACAGGTTCACCTAAATATTAAGAACACATTTCTCTTTATAGCTTTTCACCTTGGTACCAATATTTATGATTAACATATTAACTTTTAAGATGACCTGTCACTGCTTACTGATGATATACCTGTTTCTGACAGAAGGTTAAATACCACAGCATATATCTCTGCTGGGAACCTTTGCACGCATTCCAAATGTGATCATTGATGGGCTTGGTTTGTATTGCATTGGGATGTAAATAATATAAATATTCTTTGTGGTTAGAAAAGAATTCAAGCATTCCAAAGGACTTTGCACATGACAAAAATATTGTAGATTAACTTGATTTTTGCATGTAAATACTAATGCGTGTCTGTGTACCTACTGTTAGTTTCTGTTGCCTTAATTTAGTGTTGTTTTAAGATGAATATATTTGTTGCCACAAGTAGGTACATTTACTTAGATTGTTAAGTAAAACCAATTGTGATTGATTAATTTGCCATACTGATAGGATATTATAGCTCTTACTTTTAACTGTAAGTAGTTTTGGTTTGCTGAGAAAGTCTCTGCACAAAGATCTAACATTTTTAAAATGCGACCGTAAAGATGTCAATGTATTTTGAACTATCTGATCCCTGGACTGTTATGATGCAGGATCCTTTAATCTCTGATTTTTTCCTTCCAGAGCTCTTGCCGCTGTACCTTGCTTGCCAGAGCACATTTGGTTGAATATATTTAGAAAGATTTGATGAGAATATGGTTGCCTTGTAGAGGGGAAGAGTACAGTGAGTTTAGGGACTTTTTTGTTATTTTTATTTATTTTAATTTTTTGTTTGGGTTTTTTTTGAGAACAGTGTGGTGGGATTTCCTCACGACCTCTTGCTTTTAGAATCCTGTGTTGCTATTTCCTCCTCAAAAAAGGTGTGCAAGTGCAGCAGTTAGGGTTGTTCTTAGTAACTGGTAACTCGGAGAGAAGAGCATATTAACAGAGTTGCTGGCATCGCTTCCTGCAGCATTCTGCTCTGGCCAACAACTAAGTAAGCATAATCCTGCTTTATCTTGTGCGAGGCTGTCAGTGGTGCAAGATGGATGTGTCTAGGTAGGAAGGCATTGGTGCAGATTGCTCCACCTGCCAAATCTGCACTTACTTCTCATCTTAAGGGGAGCTGGCTTTGGAAAGTCTCCATCAAGAGCAAACCAGAAGACTCTTAATGATGCCTCTTCTCATAACTACTCTGGTATACGGTCTTCCTCAGCTATTACTGTTGGATTTGGATGTATGTGTACACCTCCTTTGGAGGTACTAAAGACTTCATTGAACTTGGGAATGGACTGTTTTGATCATGCATCCATGTGACAGGGTATGCTTTCTGTACAGTAGAATTAAGGTATCCAAACCAAATTTAGTTCTCTTTGTGCCAAGTGAAGATAACATCTCTGCTGTGTACACAACCCAAAAGTTTATAAAGTACAAAGGTATACTGGAAATATCTGTAGCAAAGCCGTATGTAGTGGTATTAGCATTGGTTTCTCAGCATGGCTGTTGGCAGACGAGAGTGTCTTTGTCTCAGGAAGTGTTGCATTCTTTGAAATATCCATGCTGTGACACCTCTTCATTAGTCAGACTCAGAGAGTGTTTGCATTGCTAATTTTTACTCCTTGAGAACACTGAGCTGCAAGTTACGACAGACAGAACCATTGTTTTGAGAAAGCTGTTCTTTTTAGTTGACATAGTTTATACTGTGTGATAATATTCCAAAAGTGGCTATTAGAATTTTCAGGGACAGGTGGCTTTTCCTTTCCCACCTAGATGATCTGCTCCGTAATCATGCAAACCTGACTTGCTGTGGCTTATTTATATGAATAGCTTTCAGATATAAAAGAGCACACTTAGCACAATAATTGTGTTTACGTTTATGTCAGGCTGTAGTGTGGCTGGTTCTGGATAACTGCTTGAAATGGCATTAATGGGCTGCTTCATCCTGAGTCACAATAACCATTTGTGTGCTCTGAGATGCATGTAAATGTAAATTAAGTGATCTGCATGTAAGCTCTGTACTGCTGCCGTGTTATTGAGCATACAATGATTTCTTGCAATGCCTTAATGCTATAAAATGTAATGTAGCTAGTTATTTAGCAAGAGAATATTACAGAAATGCCTGGCGTTTGGTGTATGTTCACATGCAACATTCTGGGATGAAATTCAAAGTGCTGAATTTAATCCAGACCATTCTCCACCTTTTCAGACCATGTGATGATACGTAAATTATTCTGTTATTTCCGACCTTACCCACCACCTCCTCACCTCCCCCTGGCCCCCCGTTTGATTGTAAGGTAGCCAGCTAGTTTTTCTAGTGGCCTTTGCTGTGTGACTGGCAGGGGATGTGCCAGTGTAACCATCAGATTATCTGCTGATAACAGATATCTGCTTGTCCATATTATGCATGTAAGTTTTTATTTGGCACAAATCACTGTCATGTTACGATGTTTCGATGTGTAGAGAATAAGAATTGTCCTGCTTAAAAGCCCTGTACCACTCACCCTCCCCCAAAAAGCTGTAAATCATGTATATGTACTGTAATTGTTTTAAGCTAGGTTTTTGGCTTATCTCAACTAAGATAGTAAATGGAGATTTTAAGACTGACTCCTTAGAAAGAGGAAGGATTGTCTGGTTTACAAAGATAGCAAAAATGCTTTTGTAGGAGATGGGGACGAAAGAGCTTCATGGGGATTTGTGGCAGTGTAGGTATACTCTTAAGAGCTGTCTTAAAGATGAACCTTTTTCTCTTATTTAATTCATAGCCATCAGCTGTAAATTAAATGTCAGTTTTATTGAAATCACACAGGTATTTCTTCTGGGAAATGAACTTTTAAGGGAAAGTATAAAGGAAGCTTGAAGGCAGAACTGTACTGCAAAAGGTAATTCCATGGTTGATACAATTCCATTGTAGGCTACTTTTGTTTAGTGTGCCTGTTAACAAGAACCTACTGTAAAAAAGTGCCTCATTTAATTTCTAGGATTCTAACTTTGATTTTAAAGTTGTCAGTAACAATTTCTTTTCCATACCAATAAAAGATACTGCCCTAAAAACGTAGCCTAATGATTCCTTCAGCTGGAACCCTAGTTTGTAGGAAGACCTGAAGTTCATAGAATCATGGTTAGGTTGGAAGGGACCTTTAAAGATCATCTAGTCCAACCCCCCTGCAGTAAGCAGGGACATCTTTAGATCAGATCTTTGTCAAGCCTTTGTCTCCACCACCTCTCTGGGCAGCCTCTTCCAGTGCCTCACCACCCTCATTGTGAAGAACTTTTTCCTAATGTCTAATCCAAACCTACCCTGCTTCAGTTTAAAACCATTGTCCCTTGTCCTACTGCTATGTGTCCTTACAAACAGGCCTTCCCCAGCTTTTCTGTAGGCCCCTTCAGGTACTGGGAGGCTGCTATAAGTTCTCCCCAGAGCTTCTCTTCTCCAAGCTGAACAAGCCCAACTCTCTCAGCCTGTCTTCATAGGGGAGGTGCTCCATATTTTTGGCTGCCCTCTGGAACCACTCCAGGAGGTCCATATCCTTCTTGTACTGCAGACCCCAGAGCTGGACACTGTGCTCCCAGTGGGGTCTCACCTCTTGATCTGCTGGCCATGGTGATTTTGATGTAACCCAGGATGTGATTGGCTGTCTGGGCTGCAAGTGCCCATTGTGAGCTCATGTCCAGCTTTTCATCCATCAATACCCCAAGTCTTTTTCTGCAGGGCTGCTCTCTATCACATCATCCCCCAGCCTGTATTGATAATGAGGATTGTCCTGACCCATGTGCAGGACCTTGCACTTGGCCTTGTTGAACTTTGAGGTTTGCACGGGTCCACATCTTTAGCTGGTCCAGGTCCCTCTGGATGACATCCTGTCCTTCTGGTATATCTACTGCACCACTCAGCTTAGTGTCACCCGCAGACATGCTGAGGGTGCACTCAATCCCACTGTCTATGTCATTGATGAAGATACTAAACACTACTGGTCCCAGTATGGATCCCTGAGGGACACCACTTGTCATTCTTCGCCATCTGGACATTGGGCTGTTGACCACTACCTTCTGGATGCAACCTTCCAGCCAATTCCTTATCTATCCATGGGATTCCAGGGTAATGTATAGCAGAGCCTGCTCTTTATAAACGAAGTGCGCCCAAGATATCATTGCCTTTCGTGCCTTTGCTTGCAAACTAGGCATTGTTTCCATTCTGCCAGACTAAAAATAGAATCCAAGAATTCCATTAAAGCAAGAACTGGTTATTAGATTCAGGAGGCTTGGTGTGTCAGAAGGCAGGCACAAAGGCAGTTTTGTCTGACAGTCCTTTTTCTTTATTTTCGGGGATGTGGGAAGCTGTTTGCTGTTCATCTTTGATTTCAAGCCAGCGTTGTAATGGAGTTTGTCTGAAGCAGGCATCAGGTGTAATGGGATTATGCATTGTGTTTATACAATCCTGGCTTCCATAGCCTTCTAATTGTGCTCACTTTATCATTTTTCTAAGTTAAAATGGACATTATGTATTAGCTTTGCCAGGAGTCTCGTATTTTATATGAAGTGCAGTTTTTCTGTCTTTTGAACTTACTGGATCGTAACAGACATAGGGCTGAGTAAAAGGCAACTCGTAAGTATTCTTGAAAATTCCCTTCAGTAGCATACTGACATAATTTCTTACTCCATGATAGGTGATAACATTATAGTCCCTTTCTAACAAGTCTGTGCTGAGGTTCTTTTGTTGTGTTTTTTTGTGTTGGTGTTTTTAATTCTGTTACTATTTCCGTCTGCAGACAATCACAGCACAACGTGATGGGTGTCAGCACAGGGCACATTTGTTCAGGCAGCCTTTCAATAGATCTTTTTGACTGAGGCTTTTAATTGGATCTTTTATGTGACAGTTGAACAATATCTCTTAGAAGCATATAACGAAGGTGAAGTGCAGAGTGATGGGTTTTGACCCAGATCTGTAGTTGTAATTGTGTGATGGGAACTGGCGTGTGGCAATCGGGTGCTATAGAAAAGCAGGCTCTTAACAAGTGTGTGTAAGTAGCTGCTTGAAGGTCTATGGATGAAGTTTCATAATTTCTAAATTAACTTAGTTGCAAGGACTTTGTATCCTTTCTTCCCCCCTGCCCCACTTAGAAATTGTCTTTATGCATTCCTTTTTGTTTGCAGTAGTGAAGAGAGTTCTGGCTCCAGTGCAGGTGTACAGATCTTTTTATATTTCCAACCTTTTTATTTCCCCATAGTTGTCTGAAATGAAGAGCAATTCACCTAGTACACTGGGCTAGCACCACTGCACATAACTATACAGAATATACTATTAATGTTGTTATGCTTGGCATGGTAAGCTTAGCCTGAGGCACAGATTTAGTCTGTTGAAGGAGCATTAACCTCCTGGATTTTGATGTGCCAGATAGATTCCCATGTAGCTCTGGTCACAGGGTCTTCTCTCATGCCAGTTCTTCTGACCATGCCTGATGTCCCGAGCGTGATCTGTTGACCTGACATGGTTCCAGTTGTCAATGCTAAGCTTCTGTGAATCCTCTTTTATTAAAAAGATGAGAAGACTTATTCCCCCTCCTCTTCTACACGCATGCTAAAACCCTTATGTTTTCATTACATGATATATAGGAGTTTTGATAATAAAGTGAAAATTTTAACCTCAGTGCACAGTTGAAAATGGACTCGTAAGTGCTTTTGCAGTTCAGTGCTAGTTCAATTATAATGGAGTAATCAACCGTTATCCTGCCAACCAAGCGAGACAAGGCAGGGTTTCCATAGAAGCCTGTCCGTGCCATAGCTGAATTCATCAAGATGTTCCTGCTCTCTGGAATTGTTTCTCTGTCATCACTGTCAGGCCTGGGACACTGACCTGAAGCAGTGCAGGATGCAGCCACTGTTCAAACTCCCCTTATGTTCTCGGTTTGTTTTTTTAAAATACATACATGTTTGTCAGCTCAGCAGTTTTGGGGAACTATTTTGATGTCAGTGCAGAGAAAATGGGAGGTGAGTACTTCTGTCTTGTGCTTACCATTTCTAATTTTTTTGTGAAGAACTGTTTCACCATCATTGCTCCATTTTGGGCCAGTAAACTACATTATTGCTTCTCAGCTGGGAGACAGATTATGGTAATAGCTATGTCACAGTGTATTGGTAAACTCTGCTTTTCATCGTGTTAGGAAGCTATCAAAGTAAACTTTGAATTTCAGAAGGGCAGTGCCTGTTACATGAAGAGTTCACGATGAAATAAGAAACCCACTGATGTACCCAAGTGAGGTTTGTGCCTTTAAACTAAATAACCATCTGTAATTTCCTACTTTTATATTACTTTACCTACTTGAAGCTGTAATTTTAGGGAAGTGACTGGAGAAAAGAAATCTTTCTACCCTATGAATTTTTAAAGAGATTCTAAGTGCATATTATTGGTTGAATCTAATTTTTACATGAATATTGATTGTCTGGTATGCATTATAGAAAAGGAGGAAAAAGCCTTTGTTTGTGTAGCACCTATAGGGGTGCCAGGTGTTTCTTCATAACAACGAACTATCTTATGCCAGGATTCTAAATTGTGAAGATAGAAAAGATAGAACAAACAAACAAGACCTTTTCTTATATTAAGAGGTGTGTTTGTTTGCTTTGGTTTAGTTCATTGATAGACCCTTATCTGAGAGTAAACACTAGAAATAATTAACAAGTCATTTCTAAACTTAATAAGGGGAGACGATGCAGATGAGGACTATTTTAGTTTGGTAATCATGTTTCATAAACCTGAAGTGGCTTGAGAAAAGTGTAAACAGGTCTTGGGTTGTAGAACCAAACAGACTGTACAAGTAAGTCAGAGATAACATAAATGCTGAAGTATGGTTGTTCACTGCCCTTCCCAATGTAAAACAAAACTGACAGATTCAAGGCTGAGGTAGAGGTAAAGCAGTCTTGAAGATTATTATGATCAGAAGCTTAAATGTATGAAGATATATAGGAAAAAAATTAGTGAAGAGATTTAAAAGGTACATGGCAAAGCTTTTAGAAGGGTAAACCCCTGAATTTTATAGGTAAGATGTGGGGAGTTAGAACAGGAAGCCCGGATATTATGTTTAGCTATCCAGGGAGAGATAAAAAATCAGCATGGACCTTTAGAAAAATAAAGAATACTCATATTTACTGGATAATAAGTAGTTAGGGAGTTGAGAAGTGATCTGTAGACTAACTTGCTGATCAGCTGCTAAACTGTACAGCCAAGGAAGAGAGCAAGTAAAATAAACTTCAGATGGGAGCTGTAGGAATTCAGTTCAAATAATCTTAAATTTGTTCATACTAAAATAGTTCTGTTTGAAAACTAGGAAGTTTGATTCACCTGAAGTTGAATGCTTCCCAAGCCCTGTAAGTGCTCAATGAAGTCGATGCTCTTGTTATTTAAATGCTCCTGCATGTCAAAAAGTCTTGTAGAGCTTCAAGCAGGGATCTGCTAGACACTTGCCTTGCATTTGCCAGAGTTCATTTGCTTGAAAGTGTTTCAAGTGGAACATTCCAGTGAATCCAGACTTTCAAATGCTTATATATGCATATGTCTACATGTACATTTATACAGATAAGTGTGTGTACACATACGTGTATGAGTATGTATATACATATAGGTGTACTTCTTTGTGTAAGTATGTGTAGTATACAGACATGACACATGCTACATATACATAAATATGCATGTATATATGTGTCTGTGTGTTAGCCAGAAAGTACCCATCAGTTTATCTGTTAAACATTCAGAAGAGATCTTGAGCACAGGTGGTGAAATGGGATGCTTGGCTAGGTGTGAGGTGAAGTGTTCAAGTACTGCTGTGATGTAAACCAGAGGCCAGGATCCCTCCCCCTTCTTTGTGTCAGTGTGGGCACTGACATGGTTGCTGGTCCCCATCAGGCAGTTGTGTGTGCAGTATGCTAATGGTAATGGAAGTCTTGTAATGAGGGGAAATAATTCTAGACTGACCACACAGATGTCTTGGAAGAGTTCAAGAATAAAAGACGAGTGGGCAGCTAATGAATTGGGTTGTTGAATGTTTGCAGAGACAAGAACATGACTGTGGAGTGGGGAACTGGAAATGAGACTGTATAAAGGACAAGATACAAACCAAGAGGCTTTAGGAGAAAGGAGAGAATGCAAATGAGGAAATATCACTACTAGGGACTGGAAAAAATAGGAGGGACTTGGCAGGGGCATCCTTGCAAATCTTTCTTATGCAGGTAAGAATTTTTGAAAGGAATTCATTCACAAGTTCTGATTAAATGGCAGAGTAGATACCTTAAAGATAGGATTAATCCGCAGGCATTTAAAAGAGTGGTCTAATTTTTACTGCAATAACCATGCAAATCTAGAGAAGTTAGATCAGAATGGCAAACAAGATTGTAGGGACTAGAAGTGAAATGAGTGAATTTACCCTGTGGTTGCTAGCTGGAGAAATGCATGACCGAGCTGAAGGAATGCTGGGAGGGAAGCAAAACACAAGTATGATGACATGAATTGTAGTTTACAGAATACCCTTGTTTGTATTTTTAAGCAAGGAGCAAATGAACAGTGATGATAATTAGGTGGCTGCAACATGAAAGGAGCATAGAAATTGCTAATGTCTCTCCCTGTTGTCCTCGCAGACAAGTCTCTAACGTAAATAACAGGCACACATTGACTCCCTGGTCCTTTCACTGTCCTGACCTGATGCTAAGGCTCTGTGGGGTCATAAGGAATGAAAGTGAATGTGATGGCTTTGGATGAAATGACAGAAAATGAGAGTGGCTGTTTGACAGGTTGGTGAGTGGCTTCATGGCGTGAAATACTGGAGGATGGAAAAAGGGATCAAATGTGAACTCCCAAGGAGACTAGTCAGGTCAAGGACATGACTTTTTAAGTGGATTAAGTAGTTGAGGAAGGGTGAACAGGTGAGAGTAGCTGATTGAAGTGCTGTTTGGAAATTACATTATTCTAGGCATGTTATCTGTTTTAGACTAATCGAGATGGTGTGATTGAAAGAAAGAAGTTTGCTTGTGTTTTTTTTTCAGACAGGCTGCTTCATTCTTCAGTATAAGATTACTTGCACTTGTTTCAAATGAGTTGGACTTTTTTTCTCTCAACCTGCATAACCTTCATTGGCATTAATGAGAACAGTTCGCATCAAGAAGAACCTACCATCCCTCTCAGCATCTCCCTTTTAAATCATAGTGCATTAGTGCTATTGAATAAAGAATTTTATGGAAACATTATCCAACTGCTGTATTGAATTTCTGCTTCCAAGTTTAGCCTTCGTACTAACCTTCTGAGTGCTACTATTTTGTCCATGGAAATTTAGATATTGGCACTACACCAGTGTGCTTTGTGCCAGAGTGAGAACAAAAAAAAATGTGTTGTACTCAAATTGTATGTAGTGAATTTGCAATATCTGAAGGTGTAAATTACAGAGGTGTGGGATTGGGATTGTGCAGCATGCTGGTCTAATTCTAGAGATGATACCGAAACACACAGCCATGAACTAAATGCCCAGTGAACTTCAATTAGTGGCATGTCAATTACAGAACTAATTAAACAGAACAAACAGAGGAGGTCTTATTTCATACATCCTGCAATTGTGATCAGCTAACCGTGTGTGTTGCATGCAGAATGAAACCGTGTTTCAGAAAGTGATACACACTGTGCTGAAGAGTATGTGATACATACCTATTTAATAGGTAATTGCTTTTATGCTGTAGTTTTTCACTCTGCAGCTGTCAAAACAAGGAAAGAACATTCATGTGTGGCACTTGTCACACCTGTTCCAATAACTGTTAAGAAATAACTACAGTGCTATTTTTTGCATATTCTGTGGCAGTTTCAAAAGTAAAGGTGAGAAGAGTGAGAGACTCGTCTCTTGTCTGAAAAGAATCCTCTTACAACAGGTGATAGAGTAAATCTTATTAAATGATTATTCAGATACAATCAACTGGTAGACTCAGTTACTCTCAGATAGGTGCCAATGGTTCGTTTACTATAGGTACTGAGAGTAAGCAAATGGCATAGAGTGGCCATAGGATTATTAGATCTACAATCAGCAGCCTGGCCACACTAATGGTTGTAACTGGATAATTCTGAAATAACCTAGGGAAGAATCTGTCAGCACAAATGGACTTACCTACAAAGCAGTATGCATCATGAGTACTTTAGAGATACCAAAAGCAGGAATTGATTGGAATCCAGTGAGACTGAGTGGAAGCCCAGGCCGGTGTCACTGTCTTCACAGTACGTGTTTGGTGGATGTTTCAGAAAGCTTCACTCAAAGGTTCATCCAGCTGCTTCTTTCCCTCCTCCTTGTTTGTATTGTAGCACATTCTGAGGCATCCACTAAGACTATGTCTTCTTGAGCTAAGAAGACATGCCCATCCTGACCTCCTCCCTGACTGCAGAGGCCAAAAAAAGAAGACAGGCACAAGGTTGAGGGAGCAGCGCCGTCCTAGATGAAGAACTGCGTCAGGGAGAGAGAGAGAATGATCAGTCAGAGTCCAGACAAACAGGGAGGGATGGAGTCCAACAGGCACCTCTCTCACCAGATCATAGGGTGCTCTGTTCTTTTTCTGGCAATGCAAAATTGGCACACTTCAGGTTTTCCTTTGTTTTCTTTGAAGCCTGCTTTTGGCACAGGCCAGCGAGAAAATATACTTCGGCCTCAACAAAGTTCTTAGTAGCCTGCTTCTGCATTGGATCACTTACATGTATTTGAAAAGGGTGAAACTGCCCGGAGACAATTGGTCGGGTCTATCTGGATATTTAATTCTGATGTGTAATATTTTCAGTCAGTTAGTAAATGAACTCAGAGAAATGCTAGACAATATGGCATTTAGTAGAGGAACAAGGTCTACGTCTTCAGGTATTCCAAATATGTTATCCATACTACTGAGCATTTAAAAAATCTGATATAACAGCATCTGTTTTAGAGGCATGATTACATTTAGCCTTAGCTAACCCTCCACTGTAGAGAAATGCCTGCAAAGTTTGTAAGGAGTTCAAGCTACACTGAAACAGGCAGTGCCAGTACGTAGAGGTTAGTTAAAAGAAATGGTTGATATTTTCCAACTGAGAAGTATGTAATTCTGTACCCTTCGGTGCAAGATTGCAGAGACTGCAATGAGAGTACACTGGGGTTTAAGTAAAATATTTTTTCAGTTTGCTTAACTGTTTCATCAAGTTATATGTGAGTTACAATTAATTTTTGTAATTTAAATAAATGCTCTGAAAGTATCTGCACTTCAATCTCCCATGTTCTGTTGCTCATTTGAAACTGTGGATTCTGCTGTGTTTTTCACTCAGTATTTCTATCTGTTTCGGCCGAGTTACTCAATGGAGTAGGAAAGAGACAGAGAAAAATCCTGCAGCACACAGGTACAGTACGGAGTGGATCCAGTTCAGATCCTGGATCTAGTTCAAACCCTCAAGCATCCTGCACCATTGTGCTTGGGATGCAGCTGCAGCACCATGTGCTCCAGTCTGTCTGATGGCTAGTCTGCCAGGAATGGACAACAATGGCAAGTGAGGAACGCGAATCGAAACTTTCCATTTGTTTGTAATCAGCTGGGAAATACTTAACAGTATAGGGATGTACTATGGGGGGTGCGTTATATCGAAGCCATAATTAACACAGCCTTGCCTTTAAAACCAGAAAACCTTAGAATTTTATTTTAAGCAGTTCTGGGACTCGTCCCTGTGGTGTGGTGAGTGTGTCATGTGTGTGACAAAGGTCAGAGCAGAGCCTCAGCAGCTTGTGAGAGGGAATACAGAAGCTGGTAAGGAGTAGTGCTGCAGGATGCAAACCTCTGGTCACCGTCCCACTTCTGAAGGCGTAAATTGGGACAGGTTTTTAAGCTTACTCTGTCAGCTGCAGGAATGTTTGAACTGGAGTCGTTTCTTCTTCTTCGGGCGGGAGGAGTGAGTTGTATCCATAGACAGTACCTTTGTCCCTGGGCACAGCACCCAGCCGCGTTGTTACCGCGCAGGGCACCAGCGCGCAAGCAGGTGCGCGGCTCCGTGCTTGCGGTCCGCAGGGCTCCGCATCTTCCCTGCCGCGCTCGCCGCGGGAGCGGGGGCAGCGGGGCTGGCACGGCGCGGCTCCGCGGCCGTCCGCCGGCAGGGAGCACTGCAGCCCCTCGGCCGGGCCCGCGGGGCGGCGCGGCGGGGGCAGCCGCGGCGGGAACAAAGCGGGCGGTCGGGGGGAGCGCACGGAGAGACACGCTACAGGTAGAGACAGAACTGAACCGGGCGGCGGGGACGGGGGACGGGGGACGGGATGCTCTCGAGGAGGAAAATAATGGAGAATGGAGGGAATGCAAGGCGGGCGTGAAAAGAGGAAGGGAAACCTCGAAATACGGGCTAGAAGGCATGCTGGAGAGTAAGAAAAATACAGAAAAGAGGGAAGAAAGGCTGGAAAATAGACCTGGAGGATAAAAGTATAAAGTCTTGTAAAGTGGTTGTAAACGTGCCCATTGCCCCCGAGCCAGAGGAGAGTTGCAGTTCCCGGTGCTGGCCACAGAGGAAAGACAGAGACCCAGAAAGTGCGAGTGCTTTTTCGTGTCAGAGAGCCATACGTGTGTGTTCCTGCGTTCTTGCTCTTCACGCGCTTTCAGATTGTCATTTGAATCATGGTTCCTGTGTCTGCGTACTGATGTTAATCTGTGATTAACGGGGGGGGGGGAGGGGGGGGGGAGAAAGACGATTTTCAAAATGTTGCTCTTGGAGTGAGCATTGTTTCACATTCAAGTGTTTTTCCAGGGTGCAACATTGTGCCACAGCTTATATAGCATTTATTCCCATTTCCCCTTCCCCTCAACCCCTCCTCCCCCAGCACTCCCCCCCTTGAAATTTATAATACATTGTATTAAACTGATCAGGTAAATTTCAGCTGGTATTTCCTACTTCTGACTCTAAAAGTACATCATTATCTAGCATCACAAAGTATGTGAGGCTATCGCTTCATTTTAGGGGATGGAGGGATGGGGAAAAGAGGTCGTTGGTTCTTGGAATGGGTGCAGCATGTCTACAAAAGCAGTTTATTAAAGATTTTTCTAGATTACTAGTTGAATGTTGAAAGAAAATGCTTTTTTTTCTCCCCTTCTTCCAGTAGCATCTCCCCAAAGTCTTTGTAAAATGTCAGGGTGTTATGTAAAATCTGCAGCTTTCTAACGGTACTTTTGGGCTTATTGTGACCTTTTGAAATCATTACAACTCCCACCCCACAAGGCCCCCCAACTTTCCTTGCTTAGTTGCACTGGGGCATAGGGAAATAGGAATCCAATTTATTGTTAGCCAGGTGGCCTTTCCCGTTACTTAGCTTTATAGTTTTGTGTCTAGCAATTAGTATGCAGAAAGCTGGAAAGATGCCTGTAATTCCAAAATGAACTCTCTGTAGCTTTCTCCCTCCCACTTGCACTCTCCTTTTAGTACCGCCCCTTCCATGCACCCTTTAGCCAGCAGCAAGACAGCTGTGTTTGATCATAAACCACTTAAACTCCAGGCTCACTGGCAGGGGAAACTTTAGCGTGAAGTGCAGCGTTGGTTTGTCTCGGGGAGGGGAGCTTAGCTTTCTTCTCTTTTCCCTTCTCCCTCCCCGGACTCCGAAGGCGGTAGCAGAACTCTACTTCTATTTCTCTGAGAACTGAATGTGAAGCTCGCGTAATTTTTCCAAGTACATTGAGCGACACTGGGAGATGCCCTTAAACAGAGTAGTAGAAAAGACCAGCATAAAACAGACAGCAGAGATGAAGCACGACTTGCAGATGGACTAAGACAGCCCTGGGATCCTGGCAAGCCGCTCCTTCCCTGCATTCTCTGAGCACTTCTCAGTACTAACAAGTCTCTCACAGCAATGGATTGTCTGTGAAGTCAAAACCAGTGTGACTCTTTAAGAAGATCTTGCATCATTAATTTAAACTATCACTGTGGAGTAAAAATGGCTGTCTAGAGCAAAATGTGTAAGACTGAAAAATTTTGGAGAAGAAAGTATTGAGTCAGTTGAACAAAGCTTCGGAGCATTAAAATCTGCAGAAATCGTCAAGCCCTGAGAAGTCTAATCATGAATTCTGGAGTTGCTATGAAATATGGAAATGACTCCCCTGCAGAGCTGAGTGAGGTAAGCAATTTCAGTGCCCTTCTTTATGCTTTAAAAAGAAACGCTCCCCTTTTGGGCTTTCAGTCTGCAAGCAATGCAATTAAAAATTAATAGAATGTGTATCTTGCTATAACTTGCTGTGCCAGTCAGGAAATGACCTGAACTTTTTTTCTGCTTTACTCTGAATAAGTGGTGGAAAGCAAATGATTGTAACCATCTAGAGACATTTTTCCTGTTACCTTACAGCAGAGATTCCCTTGCCTCCCAAGAGCTGTGTTTATACCCAACATTCATCTTTGCAGTAGGTGAAATATGGTGATCTCAGTTGAGATTAAGCAGATGGTGACTAATTTAGGAGGGAACTGGGGTGAGTGGAAGATGACAAATATTTATCGGTTAGACAGCAACATTGGCAAAAGCTGTGTTTGTCTGTATTTCGCCAAGGTGGTGATGTTTCCTGAGGTTAGATGAATTAGGTGCTTTCTTTCCTTGCCTTAAAGAAAAAAAAAAAAGCCATGGGAAACTTTCTGCTTTTCCATTGGAAACCATAGTAAGCTGTTATTTCTTACAGTTGTGGGTTTGTCTGGGTTTTTTTATAATGGGATTGTGTGTGTGCTTTTAATAACTTTGAAATTAAAGCCATATCAGATGTTATGCAAATACTTAATAAAGATTTTAGAAGTGGCATATTTTGGCAGTTATTAAAATGTTGTCAATAAGTCGTCTTTATGGGCTTTACTGAGAACTGCTAATTTAGTTATGCTATGAGATCCCAAGCATTTGATTAAGGTCATTTTGTAGAAAATCGAACCTGCAGTCTGAATTGCTCCAGTTTAGCTGAAATTTGCTGAAATGCTTCTCTTTGCCCTTTACACTTTTTACAGTAACATATCTTTTGTTTGCTTTATATGTTTGGTTTTTTAGGGATATTAAGTAGGGCTCTGCTTGGCAGAGTGAGATGGTTAACAGTTTCTGGAGTTGGTTGTTCAGAGAAAGGAGACACGGAGATAGAGTGGAAAATCAATCAGTAGGCTAGCGAGTAGGAAAACAGTGTAGGGGGTGGCAGAGTAAATGCCTGAGACCTAAGCAAGTGCAGCACCCTGCAAGAGGAGCAGAGGGTTTGTGACTGGGCAGTTCTTGTGAAAGAAATTTCATACGTGTTCTTCCCTTAAGTACAAAAGAGTTCAATTTCATTAACTCTGTGTTAGTTTTTCATATGATTGAAATAGTGTATTGGCAACACAGCATAAATGGACTTCAGAAACTTACCATAAAAGCCCAGGTTACTTTTGTTAGGAGTCTGCCATGGTGTTTCAGGATACTGATACCCTGCTGATCACTGCGCTCCATATGCTCAACACTTAGTTTTCAAGACTCTGCAGGATCACATAAAACATGGAGTTTCGCAAAGATTTGATGCTTGGTTCATTACTATTAGAATCCTGTGGAAACTGGCTGATGTAGTTGCCAAGCCCTTCTCCATGATATTTGAAAAGTCATGACAGTCAGGTGTCGCCCTTAGTGACTGGAAGAGAGGAAACATCACAGCTGTTTTTAAAAAGGGTGGGAAGGAGGACCCTGGGAACTGCTGACCTGTCAGCTTCACCTCTGTGCCTGGGAGGATCATGGAACAGATCCTCCTACAAGCTATGCTGAGGCACATCAAGACAGGGAGGTGATTTGTGACAGCCAGCGTGGCTTTGCTAGGGGCAAGTCCTGCCTGACCAATCTGGTGGCTTTCTGCAATGGAGTAACTGCATCAGTAGACAAGGGAAGAGCTATTGATGTCATCCATCTGGATTTCTATAAAGCCTTTGACACAGTCCCCCACAACATCCTTCTCTCTAAGTTGGAGAGGTGTGATTTTGATGAGTAGACTGTGCGGTGGATAAGGAATTGGCTGGATGGTCACATCCAGAGGGTGGTGGTCTATGGCTCCAAGTCCAGATGGAAAACGGTGACAAGCAGAGTTCCTCAAGGGATTGTGCTGGGACCGGTGCTGTTTAATATCTGTATTAATGATGTTGACAGTGGGATTGAGTGCACACTCAGCAAGTATGCTGATGATGCTGAGCTGAGTGGTGAGGTTAATGTGCCAGAGGGATGGGATGACATCCAGAGGGACCTGGACTGGTTGGAGAAGTGAGCCCAGATGAACCTCATGAGGTTCAGCAAAGCCAAGTGCAGGGTCCTGCACCTGGGTCGGGACAATCCCCATTATCCATACAGGTTAGGAGGTGATGTGCTTGAAAACAGCCTTGAGGAAAAGGATGTGGAAGTATTCATGGATGAGAAGCTGGACATGAGCCACCAATGAGCACTTGCAGCCCAGAAGACCAACCACATCCTGGGCTGCATCAAACGAAGTGTGGCCAGCAGATAGAGAGTTCTGATTCTGCCCCTCTGCTCTGGTGAGACCTCACCTGGAACACTGTGTACAGCTTTGGAGCCCTCAACACAAGAAGGACGAGAATCTGTTGGAGCGCATCCAGAGGAGGGCCATGAAGATGATCAGGGGCTGGAGCATCTCTCCTATGAAGACAGGCTGAGAGAGTTGGGCTTGTTCAGCTTAGAGAAGAGAAGGCTCCTGGGGATCCTTCCAGTCCTTGAAAGGAGTCTATAAGAAAGCTGGGGAAGAACTATTCACGAGGGCATGTAGCAGTAGGATGAGGGGTAATGTTTTTTAACTTGAAAAGGGTAAATTTAGGTTGTATATTAGAAAAAAGTTCTTTAATCTGAGGGTGGTAGATCAAAGGAACAGGTTTCCCAGAGAGGTAGTGGAGGCCCCACCCCTGGAGACATTCAAGGTCAGGCTTGATGGGGCTCTGAGCGACCTGATCTGGTGAGTATGTCCCTGCTTATTGCAGGGGGGTTGGACTAGATAACCTCTAAAGGTCCCTTCCAATGTTACACATTCTATAATTCTGTAATTATTTGGAGCAGGCAGCATTTACCAGCAGTGCTGCTACTTATGCAAGTTTACTTCACACATCCATGAAGTAAGACTTTTGTTGTAAGAACTACCTTTTTCTTCTGACATTTTAATATGGGAAATACTGTAAGGAGTCTGTGACTGTACACCGTGCAACGTTTGTGTTGTGGGGATTTAGCTTGTTGGAAAACAAACAAACAAACATACTTTAATACTACATTTTCTTTTCTAGACTGGCAGTACAGATGAGTTAGAAATAGGCCCCTTTCTGACTGCAGACATGCCAGGGAATGTCTTGTACTTCTAACTTTCTTCAGCTGCTGATCATTTCTTTGCTGCTAGTCTTAATAGTTTGAGCTGCTTGTGTGAGCATGCTTTAGCCTGTGTCATTCAAGGTGCTGGGTCAGCATCAGCACTGGTCTTGGATAGAATGGTGTTTTTTGAATGAAGCAGGGAGGCCTTACTGTAACACCATATTCCCCCTCCCATAGGGGAGAAGATGGAGATGTACACCAAGATGCAGTTAGTTGCTCACCTCTAACCTTTAATTACTCAACCAACTCTCTGTAATTTGGGCTTTTTCCTACTGAGGGCTGGTAGTACTGTTTTGCTTGCTGTAATTGAAGATAGAAAGCCCCAGGTAAAGGCTGTATGTATGGTTCGTGTATCAATGTTTTTCACCTCTTGATCATGTTCTCCCCCTTTCCCATCTTTTTGGGCTGTATCTTCTGTATGCCATGTTGAATTTTCATCACTGGGAGACAGTATCATTGCGTTAATTTAAACAAAGGGGAAATTTGGAACTGGCTGTAATAGGAGTTGGATTGAATAACAGCTGTCTTAGTATATTTTCACCTGCGCCTCTACAGTGAGCTCAAATTTTCATGTTACCATGGGCTGCTGGCAGTGTATCTGTCTGAATGGCAGATATGATAACAGACCAAGAAGGGCTATGATTCACATCACGCACAGTGGGTTTTGGGGTAGGTGCCTTGATCTTTTTATCTCAGTACATGGAGCTCTAGACAGGAAACTACTGTCATTAAAATACACAGGAAAACTACAAAGCCCTGAAGATATAGTAAATGCATTCCTAAATGGATGCATTAGACAAAATAGAAAATAAAATTATTGCAACTCATTCCATTTGTATTGAAACTTTCTAGTTGAGATTTACATCCCTCTTCGGGAAATGGGCAAAAATTAAGACTTTTTTTTTTTCCCAAGACACAGTGTGATAGAAGAAACCTGTGTGTGGCTGATGTTTGCTATACATAAAATCTTCTCCAGATAAACAAAGATCTTGATAGTCTTTATTTACTCCCTTTGCCCTTGTCCAAAGGTCATGCAGAAAGCAGAAAACAAGCGTGATTCCTGTCATCAGTCAGACTTCTACAAAGCTCATGCTCTGTGGTTCCCTAGCTCTCCAGAGTTCAAGCTGTTGTTTATTGATACATGTGTCAGCACATTTTACCCTGTTCCTTCTACTTTTTTTTTTTCCTTCAATCTTTTCTTTCTTCTGTCCAAAGCAAGAAAGATTAACCAATGTGTGTGTTTTAACTACCTAGAGAGGTAGAAGTGTTGGTCTTACACTGCCAGGTTTTCTTGGTCATGGTACTAGGTTTGGATTATTTTTTTAAATATATGATGCATTGAGAGGCAAATCTAAATAATAACAGAATTTGTATATGATTGTTGCCATACTCTCTGAGAATGTATAACAGAACTTGGTACTTGTAAATAAGTAACAATGTCCAAACAAGATTAGTTCTATTATGAAATGGACTTTCACCTGTCAAGATAATGGCTTAACATGAGTGCAGAATTTGCCTTCTAAGGCTTGATCAAGGAAGGATGTGATTTGTATGTAATACATGACACCCAAATTATTTAAGTGGTCTTTGGATCCTTTCAATTTTTTTAGTCATACAATACTGTAAAACTTTGGTGTAATCACAAGGCATATTTGTAAAGTCAACATTATGAAAGCTACTAAGAATATATACAGGTAAACAGTTCAGTGCACAGAAACTGCAATCACAGACTGATTTTACATGGTTAGAAATGAAACTTTATATCAGAATTTCTATGCTTTTTACACATTATTTAATTTTTTTCTTCAGAAAGAAATGTTGTGGTGGTTTCACCCTGGCTGGAGGCCAGGTGCCCACCAAAGTTGCTCGACCACTCCCCTTTTCAGATGAACAGGGGAGAAAATATCTATTGAGAGGCTTAGGAGTCAAGATAAGGACAGGGAGAGATCATTCCATAATTGGCATCACGGGCAAACCAGACTCAACATGGAATTAAGAAAACCATCTAATTTTTTACACACAGAGTGAAACCAGGGTAGGATAATGAGAAGTGCAACCAGGTCTTAAGACACCTCCCCACACAACCAACTCCAGCATGGGTTTCGCCCCAGGCTTCAAAGGCATCTTTCCCTCCAGCACCTGCAGCATCTCCTCCTTCCCTTCTTCACTGACCCTAGTGTCTGCAAAGTTTCTTACATTTCACTCACTCCTCTGATGGCAAAAAGCAGCTGCTTGCATTTTTTTTTTTCCTTTTAAATGTGTTATCCCAGAGGCACTACCACTGTTGCTGATTGGCTTGGTGTTGGTCAGCAGTGTGTCTGTCCTTCAGCCCAGCTGGTATTTACTCTGTCAGGCCTAGGGAAAGCTTCTAGCTGCTCCTTGCAGAAGCCACCCCTGCAGCTCCCCTTTCTCCACGAGGACCCCACCACACAAAACGACAACAGGCGTTCATCTAGAAGGAGCTGGACTACCCATTTTCTTCTTGTTCTTCCAAATTCTAGGACACCACCTCTGACTCAGCGAGGCCTTGAGCCTTGGATATCTCTGAGCCCCAGAATTCTGGGGTGATATCGCTAAGCTTTCTTATTATACACTCCCCTGGCTATCCATTACTGAGCTGGTGTGCTGAGACAGGGAGATTGGTGGTCTGACCTAGTACAGCTGCTGGGCTAAATGTGGTCAGCAGTTATGCCCATGCTTAATTCTAGGATAGTTTAAATTAGTAGTGTAGGAACATGAAGGAAATATAAGTACTGAGTTTAATGATATTTTTTTCAATTGTATGCTTAAGGGCTAAATTATATCCTATATTAAGAGCCAAATTATGTTCTCAGATACAATTTTCATTAAACTGAGCCTTGCAAATTTGCTGATTGTAAAACTATGCCCAAGAGATTTTCTGGTGGGATAAGGGCTGGTATTATAGTATCGCAAAACATTCAACACTTTAGATGCAAATTATGTTTAATGTGGTTGTTTATTGTATTCTTTTAGCATTTGTTGTGTAAGTTGATGGTGTATAACTTCTAAAAGGGATATATTCTTCTCTGCACAGCAAAATTAGAAGATACCACTCATGCTCTAGGCGCATACTTTATACCTTCTTATTTCTTTGTGCTTGGAACTCTTCAGGATGGGTATGCTGTGGATGGCAGCATTAGATATAGCTACATATTATTTAAGTCTTTGCATTGACTGAAATAAACAGGTGGGGTATTTGTCTTGGAAAAATTAGTAAATTAAGTGTTAGTTTGTTTTGTAATGTTGGGGTGGGAAAGGGAAGATAGGATCCAAAGTTTATATTTGTGTAGGAAGCAAAATAGTGAGTTCCTAAGGAGGGTTTCACTAATACCCTGTATGTAATACCATATGCGAAGAAGTAAAGAGAGTGCCTAATTTGAAAGCCTTAAATCATGACTTTTTTAAATATTTGTGTTCCACTGCTGCTAGACTTATAAATTACACTTTGAGGAGAAAATCACATGGAAAAGGGGCTGTGTGGCTTGAAGATGTATACATGGGGCCAGTGAGTAAGTGTGAGGGAAGCTGTAGGGTGAGGTGGTAACCAGCACAGGAGCTGCCATGCCTCACTGGCAAGGAAGAAGTTCAACAGTGGCGGTCCCCACCCTGAGGTACTTTCTTGTGTGTGTCTGGTTTTTTAGAACAAGCACCAGCTTGTGCTCACGTTGTACATACGTGTGAGGAAATAGCACCAATGGAATGGGGAACAGGTTTTGTATGCATTCAAGGCCAGGATTAAATCCCAAATATTTATCTTCCTGGGGTTGGTAGTCTTCTCATTAAGACAGTCAGTGAGCAAATGTCACCCTAAGATTGCATCTGCTTCCTGAATGGTCTTTGGCCATGTAACAAGCACGCCAGCAAACTTACAGTACTTCTGGTGCATACCATTTCCTACTGCAGTTCCATCTCTGCTACTGGACATGGGCTTGTCTGTCAGTGTGGAAGGTCTGTGCAACTTGTAAGGCAGAAGAGTGTACTGTATCTTGGCACCAGAGAAGGTCTAAGTTTTCCCTTGTTAGAAGATATTTTGGGAAGTGTAATAAATTCTTATTGTTAATCCTTTAAAATATCACAGCCTTCCAATAAACAGTGAAATGTGGTTATCAAAGACTAAACGTGGCACATTTTAAAATTAATTAAACCTTGAAAAAGTTATATAAGTGATTTATTTGGTAACATTAGACAAAAAAAAAAGGGGAACAATGTTTGTGAACTGCTAATGTCATTGAAAAATAAGCACAGCAACCCAGATGGAAGCATCATCAGGAGAAGCTTTCTGAAATGGATTCACATGGAGATCTGGGTAAAACTTTGATCTGGTGGTAGCAGTAACAGCTGTAGCCTTATGAGAGATCTCTCAGCTTTATTGCTTCAGCAATGCTGAGGTAGAGTTTGCAAATCCTCTTTGGCTGAACTCTTTCATGGTTCAAATGGGCTTTGTGAAGTACTGGTCACCCTTGTAAACCTGACATTTTTCCTTGCTCTTGCCGTGAGAGGTGTTGAGATAGTAAATGTGAAATACAGTTACAGAATTTAAAGAGGTACTGTGTGTCTCGGTTACACTGGTATATCTATCCTAATTTAAAGAAAATATCCCAGTGGGAAACGCTAATGGATGTGCTCCTGGATAGTGACCATCAAGTCTGAATTGAACTTCTAGATTGGATACACTTCTGTTATATTTCATACATCTACTACAGATTACTTATCCCCTTGAAAAATCTAATTTATTTTTATAGCTTCTTTTGAAATCTGAAGTTATATAAATGAAAGCATCCTTTGGAAAGGGATGCTTTTCTGAAATTATTTGAACATTATTTTTTTTTATAGACAGGTTTGTTGATGTCATCAGTGAGCTGTCCTGATGATTTTAGGATTACGTTAGAACTAGGTTAGGTTAGGTTAGAACATGAACGTGAATCCATGGTTGAGCTGAGAGGTCTCGCATGATCATCGTGACTGATGCCTGGTATTCCCAGTGTAAAAAACATGGTGACTTCAAAGAAAATTTTTTTCTGAATTTGTGGGAGCTGCTTATCAGGCACAGAGTGTGTTCCAGGCTTGGATGTTATTAAATTGAAGCACTATAAAAAGATTAGTCAAAATGCCCAGACACTGTCAGCACAGATAATGCTCTTCTGCAGCCTCCTAATGAAAAAAACCCCATAGATTATGTAACTTATCTGTCTGGTATTTTAGTATTCCTTGCTCCCAAAACGTGATGTTTGAAAAATGCCTTATGGGCTGAAAAATTAGTTAGGACAAATATATGCTGTGAAAGTAATGCTAACAATGTATTGGATCCTTTAAATGCTTTTTGAGACCAGAAGTTTTTTTCTTAGATTAAAAAAATAGTTTGTCCTGGGAGATTTTTTTGAGATAAAGTTGGATAGCCTTCCCTTGTCCCCCTCCAACCCGCGTTGGAAAAGCAAAATATATTTTTGTCTTTGATTATTATTGGCCATACTGGGACCTGACTGGGTGGGAATAATTGCCAAGAGTCTCCTTGCAGAAGGTATTTTTGTGTGTTCCTCTGTAATCTATGGATGTGTAGTCTGTAAAGGAACACATAAACAAAGGCTTCTGAAAGAAAAATGCATATATTGCAGAGTTAACGTTTGCAAAGGCTGAAACATCTATGTTGTGTGTGTGAAGAGGGGACATGGAGTGGGATTGCACAGCTATGGTGGGGTATAATGAGGTATTTTTGTTCTCAAGCTCTGAGTAGTTTGATATGTGATTGAAAAGGAAATGTGTTCTTGTTGATTCTGGTTTTTCCCCTCATGTTTAAGTTTTACTGCCTTCATGGCATTCTATAGTATTTCTAGTTACAATTTTCACTTGTGCTAGCTATTTCTGTTTCCTAAATAGCATGGAAAAGCCTGTTTAAGCTCTTCTGTTGCATGTAGACATAACATACAAACTTATGCACTCTGCAGGGAAATATGATGGTTTCTGAATTCAAAGACTGACTTTGATGGAAGGACAGAGTCAAGGCATGGAGGTCTGGTGCTGGTAAAGGTAGTGCTTTAACGCTGATGGCAGCCTGCATGAGTCAGTACTGTGGCAGGATCTGCCACATAAACTAACCTCCTAAACTGTCATGTTAAGGGGTAAAGGAATTTGGCAGAAAATAACCCCCTTTGCATTCAGCTTGTCCTTAGATGCCAGAGGGGGTGGAGCAGCTGGGCTGAGATTCTGGGTGATTCCCAATTCGGCACTGTAAGTCCAGTCACAATCAATATGCTGAACTTCCCCGATTAGGGGTGCATGGGTAGACTTGGGGGGTGGGTGGGTGTCTTAGTTGCGTTTCAACAGGAGCTCTCATGGTTGGAGTAGTGAATGGTGGAGCTCCTGGAGGCACCAGGGCGCAGATCCTTTTGGGTTGCCGGTGATGAGACACTGTCTGCAAAAGCAGGTGCAGATAATATAGCAACGAAGAGGAATATAAAACTACTCGAGTAATAAAGCAGTGTAGGTAACTCTGTAGAGAGATTTCTAAGTTTCCTAGGATAACCCAAGTGTTCAAATCGCACCCAAGGTGTCCCATTGTGGGGGGAGGGGGAGGGGAAGAGAGGCTCAGCCCTTCGACCAGTCCCACAAATCAGTGATGGTTCGTGATGGTATCTTCCTGATGTGTCTGCTTTGGGATCTTCCAACAACATCCCTCTGATCTTAAGCCAATTTTATATGATTTTTATGTATCAGGTGGAGCTTAAGTGACACTAATCACACATATCTTTATGATTGGAATAAATTTTCCTCACTTCATGTTAGACTAGCAGAAATTCAGAGTGCATGCTGAGGGGTGGTTGCACCTTGGAGGTGGGCATCTTTTGGAATGCAGGTGTGTTTTGGTATTACAATGATACTATAACAAGCACAGAAAATGAGGACTGGAGTAGGAACTATGCAGCTTTTCAGTTCTACAGTACCACTAGATTCCCATATTATCGCAGAGCCTTCAATCCGCTCCACCCTCCATGCAGTTTCTCTTAGAGACATCAAGCTCCCTGATGTTGCCAACATCTAAGGTTGCCTAGGGAACTTCTGTGGAATGTATTCCTTGTGTATCAGCCACATTCCACCCTGGAAGTTTCTTCAGTGCTATACCTTTTCCTAAGGTGTGAATGTAAGTTTAATTTCCAAGACACCTCCAGCAATTATTCCACGTGCATGAATGACTTATATTTCCTGAAGATTTGGGGGGTTTTACCATCTCTAATGAATAGAAATATTCACTGAGACTGAAAATTGACTTACATATTCCATCTCTGTTGTAATCATACATGAAAAATTGTCATTGAAATTAAAATACTAATTTGCAGAATTTTTTTCAGTATGCATACATGTACCCCTCCTGTGCATAGATTTTGATGATGCAGTTGACTAGAGAGTATTGTCTTTTATTTTTTTCCAAGTGAAAGTTTCTGGAAGCATGCAAGTTGTGTGTAAAATTCTAGAGAAAAAGAATAAGATGATTTTTATATTCCCTCCATTTTACAGTATTGTTATTTGTGATGAGATTTTTTTTCAGGTAAGACATTAAACCAGCATCTTGGCTGAATAGGGGCCTTAGTGGTAGAATAAAGAGGGCACCAGAGTTGTTTGGGATTTGAGAGTCTCCTTGTGTTGACTGTTGAGTAATTCCTCCTGCTTCTCTGTGCATGTTTTTTCTTTGTCTTGACTGCCTTGCATGTCAACTCTCCTAAAGATTGTTTCTTATTGTTAATAGTGGTGAAGCTGTGATTAGCTGCTGGTCTTTATTTGAATGTGCGTAAGTAATGATGTAAGTCACTTAAAAATCCCAAGAGACCTGTAATGAAAAGTCAGATGTCAGCAAAAAGTTGTGGTATGATTCAGAATTTGTCATTATGGGTATGTTATGTGAGCTGGAGGCAGTCATGATCACAGGTAACAGTTTCCATAGTGGCATAAAGTCATCCACAGTCCATTTCGTTACATGGCCTTGAACTCTTGTTTGGAGTCCTGCTCTGTGCTGTTCACCTGCTGTCTTCTTGATGTGCACATTGGAAAAGCTACTTCTCTCATGCAAGCCTGTATTATTGAAAATATTTTAAAACCATATGTATGTCAATATTTGGCTTTAGGAGGTGAAGCTGAAATTGAAACAGGTTTGGAGATTCGTGTTTATAACTTAACTTTGTTCAGGTGTTTCTTTCTGCAATATCCAAATGTCTCTGTTTTAGAGTTAGGTATTTCTAAATGCAGATAAAAATGTAAACAGTGAATTACTAGCAAACGTTTTACTTTGAGTGTGTCATTGCTTGTTTGTGTTTATGTTATTCCACTGTTTTCAGAAAAATGAAAGGACAGTTAGTTATTAATGTCTGCTACTATAATAATAAACACCAATTTTATTATTATAGAAGATCAAAAAATTAAAATAAGGTGGAAATAGATTACTTCTGTTAAAATACTAGGTTTGTTTTTATGTGTAGTCACTAAGAAAAGCCCCAAATTTTAGTCTAAAATTTACCATTATATTAAAACTTTTAAACTATTTTTATGTTGTAAAAGACAATGTTAATATTTTAGGTGGAAATGAAATTGGTATCTATTAAGGTTCCTTCCTACTGTGAACTCCTATTGCATTCTAGCTTTTATTGGACTTTGAACATCAAAACTGGAGTCTTCCTTATGTGATTTTTTATTTTAGGATAATTATGACACAAAATGTTATATTTGCAGATGTGCAAATATAACCAACGCAGACAAATCTTCCTCATGTTAAAAGTACAATGTGATTCTCTCTGCTGCCATGCAGGTTTGCAATGGAACTTGGGACTTGCCAGGTTATTAGCATTTATGTGATTTTGTTTTAACTGAAATTGTGAAGGTGCTCAGGGAAGGAGGCAAAAATGTTTGGAAGTGCTCAGGACAAGGTATGTCTGGATCACTACATCTGAAACTTCTGTAGTGAAAATTTCACCAGGTGTGCTTTATCTTAGAGATTCGTTGAAGTCTTCCACAGTTGTTTCCCTGGGGTTTTGGGGCTAGGCTAGAGTCACTGTGACAGGGTGTGAAGATTGTCTGCTCTTTGTGGCTCCAGACAGTTCCCACGGTTACCGATCCAGTCCAGCCTTGTCAGTTCCTGAAGGTCATACTTTCTGATTAGAAGCTGTGAAGGACAAGAGCTGGCCTTGGAAATGAGAAAAAGGCACAAGGGAGAGTAGACTCTGACAGATGCAAGGGAGGATGGAAGGTGGGCTGGAAGGAGAAACCGGGACTTGAAGTGAGGAGGTGGCATAGAGGGATAGGGTAGCAGAGGTCACTGGCAGTACTTCTTGGTCAGGAGGCTGGGTGCGTTACAAGGTGTCTGTGGTGGGAGGTGAGGAGGAGGACCTGTGAGTCTGGGGAGAGAGGGTGGCTGAGAAAGGTAGGGTGTGGCCGTGGGCCATGGAACAAAGAGTTGGGAATACAGCAAAATGGAAAAGAAGTCCAGAAAGGAGGGACAATAGAATCATAGAATCATAGAATGGTCTGGGTTGGAAGGGACCCCAAGGATCATAGAGCTCCATCCCCCCTGCCACAGGCAGGGACACCAACCTCCAGGCCTGGAGCTACACAAGGTTGCCCAGGGCCCCATCCAACCTGGCCTTGAACACTTCCAGGGACGGGGTATCCCTATTTCTCTGGGCAGCCTGTTCCAGCATCTCACCACTCTTTCTGTAAAAAACTTCCCCCTAATACCTAATCTAAACCTTCCATCCTTTAGTACCTCTGAATGTATGTGGGTATAAGCAAGCTTCCCATCTGTGCAGAGGAGAATCAACTTGTTCATCTAGTAATTTTAATATATTAGTGCAAAGGCTTTGAATTATGTTTGTACTGACATTGTTGATTCATTACTTCTAAGTTTCAGCTGTTGGGTTTTGAACTATGATAGTGCTTCCTTTTTTAAAAAAGTGTTTTATTGTAGTATTATTGATTGTATGCTAAATTACCAACATGAACCTTTGTACAAGTTTGGAAATGCTTCAGCAGGTGGTTCTTGGATTTTGTTGCAAATTACCAGGATATTGCTAGAATGTAATATATCACAGATACAGAAATTTGCATCATACTTAGGGAAAATGTTCGTATGAAAATTAGGTACTGTTTTAAAAATAACCCATTTATACATTGTAGCATATGAGGATGTTTTAGTGTTTGCTAGAATTGCAACAGCACCTCTGGTTTCTGATCTGCCAGAGCAACTTTTTGAAACATTTCCAAAAGACTAAATTGTTTAGTTGCAGTGATGGAAGTGTAATTGTGAACACAGAACTATGATTCTTGATTGTGATGACAGAGAAATGTAACGTCATGACTGTGATAAGTCCAAAATTACTTCACTGACAACTTCTGAACCACGTTTACAGAGGTTTGAATGAAGTTGGTGTTTCTACAAAACAGTACCCATGCTGATCTTGTGAAGTCTGTCCTTTGCAGACTGTAAGCCCAAGTGTATGAACTGGGACTGTTCAGCCTTGAGAAAAGAAGACTAAGAGGGGATCTTATTAATGTTTATAAATATCTTAAGTGTGGGACACAGGGGGAAATGGCCAGCCCCTTCTCAATGGTCTGTGGAGACAGGACAAGGAGCAATGGCTGCAAGTTGGAGCACAGGAAGTTCCACACCAACATGCAGAAGAGCTTTTTCATGGTGAGGGTGACAGAGCACTGGAATAGGCTGCCCAGGGGTGTTGTGGAGTCTCCTTCTCTATTCGAGACCCGTTTGTACACCTATCTGTGCGACCTGTCCTCGCTTTGACAGGGGGGTTGGACCTGATGTTCTCTTGAGGTCCCTTCCAACCCCTACAATTCTATGATTGGTATGATCTGCTTGCAAAGACATTATGTTATGTGGACATCCTCTATAAGAGACTGGAATAAACCTACCCTATGCTTTTTTCAGTTGCTAGTAGGAATTATTTTTCAGAGGGCTAAATGCGTCTAGTTTGATGATCTTTTGCACTTTGCATGCTTTTTAACTTCCACAGGTTGCTTACTCTTAAACTGTTGCCAGTGGCATGCCAGTTATAGCACCCTTTCTTGGACTGCCCAAATACTTGTGCTTGAGATGGGTTTTGCCAGCACATAAGGAAATCAGCTAAAAAGACACAGAAGAATGGTGTGCTGAGGTCCATCTTTTGCTAAAAACATTTAAGATCTGCCCAAGTTATTTTTTCTGCCCTTTTTTTTTTTTTTTTTTTTTTTTTTTTGCTGTACTATGCTATTCAAGCATAATTTCTCCAAATTAAGGTAGTCTACCTGTTCACCGGCTGGTTCTTTCTCTTGACCTATGGTGGTGTAGTTTTGTATGGCTGGGTCCTGGGTCCTGGTATAGGAGAGGGGCTGCAGGGGCGACTTCTGCAAGAAGCAGCCAGAAGGTCTCTGCAGGCCCAATAGAGCAAACAGCAGCTGGCTCAAGGCCGGAGTCGTTGCTGACCAAGGACGAGCCCATCAGTGATGGTCACAGCACCTCTGGGAATCACATTTAAGAGGAAAAAACCTGCAAGCAGGCACTTTTTGCCACCAGAAAAGGAAGTGAGAAGATGTAAGAAACTGCGCAGGCACCATGGCCAGGGAAGAGGGGGAGGAGGTGCTCCAGGTGCCTGAGAGAAAGATGCCCCTGCAGCCCATGGAGAAACCCATGGTGGAGTGGGTTGTCCCCCCACAGCCCATGGAAAAGGCCAAGACCCCACCTGCAGCGCGTGGAGAGGCCCCAGGCTGGAGCAGGTGGAGACATGCAGAAGTTGCTGTGACCTGCATTGAAGCCTCTGCCAGCACTTGCAGCCTGTGCAGAGAGACAGAGACACAGAGATGAGCAAGGAAGAGATCTGTGCCAGAGCAGATTTGCTAGGGGGGAGAGGCTTGTGACACTGGAGGACCATGCTGGAGCACTCTGGGCCTGAGAGACTGAAAGACATTTCATGATTCTATGACTGCTTCCCATAGAAGTGTCCCGCACTGGGGCAGCTGGTGAAGAGCTGAAGCCCCTTGGGAAAGGACTCACGTTGGAGAAGTTTATGAAGGACTGTCTCCCATGGTTGGGACCCCACAGTGCAGCACAAGAAGGGTGTGAGGAATGCCCCCCAAGGCTAAGGTGGAAAGCAACTTGAGGAACTGACCATAACCCCCAGTCTCCTATTCTGTGAACTGTGGAATGATCTCTCCCTGTCCTTATCTCAGCTCCTAAGCCTCTCAATATATACTTTGTCCCCTGTCCAGCTGAAAAGGGAAGTGATAGAGCAGCTTTGATGGGCATCTGGCCTCCAGCCATGGTCAAACAACTGCATATGGTAATCTGATTCCTATAGGAACAAGTTTATTCTCTCATGATGCTTGGAATACCAAAGTCAATGTGCTGCCAGGTACAACTAACCTGGTGGAAGGTCTGGCTAATGCTAAATAAGCATTAAGTTCTTTTCAATGAAGTCAGTACATAAATCTATGAGCGAAAGTTTATCTCTGCCTGTAGCATGGCGTGTCAGCTGTGAATGATAGCAGTGTGATAGCAATATTGGGGTGACTGCTTTACATGAAGGAAAAAAATTGTTACGGTATTACCTATAATGCTTTTCTTCTGTTTTATGAGATGCTGATTTTAAGAATGGATAGAATCTCTTTATTACTCCCCATATGAAGATGGATATCTTCCCTGTAGGTGCAAAGTAGAAAGAAAGTGTATTGATTCATAACAGTCAAGCTGTGATGGCATGGAGATCTGTATTAATTTAGTTCCTCTGTGAAAGATCTCTGCAAAATGCAGAACTTCTTTTTTCATGTTCTTTAAAATGTACAAATTCTGTCTCACATCCTGCAGAGCTGAATACCTGTGAACAACCTTAATTATCTTTCTTTGTGAAATTCCATGCCGTTGAATTTCAATACCTACCCATTCTGCAATGGAAATAAATATGCTAATTGCTTTCATGAAAGTAGGTTTTCTACTTTCCTGTGAGAATTTCTTTAACTTCATATTTTTCTGTATTGTGTGCTACACTGAATCTCTTTTTATGTCTTATTTAAACAGTTTTAAACCTAATAATTGATGCCAATGAGGTATAAGTAAGTGTCATATCTCATTCAGAATGTTACATGCTCATATTCTTTGGTAATGAGATTTCAGTTTCCATTACAGAATAGCAGAATGGTTGAGGCTGGCAGGGTCCTCTAGAGGTCATCCAGTCAACAGTCACCTGTTCTTCAAGCAGGGTCACCTACAGAAAGGTGCCCAGGACCATGTCCAGGTGGCTGTTGAGTATCTCCAAGGTTGGGCACCCCACCACATCTCTCTGTGACCTGTGCCAGTGCTCAGTCACCCTCACAGGGAAAAGGTGTTTCCTGATGTTCAGAGGGAACATCCATGTCTGTTTTCTTCTGTACTGGGGAGCCCCAGAACTGGACCCGTCACTCCAGGTGTGGCCCTACCACAGCAGAGTAGAGAAGAGGGATCACCTCCCCAACCTGCTGGCAATGCTCAGCTGATGCAACCCAGGATACCGATAGCTGTCTGTGCAGCAAGAGCATATTGCTTGCTTGTGTTCAGTTCGGCATCCACTAGGTACCCCAGGTCCCTTTCCACCAAGCTGCTTCCCAGCAGGGCAGTCCTCAGCCTGTACTGGTGCCTGGAGTTGTTCCTCCCCAGATACAGGACTTTGCACTTCCCCTTGTTGAACTGCGTAAGATTCCTGTCAGCCCATGACTACAGCCTGTCCAGGTCCCTCCCAATGCCAGCACAACCCTCCGGTGTATCACTTTCTCCTCCCAGATCAGTGTCATCAGTGAACTTACTGAAGGGGCATTCTGCCCCATCATGAAGATCATTAATGAAGATGTGAAACTGTATTGATCCCAATAATGGCCCTGGAGTAACTGCTTGTTACTGTCATCCTACCAGACTTTGTTCTACTAATAAACATGCTCTGGGCCTGGCCATTCAACTGGTCACCAGTTGCTCATCCAGTGCGCACATCAGCAGCTTCTCCAGATGGAACTCATGAGAGATGCTGTCAGAGGCATTCCTGAAGTGCAGGTAGACAAAAATCACTGCTGTCCTCTTACCTACCATGCCACTGTAGAAGCTGATCATGTTGTTCAAGCATGACTTGCTCTTGGTGAAGCCATGCTGACAAGTCCTGATGATTTTCTTGTCTTTAATGTGCCTGAAAATTATTTTGAGGATTAGCTGCTCCATCACCACCTTCTTATCTACTTGAAGATACGAGTGACATTTGCTTTCCTTCAGTAGTTGGACACTTCTTCCAGTCAGCATAATCAGTCAAAGATAATCAAGTGTGGCCTCATAACGACTGCCTATCTCCCTCAGCACTTGAGTGTGCATCCCATCAGGGCAAACACTTGTGTCCCAAATTTGCTTCTGTTCTGATCCTCTTTCATCAAGGGTATGTCTTCTTTGTTCCATCCTTTCCCCCTGGTTTCTAGGGCCTGGGATTCCTGAAGTCTGGTCTTGCTAGAAAAGACTGGGGTGAAGATAGCATTCAGTATCGCAGCCTTTGCCATGTCATCTGTCACCAGGTCCCCTCCATCATTCATTTTCCCTATCCTTCTTTTTGTTACCATTCTATTTAGAAGCCCTTCTTGTTGTCTTTGATATCCCTGGCAAGACTCAATTCCATCTGGGTTTTGGCTTGCTTATGCTCATCCTTAGGTGCTTGTACAGTGTCTCATCATCCCTCCCACACTGCCTGCCCATGCTTCCACCTTCACCATTCTTTCTTTTTGTGTTTGAGGTTTGCCAGGAGTTCCTTATTTGTCCATGCAGGTCTCCTGGTGTGTTTACATGAGTTCCTGCTTGCTGGAATGGACTTATTTTGCTCTTCCAAGGAAATCTCTGTAGGAGGCAAAGTGTACTCCCCAGAAGTCAAGGGTTGTGATCTTGATTTTTGCCTTCCTCTCTCAGGAGTCTGAACTCTATCGATAATCTTCTGGTCATCGGAGTGATCAAAAAATATTTCTCAAAATGCATGAACTGTTGTGCCTTTGAAGCTGATAGGAGCATTTGAACCAAAAAGGGGAAAAAAAATTAAAAAGCACTAGGGCACTAGCTGTGAATAAACAAAATCATTCACTTGCAAGAACATTTAGTAAGTTAATTCTGTCAGAAACTTCTCTGTCTTGGAGTGGCTAGAGCGAGTAGTATCTTACCATGATTAATTTCTTACAAGAAAGATACATCAGGAATTGCAAACAGTTGGTAACCTTAAATTATCTGACTTATCCTGGAGTGGCTAGAGGACCAAGTTACCCAGATGTAGTAGATGTTATTTAGGCCAAAGTGTAACAACCTCTCTTTTGTACAGAAAAGATAAGTAGAACAATGAATAGAGAAGCTTTGTGTTGAATTTGAAATGCCAATAATATACAGTACCATTGCAATGACAGTGATGCTTTGTACTTTATAGTGCATTTCATTTGAGGAGCTGAAATAAACTAAACACCATTATTGATGCAATTCTGTCATTGTAGTGTACAAGAACTTACATTTCAGTTTGGTAATTGCATTGTTACATGCTTTAGCAGAAATCTTGTTAGGCAAACTGGTAACTCAGTTCCAGGTCCTTGGCTTGGTCTTGAAGTGAGGAATGAGGGATGGTTGTGAAATTACACTTAAAAAACATTTTACAGAAAAGTTCTTTAGAGGTTTTTCATGCTAGGCGAAGTTTGGGCAGTTTTACTTTTTAAGAATGACGGTTTAGCAGCAGATTTGATGACACTGCTCGAAGAGATTATTTGATTTAGTAATTTGAGATAATAGATTTAAAAAAAAATTACCGTCACACACAGTATTTTTAGGCCATGGTGTCTCCTATTTACGTATTTAAAGATAAATTATGAGGAAAACTGGTGGCAGTCCATTTTCTCCTACCTTAATAGTTGTATTTAGAGCCTGGGGGCTCAATGAGCAGATCTTTATTGAATTTAATAGTTTGCCTCTGGGTAGGCTTTTCTGCTTCTCAGTTTTCTGTGCCTGCAGCTCATTCTCTTCTGTCTTTCTTAGAGCTTTACTAAATGCCATGTGTGTTCTCAGCTTTCACTAGCCCTTTCTTTCAGCTCTCTTGCAGTTTCTAATTTATTGTTCCTGCACTCAATCCCTTTGCTTTTCACATGTGCCCATCTCCCACTTCTCCGTCTCTGTCTTTTTAATTATGTTACACCCCAAGACTGTGCACAGTTCTCTGGAGCTCTCAACTGATAGTCTTCAGTAAAGGAAGAAAGAATCCAGCCCCTTGGGGGTTGACTGTATGAGGCTGCAACTCTTTGGAGAAAGCTGACAATTCCCTTGGCATAATGGCGTGTTTCTGCCCTGTGATTAATTAGCATGGTGATGTAGCAAGTGAATAGTCACAATTAAAACAGTGTAATAACTCAACACACCAAGCAATAGGCAGGGGCAGGGTGATCCCAGGTGATGCTGGTGTAGCCCTATTGCAGTGCTGTGCTTTGACTCAAACCCACCCACTCCTGGTTGTGTACCCGTAGATTCAGATTTCCTAAGGACTGCACAGTCCTTAAAATCCTAACAATGAAAGTAAGATTTCCAGTGAACTCACAGTTAAGTGTTTAAAGTCAGGGCTTTTTTGCTTTGACATTTTCAGAAAAGTCAAGCTTCCTTTGGCAGATTTTGACGTTGTGAGGTGTGGTTCTTGGGGAGAACTCATGGGTGCCACTGGTCAGGTTGTGTTTTGCTGAAATTTCAGTGTGTCAGATTTTGCAGATAGCTCTTCCTTAAATTTTATGTTGGATTACCACTCTGCTGAATGGCAGTGATAATAGATCATATGAGAACAACTTTACCGTTTCCCTACTGCAATCTCTGGAACTATCCTCCTCCTCAATAACTTTTTCCTGCTGTAGCATTTGAGAGCTGTCTGAATGTAGTTCAAATCATTCTGAGGTAGATTCCCAATAATAATTTGCAAATATCGTATGTCTAGTAGTTCTTTAGCCCTGGTGCCACTACTGTTTCCTCACCTTAACTACAACCACAGTCTTACAGCAGCTCGAAAGGGGAACAAATATTTTAAGCAGAGAAAAAACCCAATGTTTTGATGTTGTTCTGTCAAATACTCTCATTTTCTCATATGAGAATAAGTGGTTTTGAAGTTTAACTTATTCTTTTCAGTCCAGTGATCTACTAACTTCTGTTTGGCATTTTAATAGAAATTACAAAACCCAATTTATCTAGATAAACTGAGACCTTTGTGACCACAGTGAAGTCGTTGACATTTTGGCACTGCTACACTCATTAGTGTTACTAAGCCAAGTGTTTTGCTTTCAGTGCTGCTGCATTTCATGCATAAAATTTTGTATGCACAAAGATAAAAACCTTGCAACAGCCTGATTAGCAAATCTAATAAGTGGTACAAAATTTATGGTTATGTGCCAAGTACATTGATTATAATTATGAAGTCATAACAATATAATAATGTAATTTGTCAATATAAATCAAAATCTTCTTCATTTAGTGAAAATTATTGTAAGCCACAGAAAAAAACATTGCTTCTCATTGGGCTGAAATAAAATGAACACTGAAGTAAAAAGAGAATGCAAAGGGCAGAGTTCTTTCGTAGGTCATGTCCCAAGAAATGTTGTTTGCAAGCCTGGCAATCTGTTCAAATTTTAATTTAAACATTTCCATATATAATTTGGCAAACATTAAAATAACACTTTTAGTTCTGTTCATTATTTTGGTGACTGTTTTGTTAAAGTGCTGTTAAAAAAACCAAAACAAATTGCAGTCCTAAGCACCCGAAAGCTGCAGTTTCTATAGTGTTGCTGAGAGGATTCTGTTTGGTTTTAGTAGCCAGAATACTTCTAAGACTTGACATCAAAAATGTAATTAGTTGATGATGTTGCTTGATCAATAGTTACTGGCAAAAAATACTGTCTGTCTTAGTGCTAGACTAATAAAGATCGCATGAACTAACATGTTAGTTCAGTAGATGAGGATTTACCCTAATTTTTCTTCGGAACAATTTTATCTTTCCTGCTTTATTTCTCACTTTCATTTAAATTCTTAAGCTTTTCCTGGATTCATATTGCTATGTTTGAAAAAAGAGTTATTTCTTGTATATCAGAAATGTACTCTTAAATTATTATTTTTTTAAACCAAAGAAGTTAGTGCTGATGCTAGCATTTTTAGGCACTCTGTCATGCTAATGTAAGCTACAAAGTAAGCAGTTGGAAACACCAGAACAATAGGGCTCACAATGTCTTCTGGTTTGCTGATAAATACCATGCACTTACAAACCTGTTAATGCAGTTAGGAATCCTAATAGGCAATGGCTGAGTTTTATTATTGCAGAGCACTCTCAGTTGGGTCCTAGACTGCAAGCAGTTCAGTGGCACAGTAAATTTAACTTCAGGACCCCTGTAGATTGTAGGGCAGAGAGGGAGGAAGCATAAGGGAAAAAATAGTACTCATTGTTTGGAATTGCTCAAAATATTTTGACGTGTTCATTGTTTACCAGCATGCTTCATACCAGATCAGGTAATGCCTGAGCTACCTTACTTTTCTGCCTGTTTATCTGTTGTCAGAATAAATATACAAGCTGGTGTAAGTGCTGTTATTGTTCCTTCTGGATTATTCATTGAGAATACAGACATGTGACTTTGCCAAAATCAGATGGAATCTGTTTCACTTAAGGCTCTGGGGGTGAAATCTGCTTAGACTGTGGTCTAAGGTACAGAGATAGGAAGGGGCATAGAGATGCTCAGGCTCTGTACTGTGCTTCCACTGTTGCACTGCTGTAAGGGCAATGTTTGGAAGGAGATGAAAATCAGAGTAGAAGCAGCTCTTCCTACAGATAGTTTCAAAAATTTTCCCTTTTTTTTTACAGAAGCCTGGGCAATAAAGCTAAATGCAGAAGGCAAGCTTGAGAAAGAAGTAATAATAATTTTTTAAAAAGACAATGATTATTTATTTTATATATATATATATATATTGGGAGCCACATGTTCTCATAATAAAACATCAAAGCAAACTAACATTTGAGGACATAACTAACCTTGCCCTGTGTTTACTGAGGTAGGCATACACATCATCTTAGTGAGTTTTTATTTGAAAACTGAAGTTACCAGTATGAAGCTAATTCCTATTTTTATTAAAACGTGCAGATTTCAGTACAGCATTTTCTGAGTATTCTGTGTCTGCATGAGAACTGGCCTAGTGTCATGTGCTCTGTTGAAAGGTTTTTTATGAATGTTGGGAAACATCATACAAGGATTTTTTAACTGTTCCAGAAAATGAATGTTGTTTGTAATTTCAGAAAAAAATATTAAAAGTGGTCCCATTTTCCACTTCATTACAGCTTGTGAGCTGATTGGCGATGGGTTGATACCATGAGCACAGAGGAAAAAAAAGAATTAAAATTCCTTTAGCAAATAACAAACCAGTATAGAGAAGCTGAACACAAGTAAAATTCTTTCCTTTTGGGTCCCAAATGACAATGTATATTTTCTATTACAGAACTTTATGGTGGCACAGCTGCGGGGTATGGCAAAACCACAGCACAATTCAATATCCTTGAGCCTGCTAAAGCTGCAATCCAGTCAACTGTTGTTTGTGGCAGATAGCTTTCAGGAATCACAGCAGGATTATTTGGACCTTTTTTAATGTGCAAGGTTCCTGGCATGAATTCTAGTCAAGGTGGAGCAAAAATCCATTACAGACAGCAGAGAATCCACATGGCTGATTGTTTTGAAAGGAAGTTCAGTGCATGTAGTGTATTTGTCCCAGGGCAAGGCAAAACTTGGTGATCCCTCCCTTCCCACAGTTAATCAGAAAAGAAATTACTCTTATTTCTGTCGGTTTATCCATGTTTATAGGGTTATTCTGAACATTGGTTAGAGTTTGCACAGTGATCTGAGAACACTAAATACTGTGTGTCTACTATATATTACTTATTCCTGTTAAAACATGCATTGTATTGGAAAAAAAGATGGCTGGTTTTTATTTAAGTCAGAATAAGGTCCTCTGAAGGAAAAGTATTTGCTGATGGAAAGAACCACTCATTGTTTGGTTGTTGGTTTTTTTTTAACCTAAATTATTTGCAGAATCATGGTTTGAAAAATGAGGCTGGCACATTCTGCTCTGTAAGTATCTGGATTTAATTTTTTCCTTCCTTGCACAATTTACTTGAACCTCCAGAGTCTGGCCATTTGTTTAAAATAAGCTATTGGTCAGTAATACCCTAGCTTTGTCCTTACCTTGTTGTAGTCTAAATGGACTGCTGTACTGTCTTTCTTGGCTCTTGGAATGTATTCTTTTAGGGTTTTATCAGTCCTTGTAAAATCTTTCTCCCCACCCTTTCCCCCCCCCCCCCCTCCAGTTTTTAATCTATGAGAAATCCAGATATTTTTTTTTTGTTACTGTTGTGCTGGTATGTTTTCCTTTAACAGTGTGACATTAAACACATTTTTTTCCCAATTTTTTCCCATGTTTTTCTATTCTTTTGAGCCGTGCTTTCTCTGGCAGTGTTCCAGAGGAAAGGATGTTGTTTCCCTGAAAGATTGCTTGTATTATATATATATAATTTAAAACCTGATGATCTCAAGGTCTGATTCTTTATATCAAAATAATGGTCTTTGTTAGACTGAGTGCACTCGAGAACATGTCTGAGAGGCATGTCTGAAATCTTACAGCCACTGTGAAAGTAGGTAGGATTAATTTATTTTTTTTTTTTTTTTAAAGACCCCTCTTCGCTTTCTACCATTTCTCATCCTGATTAGTTTTTGGTCCTTTTTGAAGGCTGATCATTTGACCTGTTAAATAAATACGCTGTTTTACTGTGGTAGTAATAATAATCTAAAAGCAATTACTTGGGCAGCTGTCCGAAGAGCTCTGGTATTTTGAAAACCTTATCTGCTATGAATCATGGAGCAGACTTGGCTGTTATTGAAAATCCAGACTGCCCAGTGTTCCACAGTAATGTTCTGTCTGGCATCTTCTGAGCAGGGCATAGCCATCAACGACGCAAGAGAGATGGCAGTAATTAGACCAGGTCCTCGTGTCTGCTCTGGTACGTAGCTAACAATAAAGGATGTGGGAAATAAATGGACTCATATTAATGCATCCATTTATGCCACATGTCTTTAAAACAAGTGGTGATGCAGGAGAGCTTTCACTCTCCTGGCAGGTTTTAGCAGATTTTAGATTTTTCTTTTTTAAAGAAATAACTGTTTCTTAAATTTGGTGGTTCCATGTCTCTCACCAGTTTATATTGTTTGATAATAGCGTAGTTCTGAAGCTTTGGCTGAGGTTCTTAGGATGAGAGCCTTTAACTCCAGTGCACATGATCTAACATCTCTCTCTGGCACTTGTTTGTGTTGAAAAGTTTGTTATATTAATGCCTGATTAATCTCAAATCAGTTAAGAATTTATTTTGCGTTGTCTTTTCTCCAGGCTTTATCTGTGCCTCATAGTTACATCATGTTTTTGGTCACTATCTTGATAAAGCAAAGATTTAAGAGAGCTACTCTCCCTTGATGACTCATCTCCTAAAAAATAACGAAAGGGCTTGACACAGGAATACATTATTCTTTAACAGACAGTGATTGGTCTTGATGGAGATGAAAACTCTGGATGAAATAAAACAAAAATGTCAAGCTCATTTCATAAAAACTATCCTGTATAATCAGCATGGCTTTCAGGGGTCAGGGGTCTGTGCAAGTCATGAGGAACCGTAATTTGCACAAACCATGTCTTTTTGGTCTTATTGACTGTATCTTTTAAGAGCCACAATTATGCAATGCAATTAATCATAAAAGGAATTTAGGTTTATAGTACATATTCAGTGCAAACTTTTTTATTATTGGAGCTTTGTCTTGTGCGCTTCGAGTAAGTGCAGCAATGCTTAATTTAAAGGGATGCTGTCAAACTAAAATGTACTCCTTTTTATTTTATTTTTTTCTTGAGAGGGATCTCAGATACTATACCAATTCCTGTGTCAGTATCACAATTCCATGGCCACTCTGCTTTTTGATTTTTTCAAGGTCCAGCACACAGTAAGAAAATAGATTAGTGTCTAATAAGCTTTATAAAGTGTGCAAAATTGAAAATAGATAGAATTAACTATTCTCCCAGTTAATAATTAATCTTGAAAAATCCTTATTGCTACTATTTTGTAATTTAGGGAATTTCTGAACCTCCTCAGCATTCAGATTCTCGGTTCTTTTGTTTTAACATACTACATTGACTAGTTAGCTGAAGCTTCAGTTCAAATGTGCTCTGATGGGGTGCTGTCAACAAGCTCCTGTACGGCTCACTCAGCAGCCTGAGAGGCTGCCATTCATCTG
The DNA here is from genome assembly GCF_964237585.1 of Gallinula chloropus. Lineage (NCBI taxonomy): Eukaryota > Metazoa > Chordata > Aves > Gruiformes > Rallidae > Gallinula > Gallinula chloropus. Next base: position 25,546,264 of record NC_140089.1, read on the forward strand.
CATCAGCCTCTGTTGGAGGCTGATTCCAAAAGGTGCTTCTGCTTTAATTCTGGTTAGTGTAAGGCCCAACTCCTTTTATTTTAAATCTCCCTTTCTTGGAAGCATTGCCTGCCCTTTAGCAACCAGTGAAGACATCCAGGTAGGACGTGCAGCAGTGTTTAGGCTCACTGCTGCTAGGAATGTTTGTACCACCAGTGATGTATGAGAGGTCTATTTCCAGGTACGCTCCATCTATAATGAAAAGATTTCTGTTTTTGCTTAAATGCAGCTTGGCTGGTCTACCATAAATGCCCAACTGAACCTGAGACTCTCATTCTTTCTGAAATGAACCGCAGGTTCTATTTTGTCTGTGCTTTCCCTTCATATAGCCTGGCAAGCAGTTTACAATTCATTTACTTCTCCTCTCTTTTGCTTTCTTTCCTCCAACATCTGTGTACAACTCATTGTTTTCCTATAGTGCCTATTGGCTGTATATGCCATGGATGCATGAATGTATAGACTTGTCAGTTGTTCCCATTGACGGCCCCAAGTCCTAGCTGTGTTCTGCAAACACAGCTCAGCTGCTGTGAGCTCTCGCCACACTGCACAATGATCTTCATCGTTTGAAAAAGTGTGGCCATTGACATGTGAGTTAGTGGCTTCATGAGATCAGATTCTTACTCTTGTGTTCTTTGTTTTAAGGGGCAGCATCCTGCCATTGTCTTCATTGAAACTGGGAGCAAACTCTCACTGCAGGGTGGAACAGTCTTACAGTAGCGTCTTCTGAGTATCACTACAATGGCTGATACTGGTGCCATGACAAATTCATTAAACAAAAGTAATCTTTAGAAAACACTTTAAATGTGCCTTTTTTAAAAAAATCCCAGAAACAATCTTTGGATTTTTTTCAAGAAATAAATTTTGATTATTTCTCTGAGTTTCTGTGTCTTTAAATCTTTAAATACTTTTAGGTAAGACATTAAATAGTACTTTCTTGTATTGCTTAATTCTTGTATTGGTGATTGAATCTTGTAACATTTCTAGTAACAGTGCATTATCTTGGTATTGCATGCTGTGAACTTGGGACTTGGGACGTGGCCATTTCTTTTCTTTTGTAAGTACCTATTTGATCAGCTGTTTCAACAGTGATATTCCAGTAGTCATTTGTATAATTAGTCAGGTGACTTAGCCTGACAGATATGGCAACTGAACCCTTTCTCTGAATTCAGAGGAACCATACCATCCATTTCTCTATGCTGGCCACGGTTTGCATGTTGCTTCAAGGCTCCACAAGCTGTTCCGTAGACTTTTATGACCACACACAAATAAAACGTTCTGTTCTTTGAGATTTTTGAAGTCTTGACAAGACAAAATCTTACAAATTTACTTTGATGCATTTAGGTTTGTAGTAGATAAAGTGAAATTGTCATATTTATGTATCCCATTTATTTCACTGCTAGATTAATCTGAGATGTGAGGGATGTGGTGTTGTGCCAAGTATTGCTAGCGTTTGCTAAAGGTGAAGTGTAGCAAAAAAATTGATGTTTTGGTCAGTCCGCCATCTTCTGTTTACTGTACTGAAATGCTTTAAACTTCAGTGTAAAACCTGTTGATGGGACTTGAGCACAAATAAACAGGAGATCATATAAGACATCCATGGTATGTAAAGAAGTACTGAGTTTCTGGCAGTGTCTTCTGCTGACTCTGCTCTGCAAATGGCAGCCTGTGGCATAAGGGACAGCTGGAGACTAGTGGGATCATAAATGGCTTCTACAACATCTTGTCTCAGTGCTCTGAAACATAATTACCCACTAACATCTCTCTTTGATTGTGTTCCTCAGATCTGTGCAAATACCAGAGAGAGGGACAGCATGCTCTGTTTTTGCACGTGCTTGCAGGGATACCAGGATTATTGACACAAGTGAAGTGCTCTCAGGCAAAATTTTCTAGCTGTTACTCATTATGAAAGGCTTAATCCTGGCAGCTATGAATCCTATTTCTTAGGTCTTGTCTATGTCAGTGGGTTTGCTGACTTTCTGAATGGATGTGCCTCTCCTACCAGCATAATTATGCTTTGTCTTCTTGCCAGTTGAACTGTAACCATGTTCGCGTTCTTGTCAGCTCAGTTATGATAGCTGGAAACATGCTTTCTCTTTGCTGCTGGCTAAGGTAGGTGTGCTATCAAAGCTCCTGAAGCTTAGATGTGATGCATAATTCCCATGATATGATAGAGAGCAGCCCTGCAGAAAAAGACTTGGGGTATTGATGGATGAAAAGCTGGACATGAGCCAACAATGGGCACTTGCAGCCCAGAAGGCAAATTGCATCCTGGGTTGCATCAAGAGAAGTGTGGCCAGCAGATGGAGAGAAGTGATTGTGCCCCTCTACTCTGTGCTGGTGAGACCCCACTGGGAGCACAGTGTCCAGCTCTGGGGTCTGCAGTACAAGAAGGACATGGACCTCTTGGAGTGGTTCCAGAGGGCAGCCAAAAATATGATCAGAGGGCTGGAGCACCTCCCCTATGAAGACAGGCTGAGAGAGTTGGGCTTGTTCAGCTTGGAGAAGAGAAGCTCTGGGGAGAACTTACAGCAGCCTTCCAGCAGCTGAAGGGGCTTACAGAAAAGCTGGGGAAGGCCTGTTTGTAAAGACACATAGCAGTAGGACAAGGGACAATGGTTTTGAACTGAAGCAAGGTAGGTTTGGGTTAGACATTAGGAAAAAGTTCTTCACAATGAGGGTGGTGAGGCACTGGAAGAGGCTGCCCAGAGAGGTGGTGGAGGCCCCATCCCTGGAGGCATTCAAGGTCAGGCTTGACAAAGCTCTGACCTCGTTAAAGATGTCCCTGCTTACTGCAGGGGGGTTGGACTCTGAAGGTCCCTTCAACCTAACGCATTCTGTGATTTACTTTCTCTACTGGAATGAGTAATGCAAAGTTATGCTCTAGCTGCACTTTACTCAACAGTGCAGAGAAACACACTGATGCCAGAGGAAGAAGCCCCTCAAGCAGCATCAATTACATCAATTAGCTTCTGCAACAAAAGCACTTTTTTTCTTTTTTCCTTTTTCCCTTCCATGGAAGTTGTGCCAGATTTTCTGGAAGTAGTTTCATGAAGATTGGATATTCTGTGAAAGCTTAGTCTCTGCCAAATGTAGATCTCTTTTGCTTCCTGAAGTTTTACGTTAACAGTACCTCTCAGCATCCAGAGTACTACATGAAAGGAGCTTGATAGTATGTTTGAGGAGAATGATTAAATACAGACTGCTAAAGTAGCAAAGGTCTAGGTGCTTTTTACCCTTCTTTTTGTACACATTGACATGCCCAGCATCTTAATATTGGGACAGAAAACTTTGTTTAAATGAAGAATGAAGTAGACACCTTATGGGCTGTTATGGAAAATGCCTTCTAAACACAAACTGAGTGTGCTTAAAATGAAAACTGTTAGAGAAACTATGAATTGACACTGTAGGTGCTGGCATGGCTGCTTTACTCCTAGCCTGGCGAGTGAAAATCTATTTTTGCCTTCAAGCATAGCATCCCTCATCTGTTGGCTGTTTTTTGCGCATAACTTTTTGTCACTTGTTTTAGAATTGTCTCTCATCACCTGGTGTGTTGAGTTTGGTTTCTTTAGTCAAAATTTCCACAAATCGGAATATAAATTTTCTTGTTCATTTTAATTGTTACTTTTCCACCCAGGTTCTGTTGGTAGCAGAAGAAAGAGCAATAAAGTATTCCCAGTGCTTTTATTTGGTAGACCCTTTGTACCACACCCCTTGCACTATAAAGGATCCCTGTGCCTTGCCAGGCAGACTCTGAATGAGACTGAACATCAGACCAAACAGTACACAAGTCATGAGGTTTGTAACCTTACTCTGGAGAGTAAAACCCTCTTCAGATTTTTCTCTGCTGAGTTAAGGGTTCACACAAAGTGTCATGATTTCAAGGGTACTTAATACTTTCATGCAAGCAAGGTCTGTTCCAGATGGAAGTCCTCAAACTCATCTCTGGAGTGTCTCAACCAGGTGGATTTTTTGCCTCTGTGTTAACTTACAGATCTTTCCTTGTACCATTTTACTGTTGCCAACAGAAACGTCTCAGATCTATTTAAATGAACAAAAAATAAATTCATTATCCAGCTTATTATTAAATAAAATACAGATAATAGAGCTCACAGAGTTATTGTAGCAAAATAATTTCTAAAGTGTATAGAACATCTGGTTTAAGTAAACTGTTTCCTATGTAGCATAACTTTATTTTAACATGTTGTTGGGTTTGAGGGTTTATTTAAACGCAGCAGTGGCTTCAGTTATTTGCATTCTATTCCAATAGAAAAAGTTAAGTCTGTAGCTTTTATTGACTTAGTTTATACAGTCCAGCCATTCCCTTTGCAAGTATGCAGCATTTCTGAATATAAACTGTTCTAGACTCCAACGGACCTTTTTTCAGACTGGTCTTATGTGGTTATAACATCTGCCAGTCAGAAGCGGGGTGCTTACTGCACTAAACTTATCCCCGTCTGCAGCAGATTCCTGAGGTTTGGAAGGTAATGGCATGAATAACTTAATTCTTTTCAGCGTGCTGTTAATATTTTTGCTTTATGATGGTAGCAAGAGGGTTGAGTAGCTCATTCCATTGATACATTACTTTGAGAGTGCCTTCTGAGTAACAGTCACCCTGCTCTGTTAGCATTACTCTGTAGCTTGCTCATTTGCAAAAAAAAAATCGAAACAAAATTTTCAACATCACAGGGACTATTTTTCTCATGCTTGTTTTGACACAAAGTCACTGTGAAGACTGTGAGATGATCTGAAGGTTTCCAGACATCTTGAAAATATCCTTACGGGAGTGAAATACTCTGATCTTCATATTCCACTTTGAATATCAAGTCCGATAAAACAAGTGCCACGGTCACCTAGTTTTGGGGATCTCTCTGGGTCATTTCATCCTTAAAAAACTTCCCAGAATGTCCATTTATCGTGAAGACTTATATGTATATTTTTAACACTAATTTTCTGTTTATCAAAATACAAATTTCAGTTAAAAATAACTGAAAAAGTGTACACTTCAATAGTTGCTGCCCTGAGTTGATACTGAGCTCTGAGATTGTACAATGCAGTGTATGTGGGGACTATATTTTTCTCTCTTAAGGTATCCATAACATACTAGGATGTTATGGAGTTGCTGCCCTGAGTTGATACTAAGCTCTGAGATTGTACAATGCAGTGTATGTGGGGACTATATTTTTCTCTCTTAAGGTATCCATAACATACTAGGAAACCCAAAAGTGCAACAGAAACACATGATAAAAATAATATTCATTTGGCATTTTAATTTTAAAACAACTATTAGGAATTATTACCTGGCTTTGGAGGGAGTTAAAGCTGCATATTTATATCCCTAAAATGATTTAGGCTTAGACTGGAAATAATTTATCCAAGTAAAAAGAATATTGTGTATTTTATGGATCATTAAATCTGTTTTTACAACTACAGATATATATTTCATTCTCAGATAAACCCTGAGGAATTACCTATTTTGCAAATAGTGAAACTGAGCTATAACATGTTGTTTCACTCATCTAATTTTTGTTATGCTGAAGTTTAAACACTGCTGCCATTGCTAGGCCATTGCCCAGTTCTCATAACAGCATTGACATTGACTCTGTAAATAGTTTCAGGTAAATTGTTTAATTTCTGCTTCTGAATTCCCTCATTTTTCATGGATACAGTATTTTTTAGTTTGTATTTTTGTGGAGATACTTGCCTTTTTTGTTTAAGTGTATGCATCCATATGTGATTATTTTTTTTAAACCCCAAACATGCAAAACTAAAAGCTTGTAGCAAAGGAGGATCATGGGTTAAAAGTAGTAACTACTCCCTCCATTTAAGTACAGGGAGAGTTTTTTATTTGTTATCTGTATTTTTCTTGCTACTAAAATGCCACTGAATATGCAAAGTGAATACAGGGGGAAACACCATGAGCTCCCTTCTGTGATGACACAAAGCTTACAAGAAAGCTCATGGATTTCCATCACTTTTTTTAATCTGTTGCTTAGGGAAGCAGGCATCACATGTGGTACAATCAAAAACAAGGAGGAAAAGACAGGACAGATGGAAGGGAAATTTCATCCTTTGTATCTTAACGTGGATTTCAAGGTTGTGTAGAGCTGAATCTTTCAAGTACGGTGTCTTCCAGTTCAGGATACCTTTGATGCACTGAAGCGTGTCTAACCTTCAACCAAAGCCTAGCAAAACAGACCAACGTGATACCAGCCTGTTCTCACAGGTAACAAGGTTACTCCTGTGTTACCTGTAATGGTGATTTGCAGTGCATCAAAAGCAGCTTTAAGGGGTGTAGCACTTTTAACAAGAAAGATTTTGCAGTTGGATGGAGGAGAGAAAAAAATTGAGACCACAGTATAGATATTGTCATGGTCTGAATAGGTGTGGTGGTGTAACTCAAGCTGGTGACTGAGCATCAGCCAGCTACTCGCTTACCTGCCAAGGGGGTGAGGGGGAATAATGGGAAAAAACCATTGTGGTTTGAGATAAAGACAGATTAATAGCATAGCAAAGGGAAAAGTTATTCATAATAACAAATACAAATAAAATAGGATGTACAAATGCAATTGCTTACCATGTGCAGAAACCCCCTCCTCAAACTGATGCGTGGCCGGTTTCTGAGAAGCAATCCCTCCTCCCAGCTAGTGTCCCCAGTTACATATGGAGCAAGATGTTATATGGTAGGGAACATCCCTTTGGCCAGCCTGGTCCAGCGTCCTGGCTGTGCTCTCCCAGCTTCTTCTGCACCTGGCAGGGTGTGAGAAGCTGAAATGTATTTGACTTAGTGTAGACACTTACAACTACCTAGCAACAACTGAAAGCAGCAGTGTTACCAACATAATCCAACACACAGCACTATACCAACTACTAGAAAGAAACCTAAGTCTTATCTCAGCTGAAACCAGGATAATGAGCTTAATTATTAATAATTGTGTGTGCCTTCAGCTCATGGAGCAACAGAAAAGTAAGAGCGACAAGTATCTATCCTCTTAGAGTTGAATCAATTTAATTCACAGATGGGAGTCCAGCACTGTTGTGGATAAGCTCATACTTCATGTTTACAAAATAGCAGCATAGCAAAAATGGGAAAAGGCATTCGCATGAGAAGTATGTTCACATAAGGACCAGTGCTGACAAAACTGTAGTGCCTTATCTAGACACTATATAGTTGCACTGTCTATTCCCATATATCACCCTCTATTACTAGGTCTTAGATAACATGTATACTGTATGTCAGGTTTTCTTACTTATAATGTGTGGTTTTGCTACCCTGTCATTGTGGATTTCAGTTCTAAAATTACACACATGCGTGTGCGTGCACAACCCTCTTAAAGCTCACCTCCCCATTCTCCGCTAAAGAACTCCCAAAACTCCCATCTGTAAGCTGGTTTGCTACTGTGACTTTCAGATATTTAGGCCATGAAATTAATTATACATCCCTTGGAAGTACCTGTACCTCATCTGTAATGTGTGCTTCATATGCCAAGACATACCAGCAGGCACCATCCAAATAGGATTCTTTGGATGCTGTAGTAGTCCCTATTGTAATTTGAAATAAATGTGGCATTCCCTTTAGTTTTTGGAAGGAGTCTGTGGAAGCAAAATACATAAATCCCAGAGAAATCAATTTATACTTAGAAATTGTCAGAACCCTTGGAAAAATCCAGTTTGTATTTGTGGAGGCAGATTCTAAGATTGTCTCGCTAAATCTGTGCAGTATGCTGATCCCCCTTCAAGTGAGTGTTCCTCAAATGTATCTTTTCAGAAAAATGTCATAAATTTCCTTGTGACATTTAAAGGAGGTACCAGTACAGTCCAATATTAGCCTCCATACATAAACAAACAGGAAAGCTCGTGGTTTGTGCTCTACTTTTCTCCATATAACAATTTATAGCAAGATATATTTATATATATAAAAATATATATAAACAGCTAGGGTGCTAATTTTGTGGCCTGAAATATCTTAGGTTAGATAGCTAAATACACTTCTAATATTAGTGTCTAATAAAGTCACAAAAAAAAAAAAAATCAAGTGAGCTTCCTTCCTTTTCTTATTTCTTAAAAAAGCTCCCTATACCAACACTTACCGGCAGAGGTGGTTTTCTCTATTCTTTCAGGCATTCCTCAGTCCTCCCAAATCTGTGTTCTTGTTCATCCACGTGAAGAATATTCTAACTTTTGAGCCATTACATGGTTCAAAATTATATCATTTCGTATCTAAGGTGGTCTGACTTTTTATCTTCTTCCAGAAGGGCTAGATGTAACCGAGTGTTTTAATTTTTCAAAAATTTGTAGATCAATATCCTCAATATCCTGTTTCAGGTGACAATCAAAGGGGTAAAGTAATACTGTATACCTTTGCTTGGCATTGCTGAACCCTTTGACTGTGGGGTTTTTTTAAAGTCCGCATTAAACAGTTTGACCTCAGAGCTTTGCTGACCACAGTCTGCTTATTTAAAGAATAAACACAGCAGTCTTGTTTTTCTCTAGTCTCCCATGTGTGCGGCATATTAGCTAGTTACTGGTTACCCATTGTGTGCCAGCCTGGCTTCAGCATGCCTGGGACATCTGAAGCTGGGAGTGTTCTAGTGGCAGCACCAGCAGCAGCATTTTCAATTCTGGTTATTGCCAAGTTGGTTTTTTTAGGGTTTTTTTTTGTTGGGATTTTTTTAATGATCCTTCCAGATGACTTAGGTAAACAACGGCTTCAATAATATTTCCATGCAAGACACATCGCCCTAGCTAAAGGGAGAGCTGTCATGCAGTGGGGCTGCTAAAGCCAGTAATGTTTGGAAAAGAGCTTAAGAAAACAGTCCCATCTGAAGAAAAAAAAATCAGTGAGATGTAATGTTTGTGTGGAAAAAAAAAAGCCTGTTCTATTATCTAGAGTGTTGTAATTAATTAATGCCTCGTGATGAAAAGAAGTCGAGTTATTTCCATATTATAGGTGAGAAAACAGTAAGGGCTTGTCCACACAGGGCTGTTTTGCAGTTGTGCTGTTAGCCAGTGCGCTGCTGTATTTAAACAGCTGTAATTATACTGGTAAAATTCCCTGAGTGAGACTCTCCTCTGAGTAAAAACATGCCCTTTTCTGCTTTGAGGTGTGCTGCTTTGGAAGCAATTTGAACTGAGCCAAAAAAGGAAAACCAACCCCAACTTTCTGGCTGAATACAAAATAAGGCAAAATACTCAGTAAGTTGTACTTGGTGACTGTGGTGTTTTAAACGTTTCCCTCTCCCTGTATAGCTCTCCTGGCTAGACAAGCCTTCAATAGGTTAATAATGTGCTTATGCCACTGTTGGTCATGCTTATTAATACCGTATTACTATTACCTTGTGTCTGCTGTCTTTTCCCTGCATCATTTCTACATGTGTTGTAGATCTTCAGCAGGGCCTTTGATACTGTCTCCCATGACACCCTGATAGCAAAGCTGAGAGAGCATGGGATAGATGAGTGGACAGTGAGGTGGGTTGAGAATTGGCTGTCAGACTGAGCCCAGAGGGTTGTGATTCGAGGAGCAGAATCTGACTGGAGGCCTGTGACTAGCGGTGCTCCCCAGGGCTCGGTGTTGGGTCCAGTTCTGTTTAATATCTTCATTGACGACCTTGATGAGGGAATAGCATCCACCCTCAGCAAGTACACCAATGATACAAAGCTGGGAGGAGTGGCTGACATGCAGGAACACTGCGCTGCCATCCAGAGAGACCTGGACAGGCTGGAGAGCTGGGCAGGGAGAAACCAGATGAGGTTCAACAAAAGCAAGTGTAGAGTCTTGCACCTGGGAAGGAACAACCATTTGTATCAGTACAGGCTGGGGGATGACCTGCTGGAGAAGAGCTCAGTGGAGAAGGACCTGGGGGTCCTGGGTGATGACAGGTAGGCCATGAGCCAGCAGTGTGCCCTGGTGGCTGAGAGAGCCAATGGGATCCTGGGGTGCATCAGGAGGAGTGTGGCCAGCAGGTCAAAGGAGGTGATCCTCCCCCTCTACTCTGCCCTGGTCAGGCCCCACCTGGAGTATTGTGTCCAGTTCTGGGCTCCTTGGTTTAAAAAGGACAGGGATGTCCTGGAAAGAGTCCAGAGAAGGGCTACGAAGACGATTAGGGGCCTGGAACATCTCCCCTATGAGGATAGGCTGAGTAAGTTGGGAGTCTTTAGCCTTGAGAATAGAAGACTAAGGGGGGACCTAATTAAAGTCTATAATTATCTTAAGCAGGGGATGCAGGGGGAATCAGCCAGCCCCTTTTCAGTGGTCTGTGGGGATAGGACAAGGGGCAATGGCTGCAAGTTGGAGCACAGGAAGTTCCGCACCAACATGTGGAAGAACTTTTTCCCAGTGAGGGTGACAGAGCCCTGGGACAGGCTGCCCAGGGAGGGGGTGGAGTCTCCATCTCTGGAGATATTCAAGACCCATCTGGATGCCTATCTGAGTGATATGTCCCAGGGAGCTGCTTTGGCAGGAGGGTTGGACCCGATGATCTCTTGATGTCCATTCCAACCCCTACAATTCTGTGATTCTATAATCTCTAACTTGGCCTAGACGGCTTCTTTTACAGAAGGGTTCATGTGTACAACCATAGTGCAAGGCAAGATCTAAGGATAGTATTCAGACCTGTACCACCTTTATTGCAGGATGTGTAATATTTATGTCTGTTAGTGTTAGGTGTTAAGCACAATCCTATAAAAGAGAAAAAAGTCCATGCGGAAAGCTCTGCAGCTCAACTCCAACCTGCTACAAAGCATTCTTCAGACTGAGCTAATTGTTGCTGATGATGTAGAACTGCGGAAATAATGGAAAAAGAGAAGACATTAAATGCAGCAGGAATTGTGTCTTAATCTATTTTTCCATATTCCTTTGGATGTTTTGGTCACATGGCTAGGTTAAGCCTCCTCAGATAGTCTTCGCTGTGGTCTGATAGAGCTGGTATTTATGCTTTTTTTAAGAAGATGAATTTTTTTTATGGTTTCTCGATGACCTTGGAAATTACATTGACTGGAAAACTATATGTTACAGATGGGAAGAACCATGAAATCATCTATTCTTTATCTCTCCTAGTTTAAGAGTCCTTCCTAATGTATATTTTGTTATCGAATTTAGTCGTATGCTTCATGGAGTCTTTAGCATTTTGCTCGGGAAGTGATTATAAACTCTTCTGCATTTGGTTGTCAGGACTTTGTCTAAGTATTTCTTTGTTTTACTCTAAAATTCTTTTTAAAAAAAACCCTCTCCGCATATCTGTATTTTATATGTAGAAGAGAGTTGTGATTTTTCTTTTTTTTTTTTTAAACTTCAACAGTGATGCTAATGTGAGTGCACTAGCCAAATTTTCAAGTTAATCACTTGAAAATTTAGCTGCCAAGTATTTTTTCTGGACAATCATTCATTCCCAGTCTTTAAGCTGTTTTTGTTCATTTCTTTCTTTTTTTCTTTCCACTGTTAATACAGTTAAATTACACAGTTGCTTCAATAGGTTCATGTATGTAGAAACACATCATAATACTAAATTAGTATTAACCCAAGTACTGTTCAATAAAGTAACCTTTGTATTTCCCAACTGTATGTATTTTCTTGTACTTCACTGAGATTTCTTGCTGTTTCTCAATGCTTGTGGTCATATTTTTTTCTTCATCTGCATGTTGGTACCAATTATTGACCACATCATGAATGAATTGGTGCAAGCCCCTCATAGCTAAATGAGGGGCTCTTCTCCCATTGAAGGCAGGAAGTAGAAGTTAACTTCCTTCACCTCTTTGCAAGAGTTCTCTTTCACAAGACAGGTGCTCTTTTTATCGGTATCTCTGTGTGGCTTTTGTATTGGGTTTGGATGGCAAGGTTTTAGGAGCAGAGCATGGCCACAGGGGCAGCTTCTATGAGAAGCTCCTTGAAGCTTCTGCCACGTCTGATAGAGCAAATGCCAGCCCCCTTCAAGACAGACCCAACCCCCTTCAAGACAGGCCAAGGCCAAGCCTATCAGTGACAGTGGTAGCTCCTGTGTGACAACAACAACAAAAGAGCAGTTACTTTTTGCAGCCCAGGAGAGAAGTGAGAAGTGAGAGGAACAGCTTACAGCTTTGCAGACACCAGGGTCAGTGAAGAAGAGGATGGGGGAGAGAGAGTCCAGATGCCAGAGCAGAGGTTCCCCTGCAGCCACCAGAGAAGACTCTTCCCTCTGCAGCCAGTGGAGGCTCATGCTGGAGCTCATTTTCTCTAAGTTGAGTGTAATTGGTCAGGGTTATCACCCTGTCCTTGACCCATTGTATTTTCTCTCCCCTATTCAGCTGAGGAGAGGAGTGGCATGGCTTGCTGGGTGTTTAGCCTCCAGATTGGGTCAACCTATCACAGTCCTTGTTGGCACCCCACTTCGGGCACCAAACAGGTTTGTCATGGTTCAGCCCCAGCCACACCTGAGACTTCTTTTCTCTCCTTTTGTTCTGGCCTTCTTGAGTAGAATCTGGCCCTTTCTGTAAGATAGAAATACCTTACTAAAAATAACTTTTAATTGTTTTACAAATAGTACACAGTGGGAGCAGTAAGTAAAGCTTACTCTGGCAATCCATCAATGCTGGAGCATGTTTAATAGAATCTATTTATGCAAATACAGCTATCTAAAAGTGTTTCTTGTAGTTACTTCAGCTGTTCATTATGATGTTTCTGTTGAACAGCTGCAGTCAGTGGCAAATGCTCTTCTACAATTAGGTGAAGATGGAGTATTGGCCACTAGCAGTTGTGGGTCAGATCTGTAGTATGAGAGAAACTGTACACAAAGCGAGCTTCTGGAGACTTGTTTTTACTGATGAGGTTTCCCTGAGATCTGTGTAACTGTCTGTTGTGATCTGTACAGCTGTAGTACATAATTGGACCAAGAATTCAACACTGCCCATGTATGGGAGCTGGTCTGCAGATCCAATGGGAACGCTGGATTCCTGGCCTGGTATTCAGACCACATTTAGATTTGGGACTGCCATGTTCTCAACCATGGCTTCCATGGGGGCTCATAGGCTGTTCGGAATTAAGCCCGAGGTGAGGCTGGAAGTGGCTTCTGCTTATCCTTTACTTCCAACCAGGACAAAAGACAATAAATAGCTATCTCTTTCAACTAATCTGTATCTGCACCACTCAGTTTTTTGAGTACATGCTTGAACAATTAAGAGGTGACTGGTTATAGACATCACTCAGCCAGTGGTAGCTGGTGGCTTGCCTCTGACTCAAGACTGCCATGCTCTGTTTTGTGGAGCAAGGGGTGTATCAGAGTTACTCATGCTGGCCGGGACCTCAGAATATCCCTAAACCAACTTTTTGCTTGCAGCAGTGTCAACACTGAATTCAGACCAAGCAGCTCAAGGCTTTATTCAGGTAGGTCTGGAAACATCTAAGGAGATTTCCCCTAACAGCATCGCTGGGCAGACCTTTCTGCTGCATAGCTGTCCTCAGAGCAAAAGTCTTGTTCCATGCATCCAGCTGGAACATCCTCTACTTCAACTTATTTCCATTCTCTCTTCTCCTCCTGCCATGCACTTCAGTATAGGGCATGGCTATATCTTCTTGATAGCCTCTTCATGTGTGCTAGTAGGTTCCTCACAGCTGCATCATGTCCAGTCTGAGCAAGCTGAGTTCTCACAGCCCCTCCTTAAGTGCTTCAGTCCCCGATTGTCTTGGTGGCCCTTGGCTAGACTTGTTCAATTTCATTATCATTTTTCATGTGCACTGAGGCCCAAAACTGAACACACACTTCCAGATGTTGCAGAAAAAAATAAATGGGACTATTCACCTAGCTTAATCTCCTATCCTCATTCATGTTGTTTCAATCCAGGGTACTGTTAGTCTTCAAGTCCTGTTGTTGGACATTGCTTGCTCCTGTTTAGCTCCACAAGGACATCCAGCCCTTTTTCAGGAGAGCTGTTGCCCAGCCAGTCAGTTCCCAGCATGCCCCATTGCAACGTTCATCTCATCTGCCAGACATGATATTTGTCCTTGTTGAACGCGGTGACGTTGCTGTTGGCCCACACCTCCATCCTGTTTATGTCCCTATTGGCAGCAGCCCAGCTCTCAAGTGTATCACTGAAGTAGAGGCTGATAGAGATTATTAATAATGATAACTGAAGTTTAATCAAAGAAGGAACAAAAGATACCATAACCTTTGTGTGATACCTTCTCCATTAAAATATAGCCATTTTCAGGCATGGGACTGCAATGCACCAAGCAGCTGTGGATGGTAAATTGGAGGGAAGCCAATGCATTTGTGCTTTCTCTACTAAGTGAAGACGTGGTAATGTTGAGGTACATAAATACTTACCCATTGTCTTCTGTGTCATTACTGTACATGCTTTGTTGTTGGCTTCTGTCAGTTCAACCATCAGTTCGTATATGTAAAGTATACAGCTGTGTAGGAGAAATTGAGGGTGGAATCCTACATTATTCTTAATGGAGCAGGCTGGAAGATAAACCTGGTTTTTAACTCCAGATGTGATATGTGTATGTGTGTTGTGAAAGCTTTATTTTATGTCTGCTTTCCCTGCCTGAAATAAGAAATCACAAAATGTAATGAGAAAATGAAAAAAGTAGGAAGAATGAAAACATCTTTGATGGATACATAAAAGCTTCCAGAGAAATGTCACATGTTCATGGCTACTATACTACACTGTCAGAAATCCATGGCTTGGTTATAAAGAACAGTGAAGTGTATTTCCAGGACACTTATGTGGAGTCAGAGATCTGATAAGCTTTCATAGATAATGGGAAATATTTCTGGGAATACTTCTTCTAAAGAGGAACCACTTGTGCCAATGGGAACCTAAGATTAAAAATAAAAAAAAAATTTAAAACAGCATTGAAGCAGCAGCATTATTTTATGCTTGTAGCCTGAGTGTTTGTATGGTTTCTAAGAAACAAAGGTGTACTTAGAAGTAAATTAAAGCCTTGTTATGGGTGAAGTATCAGAAGTATGATTCAAATGTAGCTTAAAGTAATTCTGAAAAATATGAAAAATAAGGACTGACAGGAAGATTAAAGTTAGTAATGGCCCTCAGTGAGTATCTGAGTTACATCCAACTTACTGATACATATTTAAGTGGGAGAGAAGTGGTTAGCAGGCATTTGTTGTTGCTCTTTCTTTTGGAACGTTTTTTTAAAATCTTTGATTATATGAATCTTTTTCCATAAACCCTCTTTCCTCCTCTCATATGGTTTATAATGCTTCTATAATTTCTCTATTTCATACTTGCCTTTTTTTGTTATAACCTTCTGTGAAATTCATAGGAGTTGAATTCTCTTGTGCAGGGCATGAGTTAGTGGTGTGTGCAGGAATTGGTTTTGTGTAGGTCCAGAAATGTGTTGTAGGATTTTCTTTTTGACATTCTGCAATCAGTACTTTTACTGATTAAGTTTCAGTATAACTTTTGATTTCATTATGAGTTCTCATTTTCACATCTTAGTGTAGTATTACTTGCTTGTTATGGCATGCTGCCTTTGTTAATTAGCTTTGAAATGTCTCTTATATTTCATTTAATATATGCATATATGAAATATAAGTAATATATACATTAAAAATGTACCTATTATATTAGTTTTCCCACTAACAGAAATATGACTCTAGAAACGAGCAATTTAATGTCTCAGTGTTAAGCACTGTTTAAGTTGCAAATGTATAGTTGGCTATTTAATAAATAATAAAGAATGTTTTATTCAAATGAGAAGGGAACCTTCTGGTTTGGGGAATTACTGGAGTAACAGAAAACTGCTTTTAATGGAATTGCTCTCGTAACTTTCATGGTCTCTGGTGAGCACTCTAGATTGTTTCTGGTAGGGTACCTATTTTGAAAGATCTACTGTCCAGAAGTTATTTTCAGAAAAGCACTACATGAAATACCTTTTCCAGAATAAACTGGGTTTGGTCTACGGAATTTAAATATAATTTCAGGTTTAAACTCATAAGGATTTTGCCAAATAAGTAAATAATGCCAACTTTTCTATGGGTTTTTTTTAATTTTGTGTGTTTTTTTAGTAAATCACAGAGGCATGCATGAACAGATAGGGTACAACTCAATTTAAAAAATCAACTGATGGCAGAGATTGGATGCACAATCCAATTAAAACCCAAGTTTTTTTTATATTACAGGAATAACGCTGAAGTTGACATTTACAGGATGCTTGGGTATACTGTTTTTGGTTTTTTTTTTCCAAAGTGGGTGATTGGATGCTTTACAACTATGGCAGTTCTAGCCATTTTAATTTTTATATCGGATTAGGGACTAATTTTGAAACTACAGTAGTCACCTGGAGTTTGCTAGAGTAATTGAAGAATTGGATATGGTGTTGATGTGAAGGAGAGTACAGAAGAATGCAGAGGTTGGCTACGGCTTTTCATGCCTGGATGCCTTTTAAAATTTTGTCAGCTTTACAGGGCATCATCAGCTTTTTCTGTGTGATTTATGTGGCAGAAGAAGGGGAAGTAGTATTTTTTTGTTTTCTGAAGATGATGAAAATAACATGTCGTTTCTGGTGCTACCAGTGAAAATAAAATACCAAGACCACTACAGTTTATTGAGCACCTTAGAATGTATGAAGAGCTTGCCTCTTTAAATTTCAACTCTAAACAGGCTTTGCAAAACATAGTGCCCATTAACAAGTCTTTCATCATAGAAGAGACCAGAAGTCACTGCAAATAGAGTCAACATGTAGTGTAGCCAGATGTAGCTTGGACATTTTAACAAATGCTGACCAGGTTAAATAATCTCAAGGCAAATTTAGAACAGAAAGTATGCTAAAACCTTCCTGATTGCTGATGAAACCCCACTTCTAAATCACAACTTCTCAAGCCATTGCTTTCAGAGTTACTGTCGAGTTGGCAAGGATAGACTCTGCTACACTGTTCAAGGTTTCACAGCTGTCAAGAAAATTTGCCTGAATTTGCGCAGGATTTCCTTCTGGAAATCAGACTAACAAGGAAGTAGCAGAAGTGGGTAAATGATGTTTCGTAACAGACTTGGCTGCACAGAAGGAATGTAACAGGTAAAAGGTCATATCCTGTAAATGAAGCTCTCCTTTCTCACTTGCCAGTAGTTAGCAAAATTGTAACCAGATACAGCATGCAGTGCGGTTGAATAAGGAATTTTTAGAGAAGAATTTAGTGGATTAATTGAATTATGAAGTGCTTACACAATAACATTTAGAAATCTTGGATTAGAGTGGAGAGGCTGAAGACTTCTAATCTCTGATGATTAGAAAGATAGCGCCAGTCTTGATTGTGCCATGTAGTTTGAGCATTAACATGAGCAGGTCAGTTTTTACTTCCTACAGAAAATAAGGCCAGATATGAGCTGGAAGACATTGATGGAAAACACTATAGCAATCCAAGATACTTCATGAAAACTTCATCTTTGACAGTAGTGCTGCAGTGTTGTCACTATCAAGTGGATTTAGTCCATGCACAACTGTTGCTTTTCTCGGGAGCTGCTGTGTAACAGAATCTGTCTATAACCCATGGAAATGCTTAGTGAAAAATTACAGATGGATTCACCCAATCACTCCCCATACCATCCCCTTTAGGACCCACTGCAGAGATACAGGAGGTGAGTGTGTGGTGGTGGTCTCTTGATGCTTTGTGAGAGAGGAAGACAATTGATGCTGTCTTTCTATTCTGGGTGTACAAAACATACTGGTTTTAATTCATACTACTTTAAGAAAAAAAATGGGAGGGGAAGGAAAATCTCAGTGTTCCTTCAGAGAACAATATTTTTTTACAAGGTTTTTAATTTTTCCCTTCACTCCTTTTTCCCTCAGAATTAAAGACATTTCAGATACCTGCTCATACATGAGTAGAAAAAGTCTCTTGGAAGTTAGATTAGAAGTGAAAATAGTTAATTCCAAATTAAGTTAGAATGAACTTCGCTCAGAATTGAATTTTAAAGACAACTATGATTCCAATAGACACTTTCATATCCTGAATACGTTAGATGGATGCACCCAATAAATTTGCTCAGAGTAGACAAACCTTTTGAGCGTCTAATTCCTCGTTGCTCTTAATCTGTCTGTTTACTCTTAGCTACTGGAGCAAAACCAGATTTCTTCTCTCATGACATAAAGATACACTGGAACCCAGTGGCATTAGTTCTGTATGTTTCTGTCACTGCATACAAGTGGCACAGACAACTGGCAAAATTAGACTTGCTTTATTGCAGGTTCTCCACAGTGTCTCAGAGCACAGTCAGGTTGAATGCTTAAAGTCTTGCATGGGAAGAAGACGCAGCCAAGCCATTGTCACCCAGGGTGGAAACAATGACTGGCTGCCCTTACTTTTGTAGCAGTTGCTAGGCTGATGCCTTTCATCGATTAGGGATTTTAGGAGGCTGCTGGGGGGCCGGGGGGTGTTGTGGACTGAAGGCTACTTGCCTATTAAAATAGTGGGTAAAAATGTAAGGGGGTAATAAAACTAACATCAAGCATCTCCAAGGGAAGCATGGTTTATGAAGGAAAAATATGCCTTGGATTAAAACCAGGTTTTATAGTTAATGTTTCTGTAGTTTATATACATCTTGTTTCTGTTACCATTGTTTTTTCCCCTTTTTTCCCTTGTGAGAAGATTGATTTACATATTATTTAAAATTGAGCAGGATTGTGCAGACCAGAACCAAAGCAAGCTACGCAGGCCATACTTGCAAGGGCATTATCTTGAGTAAACTCACTGAAGGAACATTGCTAATCAGTATCACAAGGAGACAGTAAAGTATTTATTGGTGCACTTCTAAATGAGATCCTCAGAATAATATTTCTAAAATAAACATCTATGAAAAAGTAATATATAAAGCAGGATGAATGCGTAGGTTCCCCTGGGTTACTTTATGCTATCTCCATCTCAGTGAAACCTAAAATAATGCCATGCTCTGTTTGTAAAAGAGAAATGGACTCCTTCCCCTTTCAGACAGAGAATGAAAATAAAAGCTGGGATGTGATGCTGCTTGCCTTCTGCTGCCCTGATCAGTTGCCATTTGCAGCATGCCAGGAAGACTGCTGATCATCCCCCAGACAAATAGTTCAGGAGATAATGCCTCACACTCTCCAAATCACTACTATCAGTAGCACGTAAGATACTTCCTGACATGGATGGGTTGCTCACATCTCTCAAAACCTGAACTTGTCAATCCCCAGGCTTGCCCATGCATCCTTTATATTCCCACCACATTTTGCAGTTTTCACTGTGATGGTAACAGCCAAAGACCAGTTATCATTTTTTAAATTTGCAGTGTGGAGGAGAGAGCGAGCAGCTTAGTAAAGGAGCTGATGTCACCTTGGAGCTCACTGTGCTCTTTTCTGAGCATTAATTCTCCCTTGCAGAATATCATCTTGAAGCTGTATTTTATGGGTAGAGGCTGAATGTAAGATCCCTAAGATAGCGGGGGGTTTTCTGAGCCTCCCGTTCTGTTACCCGGTGTAAAGCAAAGGAAGCTCTTGTGAAGCTGCCAGCCATAGACAACCAAGAAAGACTAAGGTGCAGTGATGACATCAGTGAGCCATGCTCCTGTTTGCAACAGATTAAATGCAGAGAGTGTAGAGTAGTGGAGGGATAAAGAGATAAGTCAGATGAAGAACAGAAAACAGGGACTAGTATTCCTTTGCAGTATCTCAGTATAGCATGAAGGGCTTTTTGTGTCCAGGAAAAGTTTCTCTAAGAAAAAAAATGGTGGATATGTGCTTATTTCAGAGAGGGACTATTTGCATACATAGGCCACTGCCTCTATTAAAACACCAGCAGAAAAATGTTACTGATTGCCCCATGAGTGTAACCTATTATTAAAGTTAAGTATGTACACAAATGCAAACAGGGTTTCCTCAGTGAGTATTAGTGTGTCATAGACATATAGCAGTCTTTGGATTCTGCTAAAACACCACCACTGTTGGTATCTTCAAATAGAAAATACTTAACTGGAAGGGACCTACAACCATCATCTAGTCCAACTGCTTGACCAATTCAGAGCAAAAGTTAAAGCCTGCTATGAAGAGCATTGTCCCAGTGCCTCTCAAACACCAACAGGCTTGGGGCATCAACCTCCTCTCTAGGAAGCCTCTCCCAGTGTTTGACTACCCTCTCATTAATGAAATGCTTCCTAATGCCCAGTCTCAACCTGCCTGGCACAACTTTGAACTATGCCCACATGTTCTGTCCCTGGATCCCATGGAGAAGAGCTCAGCACCTCCCTCTCCACTTCAGTACACAGGAAGCTGTGGAGAGCAGTAAAGTCTCAGCCTTCTGTTCTCCAGACTATACAAACCCAAAGTCCTCAGCCACTCCTCGCAGGA
Organism: Gallinula chloropus; assembly: GCF_964237585.1. NCBI lineage: Eukaryota > Metazoa > Chordata > Aves > Gruiformes > Rallidae > Gallinula > Gallinula chloropus. Next base: position 25,566,593 of record NC_140089.1, read on the forward strand.
CATGCTTTCCAACCCTTCCACCAGCTTCATTACCCTCCCTCTGAATGCATTCAAGGACCTCCACACCTTTCTTAAAGGGTGAGGCCCAGAACTGCACACAGTACTTGGGTGAGGCCTCACCACCACTAAATACAGCAGGACAGTCCTTTTCTGACAGGCTGGCTATGCAGTGGTTGATGCCCCCAGGATGGGATTGCCCTCTCAGCTGCCAGGGCACACTGCTGGCTCATGTTGAGCTGCTCTTGACCTGCAGCCCCAGATCCTTTTCTACAGGCCTGCTTTTCTGCCACTCCTCTCACCATTTGTACTTGTGTCTGGCATTACTCCATCCTAAGTGCAGAATCTGGCATTTGTTCTTGTTAAACGGCATGCCATTGATGATTGTCCAATGCTCCAGTCTATCTAGATCCCTCTGCAAGGCATCTGGTCCCATGGGAGTGTCAACAGCACCCTGTCATGGTTTAACCCAGCCAGTAACTGAGCACCAGACAGCTGCTCACTCAACCCACCAACACCAAGAGACTGGGGAGGAGAACAGGGAAAAAAACCTGTGGGTTAAGATAAAACAACTTAATAGCGTAACAAAGGAAGAGAACAATAATAATGATAACAGTAATAACAATAATAACTGTACAAGTGATGCAGAAATGCAATTGCTCACCACGTGCAAAAAGAAAACATTTCAATGCCCAGTCTGTCTCTGAGCAGCAACCCCACCTCCCAGCTGGCTTGTCAAGTGACATCCAGTTACGTGGTTGGGAATATCCCTTTGGCCAGCCTGGGTTAGCTGTCCTGGTTGTGCTCTCCCAGCTTCTGACCACATTTGGAAAGCTGAAAAGACCCAGACATACTGTAGACACTACAACTAACTAGAAACAACTGAAAGCAGCAGTGTTATTGTTCTGGTTCAGCCCTAGCTGCAGCTGAGCACCACAGAGCCCCGCACTCACCCCTCCATTCTCTGGCTGGACGGGAAGGAGAATGGGGACACAAAGGGAAACATCGTGGGTTGGGTAAGGGCAGTTTGCTGGGACAGCACAGGGAGAGGGAAAGAACAACAACAGGATTTATAACAAATATATAACACTGGTGATGCACAGTGTAGCTTCTCACCCAACAACCATACAACTCAGACTGCACACTTAGACCTGTCCTCAAGCTCACATTGTCCCTGAGCCACGTGCCCTGGAGCAATGTTGCTTCCTCAACTACTCCCTTCGATTAGCTTGGGTCACTTGTCCTGGATGTGTCCTCTCCCAGCATCTGATGAAAATGAACCCTATCCTAGCCGAACCCAAGGCAGTTATGAACAATATACTCATACTAAATCCGAACACCTATTACAACATCTCCTTTATTTTCTGTCATCCAGAGGTTCTCAACCAAATCATCGCTAGCTGTAAGGGCTGTACAATCAAACCTCTCCATCTTCATGCCATCTGTCCTGCCTGTCCCTCCTGAACATCTTGTAGTCTTCCATCCCAGTACTCTAGCTGTTGGACTCATTCCACAAAGCCTCCCTAATACCAATGGTGTCATAGTTCGGGGAACTAACCAGCAATTCCAGTTCATCCTGTTTGTTTCTCATATTCCATGTTTTGGTGTACAAGCATTTCAGATATGCTCCTGAGCCCTCTGTGTTCCCAGGAGCAGCATAAATGTTCCCACTAGCATTGCCATCCTCAGGCGATGCCATGCCAACCCTTGGCTTACTTTCAACAGTCCTGTTGGTTTTCCCTTCCTCCATGATTCTAGATTTGAAGTCCTCTAGTTCAGTCCTGCCAGCTTATGTCCAAAGACACATTTTCTCCATGTGGACAGGTGGATCCCGTCAGGCCCCAGCAACTTCCTTTTCAGCTAACATTTCCCCATGTGGCCAGGTGGTCCCAGTGGCCAGGGACACATCCACTGTCCTCTGCATCCTCTGGGGACTGAGTGACTCATAGTGTTTTGTATATTCTTCTGGTCTAGACTTAGTGGTTGTTATACTGATACAGCAAACCATTATTAAGATCTGACCTCCTCTGCAGAGGGTCCAGGTGATTAGAAATCATAAGTTAGGATCTAGGGAATTAGAAATCGTAAATTGTTTTATAAATTCTGTATCATGTTACTTATAGATCCTACTATGTTGATTCTGCTTATAGAAATGCTATACCATTCTAATCATAAATTCAGTGCTATACTAAATGTAATATCCTGTTACAATTTAGTGCCATCCTCATTCTACCAGCGATCCCTAAAAGAACCTGCCTGTCCCCTCAGAATTTGGTGGCAGCCAATGATAATACACACAAAACACTTTTGAATTGTTAGTTATATTAAGGCTCATGAAAAAGAATGTCTGTGATCCTGTGTTATCACATGAGACCATCAGCAAAAATCTCTGTGCTAGCATTGTTTTTCCCTTGAGCTTTATGGACTGTCAGTAGGGACAAGTATTTCCTTCTTTTGAAACAGACTTCATTCTGTTTCTGGTTGAAAACCTTCACTGTCAACAGAGGGTTTTGCCAGCACATCTGGTTCAATCCTTCTTCATATTTTTGAGTGTTTCTGAATAAAGCTGGTAGCACATTGTCTTCTTTGGGTCATTTTGAGACATCATGCATTGGACTTTTTTTGTAAGAAATGTGCAGAGAGAAATGGGTAAGAAGATAAATGGCAACAAAGATGTTCACACTTCTGGTCTCATGCTGCTGGCTATTGATTAAAGGATTTTTTTGCTTCTGTTCTCACTTGAGTGCCACTGTTTAGTGTTGGTGGATCACTTCTCTGTCACAGAGTGGAAACTGGTTTAATGACAAACTCTTCATACCACATTTGAACTTTGCTGAAGTGCTGCTATTCATGTGAAGAAAATTTGACTTTTTGATTCTTTTGGTATACATAACTTGTCTAGGTCTTGCATGTGTAATAGAGTAGAAATTTAGCTTTCAGTCAAACTACTTTGGGCAGAATTCTGGGGTGTAAACAGTAGGGGTTCACAGTCCTGTCTGTTACGTAGCTTTCCTGTCTGTTACATAGGTTACCTGTTCATGCTAAGTAAATCTCACTTCTCAGCCTCATCCCTTTCTGCCACGAGTACTTCTAACTGTGCTGCTATCATCAGGGCATGATATAAATGGACAACAACCAAAGTATTCCTGATAGCAGGAGTAATAGTCCTGGGAGCCTTGTTCATTAACTGGTTGTGAATGGCATTCCACCCTCACTCATCTTTATACCCATGATGCTGAGCTGCTTTGGAGAAACCCTGTGCAGAATTTGTCCTTTACCTCTTTGGATTAGATTGTCCCTTTGAAGCCTTTATTTCTTTGGTGATGGAAAGGAAAAACACCATTCAGATCATACCACTGAACATTTTCCTTCTTTGGGCACAAACCTCCCTCTCCTATATTGTTCACTGAGTGGTTTCATCTGATACCATCACTGAAGTGGTAGTTGAGGCTGCAGCTACATGGAAATGCCTCTGTTGCTCATCTCTTCTCTCTGCTCCCATAGTATTTTCTGCATTCTCTCAAAAGCAGGTTGTTAAAAACCAAGTTGTCCTTGCTTTCTTCACATACTGTGTTCTTGGCTGATTTGATCTATGGAACCTGTATGATGATGTGATCCCAGCTTCAAGGAGTCTAAACTCCTCAGAAATGTTAATCTTGTTCTCAATACTTTGCATTCTCTGTTAACTGCTCTGTATTGCATTCTCCCAAAGGAAAATCCTCTTTTTAAAATTAGTTTTTCCCCATTCTCATAGTGTTTACTACTAAACTAGTGTGTATTTAGCTACCTAAGCCTTAAAGATACCTTGATAAAACCTAGTGCATATGCTTGAGAGCTCTCCTTGCTGATGGATCATTGATCCCATTACCTGCTGCTTCTGCTATACTGTGTTGGACTTGCACTTGCAGTCCTCAGCTTCAATTTCCTAAAGAACTTCTCTCCAACTGCTTTCCTCTGCTTTTCCTCTTACTCTTTGTGCTCTTTGATATTCTCTTCCTTTTCAGCCAGCATCTTTTCCCCTGGAGTTCATTGATGCTGGTGTAAACAAGAAGCACTGAATTTGAGGGGAAGTGAGGTGATATAAATTGTTCTTGCCCGCTCAGGCAGCAGCCAAACAAGCTGGCATACAAGCCAAAAGATTTGTCATGGGTGAGGCGGTGGAATGCTCTGGGCAGAAAGCAGGAGCAGGGCCCTGAGAGGACAGTTTCTGTTTCAGTAGTGGCTGCTCTGCTTCTGGAGACTTAAGCTCTTCCTCCTGCAAGACACTTGGGCTGAATCAATCATCTGGGCCTGAATCAATCATCTATATGTGCTGTGAGCATCTGGAAACTACCTTGTGGGAGGGGGAAATGGAATGGATAAACCTTTCATAAGGAAAACAAGATTTTGGGAGTTTTAAAATAAAAAAAATGATAAATGAGAAGATAATTTCTTAAGCCCTATATAAGAGCTAAGCCCATACTACATCAGATCAGAAGTACAACCACCCCACAGTCTGGTTGGAGATGGTGGCTGAGAATAGGTGCTTGTTCAAAAGTGAGGCAGGGAGGTACTGCTATGCCCCACCAACCCATGTTCAGCAGGGGACTTTCTGAGCGAGACCCCTTTTTAAGAGTTTGCCATTCTGTTTAATGGTTTTTGAAGAATTTTTTTTTGCATTGCTGGAAATGTTAGTTCTTTGAATCCATGTAAACTGAAAGTAACAACATGTCAGGGCAGTGGTCCCAAAGCCTGGTGGCACATTGTGTGAATTACGTTTGTATTGAACGTGGCATCTGATCTTTTCCAGTGTCACCATTTAATTTTTGTATTATGAGACAATAAAGAGTCATTCCTTGATTTTCTTTTCCTTAACAGTCAGGATTACCTTAACAGTCAGCTCCTTTATGGTCTAATTACTTTTTGTGTTGCAGCCTTGAATTGTCCTTGCCATCCATCTTTGTTTTATTTTTAGCTCACTAATGTCTTTGCATACCTGAGTTACTTATCATTTAATAGCCTCACCCTTGGATTAGCACATTGGTTTTTGTGTTTGTCCTTCTTCCAGAAACGTTTTTAAGTAGAATTTCTTCATATTTCCTTCTTATTTTGTAGTTACATGTATTTTTTCTTGTCTTAGCATGTGATTTGTCTGCATTAATTTTTCCATTCTTGTATTAGGACTGGCTGGAATGGAGTTAATTTTCTTCATCGCAGCTCATACAGTGCTGTGCTTTAGATTTTTAACCAGAACAGTGCAGATAACACACTAATGTTTTAGCTGTTGCTGAACAGAGCTTGCAGAGGATCAAGGGGTTTTAGATACTCGCTCTGGCTTGATACCAGTGAATAGATTAGGGGTGCACAAGAGGCTGGTAGGGGACACAGCCAGACAGGTGACATGAACTAACCAAAACAGTATTCCATGCCATACAATGTCATGCTCCATAATAAGAAGGAAGGGGAGGGGATTTGTAGGGATTAACTATCTTTTGCTTGGGAACTGGCTGAGCATCAGAGAGTGTCTGGAGATGGTGAGCAAATATCTTTGCGTCCCTTGTTTAGTTTTGTTGTCTTTTCTTTCTCTCTTCTTCCACGTCCTCACTTATTAAACCATTTTGATCTTTACCTACAAGTTTTCTTGCTGTTACTCTGCCTTTCCTCTTGCCTTATCCTATGTGTGAGTGCCTGTGTGGTGCTTAGCTGCCTACTGGAGTTAAACCCCAACAAATTCTATAGACATTTTCTTGTTTCATAAAATGTGTTTGTTCCCACCTTTTTGGAGAATAGAGCAGAGGCGTAAAAAGGGGTTATGGGTTGGACTTGCAAGTGCTTCACTGTCACTTTCATTAAAACAGAACAAAAAGAACATTGTTTTTAACTACAAAGATTTAAAAAAGGTGAAAAATTGCTGCATTTTCTGTAGTATATGATGATAGCTGAAAGCCTTTAACCAGAACCAGTTATTAACATTTGACTTTTTAATGCTAATTCCTTGGTTTTTATTAAGCTACAATATTACTCAGAAACAGCTTTGCAATACTGCATGTCTGTAGCTCACTGGAGATCATACTGCGTCACCTCAGCAATTTTCCTAACAGCTTTCACACACACTGAAACACAAGAGGTGGCTCCTGAACATCAGGAAATGATTTTTCCTTGTGAGGGTGTGTGCTAGGTTTATGTGGCAAGGTTTCAGTGTTGGGGAGGTCTGCAGGGGTGGCTTCTGCAAGAAGCTGCTAGAAGCTTCCTCCATGTTGGATAGAGCCAATGCCAGCCAGCTCCAAGATGGAGCAAGCCACTGACCAAGGCTGAGCCCATCAGCGATGGTGGTAGTGCCTCTGGGTAACAAGAGTTGAAAAGGAAAAAAAAAAAATGGCTGTGCAACAGCAACTGCAGCCAGAGGGAGAAGTGAGAAGTTGCGAGAGAAATAACTCTGCAGACACCAAGGTCAGGGAAGAAGAGGGAGGAGGATGTGCTCCAGGCACCAAAGCAGAGATTCCCCTGCAGCCCATGGACAACCCCATGGTGGAGTAGGTGGATGCACCTGAAGGATGCTGTGACCAAGTGGGAAGCCCACACTGGCAAGAACTGTGACCACATGCAAAGAGGAGCCCACGCTGAAGCAGGTTTGCTCATGTGCTGGGTCTGGCTGAGCTGAAGTTAATTTTCCCCTTATAAGCCCTAACAGCGCTGCTCTGTGCAGTGGTAGCCAGCAAGGTGCTGGTAACACACCCGTGTTTTGGCTGTTTCTGAGCAGCACTGGCACACACCATGGCTGGCTCTCCAACATCCCCCCTCAGCAGTAGGTTAAGAGTCGGTGCGATGCTGGGAAGGGACACAGCCAGGACAGCTGACCCCAGCTGACCAACAGGATATTTCACACCACGTGACATCTGCTCAGCAGTAAGAAACTGAGAGATAAGGGAAGGAAGTAGGGGACATTTGTTTTTTTACAACGTTTGTCTTCTGGAGCAACTGCTACATGTACTGAAGCCCTGCTTCCTGGGAAGTGGCCAGACATTGCCTGCTGATGGGAAGTAGAGAATAATCTTTCGGTTTTGCTTTGCTTCCATGCATGGTCTTTTGCTTTTACTGTATTAAACTGTCTTTATATTGACCCATAGGTTTGGGGTTGTTTTTTCCCATCTTATTTTTCTCCCTTCCCTGTTCTGCTGAGGAGGAGTGATGGAGCAGCTTGGTGGGCACCTGTCCTCCAGCCAAGGTTAAACCACCACAGCTGGCAGGATTTGTGACCCAGTGGTGGAACCACACTGGAGCAGTTGGGAAGGACTCAGGCTGGAGAAGTTCATGGAGAACTGTCTCCCATGCGAGGCACCCCATGTTGGGCACAGTCAGAGTGTGAGAGGTCCTCTCCCTGAGGAGGAGGGAGCAGTAGAGACAACATGTGATGAGCAGACCACAGCCCCCATTCCCTATCCCTCTGTGCTGCTGGCAGAGAGGAAGAGAAATTGGGAGTGAAGCTGAGCCAGGGAAGTGGCAAAAAAAGTATTTTTTAGATTTAGTTTTATTACTCATTATCCTGCTCTCACTTTTGATTGTTAATAAATTAATTTTCCCAAGCCACATCTGTTTCCCTATGAGGGTAATTGGTGAGTGATCTCTCCCTGTCCTTATATTGACCCATAAGCCTTACATCATACCTTTCTCCCTCTACCCAGCTGAGGAGGGCAGTGATAGAATGGCTTTGGAGGGCATCTGGCCTCCAGCCAGCATCAACCCACCACAGGGTGATCAAGCACTGTCCCAGGTCACCCAGGGAGGTTCTGATGTCTCCATCCTTGGAGACTGGACACAGCCCTCTGAACATAGTCCTCGTCAACCAGGTCCTGGTGAACCTTACTTGAGCAGGCAGTTGAACCAGGTGACCTCCAGGGTCCTCATCAGTCCTTAACTATTTTGTGGTTTGGGGTTTTATTTATTTATTTAAATTTTTAATGGCTAATGTTATGGTGAAATATTACCTTGGATGCATATTAATCTGAGGAACTGCTTTTACCATTAATAAAGATTTTACCAGACACTGTGGGGAATGATGTAAATGTGAACTGCCTAGCAATGAAAGAAAAGAACAACAGGGGTTAATTTTGTCAAAGAGCTTTAGAAAAAACATCTATTTTTCAAACTCAAGATGTAAGGTCATTCAGATGAAGGGTAGCAATAGGAGGGGGACATGATTCTGTAAATGCTTATTAAAATATTCTGAATTAAGATTAATATGACTGTTGATTGGAGGAGATGTGTTCAGGACCCAGGGTGTGTCTAAGCATTAAGTTTCACACACATGCAGACAAATCTGTTTTACGTGGATGAAAGTACTGAAATAACTCTGGGAAAAGCTTCGCCACAACATGAGGGGAATTTTGGTGGTGAGATGTCTCTGTAACAGTAACTATACTCATGCAACAGTGTAAAAGGGAGTAATTTTGTGACACCAGTGTGAAATTAACTCTAAAATGGGGCTATTTGTAATGGGAAAATATTTTTGCAGTAACAGTTTGGGTGACAAACTAATGGCTTTGATTTAGGTTTCAGTTAGACTAGGATATGTTACCTGTGTGATGTTTATAACAATAGGATTGTAGCTGACTGAAAAAGGCACAGAAGCTATCAGGATTGCACTCTTCAGTAAACGTGGTAAATAAGGAGTGCAAGAATCACATCTACTAACTGAAAAATGCAAGTGTAGAAGTAACTTAATTACTACTTTGTCATCTCACACCTCAGATGACCACACGATCTGCTCTTAATACACATGCATATGGTAGATAAGCATCTGCACATACAGTATGTGAACCTCTTGGGGGAAAGTCAGAAGCATTTTTAAAGGAAGTTACTCTGAGCTCTCAGCCATGCTTTCGGCAGAGCGGGTTTTTATGGCTGAGACTGTCCAGCTGCTGGTACCGCCGTTCTGAGGTTGCTGTTGTCTGTGAGAGGTCTGGCTGGGCTGGACATGGTTTGCATCCTTTCACAGTGATGCAGCAAGGAGCCGGCAGTGATTCACACTCCGTGGCCCTGGCTGTGCTCAGGAAGAGGTATGTACTCTCCAGGTAATCGGTGAGGTCAGCTAGGGCAAAGAACTGCCTCAGCTGCACTAACTCATCCTGGCAGTGTGAGTCAGCACTGCTGCCGTGCCTCTTGCCCTTCTTTCACAGTTTGAAAAGGATATAGCTGCAGTTTTTGTTACAAGAAATGTGTTTTGTGTCTCATGCTAAATTCCTAACGGAGAGGAGACAAGCTTGTTTTCGCAACAACTGAGCCAAACCCCTGCAATCAACTGGTATAATCCACCTTACTTGGCTTAGCCAGTGATAAATAACTTCAGGTATTTACATGGCAAGTTTTCTGAACACCAAAAGACATCATCTTTGTAGTTAAGATGGTGATGGTGACATCCACACAACCTTGCTTTTTCAGCTATGCACCTGGTTAAAACTATTTCCCCATCTGAAATGTGGAAAACAGTGTGATATCATGGAAGTATGGAGTCAGTACAACTTAATAGGATTTGAAAAATTAGAAGCTGGAAGAATACTTGGATAACTTTTTACAACTAAATCAGTGACCTGTGATCAGACCATTCTGCCGGAAACTTCTCCCTGAAGCTGTATTGCCTGTTGGCCCATAAAATTGTATCTTTGCTTGTTTAAGGATTACGTACTCTCGTGTGCTCTGTATTTTTATATAAAAATTAAAAGCATGAAAATAGCATTCCAGCATAAAAATTTTTATACTGACAGTGTTTTTCCTGAAGGATTACTTTAGTTGGAAAAGAACCAACTCAGCAATTGTCCTTAGTTTATATACTTGTAATTATTAGACACTTATCAATTGCCCATGTCTCTGATAAATTCTGCAGATGTTCTCCAAAGAATTACAGTGGACCGAGTGTGACATTGTACAGGGACTAGGCAGGATGCCTCCAGAATAGAGACCTGAAATACTGGGTCCTTCCGTAAGATGGTTGTCATGTTGGAAGCTGCCAAAATCAGACCTTTGCATCAGTAAAACAGAAAAGGCCTTGTATTTTATCTTCGCAGTTTTGAATCAGAATTAAACATCCAGACCATATGTGAAACTCAAGAAGAAAACATGGAATGTAAAAGGCAGATGGTGGTTTTGTTACATATCTTGAGGAAATACTTCTGCTTTTAGAACTTGACTGGTGGTTTTGTTAGTGATAAATGAACCAGAAATTAATATATTTAGTAGCTAACTTACTAGTTCATACAGCAACAGATAGAAAAACGAGAGAGAGAGAGAGAGAGAGAGAGAGAGAGAAAGAGAAAAACCCTTTTTCTTTAACAGTTAAGCTGTTGTTACCTGAGGAGGCAGAAGGAGAAGGCGCACAGAGTTGAAAAGTGCAGTTGCCACATGGTGGGTTTTCTACCTCTAAATGTGTTTTGGATGTTTTGCGTCCACATTCAAAGCAATTTGTAGTGCTGCAGCTCTTATTCTGCAGCCTTTATTCTGTGAAATGACTAGGAAGGTAGGTACGGTAAGCAGAAGCTTTCTGTCAAATGCTTGAGCTGCTGATTACTGCTGCACCTGAAAGGGCAGCGAGAGATAGTTAACTTGAAGAAACGCAGAGGTAGACCACTTCAGTTATCTTCTTTTGTCTTGGCTCGTGGTAAATTCTGAAGGAGCAAACGCTGAGCAGAGAACACGTGTAGGCTGTAGTCAGAAGGTGCATGTTTTTGTGGGAGAGCTTTCTCAATATTTGAATACCAGTGGTATTATAAGAAATATATTTAAGAAAAAGAAAGGGAAAAAAGAGAAAAAAGGCACAGGCTTTTGAAATGTTGTGGATCTGTAAAATGCAATAGTTAAATTAATTCATTGGAAAATCATAGAATCACAGAATGCTTTGGGCTGGAAGGGACCTCAATGATCCAAAGATCATCTAGTTCCAACCCCTGCTGCCATGGGCAGGGACACCTTCCCTAGGCCAGCAAGAGTTTAAAACTCAATTTTAAACATATTTTCCTCTGCTGAGGGGCAAAGGCTGTCAAACAAATTGCTTGAAATAATCATTTATCTCTAATAAGAGATTAGGTATGTACGAAACCTAATTTAATGAAATATGAGTTTAATGAATATGAAAAATTGAAATAATTTTGTCATGCGAACATAATTGGTTTTGTCTCTGTGACACAAAAATGTCTTTGCACTTAACAAAACATACCTGCACCATAAACTTTACTGAAATGTCTGTATTGAAAGGATAGGTGTCTGCTAGTATACCAAAATAATTTCTTTTACAATGACGAAAACATTTAGAAGCTGAATAAATGTGTTGCTTGGGTTGTTTCACTGGGGTGTTACAACTGTGGGATACATTGTTCTGACAAGGCGGGTGAAAGCCCGCTGGAGTTGTGCAAGAGAGCTGCCTCCGATCATCCCTGAGCCTTTGTCCTAAGTCCAGGTGCAAGTCCTTGAGCTAAACCAGTGCGTTTGGCTTTCTCTGCTGCCTGGAGAGCTGCTTGCCCGGCAGTTGCAATGTTGGCACTAACGCCTGGGTGTTGCGTCCAGCGCGCGCACCTCATGAAGGGCCCGTGACAGGCGACTGGTCTGCTGGAGGGTGAGGTAATTCTGCTGCTTTGTGCAAGCTGGCAAGGGTCTGCTCTGTCAGCACAGCCCTGGGGTGGTAATGTGGGGCTGTAATCTCTGGATCCAGAAGAAGACATCCATCCCCGCTGTCTGCCGGGAAGTGTGTTTGGGAGGTGCAGGATCTGCCTGATGTGGCATGCTTTAAATTAGCATCGTAGGTGAACGTTTCAAAATGGATCTGGCAAAACCAGTGTTGGTGAGTTACCATATCAAAACTTGTCACAGTGGCAGGTAATTGCTAGGTGGGGTTGTATAGCCTGTGTTATGCAGGAGGTCAGATTAGATCATCACTATTTCTTCTGGTTTTAAATGCTGTGACTCTAATGCAACCAGTTGTTCCATGCCATCACTGTCCATACTTGTTTATCACTGACACACCCAAATCAGCTTGCATCTGTACGTGGTTCACACTGTAACAGAGCTGCCTGTTTTCCAGGGCATGAAGAGCTTTCCCATAGGTCAACCTGGTAAGCAAAATAGAACTTTAAAAATTATATACTTGTGTGACAGAGAGTTAAGTCGGGGGAAAGAGGAGAATGGAAAGTGATTGAATTTTGAATTAGAAATTCAGTTGTTCTTAAATAATTTAAACTAAATTGGTAGAAGTTCTTTTACAGTGAGGCAGTGCTTCACTCAGGTTTAGAAATGGGCATAATAAAAACACAGAATGCAGAATTGTGTGTTACACAGAATTATGCTGTTCTTATTATGTGTGTTGTTATTGTGTGTATTATTACATACAATGTGTTGTTATTATATATTATTATGTTCTTAATGCAGTAAGGACAAAGTAGCTGACCTGAAAAGGTCAGCTTTCAATAAACTGCATTGCTTGAAAGCCTTTTGTATGATGTTGGCTGCATTCAAATGAACGTTTGGTCTGTTTCCATCATTGGGATTTCAGAGTACAGGTCAGGATTGGCCAAAAGATTGGTTCAATCAGATGTATTTGCTATTCTTGAAAATAATCACTTTCTGCAGTTCAGGTACCTGTAAGCAGCCCTATACTTGTTTTGGTAAATCTTCATCTCTCCTTGTATTTTTACAAGTGCTGGTTATAGACATGAATTTACTTATGCATGCATGTTTAGGCCAAATCTGAAGTGTGAGTAGCAAAAGTTTAACCCTGTTTGCATGAGAATTACCGGGAGAGATAAAAGGCTAGGTTTTCAGACAGAGTTTGGAGGCATGAAACATGTAAAAGCTTTTATGTCAATATACATATATAAGAATACAAAAGAAGAGACTAATTGTTGGAAAGTTGTTGGGTTTGGGATGGTGGTTTTTTTTAGCCTACGTAAGTATGAATTAATTTTTAGTTCTGCAAATTGAAATCTGTTGGTCATATTGAACTGTTTAATGTCTGCTGTGTTTGTGAGATGCAAAGCTCTCCTCTCCCTAAGTTCATTACTTCCAGAAATAATTGCTTTGCTGGGCATATTTCTTTTGAAGAAGAGAAGGGAAGACATGATTTTCAAAGAAGGAAAAGGCTGGGATGCCATGTCAGAGCACCGCTCCCATTTTAATAAAGTTTCAGTCAGCACCACTCTAGGCACACACTACCCTGCCCCAGTTCATCTTTCTGCTAGAATACTTGGGGGTTTTTGGAGCAGTTCAAATGGCAGAGTTGCTACATGTAGAGTGATTCTCATGTAATATTAATTAGTTTGCTGGTAACTGTAGGCTTCCCTGCTTTTTTTTGCAGGGTCTGGGGTAGGATGGTGAGCCTGTTCAGTGTTTTCCTCGGCCAAACAAATACTGTATTTGAAATGGTATATAAATTTTACTCAACAAAATCTAAAACAAGTTACTGAGAAGGCTTATTTTTAACGGAAAAATGAATAAATTCCCCATTCGACTGTTATCTTTGCTATGTTCCGAACATGTTTTAAATGTCTTTCCGACAGATGGTCTGCATAGCTCTTCTCTGGAATCAGCTATGTCCATTAAAAGAGGGAACATAAATAGGTCAGATGAAGCTGCTAACTGTTCTAATGTAATTCAGGAGCACTGAGCATACCACAGGCTTTTGGTACAACAGCAGGTCGTTCTGATTATTGTCTGAGGAATATGCTGCAACCTCTCCAAAGGACATTTGTGTATAGAGCTGTTGCTTCTATTGTGTTTTTCTCCTGACACCCCTTGCTGGTTTTGTTTATATGGTTTGGCTAGATATTTGGTGTGATTTGGATGGATATTGATTTAGTTTCTCTGAAACAAAAATACAGATTGAAAAGCAATGTTTCAGATAATCCAGTTTTTCTTTACAAGGGCGGGAAGAAGATTTAAAGGCTGAAAGTAAAACAGAAGATTTGCTACAGAGATTGGTTTCGAGATTACCATTCCTGCAAGGTGCCCAGGGATTAATCTGGTATTACTGTTTTACTTATTTGTTAGCTGTAAACAGATATATTTTCAGTCAGTGGGGAGGTGGTTATAGCTACTTACAGCTTTTAGGGTCATCATTACTGGTTGGCAGGATGCCTGTTTGTGTCAAATTATTTTCTAAATGTGACTTCTTCAGAGACTGGTCTGCCATAACCCACACCGGCTTTGGCCGGTTCGTTGCACTATAAATGGGAAATTTTTACATTCCTCCAGAAGTTCCTTCTCGTAGTATGAGAATGCATAAAACATCCTCAGAAGCAACTACCTCTAGTTTGATTAATTCAAATCAGTTTCTTAAAAGTGCTTTAATGACATCAACATGCTGGTCAGAACCTTGTGTCTTTGAGGATCCGTTTAAATGAGGATATCAGAGAGAGTTTTTCACTGAAGCAAATAGATGCTGAGAACTTACATGTCATCTAAACTGCCTTCTAAAATGTCACCATTTGATGATGAACCCAGAAGAGCGCCTGGTATGACTTACAAGGAAGGAAATTGGAAGCACAACTTGGCGTGCGTCACAAACGTACAGCTCAGTGGTGGTATGGCACTTGGGGCAAGGGCAGAGTCAGAAACAGCTTTGGAACAGGGCATTGTAGAGAAATTATGAAGAATAGACTGAAGGTACCCCTATGCTTAATACTGGCATGGCAGAACAGCAGGACTTCATCCGTGGTTTGGGTTTGGGACTTAAGACATGTAATGGTAAAAGCTTGCAAGACAGGACTGTTAGAGAATGTATGCAGAAACAGTGACTTAAAGAGATAAGCCTACACTGACTGCCAGTGCCATTCACCTGGTGGGTGAGGTTAGGAGCTCTGAAAACTATCTGTCCAAAGTAGATCCACATCACTCAAGACAGCTAACAGCTTCCGTTTATTATGAAAGTATTGTCAAGTAATCAAGTTTTATTTAATTGTAGATAAATAATGAACAAAATTTAATTTTCTTTACAGTATTCAAATTTCCAAATTGCTGCTTATAATAGAAACATATAATACAAAAGTATTCCTCTATTTTTGTGTTTAATTCCATTTGTGTGAGTGAACATGTTTAGGAGATAAAGTTTTCAGTAAAATAGCGTGAAACTTAAATTTGTCATTCCTGTTCAAACCAAACTTGTGATTAAATTTATCATCTAACTGTGCAGTGCTAATTAGTGTAGGGTTTTTGGTGACAGTTTGTGTATTCACCTGCAAATTGTTATCTTCCTTCAGTAAGAAAGTGCTTTGTGATGTTTTTGTACTAAACCACTGAGAAAGAGTCAAAAACATGAGCCTGACCACTAGTTAGTTGCCTTTTTAGACACATGCTTGCAAGCACCAGTGACAAGTAACAAGTGCATTTTCAAATACAATGGATCATGTGCAGATACTAATACCATTAATACATTGCAACATGCTGAAGTTGGCAGTGTTGTTAGGATCTGCAACCCAGAACTTTATTTGCAATGGATTTTAGCGTGGTGACATTTGTAAGCGGAGTATTGCCAGTGATGCATGTCATTTTACTGGGTTTCGGCTGAGCTTAAAGATCATCTTGTATACATTATGTTTTCATGGGGTTTTGGGTTGTGTTTTTTTCCATTAATGACAATGACAACTGTATATTTAGCTTTAAGAACTCAAATACTTCAGTGAAAAAGACAATATCTGCCTGCGTGCTTGTACACTCCTTACAGCACATTCTGGATGCCCCTTGAATGGAAAAATCATGTGTTTTAACTTTCCGTATTAAATAATGTTAGTACTCCTTTGTCAAAGTGATATTTAGCACTGCAAAAAGAGATTAATATGCGTGTCTTTAGATTGAAATAATAGTATCCCTTATTCTTCTGTTTCTCATCTGTGACTTTTAACCTTACATTAAACTGTGGAGCGTTTTGTCCTCTACACATTTATTATTGCGGGTTTACTTCTTGGAAATTTATGACAAATGTGAGCACCTGAAAATAAATCTTTTGCTAAACTAGAAATGTGATATGCAAAGGGAACGCTCTCCAGCCTCCAGATAAGGTCCAAAAGTACCATTGAGATGTAAAGTAATCTGTGGTTTGGGTCATCCTGAAAGCTCTTATTGATATGAGATGAGTCTCGATGGAGAAGTCCTGCTGTCACATGTTCATCTTATACCCATTGAGAGCGGGGGAATCGACTCAGAGAGAAGGCTGAAGCTGAGGTATTTCCTATGCTGCCGAGACTGAGGGTGTGAAAGAAGCTAACGCTTCATTAAGCTACACTGATGGAAAAATTGCAGAGTTTGTTAGATGTAAGATGCTCTGTTCACTGCTAATGGGACAAGTAAGCAGTTTATTAAGGTAAGGGCATTGTTCTTCAGAAGCAGATATGAGAAGCTTTGTTTATTGTGTATCTGGTTTTTGGTTGGTTTTTTTAAAGTGCAGTTTGCTGCTTTGCTATCGGGAAGAAAAAAGGAATAAAACTGGCTGCTCTGTAGCGTAGCATTGTCAGAGAAGCAACTGGAATGCAGAAATGCCTTTGAACTCAGGATGGATTTGTTTTTGCTTCCCAGGCAGTCCGCATCAGTGTTTTTAACAAAAGGGAGGAGGCTGATTACCACAAGGTTTCCTGTTCATGTGGATAAGGAGCTTTCATAAAGAAACAGGAAAACAGAAATTCTCACAAGTAATCGGTATTCTGCTGCATTTTGTGGCATTCCGTACCAATTGTATGTGCAGCAGAAATAAGTATCTGCAGAGTACAGAGGGCTGTGTGGAAGGTACTGAGAGAAAAGAACAACCAAAAATGCAGAATTATGCAAAGTCCCTCTCCAGTATTGGGATTTAGTATGCCTGAAGGCACTTGATGAGAGATGTGTGGATGGGTGGGCGTCCGTGCTGCTCCCTATGGGGGATACAGGATAGCCTGCAGTTTGTATATGAAGAAGGCAAGGTTAGAGCAGGAGGAGGTTTTCCTCCTGTTTGAAGAAGGCAACTTAACTGCTGTTGGGGGAGCATGACACTTACTCAGGGTGTACTTCAAGGACAATATGTTGTACTCCTCTCTTCCAGGGCATTTGGCTCTCACCCCTTCCTCTCCCAAATATGTATGCACACGTATGTGAATACACGCTCATGAACAAGAAAGGCTTTCCTGAAGAAGCGCACGGATGCTGAAACAACTCCTAGCTGTGCACAGGATTTTGCCTGGCGAGGATTTTTTGGCAGGAAGAGTTAGCGGGGCAGGCTGGCCGGGGAGGGCAGGGCTGGTGGGCACTGCCTGCCTCTGGGAGCTTCAGCCATACACCTTCTGCTTCTGGGGGATGGTACAGAACCTGCAGCCAGAAATACAACTCAGGGTAAAAACCAAACCAAAGCAAAGCCTGGGTGATCTAGATGGGTTTATCGATCTATTTTTCTTCTCAAAGCCAGACAGGGCAGTCGTTGTGTCCTGTTGCAGGTCTGTAAATGTGATGGCATCTTCATTTCCACCAGCCTGCGTTCACCCCTCATAGTCCCACAACTTTATTTGGCTTAAATGTCGCACTACAGTCACATCTCAGCAACGTGGTCTGGTTTTTTCCTGACCTCCGGCTTTTCCTTTGTGGCCGTGGGGACTTCGGCCAGGCTGGGGGAAGGAGGAAGGGGGAAGGGCGAGGCAGGGAAGGAGGTGGGGGCAGGGAGGGAGAAGTTATCAGAGGGAAGCTGAAGGCCTGCAGTGGGCCGACAGCTTCTTTTTCTGCAAAAAGTCGTCTTTCAGGGCAGCCTTGACACCGTCCATCTGTATTCACGGCAGTGTTGAGGATGAGAGACCCAGGTAAGGCAGTGTGAGAGCGGATGGTTGGCGACCGGGTGTCTTTTGTATGCCACCCCCTTCCATTTTCTGCAGCTAAAGCTTTTTTTCCCTGCCTCATAACAGAACAGGGGGACCTCAGACAGGTGCCATCCTCTCTGACCAAAACATAACTTTTTTTAATCAAACTTTTCACATAAGAGCGTTGTGGTGTGGACAGTAAATGTTCCCATCCTGCATGCTTAACCTCTGCGTGATCTTAACTGGGAGGAGCAGCAACTTAAAAGAAGATTCTGATTTTTTTTTTTCTGCACTGTGAATACCTTTACATTATATTAACATGGGAGCGTGTAGTGAGCTCACTGGGTATCTCAGGAAGGACTGGGAGCAGTCTCACAAATCATAAACTCTCTGTCTCAGTTGCACTCTGAGATTGCTGCCCAGTATTCCAGAGCTAAATGTAGGTTACGTGGAGAGGAAGTGCTGGTGGTACTGGGTGGTAATTAAGTGGCCTGGGTATAAAGATTTCGGAAGTGTTGGATATCGGGAATGAGATCTGCAGTGAAAGAGCAGAGGGAGATCACGTATTGGACATACAGGTGAGATGAATTACATGGCTGAGCTGAGCATTGAAACTTCGAAAACGAGAAGGAATTTTGACTTACTAGGGAGGCTAAATCAGTGCAGTATCTAGAGAGTTACAGGGAAACTGTGCTCTTAAAAGATAAACCAGACAAACCTCGTGTCTTAGTAAATATGTTTTTTCTTTGACCTGAAAGCTCTATAGCTTTTGGTTACCTCTGTCGCCACAACTAATACAAGAGGAACAATTACCAAGCATACTTTATATAAAATGTTCAGAAAATTTTTGCAGTGGTTATGTAGTGGAATTAAGTACAGTATCTTGAACCCCTGAACTAAAACTTGTCCTTTTTTAAAAAGTAACTATTTAAGAAATTCTGCCTGAACTTGTGTTAACATACCAATTGCTGTGAATATG
The DNA here is from genome assembly GCF_964237585.1 of Gallinula chloropus. Lineage (NCBI taxonomy): Eukaryota > Metazoa > Chordata > Aves > Gruiformes > Rallidae > Gallinula > Gallinula chloropus. Next base: position 25,585,337 of record NC_140089.1, read on the forward strand.
GCTTTTACACCATTTTTAAATGGCAATTTACCAAATTTTACCTGAATATAAAGAATTTACACTGTTATATTTGCATCATTGCTATACCTGCATTGCCAACTGGAAATATAGCAGAGGTCAGCTGCAAGAATAGACGTGTTTCCAGTTATCAGTCCTTTTAATTTGTATCAGTACATTTATCGTAATGCCAAATACATGGTGGTTGTAAATGGTGTTTTGATGTGAGCCTACCTGTACAGAAGAGCTAGAGATAAGTGAAAAATAAGAGATAATACTTAATTACAGTAATCGTTATCATTTAGACCACACATCTGAATAGACTGTACTTGAGGGAAACTTAGTTCCAGTGCATTCTTACCTGGACCATAAACTCTTTTGTACCAGACGACATAGGTGTTTTCTGTGTGTGGCCAGGCTTACACAAAATAGTCTGTTGCAACTGATAATGGTAATAACATATAATTTTTTTTTTTCAATAAGCATTTCCTCTTTAATCTCCACCAGCGTGTAAGGCTATTGTTACAGCCTTAACCAAATCTGAAAAATCTCTTACTTTTCAAGGATATCTGTGCTTTTAAAAAAAATAATTTTAAAAAAATTCTTTTTTTCCAGCCTTGTTCTCAAGTTCGAAAACTTTTTAGCAGTCACAGTAAGATAAAGGTGTACAGCAGCCTTCCCTCTTGCTGTGTTTCTTTGCCATTGTCTAAAAAACGTTTCACACAATTCTTGCTTTGTTTTATGCTTAGTGCACTGTTTTGTTGGTGCAGGACTTTCAAAGTGTCTGACCTTGTTTGCTTGGTTTTCTTTCTTCCACTTCCTTCTGGAGCTACTTAGGCTGCTTTGCATTAGTGCTGTATCCATCCTGTTTGAATCAATATACTCCAAAACTTCACACCTACAGAAGAAGCCACCAGCTGCTTTTTGCTGTGTTCCCTTTCCTCCTCTTAAAAGAGGGGGTTTCGAAACTTTGAGTAAGGGAGGTATAATGGCTACAGCGCCCTTTGCCTCTCTGGATGTAGAGCTAAATCAGGTTTACCATTTACCACTCTATTATTAATTCATTTCCCCACCTTGCGTCAGCAGTGACAGAAGTTCAAACGCATTATTCACTTCCTTCATTGCTATCAAGGGCAGCTGTTGCTTAGGCAGGACTCGGGTGTTTTAATTTTTACCAGTACATTGTCTAATCCTGCTTGATACTAGAACATGACACGGTACAGATTAACTCAGCCCAAATACAGTAGGGAATAAGGAATAATTTTAGTCTTCCTTGCAGATTATTTCATTAACTACGTAAATTTTATAGTCCTTGTTTCCTCTGAAATGCAATATTTCAGTCAATGCTGAAAACAACACCTCAGATAGGTTACTTTTCTGATACAGTGTGGTAAATCCTCTCTTTCCAGCCAAAATACACGCCTTCTTTTAGCTATTAGAGACCTCCCTTCCCTTTGTCATTGTGTAACCCTACAACAAGGTGAACAATGAGAACTTGTGTGGCGTAAATGTTCAGCCCTGTCCGCAGGCCTTCCTCTTGTGCATTCTTCCTCTTCCTTGTTTGAACTCATCACATGGCTTATAGCTGCCATGGGGACTCTAGTCCGTGCCTGGAGAGGCAGGCGTGCACATCTTGACACTCTTGCTTGCTTGCATACTCTGTCTTTTATTAGCACTCCCAACCCACCTGTTCACACACTCTATCACTCAGAGAGGGGAGAAATGTCGCCTCCCTATCTACAGAATGCTCTGGGAAGCATAAGTAAGCATCTAGAAGCTGAGAATGGGATAAGACAGACCCATTGCAGGCTTGCTCATTTCTCACTAGGGTCACCATTCAGCTTTTCAGAATTCAGGTACGCCGTATTTATTTTTACACCATTAATTTTCAGGTTTAAATTTGGAGAATTCTGTCACAGTCCTGCTTACCTGACAGCTTCTTTCCCCTCCTCTAGGGAATAGCTTTGGTAATTCAAAGAAACCCGGGCAAAAGCAGGCCTTTCCCCATGGAACTCTAAGCATCTGAGTAAAACGCCTGTGAAGACGGACGCAAAAAATTTGTTAGAGAGGTAGATGTTTTGAGAGGTGGTACAGGCTAGGATGTGAAGACAACAGTATTTTTCCATGCCATTGTAGGATAGTTGCTGGGGGAATCACAGGAACAGCCAAGATGACCAAAGCACAGGAGAGGGAAAAGGAAGAAACTCACTGTGAAGCAAGCAGTGTTAGCCCTTCTGTCTTGCTGGTGAGTGTTGCTAGAAGGATGGTGCTAGAGGCAAAGAGAGAGGTCACTGATACATTCCTTATTAGTGATGTGGACAGAAGCATAAGTAGGCGGTACTGTGTATGACTGGCACCACATACAATACAGGTGGGTTGTAGCATAGATATGTGGGAGTATACAAAGGTGCAGGCACACATTAAAGAGGTGGTGATAACAGGAAACTCAACTTAAGCTGTGACCCATCAGACTTCCTAGTGACTCGTGAAGGATGGTCTTGAGGACTGAAAAACAAGGTCTTTCCCTCAAGTATCTCAGTTCAGAGTGTCTTGTTCCACTGTGGAGAAGCCTTCCAGAAGGAGAAAGAGATGTTATTCTCTTACTGTGGACACAGCATTTGCCTCCTTGAACTTAACATCAGGACTTGTTTCACTGTTGCAGGCTATTTCCATGCTACTATTGAGTTCTTGGTCATGGAATCTCTTGGGCTTCCTTCCTAAGAAGAGTTTGCTTGGCTTCCTCTGTGATTTGACAGTTAGGTCTGCTGACATATTTGTCCAGTTTTTCCTTCTGTTAGAGCTTCTACTCAAATAAAGGAAGTTTCATTGAAAAGAATCTGGAAGAAGTTTTATGGCTATGGCCTTTTGTCAGTGTTCACTCCAACAGAAGGAACCTTTTGGATGTGGTAAATCTCATTTCAGATGAGTTCTGAAAAGCTACAGTGCAGGTGACCCCTGTGTGCTATACCCGTAAGTCATTTTGTCTTCTGGCCATTATAGAATAAGGAACAGATTGGTATTTGATGATTTTCCAAGCTGCCTTTCTCTGAAATTAGCTGTGCATTAGTCAGACCTGCAGAGGCAAACCTCCTTCTTGCTGAGCTGGATTACAGCCAGCACGAAAGCAACAAAGTCAGAATCACTCATTTGGAAGTGAACTCCCTCATTTTTGAAAGCTATTTTTAGGCAATTTTTGAAGTCTCCTCTGGCACAGAGTGATTTTTCTGTGTTTCGGTTAGTTATATAACATCTTTCTAGGTTTTGGAAAGTTCTTTTTAATGGGCTGGTTTAGCACATCTTTTCAATTCCTTAATTTAAGTAGATTAAAAAAAAAAAAAAACAAACACAAAAAACCCACAAAGGAGACTTGGTTACTTCCAGCTTCTACTTACTCATTTGCTTTCTATGTCAGTGTTGTAATCAGGAACTAAAATGAAATTGGTCTTCGGGTGCATTTGGAAGAAGGAAGACGATCAATGTGCCATCGGTGAGCAGGAAGGGAAGTGGGAGCGCAGGCGTTCCCAGGTTCTCTTTAGTGGCAAGCCAGAAATAACACCAACCTAAAGCAAGATTAGAAGAGTTTCAAGCAAAACTATAGTAGGCTATCCAGTTAGTGGATCTGCATGCTTTCTGTCAGTGTGAAGTACGACCTTTCTAAAGAATTGAGCCACAATTCTTTCACCCTTACCAGAGATGTATTTTAAGCAAAGCACAAGAGGTAGTATATATAGTAACGAACACTTGTTGGTATGAATCTAGTAGTGCTGGTACTACTTTTCTCTGTTGTATATTTTTAGGCTTTAGGGAAAGAATAATTCTGTACTTTGTTTACAGAATTAGTAATATAATCAGACAACAATCACAATATACATCTCTTTCATAGTTGTATCCAAGTTCTTATGGGCTAAAATGCAATTTTTTCATTCAGTCCATACCTGGAATTATCTGCTCATGCTCCTTGCCATTTACCCAGATTATGCATCTGGGTGCAAATGTACAAATCTGCTGTGTTGAAGATGGCCATTAAGAGTAGGCATATGAACACACATAGCAATATTGAGTCAGTGGCTTTATGCTTATCATTGTGGGGGTTTTTCCTGAGTTTCCCTGAGTACCTCAGTCTCTGCTTGGTATTAGGTTTCTCTTGACTGAAGGCATTATTTTATATGGCTTCTTACCTGAGCTGCACAGACAAGAGCTGTCATTTTCTTGACTGCCTAACAAGACCCCTTGGTGAAGACCCATTTCTCTCTCCTACTTTCCCTCTATGCCTCCCTCGGGGCCCTCCTACATGTTAACTCACTTTTGGTGTCATGTCCCCTCATCTTATATTCATAGAATCATAGAATGTGTTAGGTTGGAAGGGACCTTTAATAGTCATCTAGTCCAACCCCCCTGCAGTAAGCAGGGACATCTTTATATCCAGTTGCTCAGAGCCCCATCAAGCCTGACCTTGAATGACTCCAGGGATGGGGCCTCCACCACCTCTCTGGGCAACCTCTTACAATGCCCCACTACGCTCATAGTGAAGAACTTCTTCCTCATGTGTAATCTAAACCTACCCTTCTCCAGTTTAAAACCATTACTCCTCACCCCATGGTTACATGCCCTTGTAAACAGTCCCTCTCCCGCTTTCCTGTAGGCCCCTTCAGCTACTGGAAGGCCACTATAAAGTCCCCCTGGAGCCTTCTCTTCTCCAAGCTGAACAAGCCCAACTCTCTCAGCCTGTCTTTATAGGAGAGGTACTCCAGCCCTCTGATCATTTTTGTGGTCTTATCTGGATTTGCTTTGACCTTATTCCAAATGCACTTTGATTTTCAAACCATCTTTGTATGTCTTCTGTATTATTTTTCAGTCTCCACTGATGTTTCCAGCACCACCCTGTTTACTCTCATTTGTAGATGTCATTAGTTCATTTTAGTTTCCTTTTATAGATATTGAAGGAGTTAGATAAGATGGGACTCACCAGTTAATACCTCTGTAGCTTAGTACCCTGTTTGTTAACTGTATTGTGGCATTGATTATGTCCAAGTATAAGTTAATTAAATTGAAATTAAATGTTCCGGAGACACTTGAAGTTTCTATTTAAATTTAATGTATTCAGCAGTTGCAAAATCTATGAGTTTTTTGTTTAGGTTCTTGACTGGGTCTTTTTGTTTTGTTTTTTGATAAAGTAGTGGTGAAAGAATGGAAGTGAAGCCACATCGTGCTGTAGCATTACTGCATTTATATACAGGTGCTTGGGAAGACTTTTTCATTATTACTTCCCTTTTATTTTTTCTTTTTTTTACCTGTTAGCAGCTGAGCATTATTGGTGAAGCTGTTTAGCTAACAAATATAAGCCATTGTGGTTCTAAAAATGTGGTTTTATTTTCTACACCTGTTATGGCTGTGCATCCAGTTTGGGGCTGGCAGCAACATAAAGATGAGTGAGTTCAGTGGAGGGCTACCAAGGTGATTGAGGCTGGAGAACTTGGTGTGGGAGCCTGAGGGATGTGAGCTTGTTCAGTGTGAGGACAGGATGGCTTCACATTGATGTTACAGAAGACCCCTCGGCCTGCACGGTGCTCATCATGGAGAAGGATCCAGGCTCTTGCTGAGGTGTATAGACTATTTATAAACTAAAATGAGAGTTAACTGAATGTATGGTGAAAAAATGTACTGTGAGGACAGTCCCGCAAGGGAACTGGTTATTCAGAGAGGCTAAGCAGTCTCCATCCATGGAGGTTTTCAAGACTCAACTGTACAGAAAGTCCTAGGCAACCTTGGCTCAGCTGTGAGCAGGAGATAGGACTAGAAACCTGCCATCCAACATGAGTTGTTCTGAAGTTCAGTTTTATACCACTGCTGATCTTCCAGACAGTTCATGTCTCAGGGTTTGCTTCAATGTTAAATAACAGTAAATACATTGGATTAGCTCTGGTTTCATAGGTCTTTTAAAATCCAGGTTGCATTTCCAAACATACCTCTTACACACACTGGCAGATGTATTTTTATCTACTGATAGGTGCTTTGTAAAGAACTAATTTGGTCATCTTTTAAAAATGAGAGTAAGAACCCTGTCAGCTGGCTCTGTGTTTCCATCATGTCTGACAACAGAGCACATTACTATGATTAATTTATAATGGAAAACAGGGCATTCTGAAATGACCGCAGGGCTTCCATGAAATGTGAACAAGTTGGAACTAACATAAGCTATATCTATTATTTCAATTCCCATATGAGATCCTGCTTTCTTAATTATAAATAATGTACAGCCCCTTTTACGTGTTCTGTTCTGGACACTAGTGTTCAGTGTATCTATGGATATCTTTGTTCCTTTGTAGCTGCTGCTTTAAAATGTTCTAAGGTATAAAATGATGCTGTCTATGAAGTCCTCTTTATTTGTTTCTGGTCCAGAGGGTTGCGTAAGCCTTTGTTGTTTGTTCAGCAAAGGCAGATTGAAATATCTTGACTTTAATACCTACTACACAATTTAGAAACAAAAAAAAAAAGTGTTGCTAAGTTTTAATGTCTACAATGGAAAAAGCCCTCGTTTCCATATTTATTGTAGCACTACAATAAAAGCTTTTCTTTCATTCCCTCCATATTTTCACTTTAAACAGATAAAATCAATGGTGCATTTGTGGTTTTATGGGAATGAAAGATCTCTTCTCAATTACAGTTTCAAAACAAGCTTGCTAATTCCCATTGTCCTATTCTTAAAAAAAACCACTATTTGTCACCAAAAACCTGGCAATGTCACCTCACTTTTCATTCCTTAAAAAAGGGCATTGACTTAAGAGTTTTGTTAGCTTCTAAGAGCTAACCATTTTTAAATCAATACTCTAGTGTATAATCCATGCAGAACAGACTAGGATAGTAAGCAGTGCTAACACCATGTTGTCGCTGCCAAAATATATTCATAAAATTCATTGAGGGCCAAGATGGTTGAATGATTAGAGCAGTGGCCTGGGAAATGAAACACCTGGCTTTCAGTGCCAGGTCTGCCATTCCCTGTCTGATGTTTGCAAAAGAAAAGCAATCTAATTTATTCTTGTCTATGAAGAGAAATAGCGTTACCCACTTCTGTACAGTGTTTATATGGCACTTCTCACTCAAAAATTTTTTAAGTATTATTAATTTTACTTTCTGACTCGGATTAGGAAATCCCAGAGTTCCTTAACCAGTAGCATGTGGTGTTTGCAGGCTTTTATTCAGAATAGTTGACCATAATAAGCCTCCCAACCCTGGTTTTAAATATGATACAGGAGTTTCTGGATGCAGTGCTATTGCCATTGTTACTTGGAAGGTCAGACTAAATAACTTGGATTCCAAGAATATTAAATTATTGGGGTTTTTTGTTGTTGTTTTGGGGAGAAGCGGATGAGGGTGCTTTTTGGTTTGGGGTTGGACTTTTTTTTTTAGTGCAACATGGAAACTGCATCAGTTAAATGACACAGTGATATTTTGGTTTTACCTAGATGAGAGACTTAAATGGTGTTTGGGAAACATTTTTTTCTTAAATCTCTGCCCATGTAATAATGTTTATTTAAATTGTTTGAAAGAGCATGGTGTCATTTCTGTCATGCTGGGCTTGGAAAAGTCTCCAGTCTTCCCCATGTCTGTAGGGAGTGTGGAGGAGAAAGATGTAATAGTTTCAAAGTGGATGATTCAGACTGGTGGGAGAAACAGCTCTGTCCCATGTGTAAGGATTAGAAACCCAAAATCAGCTCAGACAGAAATTAAGCTAAAATGTGTAAGGCCTGCTGGGATTTCAGAGTGCTGGGACATTCCCATCTGCATCCATTCTGCCTGTGGCTGAGGAGTGGGTTGAGCAGACGGACTGGTCGATTCTCACAGTTTCCATAATTTTTGTTGGCAGTTATCTGTCCATTGATAGTCACATAGCTGAGGATGTAAAACAAAACCTAATTTTCCCTTGGCTGATCATGCTGCATTTGTATCTCCTGCAGTATATAGTTCTGGGACATGGGATAATGCTGGAACTGTTAAGTCAGTAACACTGCAAAAATGTGCGTGAGTTGTGCAGAAAGATGTTTATGTTTAAATGTAATGTTCTTGCCTAGAGCCATCTGGTTTATACTGTCCTCAAATTCTTTTCCAGATCTCTTTCTTATTTTCTGATTTTGTAATGTAATGGAACATTTGCTATTAATTAGAAAAGCAAAGGCCTTTATGTCCTTACTCAAGAAAAGCAGCAAACTTAAATCTCAGGAAACTCCAAGTATGTTAATTCAGAGCAGGGTGGTCTGATTCACAGCACCATTTACAGACTAAGTCCACCCAGTCTGCCATCACAACCTTTGGGAAAGGGGTGCGGGTTGACATATGTAAGACCTACAACTGAATGCTTTCCTAGGCGCCCGTGGGCATCCCAATAAGGAAGCTATGAGCTGCTGTTGCTGCATCCTCATATGAAAAGGAAGGGAAGGCGGAAGGAGGATTACTGAGCATGGCTGATGGGCAGCACTAAATAATACATCCAGCTGTTTCTATCTGCTAGGAGGGCAGCAAAATAGGTGTTGGGAACCTTCTGTAACCACTGGAGAGCTGGGACCACAAGGACCTCAGAAAAAAGCTCTGCTAGGCACAATACATAAGCATTCCTGCTCTGTTTTCTAGCAGCAGCCCAAACTGGCATTTATTCTTATCCACATGTGGAAAAGGGGGAAACACTGGGGAAATAAGGACTCCTGTGTTGTATCCTATACATTGCACTCTTATAAACTTACTGGTGAATCTCATACTTTTGTCAGGCAGAGAAACTGACCTCAGCAAAAAGTTTTAACCAGTTTAATAGGAGTCCAATTTTAAGGAGACTGTGTGATGTTCTGCTGGTGCAGGGAGGACTTCCAGTCTCCTAATACTATGTAGTATCCAGCTTCAGTGGAGGTTTTCAGTGTGTATGAACTATGCGTGATCAGAGCTCAGAGAAGCAGATTATAAATTTCTCTGGTTCTCTGCTGTTCAGACTGGACAAATGGGAAATCTCGGTAACAGGATTAAAGAGCACTACCAATTACATTTACAGAAATACTCTTCTGGAGTTGAGAAGATGAACAAGAATCACGTATAGTTGGTGGACACAGTCTGAGGAAGGATTTCTTCCCTTCTTGCCTCTCACCTCCCTTCCTTCAAGAAATTTGACTGGTTATAGATTTGTGTTACGTTAGGAACATTAAAAATTGCACTGAGATTTACATACACTTGACAGCTAAACCACACCATATGTGAATTACACTTCTGTGATTACAGTTTCTTTGAAGTGGGGAGGGACTGGTAGGACTGATTCTTGCTTTATCTCCACTATGGAAGTTTGGTGAGACGTTTTCATAAACTTTCTCTCTCATTCAGGCCTTAAAAATAACTCTTTCAAAGTGTGTCCTGACCTAAGTTGGTGTCTTTTTACTCTGGCAATATATAGCATGTATCAGTAGGTTTGTATTTAGAGTGGCACAGACTTCCAAATGCACTATCTGCTTTTGGAACCTTAGAACAGGAGAAGAAAAGTACTTTCCCCCCTCTTTCTCGGTCAAATCCAATTTTACTTTTTTCTCTTTGTAGCAGTGGATGTTTGGATTACTGCTGATTAGATTGCCTTACAGCAATGTTAGACCAACTAAGTTGGCAGGAAGGTATGCCATTGTGTGTCTAAAGTTAGAGCAAATTCACTGTGACATCGTTTACCCTTCCAGTTTGCAATTGAGACTGCAAAAGTGCTTTGCAGAGAGCTTTGAGGTAGGCTCAGTGACTGAAATTGAACTGTCTCTGGAGCATTACTCTGAGATCTCAAGGTAAGGATTTTTCCTTCAGAAGGAAACCATTGCCTTGCTTTTAGTTTGTTCCCAAATCTTAACCCCCTCAGAAACACAAACATCTGCGTAGCTAGAGGAAAAAAGTCCCAAATCCAGCCTTAGGTTCGCTTGGGGAAATGGAGTAACAGTTAAGCATATGTTTCAGAATCAGTCATGTGTTGCCAAGAGTTTGCTCCCAGAGTCCCAGGTTCAGCAGTGAGGTTTCCGGGCCTCTGGTGGGATTAGAGGAAGAGTAAGAGAAGCAGTGATGCTGAAAGTCTGTTGCTAGGACAGAAAACCTCGTACCCAGCACAGGCTGCTCGCCTGTGATTGTTCCCAGCACTGCAGGGAGAGTGGGAGGAGTGATGTGTGCATTCGGTTGCTGAGGGTTGGGTTCGCAGGCCCATCTACTTGAGAACTCGCTTCCAGGTTTGATGCTGGTACCTCAGTGAGAGCTGTGCAACATGTTTCTTTCAATCTTTCAGTGTTTTAATAATAGTTTGGGGTAAAATTCAGTCTGGGTCCATATAATGACAAATTCAGCTTCCAAGAGTCAAGTGACTGAAATGTAGCCAACAGTACTTTCCAGTGTAGGTTCTTCCAGCTGGCAAAATGCTTTTATTACTTGAAAATGTACTGCAAAAGATCGCAGAATCAAAGAATGACTGGGTTGGAAAAGACCTTCAAGATGATCGAGTCCAACCGTACCTGTCCTCTGCTAAACCATATCCCTGAGTACCTCATCTACCCATCTTTTAAACACATCCAGGGATGGTGACTCAACCCTCTCCCTGGGCAGCCTGTTCTACACCCGGACAACTCTCAGTGAAGAATTTTTTCCTAATCAGGAGGAAGAGGATGGAGCACCTTCTTATTTCAGGGTAGGAATGTCCTTGCAAAGAATTAATGACAGCTTAATTAATTTTAGGTTTCCAGGTCTATAGCTTATTTTTCAAAAGCTGATTTATCTCAGCAGGGTTTTAGATATTTGTTTGCCAGTATATATTCTGAAATATTCTGGCACATGATTTAGCAGTTAAGTGCATTTCAGCTTAGTTAAACTGTGAAGAATTCCGTTATTTTAAGCCAGTTTGAATTAAAATATAAACAAAAAAAAGGAAAAAAGAAAATAAAAAGAAATTACAGTTTCCTTTTTAATGTTGCTGCTCTTTTCTGGCACATTAGACTTGGCCCTTACTGTTGCAAATCTGATCCTTGTCACAAACTCTTTTTAAAAATTCCTATTTATCGACCAGTTTCTAGGAGACTTTGAGATTTTTATACTCTCTGAGGCATAAACATCTGTGGCAGATGACTGCTGCTTCTGCTGCAATTTTGCACTGCAGCTGAAACAGGCAAAAATGATGCCAGCTAATAGAGACAATATTAATTGCACCCTGCAATTAAGTAAAGTGCTGCATCGCTGCGTAACAGCAGGAGGGAGAAGGTTAATGAGGGGCTAATTTAGTCCTCAGAAGGACCACAGGACTGACTGGGAACAGCTGCTCTACCATGGGCTCTCGGCTAGCAGGGTCATGCTGTGGTGAGCCTGGCAGCTTTGGTGAGCAGGGAGAACGGGAGAAGAATAATAGGTAGGGAAGATCATAAACAAGCCAGAAAAGAAAGGGCATAGAAAATTATCATAGACCTGGATCCCTGAGAGAGAGGAGAAATCACAACAGGCGTGAGGGAAGAAAGGGAGAGTTGAGGCTGGAACTGCAGGCTGGAGGAGGGGGTGCAGCCACCTGTGTACCCTTGACCTCTCTGTACGAACATCAAGGCTTACAATTAAGTCAAAGTGGTGTAGTGTAGGTGTGTCTTGGGTATTAGAACAGCACAGCTTTGTTAATGGCATGCTTCCCTGACTGGCTCTGTTACAAAGCTGGGAGATGTTGCTCAGGATGGATCCTGGGTACGCGTGGCTGTGGTTCACAGGAGCTGCATGCTTCCTATGGCATTCATCAAATATGAATGAAAATAGGAGCTTGTTTCATTGATGTCAGCAATACTAAAGTGAAGTTATCCACAGCTCTATAGGATGTAATTCAGGTAATCATCATCTCTGGTGTATGCCATGATGGTGTCACCTGAAAGCTGGCTTCTTTCTCTTTCTACACCTGTCATGTGCATAGACACTCCAGTAGCTGTTAGGTGTTCACACACGAAACCTTTCAGATGCCTGTGTCTGCATTTAGAGCTGACACTTCCTTCCATGTCTGAGGGTACTCATTAAAGCCCCAGAAATGCTTTCAGCTTAAGCCAGAGCCTACCCGCTTCATAGGGAGGGAACTGCTAGTGCCTTTCCCACAGCTTTCTCCTAAAGACAAACATATTTTCCTACAATTGATAGTTAGCAGGAGGGAACCCACTTCAAACTTCCCAGCACAAAGAGCCATGGAATATACCCCAGAGAGATACTTGAGAAAACAAGGATTGCTTATGTACAGGCTAGATTGACCCAAATGTTAGTACAGCAGAGGCCAGTGATGTAGTGCCGGCACAGGCACAGGCTGCTGACAGAACAAAACCCTTAGCCTTCTCAGTTGTGCAGGCAAGAGGAGTCCCACAGGGCTGTGACACGTGGAGCACCAGAACTGTAAAACCAGACTGCTCCAAAGAAGGGGAACGGGAAGGATCAAAAGTGAAGGAGTGCTTTCTGTTAAATAGATTAGGGAACGTCAGCCTCAGATGATAAGAGAGAAATAAGGGGTATACGTTTTGAGAGAGTGTTACAAATTCACAAGTGATGTGGAGAAGGTCAGAAGAGGCAGAAGTTGCCCTTGAGGTGCTGAACATGTGAAGCACTACCTGGGAAGAATTACAACGGTGTACCCAGGCTTTTTCTTCAACTTCTGAGAAGCAGTACAACTGTGTACCCGGTTCCTGGGCTTTCTCTTCAACTTCTGTGATTCACCACTCTCAGAGGCAGGATGCTGGACTGTCGTGTCAGCCCAATACAGCACTTCCTAAGTATGCTCTTTGAGACAGGAAGCTTGCTTTAAGTTGGGAATAATACGATCCTATTTTTTTCTAATGTTTCTTCGGATAGCTTGGAGTGTTTACTCTTAGGAATTTTTAATACATCAAGATCTTAAATCCCACATAAACTGTTTTTGAGAATGTAAATTTAAAATAAAATAATGTAGCAATGTAACTCCTCACCTGAATTGTGAAGCATCAAGTTACACAAAAGCTGAAGCTATGTAGCATGAAAAAAGAAAGTAACTTCCACTTTCATTCTACAACATTATGTGAGTGTACTGTGTGCTGTGTAACAATAGAAACAAGAGTGTTGTGTGAATGAGGAACATGCTCTATGAAGAAGTAACACAGCATGGTTTTAGCTTTGGTTTCAGCAAGCATGTGGGCCCGTGTAATGTGCAGGGGTGAAAAATAAGCCATGTGTTAAATGGATTAATGCAGTGTTGATCTGTTTCTGTCAGGACAATTAACATAAGTAAAATATTTGCCCTGCTTCAAACAGATAAGGAGGTACTATGCTGTGTTCCTCTTAAGATTAATGTTCCTTTACGGGCAGCAGAGAGCACAAGATGTATTTCCTGAACCTTAGGTAGATTTATAGCTGTGCCAGTTACTACTTGAAAACTCTTTATAAGCCTGGTTCACAGCAAGTCTTTTCTGGTGTACGTTAGTGAAAGTGGTCACAAGAAGGATGCAGAGATTTTGAACTGCTAAGTGGGATGTGTGGCTAGTACAATGCCTTTAAATTATACATTTGGTCTAGTCGTGACCCCTGATTTCCTTTTATATATGTGCATAAGTGGGCATGCATTTGTAAGACATAACCATGAAAAATGTATTTTATTAAACGGTTTAGAAGTAACTACCTGTGGTGTCCTGACTTCCTTAGAGACTTCGTAATGTTCCTTGTGTTATTATTTGATGATTTAAAGCAAAGAAAATTACACTCAAGGAGAGAATGACAATCTCAAGGGATGTGCACTTTCCATGGAACCATGCTCTGGACTCATAAATATCTATGCAACTCCTGTTTATTTAATAGGATTGCGTGGGAGAAATACAGAGTTGAATTTGGCATTCAGTCTCAGATAAGGACTAAAACCTGCCTTGGCCTTGGTGGAGACAGGCATGTAATGGTAGAAATACTAAGCAAATTCATCTCAAAATGTTATAGCAATTGCTATTTTGAATTCTTATTTGACTGAAGATTTCCATTTTGCTGATTATAAGCATCTGTAATTTCATGAAATGCAATTACATTTGGAGTGTGTGTGTATATATACCAGTGAAAAATTAATTATTCAGTAGACACTCTAAAACATTTAAATCTTAACTTTTATTCTTTTCCAGAGAAATTGCAGGGAAAAGGTCATATAAAATGAGTCGTCATAACAAAAATGCATAGTAAACCAGTTAGAAAATGCCTTTCACATTTGCAGAAATTATTGACATTTAAGAAAATCGTTATGAACTTTTTCCTGACAAACAAGAGGTATTTTTTCCGTCAATTGAAAAAGAAAATAGAGGCATTCTCACTTGAAAAAGAACTAAAGCTCATCCATCAAATCCCTCTATCTGAACTTAATGATACTAAAGAATAAAAATGAGCTTGTTGTGGGAGGAGAGGTTGTGAGAAAGATTTCATCTTGTACTGGGATTTACCAGACACCTTCTCCCACCCATGGTTGTCCATACAGAGTTGTGAACTGGGATGAAATTCTAATCATTACATTCATGAATGGCACTTAGTTTGACTGGCTTCAGGTTTGTAATTACCGGCTGCTTGTACGTTTAATTACTTTTGATGCTGTCTTTACAAATGCTATCACCAGTTGACTCAAATGTTCTAGTATGGTTTTGTCATCCTGGTGGTACTTGGTTCTCTGCAGATTTTACTGCTATGTGCTTTTTTATTTGGAGAAGCCTGCTAAATAAATAGCTGAAAGAGTATGAAGTCACTTGAACAATATCTTATCCTACAGACAAAGATACCATGTCAGATTATTTGTCCAGTGCACAACAAAGGAAAATACTTCTCAGGAATGCAATAAAAAATTCAGTGCTACTGAAATACAAAAAAAAACCAACCCTATTTACATAAACTCTGGTCCAGTAATGTGGTTGTTTGACAGCTTTGGTCTGACAGATGGAATTTTTTTTCCTTTTTTTTTTTTTCCAGAAAGAGGAGGAGGTTTTAAGTGGAATTCCTCAATAAGAGATTTCTTTCAAACAAGTTATACCACAGAGAGCAAGAACTTCTTTGGATAGACCTATGGGCCATTTTTAGAAGGAAGGGATTTTGTTAGGGTAAAATGTAGAAATTTTGCTTGAGGTTTTTCTTTATTTAAAATGCTTTCATCAAGAGTTGAGGTTATTTGTTTATCGAAATATAAAAACCCCACATACTAGTTACTGATGTACTAAACCCTGCTAGGCAGATGCTTATTTAGCCTTTTCTGTTGCAAACAAAATCCTCTAGCAGTTTTGTAGTAACTCTCTTTCTGAATGTTTTCTTTGTAATGTACTCATTTTTAAAGCAGATTGATCACAGAGTCTTATCAGGGGTATATTTTTTTTGCAACAATGATTGTTTTCTATCCAATTTCTTAAAATTATAGTTTCAGTAACAATATCCAGTGCAATGTGAAAATTCACCAGGAAGTAACGCAGATTCTCCCACAGTTTGCCATCCATTTACAAAGCTTTCAGTAAAATTAGTCAGCTTTTGCAGTATGAAAGAAGAGGCAACAAAGGATGTGGGAGTTGAGAAGTCTGGAAATGACAAAATGTGCTGGATGTTCCTTGTGAGTGAAATCCTCAAAGGCAGGTTTTACAAAGGTTTATGGCATGCAGCTAGAGGGAAACTGGAAGCTTCCTGCAGGAACTGAAGGAGTGGTAGCAGTACTTTTCCTGACCAGGGATTTGCATTGAGTTTGAAGAACTGTATTTCCCTTGGGGAAACTGTGCGTACAGTTTTAAACTGTTTGGCTATGCAAAAAAACCAGAGACGTGCCTAAAGCAGCAGATCTGACTTAAAGCTCAGTCCCTTCTGCTAAGAATTGGCCAGCGTTGGGGAGACACTGATCTGGAAGCCTGAGATTTACAGCCCCTAATGTAAAGGCAGGTGATGCTTTGTGAATCCTATGCAGCTTGAGTGTAGTTGATAGTTATGTTACCTTCCTAAAAACATTTTTAAAACCACTGCATTCCTGCAAGCTCAGCGGTCACTGCACACCCCAGATCATCCTCTGCTTGTTCTCCACTCACCCTGGTGAACATGGGAGTAGCGACCATCAGAATTCCTACAAAGAGGGGGGTTGGCTGATGGCCTGAGAGGCCAGGAAGGAAAATGTGAAGGTCTCACAGATGGAGCCAACCTTGGAATGACAAAGTAATTAAGAATGTATTTTGTTAAGCAAGCACATGCTCATCCAGGGAATTTTGCAGCTACAGCTGGGGGCTCTAAAGTTGTTTAGTGGCTTTTAAAAATTGTTTTAGAGCTGTAGTTTTGGAAGCTACATAATGGACAGTCTGATAAAGCACTTCAGGGCATGAGCTGACTAAGAAAAGCTGGGAACATGTTTTCTTTCTATGAATTTCAAACAACTGGACAAGTACATCCTGGGGAGTTTAGCTGATGGGTTTGCTGGGGGAGTTTTTTGGTATTTGGGGTTTTTTTTAACCCCTTGCTGAAGCATCACATTTTGATTTATGGCAGAAACAGTGCTGGATGTGGTGGGTTGCTGATTTGACCTGGCAAATTTTGTTTCTTTAAGTTTATGGTGACAGCAGATCATGTGGGTCACGCTGGAGGCAAAGATCAGTGTAAGTACAGACTTGCTAGTTTTATCTTTTGTAAATCAGAAATAATTTTCTGGTTCAGAAGTTTGAGTAATACAAGAACCATGGGATACTTTTTAAAACTATTGTTAAACTAAAGTATCTATTAGTTAGTATCTAATTTTTGAATGGCTCTTGAATGGCCATCTCTGCTTTGAGAAAGCTGGACTAGCCTTAGTAAGAAGAGACTTAATTGAAGGAACAAGTTAAGATGATATAAAAGTGGGGGGACTGTTGGAAAACAGGTCAGTGTGTTTGAGCTTACACCCTGTCTGTGACTTTTGTTACCCAGCACTGGAGTGTGGGTTGCTAAATGCAGAGGATTGGGAGACGTATGTTCCTGGGATTAGTTTTCCACTCCTTTCTTTCCTGGGGGGTAAATGATATGCCCGTTGCCTCCATGGTGGCCCTTGCGAACTGGAAAGGAGCAGGTAAGAAGGTTTCGGTGTCCTGAGATTTACAGGAGCTGTGCATCTCCACTGAAACTGAACCTCACTGGTTTTCTCCCTTCTCTGTTCATTTTCTCCAATTCTGTTGGGCACAAGAGGAGATTGGGGGGGAAAAACAAAGTTTGTTTCCTCTTCCTACACATTCAGTGATAAAAAGAAAGAGATCATTTCCTTTGTTTAAACTATATTGAGAGTTACTGTAAAAAGGGTAGGAATGGTAAATAAATAAAGCCCTGCTTAGTATGGACATACAAAGCACACCCTAGTTCATAATGATGTATTAGTGTCAATTTTTTATTCTTACTGAAAGGCTGTGATTGCAGACAATGTGTTGTGACAGACTTGAAATGAAGACAGTATTTTGCCATGAGTATTCTTCCCAGCACAGTATTTCTATCCCCTGCATTACTGTTACTTTTCTCCCTTACTGGCAGTGGAAATGGCAACAGGTTCCTCCTTTGGAGGACAAAACCAAGGCTGAGCATTCATACATGGTG
Organism: Gallinula chloropus; assembly: GCF_964237585.1. NCBI lineage: Eukaryota > Metazoa > Chordata > Aves > Gruiformes > Rallidae > Gallinula > Gallinula chloropus. The sequence continues at coordinate 25,602,899 of NC_140089.1, forward strand.
CAAAAGCCAGGTAAGAGGCTGTGGGTGGTGACATGTGGGCTGCCCAGCAATGGGACAGTTAAGGTTCTTAATAATCTCAAAAGAGTGAACCATGCAAAGTGTAGTTCTTTTGTGCAAAGTGTAGTTCTTTTGTACAAACTCCAGATTTGGGTGTTTGTCCCTTTTGGTTACTTACAGGTTTTGTTTTTAAGCTTTTCTTCTCATGTCACCTAAAATTTTCTTCTCCTTGAAGGTGTAAACATCTGTTGTAATAGAAGTAGAGCCATTAATTTAGCCCTCAGGCACACTCAGAAGTACAAATTAGTACCGTGCTCCATTCATCAAGTGTGAACTGTCAGATTAATTCTTCAAAGGAAGATCTTTTCCATGATTGCATCCTTCTTTTCTTTTTCTTATTTTTTTAAATATGTGCAAAAAAATTATCCCACAGACTGAGATAGCATTAGATTACCTGTTCTGTGACACTTTTTGAACAATCTTATATTGTATTTTCTTTCTGAAACACTTTTTACCGTGGTTAAGGGTTTTTTTTGTTGGTGGTGGTTTAAGAAACGGTTTGTAATACTCACAAGTGCCTGCAAATGTTAATTTCTGTTTTGTTTAAAAAAAATATCAGTTTAAATGGTTTATAAATAATGCAAACAGACTGAAGAAATCTTCCTCAGATTTTTCAAATTAAAACAAAGTATGTTTTACAAACACTTGGCCTTTGTTTTTCTAGAATTTGGGTGGCTCCATCCTGGCTTGTGTTGGCACATTATTTGTTTAGCATTGCACAAGCTTATGAAGTAACAGTGTAATGTCTAATGTGACAATAATTGCTTCAGCAGCACAGTCACAAAATGTCCGTTTTGTGTGTGACTTTAAGATTCTGTAGGCTTTCTGTTAGCACCTAACAGCTGTTTCAAACGTAGGGTTTCAGGGCGTGTTTGTAGGCACCCAGCCGTTCAGCAGTACTGCTTGACTTTGCCTTAGGTAATTACTTAAAGGGCTGTTGACTGTGGTATTTCGGGGCTGTGCTCCGGAGATCACAGAACTGAAATTGCCTAGGGAATATCGAGCTGTCCTGTCGCTGCTGCTGGGAGATAGTTGTTCTTTTAAGTTTTTCCACTCCGTCTTGTCAGTACGTTCACAGAAATGGACTCTGATTGCGTTTATTTTATCACTCGGAGCGTAAAAATGCGCCTTTCGTGGAGCGTGGCCAGGAAGAGGTGGCCTGAAAATTGTGTGGAACTGAGAAGAAAACTGGTTGAGAGTTGCTACATGTTTCTGTGACGACGATCACATAAAGCAAGCGTTATTCGCCAGTAGTGCTGATCTGGGGTCCCCGTAGAACGTGAACTTGACAAGGCCTTGGAGTTTCTATGTGCAGCAGATGTCAGCAACACAAGTTCTGTATCTCGAACTTCGCATGTGGGAAGTTTCTTTAGTTCTGCCTAGTTTTTCCTTTGTTCTGGCTTTTTTTTGTTAAGGTGCTTTCTGGTTGTGTGAACCTGTGCCATAGTTTATTTGAGAATTTTCATTCTGTGTAAGTTCTTACCATTTTACCTTTCTATGTCTCTTAGGTGTATGTACCATGTGTTAGCATGACAGGTTCTCATTCACTTCAGCAGATGAGTGCCAGCTTTGTCTAAGCTTTTCCTGGGTTAACCATGATAACTGTTCTCTAGTGCCATTAATGAAAGCAATGCACATCACAATCACAGCCCTAGGATTGTTCAAGTCAAAATCTAGACAAGGTGTTACTGTTTTGTGACTTGAAAAGTGCTTTTCATTATGAACCTACATTACCAACCTTCCTACTTCCTTGATAGCAATTGTAGGTTTTGGTCATATTTACATCTTTCCCTTGAAGAAAAGAGGCATCTGAAAATACAGTGTACAGGCATTTGTTGTTGTTTTGCCCTTTCCGCAGTTTTAGCTGGTATTCTGACTGTTTTCCATGCTACCCTCTACACCCCCCATGCCTGTGTCTTACGAAGAAGATTGGGTTTTCGGATCTGGTGTAGTGGCCAGTGTCATTTGATAGCAAAATGACTGGAGAGATTTTCAGAGATGAAACAGCATTATGAATATTTGATCAGGTGTTTTTTGTGTGTGCTGCCTGTCATTAAAATAAGTAGTAGCAACATGCAGAGAACATCTGTGGCGGGCTGTTTGCACTAAATCAGTTGAAATGCAAATGGAAGACAAAAGCAAGAAGAGGTTGTCAGGGTCCAGTGCTCTCCGGCTGGGTTCTTTTAGATATTCCACATGTGGAGGGTGTATCGGATCTACTTATTCGAAGATAGTTGGTGTTACGTGGGATTTCTGGTTTAGCAGAGCGATACAGAACGTGCTGGAAATGCCATGCAAATCTAAGCTACACACAGCAGAACATACCAATGTGATTGTCATGGCTGGTCTCTGTAATGTGTTCATTGTCACACTGATGGCTGTCCTCAGTCTCGCTAGGAAGGCATCTATGGGTTGATGCCAGCTCAAGTCCATTGCTGTCTTCTAAATTCTTTGTTTAGTTGTTTATGTTTTTAAATTTCTTATGCTGTCCTGAGCCACATGTACACCTCTTCCTTGTTGGCCTGGCTAAATCAAGTAGTCGTTCATACTCCGTTAATGAAGATATGGAGAAACCTTACCATCACCGGCTGATCCACTCAGCTGTTGACAGCTGTTTATCTAAAGCAAAGACCACTTGGTATCAGCATCTTCAATCAGTCCCAGCCTGCATTGTTCCCTGAGCTTCACTGGCACATTGCCCTGGCCCATCTCCTCTGACCCGCCTTCCATGGTAGGGGGTTGATGGTCAGTCACAGAGGACACAGAGAGACAAATAAATCAGTCTTTTGGTGTTTGGCTGCTTTGTGTTGGTATCTCCTTACCACGATCTTGATGCTTTTATGGCTCTCTTCTTAGGTCAGAGGTTACGTTTCTGAACATCTATTCCCGAGCTGATACACAGCCGGATTGTAGCCAAGGAAGGCAGGAAATGAGGAAAAAGATAAGATTAGTTCTTTAATTTCACAGAGAAGGATGTGCTCAGGTCCTTTTTGTGATCTCTGTTCAAAATAGCAAACATATGCAGTGAGTTCAACTGGTTTTAGCAATATGGTTTAATTAATCTGGCTCCAGACTGAGGGAAAGGAAAATGTGGATCAAACTTGGTGATGAGGATCATAAGTTCACAATGGCAGGGAAAAAAGCAGAGTATAAAAGTAACTGTATTGCTTTGCAGAGATTTAACGCTAATGTATATGGGGGGTTGACCCTGGCTGGAGGCCAGATGCCCACCAAAGCCGCTCTACCACTGCCCTCCTCAGCTGGACAGGGGAGGAGAAAATTCAGCAAAAGGTTGCTGGGTCGGGATAAGGGCAGGGAGGGATCACTCACCGATTACTGTCCTGGGCAAAACAGACTCCACTTCAAAAAAGATTAATCTTGATTTATTACCAAGCCAAACAAAGCAAAGTAATGAGAAATAAACCCAAATCTTAAAACACTTCCTACCACCCCTCCCTTCTTCTCAGGCTCAACTTTATTCCCAGTTGCTCTCCCTCCTTCCCCCTACTCCAGCTTTACAGCCCTTCCCCTTGGGCTGCAGTTCATCACTAACTGCACCAATGAAGGTCACTCCCATGAGACGTGAATCTTCAGGACCTGATTGGTCCTATGGGGTCACAAACCCTGGCAGCAAACCTGCTCCAGTGTGGGCTCCTCTCTCCATGGGCTGCAGGTCCTGCCAGGAGCTTACTTCAGTGCAGGCTTCCCATTAGGTCACAGCCATCTGCTCCAGCATGGGGTCCTCAGTGGGCTATGCAGAATATTTCATAGAAATTGTAGCTTCTAAGTTAAGATAGCTGATGCATGTTTTTATTGCATCTAATTTGTTTTTCTGAAAGAATTCCTGTTCCCTTGGATGAGGGTAAGGAAGCAAGTTGGTTTGTCTGGTCCCTTTTCAGTCATTAATCTCACATGGGTTGATCTTGCCTGTCCTGTTGGACAGTTTTGGTACATCAGCATCATATTTATTGTGATGGAATTCTACTGTATCAGAATAAAGTTTAACAGTACAGGCTTTAGCAATTATTTTCTCTGTATGAAGTAGTTCTCTGTGGGAGCTGTTGCTTACAGGTTCAGACCAGTATCTTGTACAAACAAGTCTTTGTGTTGTCTGTGTTAATTTTATCAAACTACTGAGTTTTTCATCAGTTTTGTAATGTTGTGTCATTAAGAGGCAGCCCACCTTGAACTATAAATGCCTGTTATTAATTATACTGCCTGTTATTACTGATAATAGCTCTGCTTTGTCTATCACGGCTTGCTATGGGGAGAGAAAAAAGCAGTGTGACACACAGCTACCTCTATTCTCTTCTCTCTCTTTCAGTTGTCATGTCCTGTACTGATTCAGTGCTGCCTTGTTAGTCATGACTGACCTACTGCCTTGCAGTTAAGATTTTTAAGTGGAATCTTTCCAACTTTAGTAGTTTGGATTATTAAATTTTAATTGTAAATGTGCGATTTTTTTCCCAGAAGGACTTTTTTGTTGACTGTAGCTCTTTGCTTCCTTGTTCGTGTTACAGCAACATTGAAAGATCTGTGTTCCAGTTCCCACCCTGCTGTGTGCTATACAAACATGCTGGGAAGTGTGGTCTGTGGGAGCGTTCACACCTTAAGGGAAGATGCAGCAATACTTTATAACACCTATTTTAAAGAAATTGGGGAGGAGAGCTTGGCTCTGCCAGGAATTCACGGCTACACTTGCTGTGATAACCCTATTATGTATTGCAGTACTAGCTGGAGGCACTACTTGCATATGACTTACTGCTGTGTGCAGTGGATATGTAGATAAAACCAAAGAGTATCCCAAGCTGTTCCTGCTGTCTACTCTGCCCTTTCATTAACTTGTTTTTTTTAATTGTTTTATTAGTACTTAAAAGCAGCACAGGTCCAATTTACAAAAGGATAATTTTGGACAGTAAAAGATTGAACAAGCTCTCCAAGAAATTCTCTGGTTACTTGGAGAAGAGAGACCCTATATTAAACAGGGAGGCTGGTACTTTTTTTGGCAGGATGTGCCAAGCCATGCAGCAGCATGACTATCAAACTACACACTGTTCAGTGCTGTCTCTTACCCAGTCTGAGGTGTGCTAGAGGATGTGAAGAAGAACTGAAATGATTGCAGTGTGAGAAAAGGACACAGGCAAATCCATAGGAAGTCTGCCTCGTTAGTTCCACTGCTCAGAGAACAACTTGTTTTTCATTGAGATTTCAAGTTAATGGTGTCCTTTTATATTACAGCACCATGTGCATGGACATTATTGGTCTGGTATTTAATTAAAACCACAGCTGGTGATCATTTAATTACAGTGTATGAAAGAGAATGATACTTGCTTGACTATGTAGCATTGCTTTATTCAATTTAGAGAATTGTAGCCATTTTTTTCATGTATTATTTGAAAGCTATGGTAGAGGATGCAAGAGCTGATGAACAAAGCTGGTGAGACTCATTGCAACACTTCCTCTTTTCTAAGGCAATAAGGTGAAACAGTGGCTTATAGATTCACCAGGTTTCCTGAAAATTGGAAATCAGTTATGAACAGATTGGTACAATTAGTCTGGTTCTTGTTTCTCCACACTATAAAATATAGTTTCCTGTGATAGGAAGGCAGGCATTCTACTGAAGGCAAAAAATACTTCAAGACATTTAGGGTATTTCTGGGTTTGTTCAGAGATTTCAGCATACACACTCGAAGCATATCACAGAATCACTAGGTTGGAACATTAAGTCCAACTATACCTGTTCACTACTAACCCATGTCCCTAAGCACCTCATCTACCAGTCTTTTAAATACATCCAGAAATGGTGGCTCAACCACCTCCCTGGGCAGCCTGTTCCAATGCCTGATAACCCTTTTGGTGAAGAACTTTTTTTCTAATTTCTAATCTGAACCTGCCCTGGCGCAGTTTGAGGCCCTTCCTATCACCTGTCCCTTGGGCGAAGAGACCAACACCCAGTCTTCTACAACCTCATTTCAGGTAGTTGTAGGAGGTGATTAGGTCTCCCCTTAGCCTCCTTCAGGCTAAGCAACCCCAGTTCCCTCAGCCACTCCCCTGTAAGGTGTGCTCTCCAGCCCCTTCACCAGCTTCGTTGCCCTAGTATACTCAGAACAGGTCTGAATTGCTAGGTTATTCACTTGAAAAATGAGGCTGCCTGGAAGACCTTCAGCCTAATGCAACATAAAATTGTGTATATTTGTACCGAAATGAATACCTGCATGTGTTTTTGTAGCTGACATAATAAAAATGCTTTTAACTGAACTCACAAATGAGGATGTCAAGAGCTTCTAGCACAACTGGTTACACTACACTAGAATTGCAGAATTCACATCTAAAAATCTTTATAAAATTACGTTTTCTGTCTTGAGGCCAGAGGGGGTGTTTTCTATAACAATGGAAATACTGTACGTGGAGGAGCTGTTGCCAAATGATCTAGTCTTTCTGCTGTCCTACAGCTACTTTCACACATCAGTATATGAAAACGCCCATGGTGTTGCTGGCTTCCAGTATTGTAAAGGTAAAACTGATACCAAATAGGACTCATTGGCAGACTGACTGGAAACAGAACAAGAAAAATAACTTAAAGTTGACCCGCCCAATAAAATGTCAAGAGTGTGGGACTGAAACTGGCTGGAGGACTAGAAACAAGGTTTGTGTTTCAGCCTGAGCCTTGGCAGCAGGGCAGTGTTGCTGTGGTACTTGGTCTGGTGTGAAAGGTCATTTCTGCTTTCTCACTCAGTACAACAGATTGGAGTTGTTTCATTACTACCTCAAAGGAAGACCTCAGCATTAGTGTCTGATTTTCCTCCTGGACTTTTTGGTTGCAGTTGTCAGTACCGAGTGTTGAATTCTAGCTGATGCCTTCACTGCAGCGATGAGTGGGTATTTAAGAACAGGAAGAGTGTGAGTGTGTTACAAGTGTAGGATTCTTTTAGGACTTGTTTTTAATTTCTAAATTATTTAGCTACTGTAATTCAGATTGTTAGACCTAGTCTGATGTATGTTTCCACGTGCTGTCAGTGAATGCAGAACGTATCTTTCATCAAGAGGGTCTACTGCAGAAAGAAAACCAGTTCAGGCTCTTCATGTGTGACTTCGGTAGATTAGAATCACTGAAACTCACTGACGTGAGGAGAACTACAGAACAGTAGCTCAGTGTGGAGTAGGTGTTAGTTGCAAAATAAAACTGAATCCTATGCACAGAGTTAACCCCTTCCCCACACTGATAAACTTCGTATGTCTGAAGGCACCAAAACGTGGTACGCCTTCTTTTATATTTAATGTAAGGTTTTATAAGACTCAGGCTGCTTCCTGTTAAAGTAATGCTAGAACTAATACATACATTTCCAGCTGAATTATATTTTGTTGCATTAGCCTCCTTGCAAAAATATGTTTTCTGGTGAAGGAATGTGTGTGCTTTCTGGAGTGGAGAACTCCAGAAGATGTATTTAGTAGCATGTACATTTATTTTAGACTTTTGTTACCCTAAAGTTCTTATTAACTACTGCAGAAACCCACAGATACTGTAGCTGCTATATAATAGGGCCTGGAGCATCTCCCCTATGAGGAAAGGCTAAGTGAGCTGGGACTGTTCAGCTAATTAATGTTTATAAATATCTTAAGTATGGGAAATGTCCAGCCCCTTTTCAGTGGTCTGTGGGGACAGGACAAGGGGCAATGGCTGCAAGTTGGAGCACAGGAAGTTCCGCACCAACATGCGGAAGAACTTTTTCCCAGTGAGGGTGACAGAGCCCTGGGACAGGCTGCCCAGAGAGGTCGTGGAGTCTCCTTCTCTGGAGATATTCAAGACCCATCTGGATGCCTATCTGAGTGATATGAGCTGGGGAGCTGCTTTGGCAGGGGGGTTGGACTTGATGATCTCTCGAGGTCCCTTCCAACCCCTATGATTCTATGATTCTACGATAATACTATGTTCTCCTTAAAATGCTGCTGCTACATGCTTAGGAGTTAATTAATTTTTTTCCTTTCCTTTTGTCTTCTAGCTTCATTTGGCAGCCCTGGCTTCATTAAAGGGAGACATAGTGGAGCTTAATAAACGTCTACAACAAACAGAAAGGGAGCGTGACCTGCTGGAAAAGAAATTGGCAAAAGCACAGGTGAGCAATAGTTCAAGATTCTGAAGATGCTCCTTGTTTTTGTGTTGTCCTTGTTCTTCAGAGAGGAATATGGTATTTGGAGTGAAGTATCTGAACAATGTCACAATTGAAAAGAATTTTAAGTCTGTAAGAAATACAGTTGCCATGGGTTCCAAGTTTTATGTGCTGATGACATTCTTCTAATAAATACCAAGAAAGAATTAGATTAGTTTTGTTTTGAAGCCAATATAAACAGCGACTGCTTTGAAACATTTTAGAATATAAAAATCGCAGCATACCCTCAGTGGATTAAGTAACTGATTGTAGAGCCTTCCACTCCTCAGTCAGAATCAAACACAGCAGAAATTAATACTGATCAAAAGCTATTGCCAATTGGCAGTGCTTTTGGTAGTGTGTGAGAAATTATTTGTGATGTCAGTCTAGCTTCTAGTAAGCCAGTTTGTATGTATCTGCGGTGGAATACACAGTCAGTGGAATGCCAAAGAGTAAAATAATAAGGTTGGAACTCCAATGCTTTCACAGCTCTTAAAAATAATATTTTCAGGTCAAGGGAGGTGTAGAGAGGCAAATGCAAACAGGAAAAAACGAACTATTTCTCTAAAGAGTTCAATTTTCTATAAATGAAAACTTTGTTTTCAGATACTGTCATTCTGACAAATTCCTTTTGCAACTAAATACTTTACATTTCAAAACTAGTTCAAAATATAAACTGATCTATACTTGCATAGAGACAGTCAAAGCAATTTATTCCTATGAAGTATGGCATCTTATTTGTTGCCCAGAGAGGCTGTGGAAACCCCAACCTTCAAAGTACTCAAGCCACTTAGACTTGGTCTTGGGCAACCTGTTCCAGAGGACCCTCCTTGAGCTGGGTAAAGGGTTGCATGAATGACTTCCAGAGGGCCCTATCAGGCTCAGCCATTATGTGATGTTGCAAATTTTAAGCCTTCATTATTTGTTGCATTTTGACAGGAGCTTGTGTCTGTGTATTACTTAAACTCAAGGCAAATGTAGAAAATCTTTAAGCAGTCTAGTCTTACTTTAGTTCTACAGCCATATTTTGGCCCTTGTCTGCATTCATGGGTTTGGGGCTTGTAAGTTGTACTCTCAGTGCAGACCATCAATGCAACAGAAAGAAAAAAGGTTTCCATGTTTTTGTTCCACTTGAAATGTGAGTCAGAGCCACAGTGGGAGTTAACTTTGTTTATCAGCTGTAATCCTGAGAGCCGTTTCTAATTTCTGCTGCACTCTGAGGTAGAGTCCTCTTTCTGACATACAGTTTGATATGAAGCTGCATTTGATGATCATTGAACAGTTGAATGGATCCACTGCATCCAAATCACCCGCACCATCCTGCATGACTACACTGACTTGGTTTTTATTAATAACTCCACAGGGTCTTGCACTAACAGCAGTTTTTTGTTAGTGTTTCAGTTTTATTTCCAGACTTTTGTTAAAAATACATATATAGTCTCTCAGCCAAAAAAGAGTGCCTTGTAGATGCTGCCATACAGTATTGTTAGCGGTCACAATCGCGAAAAACTTATCTACACAGAGCAGATAGGCAGGCACCTCTTTTATTCCAGCCTTGGGGAGCACAGGGGAACACACCAAAGGTGTGCTCACCCAAAGGTACAAAGCACAACATATTTATACAAGTTTTAGCAAAAATCACTGTGCAAAAATGCTTGCTTCTTAGCATGACCTTTACAATGGTTGGCTTTTGATTGCTTCACTTTACCTGTATTCTGATTCTATAAAAATCATTGGTTAGCTATGCTGATTGTTTTAAATATAAAGAGGGGAGGGTGGTGATTAGCATATTCATGTTACTTCCTGGAAATCATTATCATATGTAAATGTCCTCTCCACATGCGCAGTTTAGTTGAGCGGGGGTCCTCTGGTGGCCGTTGATAGTCTTCCTCACTGTGTCCACAAGTGAACCCCATTCTTGCCCAAGTTCACTTCGCTTTCAGCTGCTATTTCGTAGCCATAGCCAGTTTCTTCATATACTTGTTGTTTTAACTCAAGGTCCATAACCAGTAGCCATTGTTTTAATTCGGAGTCCATAGCGATTCTCCATAGTGATAAAGGCACACATCGTCTTGTCCCTGTATATTCTCTTAGCTGCTATAACTCCTTGAAAATCAAAGTCATATTCTAAACTGAAACCAAAATCACCTAGAAGTTAGGCTGTTTTGTTAGGGTGACTGTAACAGTATTGACTTCTCATTGATGGTGAATTAACATGTGCTCTGTTAGCACAGAAATTGTTTGGTGTTTTCATATGATCTTGGGCTCTGGGCTTCTGCACACCAGTCTAGTGACAACTGCTACCCAAACTGTAAATATCACATCAGAATATCTGAAGGCTAGCTAGCATGCCACCTTTCAGATAAAAACATTAGTTTTTAATGAACAACTTCTATGAAGTTTTAATGGTTTAGCTCTTCTGGATTTATTTTTTTTAAAGCCCTTAAGAGGATAGAATTTTTGAGGGGTGTAGTGAATAAAATAACAATTTTTCTTAAGGAATAAGCCATGAAACAAGCAGAACTCATATATTCAGTGTGTTGGCTGTGTTTAAGTACTGACACAGACTCTGGTGAAACCACTTTACCTTTTCTATTTTTTCTCACTGCATCACTTCTAAGTAGATGCTCCACATAACATAATTTTTTGAATTTTTTTCTCCCACTCCACAGAGATTCATCCAGCTCCCTATCATGCATTATATTTTTAGAATATCATATATTTTTTCTCCTCTACAGCCTCTGTCTAATGCATTTCTTCCTCCCTAATGCGAATCAGAGGTTCAGAAGGCATAAATTAAATAAGAGGTGTTTGAGGTTCTGCATAACCATATTCAGATGCTAGTAGGTCAGTATCAAATCTCTATTCTGCATCTGGACTATGCTTTACAAAAGCAGCGCATGTTTCATTTCAGTTGGCATGGTAAATGCTCTCTGGAACAATAGCTCTTAAAACACATTTTTGGTAATACCTTTCCCACCATTTCATGAGGCATGTGAGACACTCTGGAGAAAAACGATTAGTGATTTGCAGAGTGGAGGTGATTTGGGGAACCACAATACAAGTAATAGAAAGATGAAGACAGATAGTTGGATACCCTGTGCTTAAAATTTTGTAAAAAGACATTGTTGATTACTGGTTGTAGTGTCATGCTCATTTCCAAAACTGCAGCCTGGGGAGACCTGCTGCAACATTTGCCTACGCCCTTCTATTATTTCAGTAAGACAGCAGATCTCCGTGTCTCTATGCTTGTATCAGCGCACATTTTGGCAACAGAGTGACCTCTTGAATTAAATTTGCTGTGAAGTACTGGTCAACCACAACTAATGTCTTCTTCCAAAAATCCTTCTGTGGTTATGGGAAGTAGTGCTTTCTACTAGCTCTGTCTGGCACGGCATCCTGGCTTTGATGATAAATAGCGGATGCCTGAAGAGAGAGCACAAGAAATGCAGATGGAGAGTTGTCCTCCTTCATACTCCCCCACCTTTCTGCCAACATCTGTGAGCAGGAGGCTGCATCACATTTAATAGTTCTCTATGGTCCTATCCTCCCTGGATTTATCTAATCGTCTTTCTCATCCATCTACATTCTTGGCATTTCCTACATCCTGTGACACAGAGTTCTGTAGTTTTATGACAGAACACAGGATTTAATAACATGCTGAAGGTTTCAGCAAATACAAGAACAACAGACACTTCCTACATCTTCCTTATCATTTCTTTGTAGTTCTTTGCAGTTCGTCCTTGTAATTTTTGGATTTTATAATAGGTCTAGACACAGGGTAACAAAGAGCTGTGCTGCATCATTCTGGATCCTGTATCACAAAGCAGTTAAGTCCCGTTACTGCAGTAACAACTCTTTACCATCTTCTTGATTAGTCAGAATACAGGGAGGGACAGCAGAATTTTAGTGCAAGAACAAAGCCAACACTCTGTAGGCATGTAAGAACAAATGAACTTCACAGTCAGGCTTCAGTTTCTCATTTAACGAAGTAACATGAAATAGAAATGCACAGTGTTCAGCTGAATGTTGAAGTTACATGTTCTGTTGTGTGATGTCCTTATCTCACATGGATTAGTCCAGTGTACTTGTATTCTCCTTCCACATCAAGTACACACAGAATATACAACTGAACAATTAATTCTGATCATGCGTGTTTTCACGATTCAGGATTTGGCACGATGGACTTGTGTTTGTACATAAAATTGTGGCATGTATTGCAACTTTAAATCTTAAATACTGTATCAGTTGAGCAAAGATTTTAAGCTCCTGTGAGCCTGTTGATTTTATGATTGTGGCTGATTCAGGTGGTGACTTGTATTCTTCTTGATGAACAGTGCCATAGCCAGTGTTTGTCTCTGCAGAGCCTGAGGCTTTGGGGAAATATCTTTTTTTTTGTCCTTTGTCTGAACCAAATTTAACATAAAGTTTTGAACTTGTAGTGTGCAAGGAATTTGTGTACATTGATAGGCAGTAGAATAATTTGTTGAGATAATATTGTTGGGTTAACATATTTTTTCATCCTTCTCTTGCTTTTGAGGTTGTTTCCCACCTTCAAGAGGTCAGACTAAGGTGTTTCAAAATACTGTTAATTTATACTGTAATCAAAATAACCATTTTAGTCTGTACCAAAAAACAGCCAAGAGTCACACTGAGAACTGTGTTGGAAGCTTCTCTCCTGACCTCTACAACTGCTCATCTTTTACAGTCTCACAGTGCATTATTCCCTCTGTTTGCTTTATCAGAGAATCAGAACTCTTAATGGTTTTGATCAGAATTTAAGCATGAGGCTGGAAGAAGGATGGAGGAAAAGGGTGTAAGGTATTTGTCATAAAAAGTCTGTGTGACACATACAAATATATTGCAAGAGCTAAATCTGTATACCTTGGGAACAAATAGGAGTTGGTGGCAGATCATTGTTCTGACACACAAAGGACACTGAAACTAAAAAGAATGATAAACAGGTTCAGTATCACAGGAAAAAAAAAGCTTTGGCAGTGGGTCTGTAAACATGTGTTTATCTCTTTTCCCTTTTAAGCTTTGAGGTGAATGTGCCACAATAAGGAGCAATCCCATATAACCAGAAGAATTTTCCATTGCTGCATTTTGGGATTCATGCTGAATTATGTTTCCATTGTTTGGATGCTTTTGCCTTTTTTAGTTGAGTCTTACCATGTCTAACCAGAACTTAGGGAAGCGTAACTCTGCTAAATGTAAGTCCGTGCCACCTTCAAGGCACAGCAGTCCTCCTTAGCATCACACCCTCTCAGAGAGGTTTCATTTCTGTCTTTTCCAGTTCCTTTTGCCCATGATGACCCAAGAGCACTTTTAAAGAATCAAGTCATTGTCTTACGTTGCCAGACTGCTGTTTTTTCACAAAGTGTGTCTGTCACTTAATGATGGCTGTCCTGAAAAATAGTGATTGAGAAATGGGTGGAGAAAACAGAAAGCACATCTGGTAACATGGCTGAGGTCCATTAACAAAAGTCCATATATCTTCAGTCAGGGACAACAAATTCTGGTCTTTGGTGCACAGCTTAGAAAGACAAAAATGGTTGTGATAGGGATTTTATTTATTGTCTGAAGAGAATTATTACATACTCTGTCTGAAATACCCTTTGAGTTTAAAAGAAGAAACCAAACAGCCTGCATGTAATTGATCGATCTGAATAATGCTTAGGTAGCATGTGGAGGTATCAATGTGCATCAGAAGAAATTTAGGTTTAGAAAGGCTGAATAAGGAATTATTTATTGCACTTAAATATGTTCTAAAGCTTTTGTTAAACATTTTCTCTGCATTGTTTCTGCCCTTTGGGAGCTGTGATAGTTCTTCAGCTGGATATGATGTGAAGGTACAGAAAAGTGAGAAACAAGTTGTGAAAGGATCATATAGTAAAGATTCATTGCAATATACATGTACAAAAACATGTCAGTTGCCAATATGAAATCTTAAAAGCTAGGTGAACATTATCAGTCTTCTAAAATGTGATCCTCTGCTCTCTTCTTCGGAGTTAAGATGCAGCCTGTTTGTCTCAGTGTAGGTGAAAGTGCTTTTGACTCCAGCTGGAGTAAGCTACTTTGTTGTAGTCTCTGGAAGGGTGCTTTGATGTCTGGGCTACCTTTCAATATGCGTATTTCTGGAACTTAAAATGCTGAAATTAATTTTATTTAAAATTTAAAAGAAAACGTGTTACTGAAGCTCCACATAAATTTTCGTTTTCAAGCAGCCTTTTATGTAGGTGATGTTCTCAAGCTGTGAATGTGAGTGGCCAAAATATGAGGGGAAAAAACCCCATGAAAACTCTGGCATACCTGCTAGTTTGGGTATAATTTTCATATGTATAATAGAAAAGGTTGAAGGAGGTATCTCTGTATAAAGTGATTACTTAAATTGACAAAGTAAGTTTTAATGCAGTGATGTTGAAGTACCTTGTACGTTGCTATAAACTGTAGCCTTAGAGAAATGCCCCTACGATCTTGCGCTTCAGGTCTTCACATAACAAGTGTGGGGTTTATACCATCAGTTGGCTTGTGAAATTTCTTTTATTGACAGCATAGTACATACCATTCTGTGCTTCCAAGGAGGTTTGACTCTTTCCTGTGGGGAGTCAGAACCAAAAAGTTAAAGGTCTTGCTCTTTCTAGCCACTACCAAGCATAACTTTAATTGGCATGCATTGTTGGATTGTAATTGCAGTAGATTGTAATTGTTTGCTGTAATTGAAGTAGAATGTATGCTGGTGAGAGGAGTAAGCCAGAGAGGATGGATTTTACAGTTCTGTTGGATCAAAAAAGGAGGACTTTGTGATACCTGTGAAAAAACAAGCAGCCATATATCCTTCCAGTTGTTCAAATAATAAATTTTATTGTAGAGGATGAAAATATTTTTATTGTAGAGGATAATTTTACTGTAGAGGATTAAAATAGTGAAAATATTCTGTTATCTTCAAAGGCTAATTAAAATAAACTCATACTAGATAAGAAGTCACAACCTCAAAGTGTGGTTACTTCTCTTTATATTAACATTGTTTCTAGGTTTGTTTTAATTCAGACCAGATTGGGAAGATCACAGTGAATTTCACAGATTCAAATATGAGATATTTGTAGCTATTTTGAGTTGCAAATGGCATTTTCAAGCAGGAAGGACAACTTCTGCCCTTTAGAAAAGAAATAATGATAAAAGTACACGGTATGGTCTTTTAGTCCCTCAAATCTTGTAATTTACATACCTTTGTGTACCTGTCGGCATTTTGCATCTCTCTTTTTCTGTTGCTAAGGCACTGTTGAGTAAGAAAACCATTAATGTGATCTCTATGCAGTTATTCATGAAACCCTTTCTGTTCCTTGCTTCTCTGCTTTAGTGTGAACAATCCCACCTAATGAGAGAGCATGAAGACGTGCAGGAGCGAACAACACTGCGCTACGAGGAACGAATCACAGAGCTGCACAGTATCATTGCTGAATTAAATAAGAAAATTGATCGATTACAGGGAACAACAATAAGGTACAACAACTTCCTGGAAATTCTGGGCCAATGCAAGAATGGTGCAAAGCATGGTGTGAATTATATGCTAAATATAATATGATGATGTCTTTAAGGTAGTTAGGCTTGTTATGATGACTGGTACTGTGTAGCTGCCCATAATTAAGGTGTGTGTTCTGCATTGCATCATCCTGAGGTTCAAAAGTGCTACATTCTGTCTGGCAAAAATCACACTTTGCAAAGCCTAATGAGCACTGCAAAGAAGTACACTATGCCATCTAAATATTCCTTTAACATAACATAGATGCCAGCGTCCCAGGTAAGTGATGGCAGTGGTGGATGAAGGAAGATGTAGTCACCCAGTCTGCAGCTCTGCTTTTCACTTTATTTTGTGGCATCCTGTAGGTCACCTAAGCCACACCACTTGAGGTGAGTAATATATCTCAAATGGATTTCAGTAGGTTCTGCATCTACTGGTCTTTGTCACAAAACACAATGGTACAAATCATCTTGTTACCTGTTCTTGGAGCGACAAAGCTGGGGATATTACACTAGGTTATTGCTTCTTACAGTGGGAAAATAATGTTTACATTTGACTACAGGAAAACACTTTTCCTTATTTGCTTTTTCCCATTATTCTCAACCTAGAGAAAACTGGACTGGAACGAGGAAGAAGATCAAATTAGGTTTGACACTTTCATAGCTAATGTAGATGTGGTGACTTACCCTTGTAGCAGATTTTCAGCTTTCCTCGCCTATTAGCAGCAAGTTTTTTGATAACTGCTTCATTTGTTTTTCCTTGTAAACATTTCTACTAGCACGAGGCAGTGCTGTTACAACTACTTACTTGATCTTTCAAGAAAATATTTATATGCAAAAAGAAAAACATTTGGTGTACCATAAATAACAGAAAGCGTCATCACACAATATACACCACTATAAAAGCAGTAATAAAATCACATTATATTTAAGTTATTGAAGAAGATTAATTACTGCCCATTCTAAGATGATCATAACTAGCAATGATCATGGGTGAGGTTTTTCAGGTATCTTCCAAACTGTTAGTACTTCTTTGAAAAAAATCCTTGTGACTCCTTCATTCATTCATGTTTGATACCTCTGCAGACAAACTTTGCATTCGTCTTGTTTCAAGTCTCGTTTCTTTTCAGCCTGACACTGGCTGTCCATCCCACACTCTTCTCTGGTAAAGCTCTACCAATTGAAAAGGCTGCTTAAAAAGCAGAATCTGAGAAGCTTGAGAACTGCATTGCTGATTTTTTTCTGAAAAGCAGACATTTATGATGAATATTACATAGTATTCATATGGATTGTTTGTTTGGAGTCCCTGTGGCAAGCTAAATGCCAAGCGATGTTCAATTACAAAATACCAGGGTTGGCTAGATACTGTGAAAGCTTGTCCACGCCAGTAAACAATTCAGCTTGGCATGCACAGGAAAGTGAAGGATAAGAACCAAGCTTCTCATGAGAAGTGCACTTCTGCTGTCCTTTTGTGGGGGCTGAAGCCATCAGAACGATGCTGCTGTAACAGATGCCACACCACTGTCATGCCCCACCTGTTCTGTTTTACTCTGAGTGCCTATTTTGCTTAGACGGTTCGGATACCTCCTCTGTTTTGATTTGTTCTGGTTTTACTAGTAAGAATGGAAATGCACATTATGTTAGTGGAGGTTTTATTTTCTTAATGATTGGAATAGTGTGTTTTCTCTGGCAGGCCAGTAATTTGGTGTCTGGGGAACCAAGGAGTAATATCCCTCCTAAAAATGGCAGGCAGAGGTAGAATTTGAGGGATTCCATACGGTCTGTAAAGACAAGTGAAAGAAGGAAACCCGATACTTCCTACTCGAAATCCACTGTGGGATCTATTTGCGTCACCCTTGAGAAGCTATTCCATCTCACAGAGCAAGGGTGGTGTAATGACTGTCCTTGCTGAGACAGGTGTGACTCACAGCCCTCCACCCTTGGCTGTGGGGGCTCTGAGCCCAGAGCTGGAACAAAATAGGCTTGAGAGGAAGGGGTCTGGGAGCACGTCCCTGCTTAGGGACCAGTGCACAGGAGAGATTTTAATTTTGATTTGACTCTTAAATACCCACAAGTAATACTGACTGGAGGCTTTTAGTTGTGCTGTCATGAAATTTAGGCTGTCTTTCTGGAAACAGTTTTCCAGAGTTTACATTAGTTGCGTAAGAAAAATGTTTCCCCAGTGATGACAAAGAGATTGTTCCATATTTTCATGTATCGTTTTTAGGCTGTAAAAATAGACTGACATGTAGCTTGATGCACTGCTGCTTTATGACATTCTTCATGGTTCCTTCCAAAATGCAAAAATATTTTGGAAACAATTAGCAGAAAACTTCATGGAGGATATTCAACTATCTTCCTGAGGCTGTACTAACTTTAAATTTCTAGCTCTTTGTTTGAATGCAAGTAACACACATGGAAAGAAGGCCAGAAAGTAAGCAGAAAGCATGTTTAAATCTGAATAAGCTGTTGCAACAGTTTGAGGAGTGTTGGCAGGCTGTATAAGCTAGTTAATAATCTCCATTCCAAGAATTTTTTTCTCTCTGGTTTTGGGGGTTGGGGTGGGCACTGGGTTGTTGGGGTTTTTTTCTCTTTGAAATATCAGGGGTTTTACACAGCTGGAAGTGTGATGGCTTTTGCTTATATGATTTAGCAATGTCAGCTCTGGAAGAGAGCTTGTCACATGTCAATGCTTGTACCTGGGAAGAGGTACATCTGATATACTGATCTTAGTAAACAGTAATTCTACAGGAGTATTCCTAGGACTTTCCAGGATTGTTACAGGTTTGCTAGCCATTTCTTAGGTACAAGATGTTCCATGTGTGTGGCCACATGAAGCTAGCTGCTGCTCTTGCACTATGTTCTTCCAGCGTTCCCTGAGGGAAATGAGGTCACCATGGTTGTGGGAGCAAGCCAACATTCATCTGCAATTGTCTCATCTCCTTGCTGCTGCTCTGGAAAGCCCAGCTGGTCTGGAAGATCTACCTCACAAAAAAGCTGAAACACAGCTGTAACTGATTTGGTGCTAAGGCTAAAGACATAGCTGCCTATACTTATGCTGTGCAAGTAGATGAGTTTCTTGTTTGCCTGGTGCTTTATGTGTGACATAGAAGAATTGACCCACTACCAGATGTTTGGACCAAAAAGACAATAAAGATATAGTCCATTAGGATGAAGATGCCTTAATATATATATATATATATATATTTATATATATATATATATATTTATATATATATATATATTTATATATATATATATATATATTTGAGAAGTCTGGAGACAAACCTTGATGCTTGTTATTTCTTGGAAAATTTTATTTGTGGCCTCCTTGGAGTTAAACCTTACAAGGTAGGTCAAGGACAACAGAAAGGGCTTTCTCAAATACACTTCAGATAAAACTAATGCTAGAGGCACTGGAGGCCCCCTGCTGAATGAGGTGGGTGCCCTGGTGGCTGTGGATAGTAAGAAGACAGTTACTGAATACCTTCTTTGCCTCTGTCTACACTGCTGGAGACTGTCCTCAGGAGCACCAGACCCCCCAAGGCCCCAGTGAAGATAAATGAAGAGTCTGCCTCAGTTGATGAGAACTGGGTCAGGGATCAGTTAAGCAATCTGGACATCCATAAATCCATGGATCCTGATGAGATGCACCCACAGGTGCTGAGGGAGTTGGTGCAAGTCCTTACTAGGCCACCCTCCAGCATCTTTGGTAAGTTGTGGGAAACAGGAGAGGTGCCTGAGGACTGAAGGAGAGTACATGTCACTCTAGTCTTCAGAAAGAGCAAGAAGTAGGACCCAGTTAAGTGCATACCAGTCAGCCTCACCTCCATCCCTGGAAAGATGGTGGAACAACTTATCCTTGGTGCAGTCCCTAGGCATATCAAGGATATGAGGGTCATCAGGAGCAGTCAGCATGGTTTCAGCAAGGGGAAGTCACGTTTGACCAACCACATAGCCTTTTATGAAGACATTACCGGGTGGATAGATGATGGTAGGGCAGTGGATGTGGTTTACCTTGATTTCAGTAAAGCGTGTGACACCATCTCCCACAGCATCCTTGTGACCAGACTGAGGAAGTGTGGTCTGGAGGGTGTGGTAGTGAGGTGGATTGTGAACTGGTTGAAGGAAAGAAGTCAGAGAGTTGTGGTCAGTGGGACAGAGGCCTGTATCTAGTGGAGTCCCTCAGGGGTTGGTACTGGGACCTGCACTATTCAATATATTTAGCAATGACCTGAATGAGGGAATAGAGCAAGTTTGCTGACGACACAAAGCTGGGAGGGGTGGCTGACACACCAAAGGGCTGTGCTGCCATCCAGTGAGATCTGGACAGGCTGGAGAGTTGTGCAGGGAGAAAATTAATGAAATATAACAAGAGCAAGTGTAGAGTCTTGCATCTAGGGAACAACAACCCCAGGTACCAGTATAGGCTGGGGGACTGGCCTATTGGAGAGCAGTGTAGGTGAGAAGGACCTGGGGGTCCTGGTGGACTACAGAATGACCATGAGCCAGCCATGTGCCCTCGTGGCTAAGAAGGCCAATGGCATCCTGGGGTGTATTAGAAGGGGTGTGGTTAGTAGGTCAATAGAGGTTCTTCTCACCCTCTACTCTGCCCTGATGAGACCACACCTGGAATATTGTGTCCAGTTCTGGGCCCCTCAGATCAAGAAGGACACAGAACTCCTTGAAGGAGCCCAGTGCAGGGCCACCAAGATGATTAAGGGAGTGGAACACCTTCCTTATGAGGAAAGGCTGAGGGAGCTGGGTCTCTTTAGCTTGTAGGAGACTGAGGGATGACCTCATTAATATCTATAAATATGTAGAGGATGAGATTCAGGAGGATGGAGCTAGGCCAGTGACAGGACAACGGGTGCAAGCTGGAGCACAGGAAGTTCCATGTAAACAGAAGGAAAAACTTTTTCATTGTGAGGGTGACAGAGCACTGGGACAGGCTGCCCAGAGAGGTTGTGGAGTCTCCTCTGGAGACATTCAGAACCCACCTGAATACGTTCCTGTATGACCTACTTAAGGTGATCCTGCTCTATCATAGGGGTTGGACCAGATGATCTTTTGAGGTCCCTTCCAGCCCCTAGCTAACATTCTGTGATTCCCTGACAGTATCTCATTGTTCTTGTCTGCATTATTAGGGAGAGAGTGGGAGGAGGTGTCTACTATTTTCCTTAAATTCATTGTGTAATTCAGGTCACAGGCTTTTGTCAAACTCTGCAGGACTGTTGGGCAGAAGAGCCTGTAATGATTATGCTGAGACATTTTGTCAGCTTCCTTTACAGTGAACAGCTTTCATGGAGTGGTGGTCATTTGGGTTTTGTGTCACAATGTTGAATGCATTCAGGTAGCAATATTACCCCTACTTCACCTGTTTCAATTCATAGCAGAGTCATTTTTTGCATTGCAAAGTTTCTCTGTCCTTTGACGAGGTGTATGACTGCTCCCATTTTGTCTCCAAGTATGTACAATTTAGGAGACAGCAAAGCCAATCAATTGGCTCTTCAGAGTTGTAGACTTATTAGTCTTAATTACATTGACATGAAGGATACACCTGGTAACTCTGAAGCACAAAAAAGTTTTCAAATTACAAAGTATTTTACTAAGAGGGAATTATGTCTGTATTAAAAGTGAATATTCCTGGCTCCAGAAGTTTTTAGTATTTCCCTAGATTCATTCAAATTCAGTTTTTTCTCAGTCATATTTTTGTCTGTCAAAATCAGATGCAACTTTGTTGTGCAGAAACAACTTTAGCCTATGACAGTCTTTCTTAGGTGTTAAATTGAGGTTCAGCAAAAGGAAAGGGATCAAATTTCTTTTAGTTCTAAGCCAGTGGCTGTTTGGCTACATCTGTTCAACTCTAAAAATAATAAGCAATTTTTAACAATAACAAACAGATACACACTCCCTTGAATATTGGTGCCTGCAAAGGATTATTTGAAACAGTTGTCAAGAAGCTTGTAACCCATTGCTGTAAAACAGTTTGTTCAGACTTAACAGCTTTGTATCTGAAACATGTCCTGAGATTCAGTTGTGTTGGAGTTAACGAGGAGGAAGGACAGCGAATAGACTGTAGCACCACAAGAAACAGCACATGGCACTTATTTACACAGTGACCTGGAGGTCTGATGCTAGCTACTAAATATGTGCTGTGTGGAAGCTGCTTGGATTCGATTCCCACGGCAGTGTGGGTGGGATAGTGTTGGCTTCACCAGGCAATGCCCAGCTCCACCTGCCCTGGGTGGAGGCATGGGTGCTTAATCCCCTGTTGACTTAAGCATATCGCTGTTTGTTTGCAATCTGACTTGTTCAGTGGGACCTCGAGTGTGTTATACACTGGTTGCAGTGCACATACACCTGTAGTATATGCTATCTGAGGGTCTTAAATGCTTTAAAAATACTTGTTCAAAAAACTACTGGCACCTGAAGTGTGAATCTGTGCACTGTTTGCAGCCACGAAGTGTATGTGCACCTGGCCAGTGTCCTGGCAGAATCTGTCAGTGGCCTGTAAGGATCCTGAAAGTGTGCCATTTTGCTTGCTGTTTCATCAAGTTTTTCTCAGTGTCTGTGGAGCAGTTGTGATCATTGGCTGCACTGAACATGAGGAAAGCAGTAAGTGCAGACCTACCTGTAAAACACACTTTTTCCTCCAGCATTGATCCGACTGCTCTGTGTTTAGAACAGCTTGATCTCATTTTAATTGCCTTCAAGTCACCATGGTGTTTCAACAACTGGGAACCATCAGGGCCCATAGAGGAACAAATACCTTCGTTCCCCAGCCAGGCCCTAGTTGATGGCAGCAACAAGGAAGTTGCTGTGAAGTCTTCTGAGACTCTTCTGTTTGGGGGAAATGGAAGTCTAAATGTCTTCTGTTACTGCCAACTGCCGTTTTAAAGGCAGATTTATATTTCTAGTGCATCACTCTTCTTTAATTCCTCCTTGTGTTTTTAGCTCTCAGTCTTTTCCCTGGGAGACTGTCGGTAGAGAGACCAATAGACCTTGCTTTACCAGAAATGGATCTCTGATCTTTCTGGTCAGGTCCTAGAAGCATGAGTTCACCCAGAAACTGACATCTGGTTGGAGACTTTGGAAGAGTGTGAGTCTTGCCACTTTTTAACTGCCCCTAGATACTGAAGGTGCTTAAACTGAAAAAAACCAAAATCAGACCAGCAGTACAGCTAGCTAGATGAAGTTGTGTTGCAATTTGAATGGAAAACCTATGCAACAAGAGCCAGAAGAACAGTGGTGAGATTATTATTTTGTGTGTGGCATTGTTTTGTGATCAATCAGCTTCTAGTCCATTTGTAGAGGTAATTCAGGTTTCAAAAAAATAGGTGTTATGGCTTTTCATGGCAAGGTTCTGGTGGTGGAGGCGGGGCTGCAGGGGTGGCTTCTGCAAGAAGCTGCTAGAAGCTTCCCCTAGGTCTGACAGAGCAAACACCAGCCGGGCTCAAGGATGGACCCACTGCTGACCAAAGCCAAGCCAATCAGCAAGAGTGTTAGTGCCTCTGGGATAACATATTTAAGAGGAAAAAAAACGGCAAGCAGCTGCTTTTTGCCACCAGAGAAGAGAGTGAGAAGATGTAAGAAACTGTGCAGGCACCAAGGTCAGTGAAGAAGAGGGGTGAGGAGGTGCTCCAGGCACCATAGGAAAGATTCCCCTGCAGCTCGTGGAGAAGACCATGGTGGAGATGGTTGCTGCCCTGCAGCACATGGCAGATGACAGGAAGCAGAGACCCCACCTGCAGCCCAGGTAGTGGCCCCACGCTGGAGCAGGTGTAAACATGTAGAAGATGCTGTGATCTGCGTTGGAGCAAGCTCCTGGCAAGACCTGGAGCCTGTGGAGAGGGAGGCCCATGCCAGAGAAGGTTTGCTGAAGGGGAAGTTTGTGGCTCTGCGGGGGGAACCAGGCTCAGGCAGCCTGGGCCTGAGAGATTGCATCCCACAGAAGTGACCCACGCTGGGTCAGTTGGTGAGGAGCTGAAGCCCCGTGGGAAACGACTCATGTTGGAGAAGTTCATGAAGGACTGTCTCTCATGGGTGGGACCCCATGGTGCAGCAAGGGAAGGGTGTGAGGAATGTCTTCCTCCAACCCTCACCCTCCACTACGAAGGAAAACAACTCAGGAATGCAACTCATGAGGAACTGATGGAAACCCCGATCCCCATCTCCCCCTGTGACACCTGGGAGGGGGAAGGGAGCAAAATCATGAATAAAGTGATGTCTGCTGAAAAGGGGAGAGGTGCTTTGAGATCTGGGTGCACTTCTCATTATCCTATTCAGGTTTCTCTGTGTGTAGTGTAGTGTAATGAGTTAGGGGTTTTTTCTTCTGTGCTGAGTCTGTTTTGCCTGTGACGCTGATTGTGGAATGATCTCTCCCTGTCCTTATCTCGACTCCTAAGCCTCTCAATAGATATTTTCTCCCTTGTCCAGCTGAACAGAGGAGTGATAGAGCAGCTTTGGTGGGTACCTGGCCTCTGGCTAGGGTCAGACCACCACAGTAGGACCAATTGTTTCAGAAATGAAAAAAAGAATTACCTTCAGATAAAAAAAAAATCAACTGTTTGAGCACTTGTTAATTGTTTTGTCTAAAGCTAATTGCTCCTAGCTTCTGCTGTGGCTAGTAATAAATTAGTTAATGGAACATTAATTTACGTATCTTCATTACACTGCTTTTAATTCCTGCTATTCATGATTTAGTGTTCACACTCTTAAACATGTATTTCATGGTACCTTGAAGACCTTTCATCTAAATCTCAGTTTTAACTGGCTGACCTGATTTTTTTTTTAATAATAGTCACTAAGTGCTTCTGCTAAAGTCAGATTTTCTTTGCACTGGAGCCAGTGTAAGGGGTAGAAGAACATGATCGTTCCCATATAAATTACATCTCAGTACCTAAGGAAACCCTGCTTGGCAAGCAAGCTGAAATTCCTTTTCTGAGTTGGCCTTGTTCATAAATTGTCACCTTTGCTACTCTGAGAGCAGACTTTACTTCTGTGAGTGTTCCCTGTATATATGAGCCATCTTCTCTGCTATTTTGCCTGGCAAATCCAGACACACCTCCAGGCTAAACTCTGCAGTATTTCTGCAAGAAACACTCATCACCATGTAGCATGCACAGAGAAGAGTTAACATGACAGATGTCCCTCCCCAGATGTGCATCACCATGTAGCTTTTTGCTATTTCTTATTATATCAAAATCCAGACAACTCCATCACCACTCTTTTCTGCAGAACCTGCAGCAAACGAATCTCTGCCTTTGATTTAGAGTTTAAGAAAATGAATGGCTGTTTGCTTACCTATCAGAGGGGCTCTGCACCTGGATAAGCTGGTGGTTTTGACGTGTTTAAAATATATATGGAAGTAAAAAATAAATAAATCTAAGCTGAATCAGCAAGGGGATCAAAAGAAAAAATGTTTACAAATGTTCTCTGGCAAAGCTATTATTCATTTACTTATCTGCTTTCCCAGTCCTTTGAACTCTTCATGTGGAGACAAGAGGAAGAAGCCCTAATTTTTTAAGCTCATTACCTTCAGCTGAAGTATTCTGTGTTCTCAATTATTTTAGTAGAAGCAGCTTGACAAATAAGTTAAACCCTAGGTAATTGAGGCTTTTTATTTTCCACTAACTTCAGCAGTTCAGTGCTATGCTCACTTACCTGATCACGTCCTTTTGAGAAGAGAAAATGAAAAGCTTGCCTGACCTCAGGAGTATTTTAGTACGTTTGCATCTACACACTCACTTTGCACACAAGCTGATGGCATCCTTGAACTGAGAAAGAGACCAGAATTGGTTATTGCTTAATCCACTTTGGGATCAAAAGCCACTTGTGCTGATTAAGTATTGTCAGATGGGGAGTCATTGCAAAGCAGTGCATGTCCTTCTTGCATTCATGCTTGCTTGCATTCAGTTCCACCCATTGTTTCCTTGGACAGTGCGCTGGAGTAATAACGAATTTGGGAATAAACAAATGGAAACCAGGTGCTGGCTGCTCCAAGTGTGTGTTGGGGCACGGCACAGTTATGGTAAAGGGTGCAAACCCTTCTCTACTGGCTGGGAAAGCATTTAGGCTTGTGTGGATTGTATCCTCAGCTTACCAGTCTGAAATAAGTGTCACAAAGATGTGTATTTCCTCAGAGGATTTTATTTCTGCCTTTGCTCTCATTTCTAGGGAGGAAGATGAGTTTTCAGAACTGCGGTCAGAGCTCAGCCAAAGCCAGCATGAGGTTAACGATGACTCACGAAGCATGGACCAGAATTCTGTTTCAGTACCAGAGAATCAATCCACCGTGGTC
Source organism: Gallinula chloropus (assembly GCF_964237585.1). NCBI lineage: Eukaryota > Metazoa > Chordata > Aves > Gruiformes > Rallidae > Gallinula > Gallinula chloropus. The sequence continues at coordinate 25,628,927 of NC_140089.1, forward strand.
ACTGCGGATGTGGGTGAGTTACGATTCTTGACAGACTTGATCCGTTCTTACAGCAGAAAGGCACCATACCCTTTGAAATGCAAATCAAAACATTTGGTGAGGAAATAAATCAATCTAGGCTGTGTTAATCACAACAAATGCTGAACTTCTCCACTATTAGGAACTTACATGTGAAGTAACCTCTGTGCCTTGATGTAAAATAGCTATGGAGTCTGAAATGGAATGATTGTTTAGGGGAGTTCACGACTTTTGGAAAAGAAGAGGAGTAAAAAAGCTCTTCACATACTTTACATGTACCTGTAAAGTAGTCAAACTCTGGAGAAGAATTGCAGACAGAGTAAATTGGGAAGGGAAAGTCTCTGTCCGGTTCTTTTTTAGCCTAATTATTAAGGATGTCTGCACTTATTTAAAATTGAGAGCCTTTTTAAAGTACAGAATAGGAATAGCTTTCTGAAATGGATTTAGACAAGGATAAATCTGACGCAAGCTGTTCAAATACATTGCAAGGAGGGAGCACTTCCAGACAGTCTGTGACTAATTTTTTCTGGTTAAGAACTAAGAGGTCAAGCATCTTCCCTTCAGAATTTCATCTGTTTCGTCATCCAAGCACAATTCCTGATCATTTGAAAAACCTCCAAATAATTACTCCATGAAGTTCGCAGTATAATCATAAGCAGAGACAAGGCCCTCAGTATGATAAGGTTTTAAGTGCTTGGGCACAATTGCTGAGTGCCACAGCTGTAGTATAGCAGAAGTCCAGGTAATCATCGTTATGATGGATTTTCAGAATTCTCTTTGGAATTCTATTTCTCTTAATTTACATTTAAAACCAAGTAGTTGGTCTTAATTTTTCTTTCCCCCCAGATAAGGTAGCTGAGCGCCTGGGAGCTTGGGTGGGTGACACCATACATGAGCAATGTATTAGGAAGTCTTAATATTTATGGATCACAAGGTCTACAACAGTGCTTAAGCCATTAACTCTATATGAGGCTGGCATTGGTAGTTATAATGTGGCATGCTGTATTTGCTTCCATATGTTAAAACTGGTATTTAAAACAGTTCCCACTTGTTTGTAGTCGTGTACTTCATTACTGAAAACTTTTTGCTGTTTTGTCCAGTAGAGTTTTTTTTAGAGGAATGGATCTGAGGGTAGGATGACTTTTGGGCATAGGATTCATTGCCCTCAAGTGGAGTTTAATTTAAACGTAGAAAATGTTGATATTGTAAACAATCATATTAAAGAGATTTTCTGTATGGTTTCTTAAATTGAAATGAATATACCAGTTCTGGAGCTGTGTTTGTTTATAGGTGCAAGACCTGCCACAGCACATTTGTACTTTGGTGTCTTTAAATTCTAAAACATTAATAGAACAAGATCAATGATAATGTAATCGCAAAGTGTCTGAAATACAGAATTCAAATTATACTTTAAAAAATATTGTATGGAGTCAAGGTATTTTAGTAGAAGCTTTCATATTCTTAAAAAATGTATGGTTTTACTTTCAGAAGTTAATGCTTATTGCTAAGTTCCTACTTGAGATTCTAACATGAGGACTTCTTTTTCCTTTAATTTTCTTTCATTTTTTTTCCCATTCTTTTGACAAGAATAATCAAACTAACATGCTTTTCAGCATTTATTTTGGGGTTAGGCTTTTGCTTTTGTTCTTAATGGAACAGAGCTGAAGCAGGGTGCATGTAAGTTGCCATTTAAGTTTCGCTGAGAGTGAGAATCATGGTAATAAAATTAAATAGGGCAATAGACAGAATAAGAATGTTTACTGTAGGGATTCTTGCATTTTTCCATGTGTCCCTTCTACATATACACTCTGCTTTTTGGGATTTCATTTCCATACTCCTGTGAAAATAACTCTTGTGTATACACATACACATATATATATATATATATAAATACATATATATTTTTTAATCCTTCTAGATGTAGGTATGTAAGAATAAAAAATCTTAACCTAATAACCATGTACGTGACCTCGCCTACTGCCCTAATGGAATGAGCATCAGCGGCTTACTAAAACCAATGCTATGTCATGATACTAATACATGTGGATATGCTGCTCTGTTGCTACAGGCAATACAACATCAAGAGCTAAAACTGTGCACGGTCTCCAGTATGTCTTGCACAGCTTGGGATTGGTTTGTACCAGGTTTTGTATGAGAAATAGGGTTCTAATTATTGTAAACCCTTATTTTCTGGGAAAAATGTTATTGTAGAAATGAAACTCAGCATACAAGGTCTTGGAAGGTTGTCTAGAACAAAATGTCTGTTACAGAAGATGCTAGGGAAACAAATAAATTCAAGCAAACAAAATAACGTTATTTATAATAAGAGCATCCCACACAGTATGTGCAGCTCTTAAAAGAATTTTATTATAAAGGGTTTTTTTGGATTATTAGAAGCAGTGGGTGGCTGCTAGTCAGCAACTTCATGACCTCAAGAGTAGAATTTTATGTGTCCTGCCCATTCACATTTTCCATACAATGATGTGACATCATGCTAATCTCTTCTTTTTGGTCAGCAATAGGTTTATGTTTATGTGCACCAGGCAGTGGAGTTAGATATGTGGTAATGAGTTTGCAGGCTTTTTTACTTTCTAATCATGTCATCCCTTCATCCAGCTGCTTTCGATCTTCTCTTTCACTGAAACATTTCAAGACAGGCTGCAATAATCTGGTGCCTCGTGTCTGTTAAAATTCAGACACAGCTCAATGCCACGCCAATTTAGTCCCCTATAAGATGTAGTAGTAGTATAGAGATAACACCCTCCAGCAAGAATGCCTACCACTGTTTTGAGTAAGGTACAGGAACTGCTGGTGCACTGCTGTGCAGTTAGTACTTACTGCATACTCTTCACTAGTAAGCCAGAAGTATTAGCTCGCCCATCTGAGAGACAGCACAAAGGTGAATTCGACCACATGCATTCCATAGAAGCTGACACTGTCTGTCACCACATGGGAACCTAAGAAAACCAAAAATAGTTTATGAAGTAAGTTAGCATGGTACGGAGACCCACTTTTTTCACAGAAGTGCAGGACAGTCTCTCCTTTGCCTAAAGACAGAAAAGGAAGTGATTCTCTAGCGCACATTATAATTAAAATCGTGGTGTGTTATATGCTGCTAATGTGGTTGTAGTGCAGAACATAGTGAAGCACTGGGTGTGCTGTTAGGATCCCTGAATATTCTGTGGTTCCATTTGAAGAAGTAGCTATAAAAATGAAATATAAGCTTTAAGTTAGTCAGTAGGCATAATTTCTGCAAACACCAAGATTTTTAAAAATAAGGCAGTACCCACATACAACTATGAAAATTCTTCTGAAAAACATCATGTCATCATGTCAATGAAGGTACCAGGCAGAAAAAAAAGTTGTCAAATTTACAGAGGAAAACCTTTCAGGGTAATAAAATCAGGATAATAAAATCAGGCTCTGAATGGCAAAAAGAATGATGTGCTACGTGAGCATGTGGTGTCTTAAAGTGTTGTCTTTCAGAAAAGAGAGGATTTTAAAGAAAGAATGAACACTTCAGATAAATGGGGGAATGTTATTTGTCAGGTGGGACATAACTCATTATTTTGGTTGATGTGGTTATGGTGTTTAAGCCTATCAGTTGATGAGGGAAAAGTGGCAGGTTGCAAGGACATTCCTTGAATGGTATCAGTCCGAGCTGTTCTGCAACAGGCACTTCCTGGCTTAGAGTTTGTTTTTTCACTGAGTCACTAATTGTTGCAATATTTGTTTTGGTTTTGTTTTCCTTTCTTTTAGATAACTGTAGTGACTTGAATTCAGAACTGCAAAGAGTGCTGACAGGTCTGGAAAATGTTGTCTGCGGGAGGAAGAAAAGCAGCTGCAGTTTATCAGTAGCAGAAGTGGATAGACACATTGAGCAACTCACTACTGCCAGCGAACATTGTGATTTAGCCATTAAGGTAACAGTAACATTAGCCTCTTAATGCAGCATGCACATTGCCTGAGACACCTGATCACATAGTAGTAGCACCTCACTTCCAAAGGTGACAAAGTACCTCACAGAAATCAACTCCAGCTCACTGGTGTGTGTTGGGTGAGCAGCAGTATACCTGTCTTTCCACTGAATTCTCTAAGGCCCAGGAGGAGCTACTAACAGACGTTTGATCTCAGATATTTGTCTTACACTCATTTCAGAGATAAGAGTAATGGGGACACTCAGCAGTTAATTTACTTTCCGAAGGTTATCCAGCAAACAAGTTGTCACTTGCTGGAGGTCATACAGCTAGTCAGTGACCCGTAACTGAAAACACAATAGGTAATACTGGCTGAAATTTGAAGATCAAGTGCCATGAACTAAGCGCAAGTTGTTACTCTGCTCTCTTAAAACATGAAGGTAGTGTTGTGTATTAATTCCAATGAGGCAAGCCAGACACAAGAACAACTAACCGATACGAGCCTGTATGTCTTGGTTTTACTGAACATGTAACAGAACAAGAGAAGGAATGCACGTGTCATGAAGGGATCACGATCCGGAACCTGAAAGCCAGGCAACCGCAGAGTTACTGTATACAGGGGAAGATGAACAAGTGTTTTGTGACAAACGAAAAGCATTGGTGACTCATTTGGATAAGAACAAATATATTGACAGTTTGCTGATGAAGTGGGGATGTCTGTGACCATTCTCGATGATCCTTTGGCATACTGCTGGGAAAGGTCCTATCTGTCCCTGGTGGTGCCTGAGGAGTAAAAATGGCCTAGAAAGAAATGTGTTGCGTAGTAGCTTGAAGAATGTGTGTGTGTGTTGGAGAGAGACAGAGACAGATGACTTCTGGGTCTCTTGGGAATGGTCTTAAAGTAGTTCATTTGAGTGTCTCGGAGGACTAGGATCAATACTTTCACTGTTACACTGTGGAGTTTTAAGGTTAAGTGTTCTCAGAAGTCAGTATTTACAGAGAGAGAGAGAGAGATTGTCTGTCCTGGAAAACAGGTAAAGATTGGTCTGTGTGAGGTCCATGGAGGTCTGAACTGAGATGAGATTAAAACCTTCTGCAGGAGGTGCATTCCACAAAATGTCAGAATAGCTGTCATAAATTTAATTCTCCAGTTTTTTCTTTTAACTCTGTTATTTACTGTTGATTCAAATTCACTACAGGCAACCTTTTATAATGGTAAGTAACTGTCAGCATCTTCTTTGTGGTCCAAAATGCAGGCCTTTTATTTTCATGTGGTCTCTACATTCACAGCCGTTTTTGGAGAAAGTTTTCCCCACTGCCTGTGCTGTAGAGCCTAGTATTGTTTGTGTTCGACAGGCAATAGCATGCAGAGGTTATTAACCTTTCGGGAAGATAGGAATCTCTCAGACATGCTCCAACTATGTGCTAGGGAAGTGTGTCACCAATGTGTTTAATATAGCAAAACCTTCACGTAGAGCCCCGCTCCACAATTCCACCCATGGCTGCAGGTCATTTCTCCTTTCATGCTTCCTCAGACAGAAAACTGAGAGATTTTAAATCAGGTGGAATCATGTTCAGTAACGACTGTCTTTTGCTTTGTCTGTTGACTTTTTTCTTCACTGATAAACATGCATTTAAATGTTTTTAATCCTGCTTTGAGGGTTAAATTTCACTGAGTTTCTTTTAATGCTGGTAATTATGTTTTTTTCTTCCTTTTTTGTACAAATCATGCGACCCTAGCTAGCCTAATTGTTTCTGTCCCACAAAGAATGAAAAGACCTTGGAAATGAGATTTGTCAGATTGTCTGATAAACTGAACAGTTACACAACTATCCTTTGTTTAAGAAAAATTCACAGACTAGGCCAGTTAATGTTTCATGTGTTTTCAAGGGTAAATAACTATCAGTAACAGATACTTGCCTGTACAACTCTGCCAATTAAAAAAAGTTTTAAGTATTTACCAACACGGACTATTTAGAACATGAGAACAGCTGCACCACGCTGGACCGAAAGTCCATCTGCCTAGTGGCAGATGCCAGTAGAAGGACTGCATAAAAAAATATATACATAGTCTGTCCTCTTCTCCTTCCTTCAAAGATGCTTCTAGCAAGATGGGTTTAGGGACTTCTTGAGCCTGAGAGGATGTCTTTGTGTTCAGTAGTCATGGGTGAAACTTTCTTCCACATTTATATCTGATGTTTTTTAACTAGTCTAAATTTTTGGCATCCATAAATGCTGGTAGGAGTAAATTCCTACCATTGAGTTACCCCTTATGAAGAAGTGCCACTTTTTCCTTTCTTAAAAACTGATTCTTGCTCATTTCATCTGATACCATGTCTGTAATGCAACAACTCTTGTAAGGAAACCAAGGCAGAGTGCTGATGGTGGTGTCAGATATAAGACTAGAATTACAGTCGGAACACTGCATTGTAATTCAATCCTGTAATCCGTGAAATTACACCTGAATTTGTCTGCTGTGCAGCAGCATGACAGATAAAACTACTTTGCAGTTCTGCTTTGAAGAAAAGTAAACAACTTGGTAGTTTACATGTACAGTACTTATGTTTTATTTGCCATAGAGGATGGTAGCACATTGGTTGTCAAATGGGAGAACTGTGTTAATAGTTATATCAGCAAAAGGATATTGGTCACATCAGAATGCAAGAGCATAGAAGCAAGCAGAAAGGTTCCTCAGCTTTTTTAAGGACTATATTTATTCTTTCAAATAAATGTATTCGTAACAATATATAACAACTTTTCATTATAATGGACGAGTAATAAAATTTCACTGATACCTCAGTGTCAGCCAGTGATAAAAAAACTAGGAAGAACTCTTGCAGGGAAAAAAAAATGTATTTTCAGCTCAGTTTGTCATTTTCAGCTATACTCCAGTTGTTTCTTTTAGTGCCTCACAAATTTAGGACAAAAACTTCAGTTAGTAATTTTTGTTATATATAAACATCAAGTCCTTTTGAACAAAGAAACTAACTAGATTATTTTTAACCTTGGTAGATGAGTTATTTATCTTCCATATGAAACTCCCATATGAAAAAGTACAGACTGTAGTTACAACTTGTTCTTGAATTATCCAATGAAATTAAACTTTCTAGATTGCTAGTTACATCATATATTCATTTATTTTTACATTTTTCTTCCTATCATTTCAGTGAAGACTGCTTTCAGAGAGATTCAGAAGCTTATAAAGAACAGGTGGAGGTCTTTTGCTTGTTGCAAATGTCTTCCATAACTGGGAAAACTTAACGCAGGCACAGCATGTGCAGTGTAGCAGAGTCAGAACTGGACACGTTTGCCTGACACATTGAGTGTTATGCTGTGTTTCAGTTTGTTGGATGACCAGTCTGATGGTTATCATAGGCAAGGCAGTGTTCCCTCACTAGTGGTGTGTGCCCAGTAGAAGTTGCTGAATATCCTGTGCGCTGAATAGTGCCTACTAGGTACAGTTCTGAGCAAGGGGATGGGGTGGGGAATGTGGAATGGTGTTGTATGTCCTAGAGAAGACCAGCCTTTTTTAGACTCTATAAGGGCTGTAACATCTTCTGGTATAACATAAGCCTAGCTAAGGCCAGCTTACTTTCATTTATCTCTGTCACCTTTAGGATGGAACATGCTTAGGGACATGGGAAGGAAGACTCCTCTTTTTTTTTTTTGCTGCTCCATTCTTTTCCTTGCCCTTTTGTGGACTCAGTCTAGTACTAGGAAGAGCCTCGTGCAGTGAGCGTTCACCAGCTGCTACTTTCAGGCAGGGAAACAACAAGCACAATACTCAGGCATGACAAGGAGTCATTATTTTGTTTTAAAGTGTTCTGAGATGAAACTACTGGGGTTGCCGTCACTCACAGGTTTTATTTGCAATTAAAGCATTCATCTGCTTTCGTGTTGGTCAGTATGAAATACTGTAATAAAACAGTTAAACTATCAAACAAAATAAGGGGCTTTTTGTTACTTACCAAACAAAAGAAGCCAGCTAACAGTGTTGTGGGTTTGGGTGTGTACATGTGAGCACATATAGCTGCCCGTTACAAACTTCTGTCCTACATACTGTTATCCTTGCTCAATCATCTTTCTTTGCCTCTTCCTGGGTTTTGGTGACTTTTTGCAGACCGTGGAAGAGATTGAGGGTGTTCTGGGACGTGACCTTTACCCAAATCTATCGGAAGAGAGATCTCGATGGGAGAAGGAGCTAGCTGGCTTGCGGGAAGAGAACGAGAGCCTCACAGCCATGCTGTGTAGCAAAGAGGAAGAGCTGAACAGGACCAAGGCCACCATGAATGCTATTCGTGAAGAAAGGGACAGACTGCGTAGAAGGGTAAGGTTGCTCCAAGGATGATGTTCTTGTTCCTCTTGGCATGTGCAATTTTGTCACTAGAACAAGCTTCTCTTTTAATCATGTTTTGCGTACTGGGTGTAGGACTTTTTGTTTCTAAATTACAGAACTAGAACAAAACTGACCCTAATTGAAAAAGAGTGTGTGAGGAACAGCCAAGGTGTACAACCAGCTGATGTCAGAAATCGTGTGTTAACAGAAAACGTGATAATCATCTCCATGGAAGCATATGCAACTTGTCTGTAGAGAAAGCAGATGTTCATTTAATGAATCTTCCTGTGAGGCATTTTTTTTTCCTGTAAACAACAAGTATTTCTTTGTTTTTGATGGGAATTCAATTTGTGATTAGAGAAAGAAAAAGAGCAGGACTCCTGTCAGTGGGTAATAATTGTTAAAACTGAACAATGAGTAGTGCCAGCCATGTCCTGCAACCCTGTCTACATTTTATAGTGCTGCAAGGTCAGATAAAGGCCTTGTGCTTTGTGTGGAGCCCAAAGTGAAAAAAACTGAAAAATTATTCACAAAAAAAGATAAAAGATCCAAGAAAATGTGATCTCAGTCTCTTTTACTTTTAGACTGGGTTTTTTTAGCTTTGTCCCCGTTAAATCTGCAGAGTTGTGGCCAGATATGAAATAATACTGTTTTTACAAAACAAACAATATTATGTATTTGTTTCAAGTTTCTGCTCAATCTGAATGGCAATTTAGATGACTGTAAAATGGTGGTAAAATTACTGGAAAAGTCACTCTTTACCTACAGGCAGCAGGTCTACCTTTTATGACAATACCGTGTTTCTACAAAACACTATGACTGCAATGACTGTATTATTTTAGCATGAGTCTGCATTGTATGAGATTTCCAGTCTTCAGATAGGGAGCCACAGATTACCTTTGCGAAACTCTCTAGCCTCTGGATATATGTGATGAAGGAAAAACAGTGATCTGCTATCACACAAAGCGAGACCGTTTCAATTTTTCCTTTATAAATTTAGTTTTATTGTAGACCAGAAGTGTAAGTCCTGAAGTTTTTTGATTGGTTTTATACCAACACTAATGTTTAAACAGAGGCAGTACTGCCCCTACAGCTGAGGAAGTAACATTTAAGCACGTAGTGAGTTATTGCAGGATTGGGCCAGGGAAGAAGGGCAGGCAGAGAACGCTTGTGAAATTTGCTTACACAAATGACAGTACAGATGATACTGATCAGTATTGGGTTATCAAACAAGAAAAAAAGTAGATGGTCTTGAGGGTACAATTAGTAGAAAAAGATTTAAATTTTGAGAAGTGTGGAATGCAATTTAAGGTGCTTAAAAGATTAGTGTAAGAATTTATGCTGACAGCCAGGAGCTCCTCAGTTAAAAAAAAAAAGGGTGGGGAAAGAATTGGTGTTTGTATCCTGAGAGATCAGCATGGCTGAGCTGTTTGATGCATGGTGTCAAATTCAATCCTGCAGCGTTACTTCCAGTAGAGACTGGAAAGGGTGTATAAAGAGTGGTGAGATCTGATCGAGAATGGTATATGTAGTTCTTAGCTCTTAGGCTTCAAAAGGTTGGGTTTAAATTGACATCGGAAAAAAAAGGAAGAAAATAAGAAGTAGATAGTCAGAGAAATGGGCAGCTTGCTTGGAAAAGTAACTTAAAGAGATTGTCGTGTTTAACTTGTCAAAGCAAAATCTGAATTTGATTTCTCTTTTACTAGCGCTACAGAAAGCAAGTAAGAATGCGTTTTTGGATTGAGAGAAAATCAGACTCTGACTTGGTGGATGCCACTATGTTGAGGGGTTCCTGAGGCATTCCCCACATCCCCAGGCCAGAGGTGTTGTGTGTGTATGAACAATAACCAACAGGAATGATATAAAACAGGAGTTTTACAACAAGCTGTAACTGTAAACTTCGGGACAAAACTGGAGCAAGAACAGATTAATATAAACTACTTGTGGCTATATTTGGTTAGAAATTAGACTGTTATGGTTCTGAAGAATCCTTAAGGAGTAAGGCTGCTGACTAGGTTGAAAAATGAACCTTTAAAATATTAAAGTTCTGGTGGTATGATGAAATGTGGGCTTATCTATTAAAACCAGGGTTGTTTTATTAATGTCGTACCCGAAGGAAAGCAAAAAAGTACACTTTTAATTGGCCCAATTAATACAGCTGCATTAATTCTAGGGCTAGCCTTAATATCTCTGCATAAAACTGCCACGTTTTGCCTGCTTGCCAGCAGTAGTAGAGGGTTGGATTAGATGATGAGAAAAATGCAGTTTCACTCTAGGTATGTGGATAGTGCCTGCCTTGGTCAGCCTGCATTGAGTCCCCAGTGAACCATGCACTTGTAAAGCCACCCAAGTACCAGCCGTGTTGGTGTTTCACAAGGCCTAGGACTGAAAGGACAGCATGGTCATTGTGCTCACTCTCGTAGCAGCTGGCCGGTCTGTTGGAACTGTTAGTCTGTGTTGCTGATGCTGTTACTGAAGCGTCTCTGGTGACCACAGAATGGAGGTCATCAGCCTGCTTTGTGTAAGCGGATAGAGCAGACGACAGCTGAAAGCAGCAGTGGGACCTTACGGGCCCGCGTTGCGTTCAGACCACTGACCCCGGAGCGGGTAAGTCTTGAATTGCTCTGGAGGAACTGTGACCTGTCTTCTGGGAACTGCGAGACAGTTTAAGTGTTCGTTCTTATTTAATTAAGGAAATTCTTCTTGGCCAGATTGGATAAATGTCTTGCCTGGTACGTGAAGGGTTAATGTTGGATTGGCACAGAGCATAAGAAAATCCAGCAGCCTCTATATTCACACACAACTGGCAGGTTTGGGGGTTTTTTTTTTTTGGTTGTTTTAATTTAGTTTGTACCTACAAAAGACTTTACTGAAATGTAGGTTTTAATACCATCCTGAACGTGTGCAACAACTGGTTTATTGCTCCCAGCAGAGGAGTTAGTTGGTGGCATATGACCCTGTCTGCAACATTATGTAATTGTTGCGCTGGAAAACATATTTGCATTTTTAATGTAACTCTGTGTCCATGGTTGCCACAAAATAAATGTTTTCTTTGACCTATTAAGTATTTTCTGTATGCCACCTGAACTCAGAGTCACTTCAGATTATTTCCCTGGAGAGTGGGAAGGGAGACCCAACTAAAATTTAGTTATTGTTCTTCTCAAATTAAATTGGGTGAAGCGAATAAGCTTGAAGTTGACCAGATCAATAGGTCTGTTACTTTAGACCAATGTCTGTAATCAAGCAGAGTGCTTTCAATACATTTTTCTCAGGCTTGTTGGAGATTTAATTTAATTAGGTATTTACTGTGCTCAGTTAACAGATTGAGCTGCTTTCTAGAACAGTAGCTAAGAAACAACATACATATGGAGTTTGTTTCTCACGGGTCATTAGTAAATGAGGTAATCTTTTATTTCTGTAGGGTGCCTTCAGCTAATTTCATAACACGGAGGTTTATTTTACCTCTATATGGTACTGCTGTATTAAAAATAAAATCTATTTAAGTCTGGGCTAGTCAGTGCTGTAGAAATTGCTTACACATAGCTGGCATAATCCTGCATCCAGTAACACAGATAAGATGCTGGGCAATTTCTGTGCCATTCATGGGATTAATGTTATTGTTACACGAGAATAAGGTTGTCATCGGGTCATCACTATTTACGGCCTCAGTATGTAGTAACATGCTTAAATAGTAGTAGAAAAAGTCACATTTGTGTTCTCACACAAAATGTCTTGTATCCACCAAGAAAGCCAGATGAGCAGCAGTGATATAATGTATAAACTCAGTCATGACTCCAAAGTAAGAGTTGTGGGGTTTTTAATTACTATGCATGAAATTTGCCAGATGGGTAGTGCCTCAGCACAGACCCAGGCAGCCCCTTGGCACAGGCAGTGGTGGTTCTGGGCAGTGTTCAGGCTTCCCTGAGGCTCTTCTGAAGAACTGAGTCTAAACTGAAAAGGCGGTTCCAGCTCCAGGAGCGTGTCAAGTCTCTTCTCTGCATAAGCTATATGCCATCTTGTTTGGTTAATCACATGCTTTTAGTTTTGAGGATTCTTCTGTATCTGCTACAAACTCAGCTGAATTTATGAAACTGACCAGAAGACAAGCAGACTTAATATTTTAGCAACCTTCAACTTAAGACCTTCATGAAACCTAATCTGCAGAGGAGTAGAGAAGTGCCATTTGAATTCATGATCCCTCCAGATGCACAGATTGCCCCCACTCCCAGAAACTTCATTTTATCATGAGGGATCTCCCAAAATACCTTGTTCTTGGGAGTAGTTGAAACCCACCCAAACCACAGCAGGAGCCGAATCCTTGGCCTTGCAGGCATTCTTGAGCCCACACTGTTCTCAGATGACACAAAACTGGCACTAGTTCCTGTCCTTGTTTTGGCATCATTCCTGTTCAGATCAGAAGGTATTGTTCCAGATTGCTAGAGAATGCTGATATGTTAAGGGCCTTTAGAGATTATTATCAGCTTGCACAGCTTGAAGTGATCCTTGAACTGTTCTGTCTCCTTGTCTCTTGATGCACACCAGAAACCTGAGGTAGCAGCCAAAAGCTATTTCCATTCTCCGCCTCCTGCAGTTGCATGGTATTTGCTTATGCAGCAGTATCTCCACTTAGTCGTTAACTAGAGCTTTGCTTCTGTTTCCAAGTTTGTATGCAAATGCTCTGTTATTAATCTGCAATTAAATGAGAAAAAGCCTGAGATAGGCTTACTGCCCTCATATGTGTTTGTTTCTGCTGCGTGCTAGCCTGGATCAGACCACTTCTGTTGTGCTCCGAGCTTTTTGGGAATCCACCCTTCACTTCCCGCATTATGTCCTCCCATGTCCTTGGGTTTCACTGCTTTCCATCCTTACTTAGAGGTGCAGCACAGATTTTTCTGCATGGAGAGGCTCTTGTCTGACAGGTGACAAAATCCAGAGGAACACTTGCTCAGTAATGTATTTGCATCACCCAGTGCACTGTAGCCTCTCCTGACACTTAAAAACACCGTATGTCTAAACCCTAGTAGCATGCCTGTTCTCCCATAGCTTGCTGAGTCTGTGCGGCCCCTTTCTCCATCCCTCAGAATAACTGTTCAGACCTCAAATTGATTTTGCAATCTGCCAGTGACAGTTAAGTTCTTAAGTATTTCTTGGATGTAGACATCTTTGCAGAGGAGTGACGCCCTGTAAATGCCTTGTTTGAAATGATGAGCGCAGGTCTAACTAAGCTCATTCAAGCTTCAGAAAATTCATTGAGTTGGCCCTTTTAACTACCAGGAAAGATTTTACTGTACTCAGTCAACCACAACAGACAACCTGTAGGAAGTAAGACCTTGTTAGCCTTGGTGCTCACGATTTAAGAGGGGCTGAAAATAATCAGCACTAGGTCTGGTAGAAAGGTTAGGGGTGCTTTAGGGTGGGAAGGGCCTTCGCCACTCACAGCAGCTTGAATTGTCACACTGGTACTTGACGTTTTGTCTTCCCCTCCACACATCTGCAGCATGTGTGAGTGAATTACAAAGTGGGAAAGGTGTAATCACTTCCCGTGGTGTGTTGTGCTTCATCCTCCTCCTCTCTAGAACTGGGGAAAAAAAAATGGAAGTCATATTAAAATGCTGAGGAAAAAAGATGTTACTAATTGAAGAATTCATGGGTACTGCATGAAGAAATAAGTCACAAGTAGGGTAGAAAGAAAAGAGTCACAGCCGTGCCCCTTGTTTAAAACTGGGTTAGGAACAAAAGTAGCAGGTGTCCTTTCAATGTGGAAATTAGTGCAAAAAACAGGGGGTTTGTAGCTGTGTTGGTTTTATTGAGGATATGATAACAGATCATGTAGTTGTTAGTATGTATTTGTAAAATACAAGGAGTAAAAGCATGTTTCTTTGACTCGTGATTATAGTTAATGAGCATATTTCACCAGAGTATTTTCTGTAACTCAGTGTGTGTTTCTGCAGACATGTGTGATGCCTGTTAACCACTTATAAAGTCTTTCATAAATCCAGCATTGCTGTGGTGTGTCAGCCCCCTTTCTCTTCCACCCTTGCTGTCTTTTTATTTAGTTCTAAAGGTAACCACAAGAAATGATGCCTTATTTTTCCCTATTTCCTAATCAAATTCTCAGCATTCAAAGGAATAAATTAAAATGCAGCTAAACAATTGTTTCATATTGCTAAACATCAAATATTAATACAATTTCTAGTTATTTAAATTTATATTTGTGGTGGTTTAGCCCTGACTGGAGGCCAGACGCTCACCAAAGTCGGTCTATGACTCCCCTTAGTAGTTGGGGAGGGGAGAAAACATACATTGAGAGGCTTAGGAGTCAGTGTAAGGACAGGGAGAGATCACTCTGTCACCAACGACATGGGCAAAACAGACTCAACACAGAGTGAAGGAAAGAAAACTATGTAATTTATTACACTACACTACACACACAGTGAAACCAAAGTCAGAAAATAAGAAGTGCAACCAGATCTTAAAACAACTTCCCCCACCCCTGCCTTCTTAGCAGACTTTAGTCAGGATTTTGCTCCCTTCTTCCCTCCCATTGTGGCGCGGGGTGGGCAGGGACTGGTGAGCATCTTCTTGGTAGCATCTTCAACCCCCACCCCTCCATTCTCTAGCAGACTTCCCTTTAGTCATGATCTTGCTCACTTCTTATCCCGGCCTTGTGGCATGGGGGAGCAGGGACTGGGAAAATGGGGTTCTCGGTCACTTCTTCATGAGCTGTTTTCCTTTTCCAGATCTTAAAACACCTCTAACCTCCCACCCCCGCTTCCTTCTTAGCAGACTTCACTCTAGTCATGATTTCACTCTCTTCTTCCCCCACATTGTGGCATGGGGACAGGGGGCAAGGACTGGGAAAATGGGGGCTTCGGTCAGTTTCCTTCTTGGCCTGGGGCAGGGGGGTGGCATTCATTACACACCCTCCCCCTGCTGCACCGTGGGGTCCCACCCAGAGGAGGCAGTCCTGCATGAACTTCTCCAGCGTGAGTCCTCTCCCACAGGGCTTTATCTGTTCATCAGCTGCTCTGCCGTGGGTCACTGCTGGGGCAGGCAGTAATAAATTGCAATGCCTCTCAGTCCCAGTCCTCCACAGGGTCACCAGCCTCCCCCAGCACACCTGTTTCAGCGCAAATCTCTCTCTTGCTCATCTCTGTGTCTCTGTCTCTCTCCATGGGCTGCAAGTGCTGGCAGGGGCTTGATCCAACGAGCCTCTCCATGGGCTACAAGGGTCTTGGCCTTTTTCATGGACTGCACAGGGGCAATACCTGCTCCACCATGGGTTTTTCCACAGGCTGCAGGGGCATCTGTCTCTCTGGCACCTGGGGTGCCTCCTCCCCCCCCGCTCCCTGGCCTTGGTGTCTGTGCAGCTTGTTAGATCTTCTTACCACCTTCTCCAGTGGCAAACTGCAGCTGCTTCCGGGTTTTTTCTCCTATATGTGATTCCCAAAGGTGCTGTGACCATGACCGATTGGCTGAGCCTTGGTCAGCAGCAACTTTGTCCTTGAATCGGCTGATGTTTATAGCCTGGGGCCTGCAGAGAATTCTGGCAGCTCCTTACAGCAGCCATTTTCTGCAGCCCCTGTTCTCTCCCCACACCCAGCTACGCAAAACTGCAACAATATTAATAAGTTGGCTACATCTGTTTGTACCTGACTTATCTCGGGATCTGGGTTATGCATTGCTCTGACCTCCAATGACTTTGTTTTCTTACATGTCACTTGAAGCCCCCTCTCCTGCTCTCTGCAAGGTTCCAGCACTTCTGCAGTTCTCTGGATTTCCTCCAGCTGTTTGGATCTTTGCTGTTTCCTTTTTTCTGTTGTGGATTTCACAGATGTTTCCCTGGGTTTCTTCTTTTTTTTCCTCTGTTGTCACTTACTTTTTTTCCTGATCATATAATTAGATCTACCTGTTGGCCCCTTCCTGTCTCAGTTTAGAGTTTTAGGACTTTATTGCAGTTTTTATGTCCTTCTGGATACTTCTATCTTTAAACTAGTATGATGCAAGGGCTAAACAAATCTTTCTTTAAAACCTTCCTTGTTATTCCTTCCCAAATCACAAATCCACACTTTTCTGCTTTTCAGTGGAACTTTTTTTGCTTTGTTTCTTTCCTTCTCTTCACCCATTGGATTTTGCCAATTTTGTTGTTCATATCCTGTAAGATTTGCCCTTCTTCCCTTTCCCGTTTCCACATGTTTATTGTGTCTCCTGTGCAGTACCAAAGTGACCAAATTCTACTAGTATATGTAAGCTTCAGAATAATTTGTCTTACACTGATAACTTAAGACTGGTAGAAGTATTGAGTGGGCATGGCCAATTTTTAATCATACTTTATAAACTAGTCTTTCTTTTCCTAACTCATGCATTGACCATTCCAGAGAAGAAACTGCCTTTTCTGAACTGTTTTTTTTTTCCTTCGATTCCTCTTCTTTGATCTTTATTTTCTCCCCATGGAATTACTATTAGTGTGAAAAAGAGCTTTTCTGAGGAGGTGGTGCATGCTGGTCTATTTACAGTGGAGGTTTTGGTAACCAGAGGTAGTTACCTGAGCAGTCTGGTGGGTGGGCAGCCCAGTCATGATATTCTGGCTTGGTGAATGGGTGAATTGTCAGATCGGTGATTTTACAGGTCAGACAAACTTGCCCTGTTACCCTGCTCAGAATAAACATCCAGTGCTCAGCATTGCTAAAGTTAGTGCAGTTATTTATAGCAATTAATTCAGCATGTAATTTCTCAAATGAAGGTCTGAATCAGTAAGTACATCAAGCAGCATGAATAAGCAGACAGCTTATTTTAAGTTGTGGCTGTTTCTGTGATACAGTATTAAAGCAGTGACTTGCACAGATTGATAAATGTGCTGTGATCTGAGTTTTCTCTTATAAATGCTTTCCTGAGCAAAGCTTTGCCTGGCTGCAGGCTTAGCTGTGTTCGTTTTTCTTTATGTTGCTAATGTTGTTTTGCAGATTCTTTAGAATAATTGGCTTGGCAGTCCTGGTGGGTAGGTTTCCTTTTGTCTCCTTCTGAGCAGTGACTGTCTTCATTAAAGTTTCATACAATATTGTCCTTACATAAGGTGGTTTTAAACTTCGGAGTCAACAAAGGCTTAGCTTTTTAAGCAACTTTAACACTCTGTTTCCCTGATGCATTTAAGCTTAGAATATTATTTGGATTTGGACTGAAACCTTCCAGGACTAGCTTCTGGGCATAGGTCAATATTTTAGCAATTTTGAAGTCTGATGTCAAGGTAAAGATTTGATTTGACTTGATTTGATGGAAAATACATCCCTAGTGGTTTTCCTGTTTGTTTGCTTTTAAACAATGCTGTAACCTAAGCACTTGGGGAAATTACTTTGGAATAGCCTGGATTAAAAGAAATGGTAATAAATGTGATTTTGACTGAAGTTCTGGCATTGCTTTTTTTTTTTTTCCCCCTCCTCAGTGTTAAGGTTACAGTAGAAATTCTGCCTGTACTGGCATTCCATGTCTGCAAGGAGAAACATGCATACATGGCTTATTTTGTGCATGTTCAGGGTGAAAGGATTGGCCTGCATCAGTAGAGCTCTCCTGTCCGTAAGGATTGCATTAGTACAGCTGTACCCACGTTGCAATTAGGGATGTCTGTACCAGCAAAGGAGGCCCCAGCTGCAAATGTGTAGGAGTTACATGCTATGAATATGCACTTCATACACTCAGTTAACTTCATATGATGTAATTTCAGTTAAGATGTGTAATTCTGAGGCAAGCACACATATCTATGTTTCAGCAAGTTATTTTAAATATTGGGGGGTTGATCTGAGGTATTCTGTACTTTTCTCTTTTTTTTTTTTAACAGAGGGATCAGTGGAATTCTTTGGTTTTGTTTTGTGTAGGGTGTAGCACGCCACGGTGGCTGAACAGGGAAGCTGGGAGTGTAGTTAGCCTTTATGTGCTCTTACTGGTGACACCTACAGCTTTTTATTGGTGACATGAAATCGTTCTGCTCTGTTACGTAAAACACACATTTTCTTTTCCTTTTCTGTAATTTGCACATACCTAAAACTCTGTAATTTTGACAGTAAGTCAAAATCTTTGCATATGACTGAGGGATAGGCAAGGGTACAGGCAAGCAGAAGGAGCCAGAGGAGATTGTAGGAGGCATAAGATAGCACCTTGGTGACTGGAGAGAGTTCTAGCTTGAACATTTTCCTTGGTGCAGAAGGGTTGAAGGGATCTGTATGTGCTGTGCAGAGCACATGCTGACTGCTGCTGCTCCAAGCACAGATTGTTAAAGCACTGATGGTGGACTTGGTGAGCCTATAGCTGAAGAAAGCCCAAGCTTTAATGCAACTTTCAATTTTTATATCTTTTGGCTAATGGGTTTTAGTTTGCTTAATCAGTTTTTTGCGCAATTGTATTGTATTTAGTATAAAAACCTACCTTAATTTAGAGAATAGGAATCAGCGTTGCATTTCATGCCATTGGGGGATATCAGATGGACTCAACTTTTATTTCACCAGTTCTGTTTTGCAGATGGACTGTTCTAACAAAAGTGACATTGAAACTTGAATATTGAAGTAGACACTCCATATTCAAGGAAATACCCTCTTCAGATGTTTTTCTCCCCCTTCTCTTACCTCACAGTCTTTGAGATTCTGTGGGAAAAATGAGCTCTGTCACTTTACCTTGTGGCGTAACTGTTGTGTTAAGCAGACCATTTATTCTTTGTTAAGAATTATTCCAAGGTAAACACTGTAATCTTTAGTTCAGCTATAGTTTGGCTCCTGCAGGCTTTTTGAAAATCTTTTGACGTCAGTTCTGCAAGTATCTGATGTGTTGCGAGGACTGTGCAGCATTTGCAGTGTGTGTTTACAGAGAGCTTCGCCAGACTGTTGGGTATTTTGCTGGTGTTTTCTTGTCCGCACATTCCTCATTAGATGGTAGCTTTACTTAACTACAGCGTGATTAACATTTCAATTTCTGTAACCTTTAATGTGACAAAGTCATCCTGTGATATATTTATATCAAGAGTTTTTTCAACACTGGAACTTTCCATTAACAGCAGGATGTTAATTTGATTTGTTTAGGCATCGTAATCTTAGGCTGCTGCATTAGCTTCACCCCGGAGAGAATAATGTCTATACATACAGTACAGCTGCTCTCTCTGAAGGGGTTATATAAAACAAGCTGAAACTTTGAGCAATTGCTTTACAGTATTACATTTGCATATTTCCACATTGCAAATAGTTTGAAAACCTGACAACAATGGACTTTCAAAACAACCTCCATTCATCTGCTCCCCACACGTGGACTTTGCAGCCGCCACAGGACAAAATGCAACTCCTGCGCTCAAGCCAGGAGCAATTAGGCTTGGACAGACGATGAGAAAAATCACCATTTAAACCATAAAAGTGGGAAGACGGTGACATTATGTTTGATTGTAGGTGCGGGAGCTGCAGACACGTTTGCAAAGTGTGCAGGCAACAGGCCCATCCAGCCCGAGCCGTCTCACCTCTGCCAATCGACCCATCAACCCCAGCACCGGAGAGCTGAGCACAAGCAGCAGCAGCAATGACATTCCCATAGCCAAGGTGAGCTGTTGTTTGTTCAGTAACACTCCTCATGATCTTGAAGAAGCAGGCTTCGTTTTTCAAAGGTGCTGTTGCAAACGTCATTTAACTGGGAGATATCTAGAATCCCCAGAGAGTTTACCTGGGGTGCTAAGCAGGCCCCTGAACTTGAGCTGCAGAAAGGAATTAAGTACAAATGATGGTAATTCTCTCAGTTACAGCACAGGTATCAGTTTTATGGTAGTTTACTTCACGTTTGCAAGTGCAGGTAGTGAACAAATGAATGTTGTTCATGCTCAGAGTGTGGGTTCCTCTGTAACCTGTGCAGCATTCTGATTTGCAGATTGCTGAAAGAGTGAAGTTGTCAAAGACGAGATCAGAGTCTTCATCATCTGATAGACCTGTCTTAGGATCAGAAATCAGCAGCATAGGGGTAAGGACTAATGTTTATATGCATGCATGATACTTTCTGAAGATGACTCATGTTCCATTAAAAGCAGCATTGTTTTCTTCCTCGATAATTAATATATAAGCTAACTGAAAATACTTCAGCAGAGAATATGTCACCCAGAATTACGATCTCATTTCTTATAACTGGTGGCTAGAAATCATTATCTGAGTGACTTCAAGATGTTAACTTTGGAGTCCCCCAAAGTATTATTTTTCAAGGAAAGACTGTTCAGTTGCATTTCACAACTTCCAGTAAACAGGGAACTTGATTCTGCTTTATAATGTCAATGTAAATCCATAACACTGTCTTGCTGTGTGTTAATACTTGTTTCAGTGAAGGACTTAGCTCTGTTCTTTTGCTAAGCATTCAAGAAAGTAACTAACTTGCATATTATGCTTTTTAAATATATGATTAAATATTTGGCTGCACCCTGTGGTTAGTAGCATTTTAAATCAAAATAGCTTCTTAAAGTGGAAAATTGTAAATGCTCTATTCAATGTAAAATTCACAGTAAAAAGCTGAATAATGAATGCCTTGAAGTACATGCATGCAGGCAAACACAGCTCTCAATGCTGACAACCTGTGAGAGGAATCCAGTGGGTTTCTATTCACAGTGATCTATTAACTACACTATGCAGGTGTCTAGTACCGTGGCTGAACATTTGGCACATTCCCTCCAAGACTGCTCAAACATCCAGGAAATCTTCCAGACTCTTTATTCACATGGATCTGCTATCTCTGAAAGTAAAATCCGAGAGTTTGAAGTGGAGACAGAGAGATTAAATAGGTAAGGTGAAAATTTAGGTATGTTCTAATGTGCTGTGTGCTTTCAGCTTTGTTAAAGTTGCTGCTTCTTTTATCCATTTTAAACTTCTCTCAGTTTAGTGCCAGCCCTGCAGCAGCTGCAGATAAACGTGCAATGTAATTGATGAAGAGAAGACTGAGTTGTATGCTAATTAACATGACATCTTGGTCATGCATGATCAACATGGCAGCTTCACCTGTGACAGTTTGCACTGTAGATTGTCCTTTTCTATGGCTGACCAAGTAGACATAGCATCTTCTTTCATAAGGGACATCACTGTTAGAAGTAAGAATTCCCATAACTTACTCTTCCTCATTTGGAATTAACTTGCTTTGTTTTGTCCTGAAGAAACAGAATTAACATTAAAGAATTACAGCATTAACTATATAGATTATGCTTTGATGACATGTATCTTCATACAAGGTTGGATCACAGGATGGCTTCTGAAAGAAGATATAGGAGGAGGAGCATCAGAGAGTTCTAGCAGCTAGGAAAGTCAGGGCTTTATTCTGATCACTGAATAAATCATGTACTATCCATTCTCTCTCTTCCTGTGTTTGTTAGAAAGTCAGTGATTTTAGAGTTCTGGATGTCATGAGTTTCTCCATTAGCTACCTGTCCAAATTTTTAAATCATTTGCCTGTTTTCAGAGTATGCCCCACTCTTAGAACTAGGCATAGTGCATTATTGATGTGTCATGCAGTTTTTGGCAGTGAGAATAAACACTAATCCTGCTATTGTGAAGCCTCCTTTTTAGAGTTAACCTAATTGAGGAGAGTATTACAATTAAGTTCTGCTATGAGCTTCTGTTTGACTGTTGTCAGAACTTCTGGAGATTTCGTTGCCTCATTGAAACTTTGTTCATGTTTTGGAAGTTACCTCTCTAATGGCAACCAAAATGCTACTTTCAAGTGAGGTGGTTATTCTGGATGTTCCAGAGAAAGAGTGTGGGGGGGGGTTATGCAGCTTCATGATCCCTTACAGCTACACTCACACATTGTACTAATGAATGTGCCACTTAAAAGAAGAAACAAATGTGGCAGCAGGATGTCAAGAATGGAGGCAGTAAAATTAAGCTGACGTTTAACGTGAAAATGTCCTATGTGGTCCTGTGGCTACAAAATATGGGCACAGCTTTCTGCATGCTGCTGTCACACAGGTGTTGTGGTTCAGCCCCAGCCAGCAGCTGAGCACCACACAGCCGCTCGCTTCCTCCCCTGCCCAGGAAAAAAAGGAAGGGGAAGAACAAGCAAAAGGGGAAGACAAAGGCACACCTCATGGTATGGGATAAAGACAGTTTACTGGGACAGCATGAGGAGGGAGAAATAACAATAACAGGACTTTATAGCAAAATATACAAAACTGGTGAGACACGATGCAGTTTCTCACCAACCCACACAACTCAGACCATACAGGTCAGAACCATCCCAAAGCTGGACCATCCCCAACCTGCACATCCTAGAGCCTTATGCTCCTCCCACCTAGCCCCCCTTTATGCTGAGCATGACATCATTGGTATAGAATACCCCCTTTCGTTCGTTTGAGTCATCTGTCCTGGCTTTATCCTCTCCTAGCTTCCTGGGTACCCCTGCTCCCCACACACACCTTCTTGTTAGCAGGGCAGCGTGAAAAGCTGAAAAGTCCTTGACTTCTTGGCAACAACTGAAAACATCCATGTGTTATCAGCATTGCTTCTATCCTAAATCCCAAACACAGCACTAAACCTGCTACCGGAAAGAAAGTTAACTCTGTCCTAGCACTCTGCCCTAGCCCAAACCAGGACAACGTGGTTATGATTACATTTTTTGGAAAGAAGAGGTTGTCCTACAAGAAATTACTCTCCTCTTGGATCCCGATATGGGACATAGAACTGATAGATTTTGTGATCTTCATTAAAAACCATGTGTAGACCAAATGATACTTGTTGTTTTAAACTATGATTGTTCTAGAGTTTTCAGGACAGTGTCTTCAAGTTAAGCTTGAAGGGTGCAAATTACTTCCTTTTCCACAGCCGTATCGAGCACTTGAAATCCCAGAATGACTTGTTGACAATAACACTGGAAGAGTGCAAGAGCAACGCTGAGAGGATGAGCATGCTTGTTGGGAAGTACGAGTCCAATGCCACAGCCCTCAGGCTTGCATTGCAGTACAGGTATGCACTTACACACTGTGTGTCTCAGCCAGAAAATGGGGGAGTGGGGGAGACATGGTAGAAGGCTTTGAGAAGAAAATTGTTGGTGGGCCATAGTAGTACTGGGTTTGGGTTTTTTTTTTTGTTTCCTCCCTGAAAAAAATGCTTCTTTGACTTAAAGTACTTGATGAACTACAGGTCTGAAGTTACTGATTCAAGTGTATTTCAACCCCACTTCCATCAACAGTAGTGAACTTGACCTAGTATAAATATTCAGACTTACGATTTCGGTTTTAAATACTGAATTAACATTTCAGTTAGGGGTTGTGTGTAGGCTCAAGCTGTCCCCACTGTATCCAGTTTTAAGGTATAAGTTTTCAGTATTATACTGGCACCTTTCACAAGACCAGTGGATCAAAGAGTAGTATTGCACTCCACAAAATTCAGAGTGGCTTTATATTGTATCAGTTGGAATTTTGGATTATTTGCTTGGTATTTGGTTACAAATATCTAAATTTGCTTTAAACTCTATGTTAAAAAATGGTGTCATTTAACTCCTTCAAGTGCAACTAGAGAGGTGGCGGATGCCCCATCCCTGGAGGTGTTCAAGGCCAGGTTGGCTGGGGCCCTGGGCAGCCTTGTGTAGATCCAGGCCTGGAGGTTGGTGTCCCTGCCTGTGGCAGGAGGGTTGGAGCTCTGTGATCCTTGGGGTCCCTTCCAACCAATGCCATTCTGTGATTCCATGATTCTATGAACTAACTTGGATCTGGTCCTAAGACAAATTGCATGCCTTTTAAAAAATGCATACTGTTGCTATCAGCCTTGAGCAAATAACAAGGAAATGTAAATTGCAAAAAGCTATACTAATGTGTAAACTTCAAAATCATTACAATGCAACAGCAATCAGTGACTCAGAAGCTGCTGTCTTGTAACAAGAAAAATCTTAGAGCCCATACTTCATATAGTATACCTACATGATAGAGCACAGAATACTGTATTTTGTATAGTAAGAAGGCCTGAAAAAAATTTTCTCAAAGGGATCACACTGACCACCAGTGGTACTCTTGACTGTTTCAGATGTACTTTTGGAGCTTACTTGACATCAAGTCATTTTCTTCTATTTTAACTTGTTACGTTACTTGAGGCCAACCTGAGATCACCATAAGGAAGGAGTGAGTGTTGAATGCTGTGACAGAGGCTATGTGTCTTACAACATCTCATGTCACTGCTGCTAGAGTGCAGGAAAGCATCCATTCATCAGCCATGTCTTTTTTTTTGTTACTATTGCAGGTATTCTTCCTGGTTTTGTGTGGCTGGAACCAGGACACTCTCTAAATAGCAGATATGTTTTGTGTGATTTTTGTTTTCTGTGGTTTATTTTCTCTTTCAGTGAACAGTGCATTGAAGCATATGAGCTGCTGTTGGCATTGGCAGAGAGTGAGCAGAGTCTCATTCTTGGGCAGTTCAGAGCTGCAGGTGTTGGTTCTGTTGGTAAGATGGGTCACTTTTTTTCATTGGTTGGATTGGGGTTTTATTGTTTGTTTTTCTGTTTTGCATGTCAGTTAGCATTGGAGTTTGTTTTAATGGTGAATCATTTCATGATCCATCACTTAGAGAAGGCTGCCTGGTCTTTTCTTGGTTTTAACTAATTCAGTCACTGTGCACACCCAAAAACTAGGGAGAAAAGAAGAAAGAGAGACTTGAGCTAAATCACAAAATTCACAGGCACATCAAGTTATGCATGCTACCACAAGGGGATACCTATTCTGCAGCAGTGAGTCTGGTACAGGCATGTCACTGTACAAAGCAGAATTATTGAACAGTACTTGTGAGCATATGTGGCTCAGGGCCACACAGCTGTGGTGGCTGCAAGTACCGATTTTGTTTGAACCAGCAATATTGATCTCCCTAGAAGTCGAATACAGTCTCTGAAAAACTGGGATTAGTATCAGTTATAGCACTGTGGTAGTGCCAATTTCCCATTATATTACATAGCTGGGAGAAAGTTGTGCTTGATTTAGGTACCTTTACTTCACTGTAAAGTTTTGTTAAAACACCTAGATAAAATAGGAGATTTGGGGTTTGAAGATCAGTCAAGTTTTGTATCAGCATCTGTAAGTGGAAAATTCATGGGAGTTGCTTCTGTATCAGTTAGAGCTGAAATGTCCAGCTGCTTTTGACAGAGCTTTCTCCCTTTCTTCCATGTTGATTTCTGGTGCATGCACTTCTTTTAGCAAGTGTGGTGAATGGGTAGTTGGGTTTTGACTTGAGTAAGGATGAAATTAAGTTTACGTAAACTGGGGTTTTGCATTGGTAAAGTGTGATAATACCACAGCTTTGTTCAGACTCTCAGTGTAGCCACCATGTAGCAAACCATGAGGCTTGAGAGAGTTTCTTGGAAGAAGCCCTGGAAGTGACCACACCAAGAAACAGGAGAAAGAGTACTAATTTAGCCTGAGGCTTTTTCAGTGAGTCATTAATTTGAGCATCCCAATGCACAGCACACGCCCTTACAAACAGACAAACTAGCTAAGATAAAGCATCCCTTAAGACATGTACCTGGAGCAACAGACACCTGGAGCTTGTGGCTAGGAGGGAGATAGACACATTCAGGCCAGTAGCCCAGTTACAACTGATGCTCATCTGGAAGCGAAGTTGCTTTTGCATCACAGATTAGTAATTTCTTGTCATTGCCTTGCTGTGGACTGAGAGTAAGTAGAAGCACCTCTAC
Organism: Gallinula chloropus; assembly: GCF_964237585.1. NCBI lineage: Eukaryota > Metazoa > Chordata > Aves > Gruiformes > Rallidae > Gallinula > Gallinula chloropus. The sequence continues at coordinate 25,654,862 of NC_140089.1, forward strand.
TCTTGCCTTAATTCCTGTCACCCTCCTCAGAGCTCTGAAACAGATTGTTTGCTTGAAAAACAGGGGACCAGACGGGAGATGAAAACATCACCCAGATGCTTAAGAGAGCTCATGACTGCAGGAAGACAGCTGAGAACGCAGCAAAAGCCTTGCTGATGAAACTAGATGGGAGCTGTGGAGGAGCCTATGCGATCACCGGCTGTAGTGTGCAGCCCTGGGAAAGCCTCTCATCCAACAGCCACACAAGGTAACTGCAACCCATCTGCTCTCTAATCCCCAAGTGTTGGATTTCAGGCCAAAAGCTATGTTGCATTGTATTTGCTGAACTACCTCCCTCAACTCAGTCCACTGGCTTCTGTGCTTTGATTTATAAGTCACCATGCCTCAGCGATCTAATTGTCTTCAGACTTTGTGCAACTTCACTCAAGAGGGGTTTTGTATAAATCTGTTGCAATTGGGTGACTCTGAACTTTGATCTTCCTCATAAAGGGCAAAACCATTACGTTTGTTTTACTCCAGTGGCTTTCTTGCTGTTTTATTGGAACTCAAATCATGTCCTTCTTATTCATATCAACTGTATGCAGACAGTATGGAGAACCAGAGTATGGGCCTTTTGGAGTACTCAGGAATTGTTTTGCAAATGTTGCAAATCCAGCCATTTAGTTCTAAATCATTTCCTCTCCCTTCTCATTCCTCTTTGCCACCCTCCAAATTCTTCCTTCCCATGCTATTCTTCCACACATGGAGTGGCAAATGAACATAGTGACAGACCAAGTGGATTATTCCAGGCAAGGCTGGATATTGCATTTTTTGCTGAAGACCTATGAAATAATGAAACTTGAATGAGCTATTGTTGCAGAAGTGTTCCAGCTCAAATACATCTGCTAGCAGCTTCATTTTGAGTCGTTGCCTGCCTGCAAGTGTAATTGTACTCTGTGCAGTGAATGTGTGTGCTTGTGGATGGATACAAATTTGGCAAGCATCCTGGATAAATATAGATGAACATTTTTCTTTTTAAAAAGTTATTTTGGTTTCTCAGATTCACTCTAAAACTTAATTTCAATTCAGTTTTTGAGCCAGTTCTTTATTCAAATGCTGTCATTTTTTGACACTTTTAGAAGTTTATTTTAGTACTGTATCATTTCCTCTTCTTGCTGATGCCTCCTCCAAAGGATCTTGTTTCCTGCCATGTGACTAGCACAGAATAGCTGAAAAAGTGAGCTTAAAAGTATCCTGAGGAAACAGGGTCCAAAAGTGAGATAAATTTTAACATTTTATTCAAGGAGGCTTTGTGTACACCTTCGGTCCCAAAAAACTGTATCTTTATTCAGAAATTAATGTGGCAACATCTGTGCTACCTTGATCACGTATTGTGCCAGAAGTGTTTATCAGCCTTGAAAAGAAGCTGCTTCAAATATTTGCCTTGCCTCAGTCTGTGTGGACCCACACCAAATCTACACCTGCCTGTGAACTTGGTGTAAGTGGCCGAACGTAGTGACCAAACCTCTATTTCCATTCTCTTAGTGGAAAGGGTCATTTTTGGTTGTTCATAACTGCCTTGGTTGTTCTTCCTTGTGAGATACCCAGTATGTAGGCACAGGGTTTGGGGTTTTTTCCCACTTCTGTTTTTTTTTTCCTTCAGAATAATTTAGATAGCTTCCAGCACTGATAGAGGGGACGTTGGTGGGCTGGTGTTCCTGTTTTAATGTTTCACTGAAAGTGTTTGGTGGGAATGTAGTCTCTGCAGTCTTCGCTTTGTTGAACATGGGTTTTGGTTTTTTAAAGGGGAGGGTAAGGTAGGGAGGTGTGTGTGTTTGGGGAGGGAAATCTTCCCTCCTGTTCATTGTGTTCCATGAACCAGTGGTCAGCTGGCAGTGCGTCTGTGTGTGCTGTTTAAATAAAGTTTCAGCAGAATATGATTAGAATGGTATAGGATGTCAGATTTCACCAGTATGAACTGAATCATGAAATGTGAAAATGCAAATATAAACGCTGCTGTGTGCAAGAGGGGTGTTTTAGCTTGAGTCATTATCGTCATAGAATAATTTTTCCTGGCACAGAGCAAGATACTGTGCTGAATAAGGTAACTATTGTTATCTGCATTGATAGATGTGGAATATGAGACAGAAAAGCTTTCCTCACTCACCTAAAGGGCACACACACAGCAAGCCAGGAACTTGTCATAGAGGCATCCTGATCTGATCATAGTTGTGTTGTCATCCCTCTCCCCTCTCCCCACGCCCAATGTAATTTGTCTCAACAGACATATCAGTGAAAATATTTCTGAAACTTCAGCCTCTCCGTGAACAACCTTCCCACTTGAGTGATGTGAGGTAGAGGTGCTTTCAGATTTCTCCTTCCTGTGGGCCCTGTTTCAAAATAGCAGCATCCTGTCTTCAGCTTATGGGCTTACTGCCCTGTGCCAGCCCACAGCTGGAGAACCTGTGATGGCTCAAAAGGCACACACTTTCCTATACTCACATCGGTAAATGCTCTGTCTCAGGTTTAAAAAACCCGAAGATTTGTCTTTAGCTCTCTTCTCCCTGTCATTCTGGATGCTTTTTGTTTGCCTCCAGGACTCTGCTTCTAGTATTTGGAATTACCCTCCTTGCATTAGCCACCCTCTCAACCCATTCATGCATGCTCCCTTGTCACTTGGCTCCCTGCTGCTCTAGACTGCTTTCCCATTGCCTCAGACCTCCAGCCCTCTGTGCTTCTTTGATGTTGATGGTTTCCATTTCCTTTCCTTTTCCATTACAAAAGCAATCCAAGAAGAGATAGGAGAGCGGGGTGCAGCTTTCTGGCTGTTCCGGCAAGCTCGACGGTTTTTATTTGTCTTAAAGAACTTGGCAGTCTATGAAACCGGGGTGTAGAACAAGCCCACATCACTAGTGAGTGCTGTGTGAACCACCGTTCAGGGACCACTGTGCTGAGATGAAAACATTTTTGTATAATGCAGTTCCAGAGTACTCTGAATCTGCAAGACTGATGTTTCACCACAGCTGTTCCAGCGTTGCGGGCTTTTAGTTGCAGATATGCATTGCTACCTCTTCCCTTTGAAACCAACTGAGTAAAGGGGTAGTGGGATAATGAAAACTCTCCGTTGCTGAGACTTGTGACAAATGAGTAATTCTCTCTGCTGTTTGAAATCCTGTAGAATAGGGATTTATAATGGAATTGTTGACCCATCTTTAGCTTCGGCATTTCAAATGAGATTCTGAATGTCAAATCACTGAACACATTACTGAGAATAAACACTTGGTGAGCCACTAGTGACAAGTGGTTAAAGACTGTAAAAGGGAGCAACTGAAATGAAATGCAATGAAAGAACATCACAGAGGTTGTTACTGGTGAACTGAATAAAAATAATAGCAAGCATCTTGACTCATTTGGCTGGCAGCAGCACAATAATGCTGCCGGTTTTATTTTTTGAAAATGGGAGTAGGGCTGCTGTATAGTTGGAAATCATAATTATTTTAATGGACAGAAGCTAACTACAGAACATACTGCCAACAGGGTTTGACTGATTGCAGTCTAAAAAGGAGGAAACAAAAAAGGACTCGAGTTGTAACACTGAGTGGAAAAAGTCTAGAAATATCCCCACATGTGTCTTGAAGTTACCTGTGCAACACTTAATGGAGACAAGTTTTGTGGATTCAGTTCTGACAGCATTATTTTAGTTCTATAAACATTGATACTATCTGCACCGTTGCTGAATTGCAGATTTATTTATTGACTTGATTTTTAACAGATGAACTGAAGCTTATACAAGGTTTTGTGGACAGAATTTTGTAGGGTACAGCACCAGTTTTTGCAGTGCAGTATTTACACAGAAGCGCTGTTGGGTGCCTCATTTATGTCCATCCACTGTGTTTCATACACAGGTGTGCAGGCAGACACACATGTGCACAAGCCAACGGGTCGGCGTGCTGCATACTGTGCCAACCTGCACCTTTCCTACAGGCTGCACAGGAAAACTATTTTTATACATCATCCAGGCATGACAAACATTGTAAAAGACTTGAGGGATGAAGGAAGTGAGAAGAACATTTCTCTCCGCTTGTTCTGAACACAACAGCAGTTTGAATGAGCAGATTGATGTTGTTTTCCCTCAGGGTGTTATGAAATTGTGATCCTTTCTCTGGGATCTTACCTACGTGCTTGAGAAACTGAGAAAAGAGAAACTCACACCTTTTGCAGCAGTCTCATGTGGGTTTAGATGGCTGTGTTACACTACGTACACATTTGTTGACCTGTTTTCCTTTGTCCCGATTGCAGTTAGAAGGGAGAGCATTGCCTGAAATTCGGGATCATATGCTCACCAGCTGTGGACCCTTCAATAGAGCAGCAGCAGACTCGCATTATGGCTCTGGAGAGCTGCGTGATGATGCTTTTGGGGGACACACCCTGGCAGAGCTGTGCTGAGGGAGTTTGGAAACGCTGCAGCGTTGTTTCCATCCCTCATCACGCACCCTCATTTTTACAACACTCCAAAGTGGGTTTGGTATCCCGACTTTCTGTAACCCATACTGCTTCCAGTCTTCTGAGCAGGGGGCATGCTACTAACTGTGGGGCAAAGGGAAAGTTCTTGTCCCTTCGGTGCTGGCTCAGACAGCTTCCTTGCTAAGCTCCCCTTACTTTCTTAAAAAAACAAACAAACCTCTTCCAAAAAAAAAAAAAAAAAGAAAGAAAAAAAAAGGGGGGGAGAGGGTAAGGGGGACGGAGGGAGAAGAGCAGCAGCAGCTTGCTAGCAATTCACCAGAGGAGCCAACTCAGCTGCAGACAGACAGGCAGGCAGGCAGCCAGGACTAAAGTAAAACCAGCATGACTATCACTGGCAACAAGCCAGGCTGCCTTCCTCAGTTTGGACTGCTCTCCCCTAAAATATACGTGTATAGCCATGGGTCTTTAAGGGCCAAAATCTCTGACTGTCCAGCGAGGACGAGGTCCAGCACAACACAACAACAGACTTTCAGCGTTTTTTGCTCAGGTTTCATTCCCAGCAGGAGAGCTAGGTTTTCCTCTCCTTTGGAAGCGAAAACTGAGATGAGCTCTTTATGTCCCGAGATTTGAAGCCTGTGTAGGCTTTAAAAGCTGTCCTTCCTCCAACAACAGCTGTTTTACATTTAATCCAGAAAAAAAAAGCTGTGCAGTTGCTGTCTTTGGGTGCTGAGGAAACTTACAACATGACTTCAGTACAGAATTGTGTTTCTCACATTGTCTATCCCCGTGATTTTTATCTATTTCAGAGAGGTGTCTTTAGACTCAGTAAAGTGAGATTTATTAAGTGTTTCAAGGTTGTCTAATGAAGAAGTAAGTATGAATGAAAAACTTCTTTCAACCTGAAAGAGTTTCTGTGTAGGTACTGGATGATTTAGGCTTCACAGCAGATGGAAATGGGTGAAAACAGAAGCAAAGACCAGTTCACACTTGTGGTAAATATGGCAGCTATTATCCCTGAGAAATGGAAGGAATAATGGGGAATCGACAGAAAACTGTAGTAAAGAACTGCAATGCAATATTTCATGAGAGGGAAGGATTTTGAGAAATCTTTGTAGACCTGCCAGTTCTCCATCTCCTCCAACACTCTCCTTGGAATTTGTGGGAAGATTGGCAATTATTTGCAGCACTTAAAAATCAGTGTAGCTTTAGCTGAAATAGAACCAGAAGAAAAGAAAAAAATCAAGCACATCTTGATAGGCTTCCCCTTTCCACAAGCATAATATACTTTAGGACACCATTCTGACACTCACAGCATGTGGTGGGTGTGGCTTTTTTTTCTTCCTACAAAAATGTTAAACAGCAGTGCAATTTGATACAGAAAGTGATTTATTCCCCTGCTGATAACTGAGATCATCTAGCATTCCAGACAAGCACAGTTAATGGATGACTTATCCCTCACCCGGCAGCTGATTACAGGACCTCAGGAGACAGCAGGCAGCTTTGAGTGAGGTTATAGGAACAACATGGCATTTATTTTCCTTTTAGTGTTATTGCAACTGTATGCATCCCTGGAATGCTAGGGCTGTATCAGTCTGGGCCCCCTGCAGCACTGGCATGCGTGTAGGTGGGTAAGCAGCCACCCTTGCTCTAAGACATTAGTTATCCCTTTCTTCCATCTCTGCATACATGTCTGTGGGGCAGACTAATGGACAGTGATTTGTTTGATGCCGGTAGATAGGAGGAGTTCCACCAAGTCTGATGATGACTTTTTATTAAAAATCCTGCTAATTTATGTGTTGGTTTAAAACCCTTCCAGCCCAGAAATGTCAATGTACTGAGGAATACACCTTAATGTGAATTGAGGGATGGCATCTCCTTCCAACCAGTGGAATTTGCTTAGATTGATTCCTACAAGTATCCATTAAAAATACCTGAGATGATAACTGGTGTTGCCATCAACAGAGATAAATGAGGTCTGGGCTTATTCTATTCTATTTTTTGTAGCAGACGTTTCTTCCCAAAGAAGATGAAGATTCAGTGCCTGAGCATCAGAGAGAAGCTTGCCCTGCTAGGCTTTTGCTAAAAAATCCTAAGTAACTTAAAAAAAAAAACAAAAGAAAGAAAAAACACCCCCAAAACCCCTGTTTCAGAAGACACCTTTTTAAAAAAAGTCAGTTACATGTCACTGAACGTCTGGCTTTGTCAAGAAGTCATCACATGATTCCATTTTCTCATGCAGCTTAGAGAATTCATTTTTTCTCTGAATATGTCACACCCCTCTGCATCTTGTGAATGTTGCAACATCCATTCCACGCTACGTGTGTCCTTTCTATGAACTTCTAAGTAAGACTCAGATGTGTTGATGAAGTATTGGGAGAGTGTTTGATATAAAAATACAGATTTTGTTCCAAATGTGGGATTTTTTTAATACCATTGTTTTCTCTTTCCAGTACTACCAGCTCAACTGCAAGCAGTTGCGATACAGAGTTCACAAAGGAGGATGAGCAGCGGCTGAAGGATTACATCCAGCAGTTGAAAAATGACAGGGCAGCGGTGAAACTGACAATGCTGGAGCTGGAAAGCATCCACATTGATCCCCTTAGTTATGACGTTAAACCTCGTGGAGACAGCCAGAGGCTAGACCTGGAAAATGCGGTCTTGATGCAGGAACTTATGGCAATGAAGGTATTTTATTTATATACCACAGGCTAACTGCACTGCTGACGGTGCCCCTGTGCTCAGTCACACACATGGGGGGCTTTGATAGTGATAATAAAGGGTAATAAAGGATAGCTTTGTTGAAACAAATAATCAGGGCTGAAAACCCAGAAGTTAAAAATGACAGAAGGCAGTGCACTAGCAGTGATGAGCTACGTGTGTTTTGAATTAGGCAAGGGCTTGCTTCATCCATGGCTCTAAATTTGGAATGCTCTTCTTGACGAACCAGATGCTCTCTCTAAGAGATACGGCAGCTGAGTTGCTTGAGGGTGACCAAAAGCATGATGCAGCACTTCCCCAGAGACAGTTCATTACTTTACTTGCAAGCTTGCAAATGTGCATCGTGAATATTTGTGAACTGAAGCAGAACAAACTCACCTCCTTTTCGTGTTGCCATGGGAGGGGGAGTGGTCTGTCCGACGTGGTCATCCCTAACGCTCTCCAGCCGCAGGTCACGCATCCGGAGCTAGCTCTAGGCACTGTGCTGCAATCTCTAGCTCAGTTCAGAGCCCCAGCAAAGGGTGCAGTGTGTAAGGTCTTGAAGAAACAGAGGGGTTTGGACAAAACTCTGGTCCCTCAGGCCTGGTCTAAGGATCCAGTTTTAAAGATGTGATATAGAAAAAACAACCATTATTGACCAGGTATAGAGTGTGTGTAATTTTAAATTTCGCCTTTGTTATTAACTTTGAGAGAGGTGAACTGAAACATTGGAACATATTACAGGCAATACAAGCATGTGTCTGCATTTAGAAATTGCTTGGGTTTGGTTCAGTGTAAGTAGGTTCAATTTCTGCATGTCAGCAAGGCCTATTTTAGGCAATTAATGGCAGATAAGTCAGATGATGGTATCATCAGACAGCAAATCCCAATAGTTTCATAAGCTTCTAAAGCTATAGATTTTTGTTTAGTTGTGCTACTGGTAGCTTAGTAATGATAATTATGTTCCTAGTGGTGCTCTCTTTCCATGATGGCAAATACAATTTTGCAATAATGCATTCAATATTTGCAGAGAAAAAAAAAAATCCAAAGAAAACATTTGCCTTCTAACAGTCAGAAGATTTAGTTATCTTAGTAGTGGCCAACAGCAATATATTCCCCGTAACTAAAGAATGCAAGATGTTCTGGAAGACATTTGTAGGTAATTAGATATACATTTCAGGTATCATATTTCCTTCTCCTCTTACAAACAGGTCTTCCCTGAAATCTCTTGTACACCATTCTTACTTTCACCTTTACACTGACCGGTAAAGGCAAACTGCAGACCTCTCCCTTGTGATTAGTGCCCTTGCATTGCCTGACCTGGCAGGAACACCAACATTTCTGTCACGGGTTTGAGCGCTGTGAATACTTCTGTCACCAAGTGATCATCTAACTTGTTTTTGACTTATGGTGTCCACTCAGAAGAAGAAAAAAGAAGAAATTCTTGTTCTCTGTTGGTTTGTGTGTAACGTATACTGGAATGGACGCACATTTGGCTGAAGTCACCTTCAGTCCTTTCTGGTACAAGGAAACCAGCAGTATTCTTACTTTGCAGTCCTTTGCTAGAATTAGCAACTGCAGGAAATCCCTAAGTTTCTGAAAGGGATATGGTGAAAACTCAAGTCTGTCAAAGCTTGGAATGTGTTTTTTGGGAAGTACTCTTCTGCTAAAGAAAGTGAAAATTCCTGCCTTTCTTCTGTGCATAAAGCATTACAGAAAGCACAGCTACAGCCTGCATCCAAAGACAACATGCTAGTATCTGTGGATGCTGCATTACACCTTGCTCACATATTCAGCCAGTTCTAACACAGCTTAACCTAAGGGCAGGAGTCAGGGATGTCTTGGCTTTCTCTGTGTATTGTTTCTATCTACTACTCAGAACACGAACGTCGTACAGAATGACATATGCATCTTGCCTTCTGAGACAACTGGAGAATTTTAATTTACTTACAGTATTTTATACAGTATTTTATTTATCTTGAAAGCAGATGGACCAGTATGTGCTGCAGAGGACTTCAAGTCCTTTCGATTTGTTCCCTCTTTCCCACAAAAGGATGATGCAGCTTTGATGGAGCTACTCAAGGATTTCCCTTATTGATGGGTTTTATGACCTGCTGCTGTCTTCCTGAAACTTCTATGCGTTGGGAACTCTGCTGCATCCTTTGGCACCTTTCTTTTATGACTCCAGTAATAACTGCAAAATCAGTGATATTGCTTCTTGCATCTAGGTGTTGCTGATAATGTCCTGAAAATGCACCATTAGTTCTTCATTATTGATTAAAATTATCCACAAAAAGATGGTATGGGAATGGTTTCTCTGTTGCCCTGTTTTTTGGGGGCTGGGTTGTTGTTTTTTTACTGATCCAGAGTGTAAGATATAGTAATACTTCTCTAAAATCCAATTCTTTGCTTCAAGCAATAATTAACCGTGTTTCCAAACATATTCACATCTGTGGTTTGTCATCATTCAGTGGTCTTGCTTTGAGGTCAGTTGTTGTCATGCCCCAGTTAGCAAGGAGATTACTTCTGATGGGTGTAAATAATTCTCGGTTTACAGCCTTCCTGCATTTCAAAGGACTTAATCTAGATAAGAAGTCTCAGCTTTCTACACTGATAAATCTTCCTCTTTTGTGTTCAGGTGGCAATGGTACTGGTCATAATGTACTTTGAGACCACATTCTCTTTTCAGAAACTGTTGCCCACCTTTGTTGCAGCATTTCACACTCTTATGGTTAACTAGAGCATGGCATTTGTCTTCTCTGATACTTGCCTTTTACTTCTGAAGGCTGGTATCTTCCACCTTGTGTAATGTGATCCTCCTGAAGTCGCTTTTCATCTCTTTTAGAACTTTTTGCCACATAAGAGCCCTTACTGTTTAATTCTTGTGACATTACCAAATCCAACACAAATTTTAATTCTGAGGGTTCTGTCTTGTTTCTGATTGTGGTGAGTCAGAAGTGTTTCATTGTCATTCAAGCTTTTACCCAAATTCAGAATTACAGTATGACTGCATGTACAAAATATTCCTTAATATACCATTAATTAGTCCTGACATGACTGCTAGATTTGGCGATTGAAGCTGGTGAATTTTCATGAATTTTCATGCAATCAGCTGAGAGAGTGACCACATGCTACCTCCTCCTCCAGGGTTTCATTTTGTAAATGTCATTTGTACATTAGGCCCACACTCTGAAGAAGCAGATACGTAACACTCCAAAATGTTTCACCAGCATCCTTTAATTAGAAAGAAAGGGGACAGTAAATACACAAAGGTGATATCGTTTAAATTGATTTTATTTTTTTCGTGGAAAAAAAATTACTGCATATGTAAATACCAACTAGCTAACTCTCTTAAGTGAGCCTGAGCTACTTACTTTTTCCCACATGAAGCATTCCTTTTGACACCTGGCCTCACAGACCATGTGTGTCCATACCAGAATACTCACCTGTACTTTCAGGTTTTAACTTCAGCCTTTCCATTCCTCCCTGTTCCTTCCCTGAGAACCTCTTTAAGACACTGGCTGAGAGTTCTTCCACATTTCTCCTGCTTTGTCTTTGTTTCTCTAACACAAAAGCACATTGTCTTGACGTGAGAAAACTAAAGCTTGGGTGGTGCTTTTGGTGTCCACAGTGGGACACCATCCTTGTCCTTCTGGGAGCTTGTGATTTTATATATGATTATCTATGACCACTGTCTTCATAAACAAAGGAGCTCAACCATGGAGCCTCATGTTTATTTTGAGCTATGACATGTAGTACAAAAAAATACCTAGTCTTCAAGGTAAAACTTTTAAGTGGTGGGAAGAATGAGTTCCACAGATTCACCTTGCTGTGGTTGAATTCACGTTTTTCTTTTAAATATATGTACCTTATTTCTAGGCTGAATTTGCCTAGCTTCAGCTTCCAGCCTGGGAAGATCTTGTCACGACCCTCCCACACAGATAGCCCTCTGTCAGGAGTATCTTCTGTTCACATAAATACCAAAATACGCTGCTCAAATTACTTCTCAGCCTTCACTAAGCAGTCTAAGTAGATTAATGGCTTTAGAAATAGAGGCTTAAGAAGCTAAATACATACATTTAAGTATACCAGACAATCCAGTTCAACTCCTATAACTAAATGTCCCCATCATTATTTAGCAGTATTGTTTACATTTTTTATGTTGACAAAGGAAATTAATGATGAGTTTGCTTAACAACTAAATTTCTGTAAGCCACATTGAATGAAATTGATTATACTTATAACCTTCAGTTCACAATGAAGATGAATAAATGAATGATTTTAAAGTTCATACAAACCTTTCCAAGCCTGAGGGTTTTTAGGGTATGGATTTTATTTTTGCATGGTTAGTAACTCTAAATAAGCCAATGATTACCTGTGATTAATGTATGCCGGTTGTAACTGTGCTACACCTGTGTGTACTGCTTACCGTTAATCCAGAAAGCACCAAAAATTCTTTTCTACAGAAAAAGTTAGTGTAAATATGTGCCAAGATTTGTATTTTATGAACTTTGTTAACAATGGATATAATACAAAAACCATTATTTTTGAAGGATAAGGTAAGATACCTCTGATATTTTTGTGACTAGAATATGATATTTTTGTTTAAAAATAATTTAAATATAGTTATTTGTTCCTAGACTGGCAACACAACAGGAAACTTCTGTTTTCCAGAGATGTTTACACAGTGAACAAGTTTAGAACTGAACCGTAGTATTGAAAATGGCTGTATGAACCCATTATTCACCCATGAGGTGACGTAGGGCACAGCAAAGCTCAACAGTGAGAACATGATTCTGGGTTGGGGTGTTTTGTTTTGGTGGTCTTTGGTTTGTTTGATGGTGGGTTTTCTAAGCACAATGTAAAGTATCATTAAGAAACTGGAACCTTGCATTTAGTAAGCTGTGTGACAAGGTCAGATACTCTTGTTTTAGGGCTATGGCCTCTAAAGGGAAAGGTGGAACCAAAGACATTTCAGCAGTAGTGGCAAGCCTCTCAGATCCCTGGTACTCTAGTTTCAGCACTACAATACCTGTTGTATTGCTTCTGAGCTTATTTCTGAGGCTGAGTAAGGGATGGCATAGCTTGTCATGCTCAGTCTCAAGATACACTGGTCTTTTGACCGATCTACTATGTGATTATAAAAAGCCATATGGATGCTGATAGCGTTTTCCACAGAAATAAAACTCGAGTAATAGGAGTGGATGAAAACCTTCTTTAATCTCATCTTTCTTTAGATATGTAGTTATATCATGACTACAAGCAGCATGTTGATAATATTTCTTCAACAGGAGGAGATGGCAGAGCTCAAGGCACAGCTTTACCTGCTGGAGAAGGAGAAGAAGGCATTGGAATTGAAACTGAGCACCCGAGAGGCCCAGGAGCAGGCATACCTCGTCCATATTGAGCACTTGAAGTCTGAAGTTGAAGAGCAAAAAGAGCAGAGAATGAGGTCTCTTAGCTCAACCAGCAGTGGAAGCAAAGACAAACTGGTCAAGGTCAGGAGTCAAACAAGTTTCCAAAATTGGCATAAGCCCTATTTATTGGACCCCTCCCTATAGCAGCACCTAGCATGTTAATCATTCTTTTGTCTATAAGTACCTCCCTTTTTTCTTTTCCAGTTGTTAGCTGGTTCTTTCCATGCTGTGACTTATGAGGACTTTGCAGAATTGTTGTTAGGCCTGGGCTAAAATAATAATGTCATTTTGGGGAGGAGCACAACAAAGCCATTCTTGTCAAACATGCAAACTACCGTGGTTGAACATGTTGTGCCTTGCCTGTTGCTACTCACTGGAAACAGCCAAAGAGAGTCTGAGGAAAATGCCATCCTCCCCCCATACTCCAAACACAAACTCAGAAAGAAATAGATCTCATTTCTGTGAAGCAGTTAGAGCACTGTAATGATGGGTGTCCTTGTTTCAAGTGTGGTGTCAAAAGTAATATAAAGCACCAGGAGTTATGCATAGTATAACAGAATTCTGCAAATCAGTGATCTGTGGTGGTTTAGGAAACCTTTAGTAGGCTTTGTGAAGCGTTAGTCTGTTAGTCCTTTTCTCTCTATGTTGATAGACTGCCACGTTGTGACATTGTGATGTTTATTTCACCTCCTTGTAAAAGCAGCTGCAAGCCAAGAGGTTTTCAGAGTTTTCCCATTAAGATGGTAAGTAACTTCAAACTAGATGGGCTTTCCTCCTCTCTCAGGAATGCAGTGATGGCGCCGCGACACCGCTAACGCTGGCTGAGCTGAGACCCTACAACGAGAGCGAACTGACCGCTGAACTGACAAACGCACTCAGGCGGTAAGCAGCCTCCTTCGCGAGGGGCATGACTTGTGCTGCAGGTCCAAGGACAGGTTTGGTTCTCTGCCTTTGCTCTTACACTCAAGGGATTTCAAGAGAGATCACAGATTTTTCCTGCGACAAGGAAAATGATCTTCTAACCTTCTCCTCTCCTTTACTGTTCTTCAACTGATGAAAAGTCTTCCATTCTCCTTAATTATATTCCTAGGAATTCCAAGAATTCCTAAGCTCCATTCTCCTTGACTGTATTCCTAAGAAACCCTCAAAATGTCATGAATGTCCATAGGGCAACAATGAGATGCAAAGCAGTGACATGACTTGCTTGAGGGCATACGGAAAACCTGTAGTGAAGACAGGATTTGAAGTGTGATCTTTGGCTCAGAAGGCTGGTCTCAGATTAGAAGTTGGGTAGGAATCGCAGGAGTGGGGATTGCGGCGATTTGGATGACTCAGATGCTGCATTTGCCTCCTGTGTATGTAAGTAGAGCACAGCTCAATTATGAATGACGTTGTGTGAAGCATTAGCTTTCCAATGAGAGAGAAAACCGATGTCTTGACAAACTGCTTTTATCAACAGCCAGGTTTTAAGCCAAAGCTTTCAGTACAGTTATACATTAACTAGGCATTTGTTTGTGCAGCAGTTTCGCTGCATCAGCTATGAGGTAAACTTCATGACAAAGATACTCTCTGCTTTGATAGCTGTTCCAGTACTTGTTGCACCTTTTCTGAGACATGGCTATCTAGTATCTCACCTGGGTATTGTATTCAGAACCTGTCCAAAATGCTACAAAGAATTTTGGCTTTTGCTTTTCTGGTGTTTGCACCCTCTTTAAAGGTGGAATGTCCTCTCAGGCAGCTCTGGTGTTTGGTTCCTGAAGTGCTTTTTTCATAGGTGCGACTTGTGAGTGTGCCTAAGGATACTGAAGCCTGAAAGGCATTATGTAAATATGTAAGATCGTTACCACTGCAGAATCAATACATCTCATACCATTTGCTTAATAGTCTGGCACTTGCTCAGTATTTACTTTGCTTGGTGCGGGGAAACAAAATTCTGTGGTTAAAATAATCAAAACTGTCATTTGTTTGTGGGCGGATAAAACCTATCAGCAAAGTGATTTGCATAAACATCGTTCCCCCACACACCCCAGTCCTGGTGTGAGCAGCTCCATTGGCATTTTCTGTCTTCACTCAAGCTGCAGCTTTCTGCTGTTCTTGTTATTTGCTCCTGGATTTTGAGAAGGTGCCAGCGACCTTACTTAGCAGAGGCTTGAGTATAGTCATGAAATGTGGTTTGCTGACAACACGGAGAAAAAAAACTTTGCTTTATCTACCAGGCCTTAAGTTGATTAGCATGGATTTCCAGCCAGGGGCCTTGCAAGTACGGTTTGTCAGGCAGAAATGGGGAAGAAAAATAATCGGATTAGACTCTACATAAATTTTGGAGTGAAGACTGTCTGTGTAATGGAAATACGACGGTACTCAGTGTGATTGCTACTGCCGATGGGCCTCCAGCACAGCTCCCGTGAGCTGTGTGGACAGGGTATTTTTCTCCCTAATCAGTCTAGCAGCCCAATCAGGCTGGATGCTTAGTCTCCTGATCCTGAAGTCTTCCCTCTGAAAATCGGTAGACATGTCTAGCACATGGAGGAAGCTTATTGCAACGTGTTTGACCACAGCTATGCTAAAAAACAGCAGCAGTTCCTAACTGCCATGCTAGATAAAAGGAGCCTCAGATATTGCAATGAGATTTGTGGCATCATGGATCCACAAAACAATTCTAAAAATAATAGAAGGGCATTTTCCCCTCTGCAAGTGATGCAATGGCACAAAATGGCCTGAAGTGACCGTGATGTCTTTAGACACAAAATGGATTTAACTCTGCACTTATCATGTACCTCTCCCTCAGCGTCTTCCTGCTTGTATGGGAAAACAGATGCTGTCACTGTGTGTGAGCCAGGAGAGATCCTGATGGCTCCCCCAGCACCCTCCCCCACCAAAGAAGTAGGACCAGAATTAAAAATAAAAGATATTTCGCTCAGTAGCTGTGCTTGTTGGGGGGCAGGAGGGAGATGTGAGACAAGTGAGTATCTCACACTGAATCTGTAGTCTAGAGGCAGTATTTAAATGCCAATGTTGAGGAGCATTTCAGTGCTGGTTGCAATTAGTATGCACATCCAGTAATTGTACCAGTTTGTTGTTCTGCCAGCAGACACGGGTGCTGGGGACAGCAGCTTCAAGATTGGGGCAAAAATCCATTTGCTTTTGAGTCTTTCTGTTTGTCAGAGAACGTGATACCGATCAGCAGCTCTGCTTACTGCCCCCTCTCCATCCTCATTCGTTCACAGAGACGAAAGCCCTGGCAGCTCCCCTCTCTGCTGCTTTCCCATTCTGTCCTTCTGTTGCTACAGAACTGTCAGGTTCTTCTCAGTTAATTGAAATAGAGCGAAACCCAAATAAAACAGCAGGACACGGTTACAGCTTGGATTTTTGTGTGGTTTGGAAGCATTTCTGTGTTCACAGTCTGCAGATGGCTTTGCAGCAGAACAGTCCATCCGCAGAGGTAGCCTGTCTTCTCTCTGCAGATGTGGATTTCTCTTAAACCTGGAATCCAGCAGCACATTGTGAAGCTTCCCAAATTGTCATTATTAGTGCCCATCAGCAGAAATTCAAGGCAGGACCAATTCTTCATTTATTGTTTCATAACATGTTTGTTCTCGCAGGGGGTTTCTGTGGCAGTGTTCAGCATTACGGGCTTTCCACTGAAATTGCTTTTCTTTTCCATGACCACTATGCTAACTACCAGAAATTATCCACAACTTCCATGTTGTAGAAGTTATATCTAGGTTACAAAACTTGCAGGCTAAAGCAACTAATTTAGAGACACAACCTGTTCCAGCCAAGCTTAAATACTTTCTGCCAGAGCCTTCGGCATTTTTGTTTTATCCTCTCTCCTTTCTTGATGTAATGATGGAATGTTTCAATGGACACAAAGTCTCTTTGAGTTTTTTTCTTGAGCTTGACACATCAGAGTTTGTTGGCAGGAAATACTTTGTTCTTGGGAGCACTATAATGTATCCCCAGTAGCCCCATGGCCTGGCACTGGCAACCTCCATGATAGTGCCAGAGACCAGTTTTATGAGAGGTCTGGTTGAATACCCCAAAATCAGGCACGTTGCCCAGCCTCTGGGGGACACCTTAAAACGACACCTTCCTGCTGTTGTATGCCACTGTGCTGCGGCAGGGGAAGGGAACCGGGTCAAAGGACTTCTGTTAGTTGGTAGGCGTGCCAGGCTATAAATGCATCTGAGGTATCAGGATAGAGGCAGTAAGAATAATTCCAAATAGGAAATGCTCTCGCTCTCTTGCTTTAGCAGGGTGATCTTTCTCTTTTTTTTTGCTGTTTGCTCTTTCTATGAAAAACATCCCAGCTGGCAAGGCTGAAACATCTTCCCCTCGACCCTGCAAGAGATGCTTTGATTGTTGAGGTCCTCCTGCAGTCTCTCATTGTGTTTCCAGCTGCCAATAGCTTTTCTGGCTGCGTAGGGATGTGTTTTGTGTATGTATTTAGAGAATCCTTTATAAGCATTAAAGAATTTGGTCAGGAAGGATCTTACAATACCAGGTAAGGGCCGTGGCGGATAAAACACTTCGTAACTGCACTGACTGTGGAGACCTCAGCTGGGTCATTAGTTGGCACAAAATTACCATCTCTGATGGCTGTGCAGGGTTACATGAATTGTGTCGGTCTAGACATGTTTCAGTATCTCCCTCACAAAAGGGGAACTTTCCATCTGGCAACACAACAAAGGAGCTATATATTTACCGTGTCTGATGACTTTTGAACTGAGACATAATCTAGTACATGATTGTACTAATTGGGAGATCAGGATGGAGAGGCAAAAGGGTGGTAATCAGTAGACAAACAGTTCTTTTTGTGGTAAGGGAAAGTAAGTTCTGCACAAAGCTGCAGTCTTGCCTCTCCGGCAGTGAACTGCAGGTATTTCTAGTAGGTTATAGAAAATTCATCCTGTTGCAACAGCTTCTGTGTGTCTCTTGTGGCACAGTAAAGTTGTTTGGAGTCTTAGGTCCTTATGCCTGTTCAAAGACTGCAGCCCTGTGTCGTGCCAGAATTCTTGTTTTGAGAGAGCAACCACTTCAACAGAAAGCTGTGCCATGACTGTTTCCTGACACTGTGTCAGCCAGCAGTAAATCAAACAATCTTCCTTCATGTTGAATTTCCACAAACTTCATGTGATGACATCTTAGCTTGGCATGTTTCCAGCCCCTTATTTCATAATAGCAGGATCCAGGCATAGATAGAAGCATCTCTGAAATTCAGGCCTACCTTGACCATCAGTAAGGCTAGGTCTTGGACATGAAAAGAGAAATGCCTAAACCACATCACTTCATAATGATTCAGATTTAAAATTGCTCTTAAGAACTGTATCAGTAAAATCCTCTTCCTGTTTGGCCAAAATACAGGATGAAGATAAGTGAGGGGAGGGAGGCAGGGGTTGGTATTCAGGAGCTACTGACAAGTTTCTCCAGTGCATTCTTGGCTGCTTTTTGTCGGTTACATTTGCTTATTTATGTTCTCCCATTATCATGTCCATTAAATGGGAAGACACACAGTTCTGAGACATCTGAAAGCCAGACACTGGCATGGATTGCAGTGACTGCAAATTTCAGGGAACTGCCCTTTGTATGACTGTGCAGTCATAACCTGCCGTGGTTTCCCTGGGTGCCTGAGGGGTTCAGCAGACATGGCTTGTCTCTGGAAATCCCCCTGGAGAGCCCCACTGAGAGAAACCTTCCTGCAAGAAGAGAAATGACTCATGATGATATAAGGGACCGCTTCTTCATAAGCACCTTGGGTAGCTGTTTTTTCTACGCACATCACAGATAACCGTGATGTTGGGGTTTTTTTTTTTCCCTATTTCTGACATGGAGTAAGTAGTTCTCCTTACCACTGCGTGGTTATCTCTGCTGCTGTGCACTTGGATATAATCGTCACAGGGAGCTCTAAATAGCTCCAGGTCTGGAGAGCTTCCAGGCTGTGCTGGCAAGGCTGGGTGGGAGGTTTGAGCAGTGAGTGCGGCAGGCATGCCACTGCCTCCCTCCACCTCTGTTCTCCCTTTTTGGTGCCACTCTGTTGTTTCCAGGACCACACCTGGCCTGTCTCCCCATTGCCAGCGGTGTAACTCCTGCCTGTGGTCCTGTCTGGGTTTTGAGGTCTGCTCTAAGCATCTGACAGTCAGCAAAAAAATACAAGAAAGCAGTACAGTGTCTTAGACCCGCAAAGCATTTTTGAGAGCCTCCCATCTTCTCCATGATCAGAAAAGGCTACCTTTGCACAGGCAGCAGGCAGTGTGGCTGTTCTCAAGCCCACTGCTACCTGAGGAGGTGAGACAAGAAGATGTGGCATTTGAAGAAGGCAGCGTTAAGACTTCTGGCATTTGCATGGTGGTGTTGTGTTGCCTCATAAAAAAGCTGTATTTGTTGCCTTCCTTAGCAGGCCAACCCAGACCAATGAGGCAGGCACATACATGAATTGGAAAGGGGATTTTTTGCGTGCCCATCTGACTAAGATGTTAAACTGCTGACAAAAAGAGAATTTATCTGCATTCCTTTTGGATGTCAGCTGTTACCCCCAGAGAGGAGTCAAATGCCTAGAAAAAACACTCATATGTCACCCTGTTTTTCTGAGGGCTGGGAAAGGCAGAGAGGGGAGCGATGGAACATGCCAGGCTTAAAATAGCAGGAAGATAGTAGAAGGAGACTTAGAGTGAAGTGTGGGATGGAAGGTGTGTGCCTCCCCTTCAGAGCAGGGACCGTGCAGGAGGTCTTTCTTCTCCCTCCCCTCCCCAAGCCCCACATTCCTGGGGGCTGAGCAGCCCACATGGGTACCTGCACCCAAGAAACCTCAGGCCTCAGTCCCCCTGGGCTGGCTGCCCATCCGCTGCATCAGGGTGTTGTGTAGGCAAAACTCAGGGGCAGATGCTGAGCTGAAGCTAACGGTGCCACTCCCAACAGCAGAGCCGGGAGTCTGCTTGTAGCAGGCAACGTACACTGCTGGTGTTCCTAGCGATGGCGAGGCATAGGATCATTAGGCCCCAAAGGCCCCTGACTCCTCTGCCCAGCTATGGGAAACTTCCTTACCTCCTACTTCAGAGACATCTCATTACTCCTCTCTTCTGCTCCAGATTTGGCAAGAGCTGTGGGTGCTGTTGACCCTGGGGTGGAGGGGCGATAGCTTGTGCTTTCACAAGAGAGAGGGAATTAACTGAGTAGACTCCAAGTCAGGGGCAGAAAAATCAACTTTCTGGATGCCAGGGAAGAGCTGTGTTTCCTGTTTGCAGCTCTCGGGAATTCTCGATGAAACGAGCAGGGGCAGGAAAATCTGCCTGGGAAGACTTCTGGCATATGAAACCTGAACATGTCTGGAAAAGCCCAGACAGGAGGGGAAATATAAGGTGCTGAAGACCTTGCTTATCCTGGGCCAAACATGGTGTCATTGTATGGAGGCCAAATTGACAGAAACTGCAGAAATGTGCCCGATGTTATAGAGTTTCCTTTACAGCTCTGGCAGAATTCCCCACTCTCTGCAGCAGTAGTCTTGAAACCAGAGAAAATGTTAGGCCCCATCCGCTTTGCCTTCCCATTCAAACCATCTCATAACTCAAACAAAAAGTCCTTGAAAACCGCCTAGCAACTGCCCCCTGAATGTTTCGATGGTGAAAATACGAAACAAAAGTCTTTGTTACCAGCACATTAGGCATTTCACTGAAAACAGTGAATTTTGGAGTAGGCTCTAGGCCTCTGAATATACTTCTTCTGAACTTTTCCTTGGAAAGGAAGCAGACAGGGATTTCCCCAGCTGACTTCTGGAGTGCTGGGCAGCAGAAAGCCCTTGAGTTGGAGGTGAGCCATGCCCTCAGATCATAAGCTCGTTCCCTCTTCTGGGAATGGAGGCTCATTTTCTCTGCACACGAGGTGCCGTGGCTGTGTTTGCTGCAGCTCCAGCAGTGGGAAGGGGAGCAAAAGCTGCACTGAGTTCTGTGGTCCAATTGACTTGTGACTTGGGGGGCTCACAGAAATCCTGTTCTCCTAAAAGTACTTGTTTTTCTTCCCCTCTTCCCACTGAAATACGCACATAAGTGCTTTCTCAGGATACAAACTGGTCTGTGTTAACAGCCCTGGGGCACAATAGCAGTGTGAATTAGTGTGCAGCGATCGGGAGGATGTTCGTATGGTGCTCACATCTAATTTGGTTCCATCCCTGGGTTGCAGCTTTGACACATTCTCATCCTGGAAAAATGCTGCATATAACTAGGACTATTGTTTTAAAATATTCTGTTATTAAGCCTGCAGTGGCTGATTGTTCATATCCTTCTGATTTATAACAGCGATTGGGAAAGTGAAGTATTGTTAGAAATCCCATAGAGATGGCTCACCCTGTAATGCATTGAAGGAATACAAATAGCAGTCAGGATTCATTATGACTCCCGTTCCCTACCCAAATAAATAGTCAGTTTGGAGAGACACAAATAAGGACAATTCCTTCTGTCCAAGCTGAGGTAATTCATGTTAGAAGTGGAGAGAGGTGAGAAGAGTTATCATTATGAGGCATCAGATTTTTACCAAGGGACAGACTGTTTTCTGGCCAGCTGGTAAGGTACAGCTCTGAGGTCAGTCATTCGCTACTAAAAGGTGCAGCACTCAGGGGAAAGCGTTACATGTTGGAGCTTGAGTATTTTTTGGATGTAATACTCATTAATCAAGTGTATATGCACTTCCATTTCCCAAGCTAAAACAATGTGTTTACTGTGTCTTTACTTGTTGCTGCTGTCTATTCAAGTGTTACTTGTTCAGTGAAATGCCCCTTAAAGTAAAGTTATTTAGATGGGTGTCGTTTAAAATTGGGAACAGTAAACATAAAAGTAGATCCCTACCTATACGTTGTTTCTGTAAGAATTTGGGACATCTCAGCACATGCAACCAAATCGCCCGCTGCTTTCCCTGAGGTCAGTGTGGGAGTAGACACTAGCTAGGGACATTAAGACAAGCTGAAAGAACTGCATGGATCGTTATCAGCTCTGCAAATACATGTGCTTTAGGGCCATAAATGTAAATTTGAGGCATCTGTAGATCTGAAGGATTACTTACCTATTTAGTCAGACACTTCAGAACTAGCATCTGAAAGTTCTTTGTGGAGGCCCTGGCGGGTGCCTGCCACTCCGCTGGCTCTGTAACTCCAGTAGGCAGCAAGACAAGGATGTTACAGGCCAAATGTAAATAAATACATCTTGGTGTTTAGCTGAGTTTGGACTGCACACAGTGGGGTTGAAAGGTGTGAGTGCAAAACCAGACAAAAGGTGATGTAATAGTTTTATCAGGTAACAGTCACCATAGCAACCAAACTTTACCATGCATGACAAGTTCCCCAAGTCTTTCCACTGATTCTTTTCCACGCAGCTTCAGTTACAGGAGGTATGTTTAGGACGTCAGCTGCAGTGAACTGTGGCTCCGCAGGGTTCTTTCCCGTGGGACCGTGTGGGATGTTTTCACAGCTATACCTTTTCTTGCATGCAATGTGAAATCAGCCTCGTGTGACTTTATTTACTCGGTTTTTTTAAATTTTCTCTTCCCCTCCAAATACTGCAAACGTTTATTGCATAGGACTTGCTGTCCACACGAGGTTGTGTCCATGCTGGGCACGGTGCTACTGAGCCTTCCCCAGAGCCTCTGGCTGCAGTATCCTTTGGAGCAGACCAGCACCAAGTAGTGCCACACACGTGATAGATAACAGGCCTGGCCTCTGCTGAGTCTGATCTTTTCTTATTTAACTTAAATTACAAGTAAAAACTGGATATTCTTGCTGCTGTTCCTGTTTTCTTTGCAGAATATGGATTTTGACCTTAGACTGTCCTGGGTCTTTCTGACTCCTAAGATAGGCTGTAATCCCAAAAGTTTATATTTGGGGTGGGCGTCTGTGGGCTTTTTAACTGCTAGGGAACAAGATTGCTTAATTTGAAAACGGGGAGTATGTTACTTCAATGAAAGGACACATAAAGAATCCTGGTGGTTCTTCATCAACAAGGCCCCTCTTATAAGCCCTTTTTAATTTGGCCAGTAAGCCAGCGCCGGCAGCGTGTCGGGGAGAGCGGCTGGCTCGGAGTATTTCCCCGCTGACTCTGAAAGCCCTTCTGTTGCCGAGGCCGGGCTGTGAGCCCCGCCGCCTGTGCGGCCCGTGTCTCTGGTTAGAAAATGCTGCCGTTTCCCGGCCGGCCTCGGAACTGCAGGTGCTGGGCCGGGCCTCAGGCGCATCGGCGCGGTCTGGGGCAGAGCTGGGGAAGCTTTCACCGGCGTTAGGCTGCCGGTTCCCCGGGGGCTCGGTGCGCTGCGTATGTGGGAGGTGAAATGCAATTTAGTCACGTAGCGGCACGGCAGCGAAAACAGGCGGGAAAGGCACGTCACTGGAGCATGGAAAGAAGCACCTCCCTACATGTGGAGTAAGGCTCGGCTCTGCAAAAACGCAATTTAAATCTATCTTTGTGTCAGTTTATCCCAGCTCCGTGTCACTCTTATAAAAATCTGATGTCTGTCTGTCTGTGCTACGAGGGTGGGTTGCAGAGGAAGGCTCCTGGGTCTCCACAGCAGCAGCCTTGCGCAAGAGGTGAGGCAGCCCCATGTCTGTGTAGACGCAGGCCGCGGGCAGCCGCCACTGCCGCAGCAGGGAGCTCCCCGGGAAGAAGCACCTGCCCCGTGCCACATGCCCACCTGCAGTGGGAAGTGAAGTGATGTTTAAAGCCAGCTTAGATCCCAAGCTGTAATGCTGATTCCTTTGCAGAACTTGTGTCGTTTGTTTTTTCTTTCCCTCGCGGACATATTTGTAACCTAACAAACAGTACAAGGCACACCTTACTTCCATTTTGGCACCCTTCATGTCATTAGTTTTTCGTTCATAATCATTAAGAAAATACTGGTAAATATATCAGCACTTTAAACCTCGCTGGTGTGCCTTATTTGAAGGAAAAGGAGTACCTTATGAGAGAAAAAGCACGTGCTTTCTCCTGTTTTTCCCTCTTGTGTCTGTACTTACCTCTCCTTAACTTTTTCTGTTTCCCACTGCCACATGGGCTGGACTTGCTGGCTCCTAAAAAGCCCTAGTGATCTACTGTAACACAGATTGTGGTATAAATCACTTGGGTGAAGGTGAGGCACTAGCTGAAATCAGTAGAATTGCTCTGAGGGCGGTGAGTCCCTGGCACAGGCTGCCCAGAGAAGCTGTGGCTGCTCCCTCCCTGGCGGTGTTCAAGGCCAGGCAGGATGGGGCTTTAGACAGCCTGGGTTAGTGGAAGGTGTCTCTGCCCATGGCAGGGGGTTGGACTAGACGGTTCCTTACAACCCAGACCATTTTGTGATTGCATGATACTGTAGTAATTTCAGTAAATTATCTTTAATAGCAATCCTGGTGCGCTATCCTTAATTAAAATTCCGCTATGATTACCATGATGTTTGATTTTCCCTTGGTAGTTTTCACTGCTGTCAGATTTGAGAAATAGTAGGCAAGATGTGCCAGGTATTCTTATTTATTCTTCTACTTACCTATCTTTGTGATTATTTCTTGGTGTGATTTGGTACATACACGCCCGTGACCCACTTGGGGAAGTTTGTTTTCTCTTTTGTCTGCTGCATTTCTGATCCTATATTCTAAAATAGCAAATTGTTTAAAAATCAATCTGTGGAAAAGTTTAATATAAGAAGTACCTCCTCTTTTATGCAAGTAGTACTAAGGCAAGTATTTTCAGCCTGCCAACCCAGCAGAGGACAACCACTCATTCAGTTGCAAGCAAAGTGCTGTTTCTGTTTTGAAAGTAATTTTCTCCCTCCTTTTCTCTGGATCCAGGGAGAAGAAACTGAAAGCTAGAGTGCAAGAGTTAGTGAGTGCTTTAGAAAGACTCACGAAGAGCAGTGAAATCAGACATCAGCAGTCTGCAGAATTTGTTAATGACCTCAAAAGGGCAAACAGGTAAAGGATCTACCAGCGGATGGATGCACCATTGATTTCTTTTGCCGTATTCCGGTACTGCACTGTAATCTTCCCCTTACCTTAATGAGCAGTTTCTCATGAGTTGACTCTTTAAGGTTATAGTTAGGGGCAGGGGAGGTATAAACCTACCATGAAGGGCACTGGAAACTGCATAACTAAGAACAGGATGGGGAAAGAGGTTAATCTTAATTGAGTTCCTAGTGGTTGCATTATTATCAAAACAAATCCTTCTATTTAATCAAATCTATGAAGCTAGTTTGTGTGTCAGCTTGTTTGTTTTTTTTTTTTTTTTAAATTGCTCTCTTTTCTTTGGCTCCAACCTGTTTATTAATAAACTGGCTTAGATGATCACATTTAAATTTTATTGCTCACTCGGTAGATTTTTACGGCATTTGGATGGAGGGCAGCTGCCCTTCTTGCAAGGAGCCTATGGCTCACAATGTAATTCTCATTAATAAATTATACTTGAAAGCCCTTGTGGTGAGGTGAGGAGCAGTGCCCATCTCAAGCTTTCCTACTGAGTCACGGTGGAGGCACCGAAGATACTTAGCAGCTGACAAAATAGCACAAGATGCTGTCCTCTAAGTGTGGCTGTTACTTTTTTTAAATGAAAAATGCAAAATCAATGCTGGATTTTGTAAGCAGATTCTGGCCATTTGATGCTTTTGTAAAGCATTATGTGTAAGGTTGTAGCAGTCTGACTCACAGACAGTGGTACGCAAGATCATCATCAGCAACCTCTATCTGGCTATTGAAACCACCTTTAAATATGTTTTCAGTAACCAGTTTGCTGGTAAAGGTGTGTACTTGCTCAAACAAAAGAGATAAGCATTGATCTGGGTTTGGGTTAATAAGGTTTTGGTTTAAGGCACTAGTAAATTTTAGGAAGATGATCAGGACCCAGATTTTGGAGTTGCCAGAAGGTGAGGTTGTGAGGGGGATTTTTGTAGCCCTTGCTATGAACAAGCCTTTTTTAGTGATCCTGTGTTGCCTTGTATTTCTAACAGCAACTTGGTAGCAGCTTACGAGAAAGCAAAGAAAAAGCATCAAAATAAGCTGAAGAAACTGGAATCACAAATGATGGCCATGGTGGAAAGACACGAAACACAAGTAAGGATGCTCAAACAAAGAATAGCTTTACTAGAAGAGGAGAATTCTAGACCACACACCAATGAAACTTCACTTTAAACGCATCTTTTTCAAAGATGCTTTGTGCCATTACTAATTTCTTTTCTTTTTTTTTTTTTTTGGAGGCTGACTTTTAGATAGCTTCAAACTCTAAAAGCTCTGACTGTCAATGCTGACACACTTAAGCACCTTCTCTGGGATCCCAGAGTGGTGCCATGGGGATAATATAAGTAAGTGTTAACCTTAAGGACTGTTTCATAATGTAAAATGGCAGTGCCTGAATTATCACGCTATAATTATGTATATTGTCTGTGTCGTTATGTCTATATTCATACAGCTTCTTTTCCGTTTTATGTATGACCCATGGGTGACAGTGTCACATTGCAAAGTAATTCATGTTAAGAGGTTTTAATTTGGGTAGTTTGGGGATAATTTGCAAACTTTTGCCAATCGCTGAGCAACCTCTGCATGCAGCTCAGTATTGCACCCTGGAGACTTGCTCTCGTGGTTACATCAACTACATAGGCAGCTGCAGGGTGGGGAGGCAATAGGCTGGCTGGCTTTTTTTGCACTGTGCTTGCAGGACTGTTGCTCACAGTGCAGGTCAGGTAGAAAAACTCTTGGATCTGGGGAAAAAAAAAACACCACAACCGCAAAGCAGCGAAGAAAACCTAGTTGAATTCCTGAGAACTGTCACGGTATAGTTGGTACTGTTCTAAGAGGCTGTGAGCTTCACCATGCCAGAACCCTAGTCTGTGCCAAGGTTGGGTAAGAAATTATAGGAGACCTCCTGGTATCTATATTGCATGGTGTTTGCAATTACTTTTGTGAAATGGTTGTTTTTTCTCGCTACTACCTGGTAGGCAAGGTTTTCTTTAAGAAGCTGGGCCATTTTTGTCACGTGTGTAGTGCTTATAACAGCTTTCTGTGATGAAGAGGTAGGATGTCGTCTTTTTATACTTGTGTTGACCAAAAAAAAGGTACGTATGAGGAATGTACCTGTTTAATATTGACTACATAGGCACAAAACTATAAATGTGTAGGTGTATGGATATAAAGCCACAAACAGAATGTGAATGGTGAAGTCTTCGTACAGCTTCTTAGGTTAGCTTTTCTTACTGCTAACGTTCTCTTCTTACATCACATCATGTTACTGTGTTATCACACTGACCGAATGGAAGATGTAGGCCCATTATGGCAGTGAACACTAAGCCAATCAATCAGGTTGGTTTCTCTGGGGAGCAAAATACAGGAGGCTGCTGTAGCGCTGGTTTACATTCAGAATGTGCTTCTTTTTTGACTGAGAACACTAAACAGCTTCCTTGTTTGTTTTAACACAGCAAACTCAGATCCATTGACCTCATTAGCCCATTGCCGCTACGTGTCTTCTTTCTATTTTTCAGGCTCTGTTTTCAGATGAATCTTGTATCAGTTGTCCAGCCTTTTTATGTTACGTGTCGAGTTGCACCTCAAATTGTATTACCATATTTAGCATTATAACTTCTCTCATTTATTGATCCAATTTCTAGTACTAAGTAAATAGTTTTAGAGGACGTGAACTGGTTTTGTGTACTCCTGGGCCAGGTGAGGCAGCCAAAGTACTTAGGGGAGTCTGTGTTCAGAATACAGTGTTACTGCTAAGTCTTGGTTACACCTGAAACTAGCAGTTGGTGTTCACAACATTCTTATTACTGTAGCCACCGTTTCCTTAGGGTAACAATTCCTGCTTCTCCAGGGTTATAGGCAGTGATGCCCCAGGGACTGGTTCTGATCAGTCCTCTTCCCAAGACATTTGCATTTCTTAATTTATAATGCAAATGGAAATTTTTGCTAACCAGTCTGTGGAGGGAACAGCAGAACCTTCAGTGGTAGCTCATCACACCTGCTTCTGGAGAAACACAAAATTATCAACTGTGTACTGTGGCAAAAATGCAGCTACAGTTTTGTCTTGTACCTGAAACACCCATGTAGACTTGAAGCTGTCTCAACCTGTCCCTGTGAAATACCTTTCACTTAAGGTGACTAGAAACCACTGCTGTGCTGGCTTTCCTCTTAGGCTTGATTTTTTCTGTTTCTTGATAGCTAGAGAAGCTATTAAAAACACAGTCAAGCTTAAGGCATTTGAAATGAATTCGGTCTTTAAAGGAAAAATATGATCAAGGAAAGCCTAAAATACGCCCAGGTTTAAAGGCATAAAAAGCTGGAGTGCCCCTCAGTGCTAATGATTTGCTGGTTCTGCATAAGCTGAATGTTGTTTTACTACATTTACCAATTCTCTTCCCTGCCAGCTGTGCGATAGCAGTGCTTTAGATTAAGTATTAGATCGTCATTAAGTATAAGCCACTGCCACTTTCTTCGAGGCATCAGGCTTATAGATGAAAAAAGCAAGACCTGTGTCACACCGCCTCAGCCATAGCTGTAGTTTTCCAGAGCACCCAGTGTTTTTGCTAAGCAAGCAGCTACTGCTTTGTTTATTGGCATTCTGGAAAAGGACAAAAGGGAAGCAGTGGAGGGATTACCATTACTGTGAAAGCTGTTAAACAATTAGCTGCAGTTATGGGGTGCTCATTAAAATTATGCCAATGCTGAGAATAAATGCCAAAAAAATTAACTCCTTTATGCAACTTTTTGAAGTATCAACACACCAGCCTGTAGATCTGTGCAAATCACCTTGAGTCACAGCAACTTAACTCGCTTGACTCTTGTTGCAGAAATAATACATCTGCAGGACAAGGAAAATAGGTGGTTCTTGCCAACAAAACCGAAGTTGTTCACTCAGTTAATCTTAAGGTGCATTTTTAAAATTCTTTTTAAGTCACCAGAGCACATGAAACTTTGTATTTCACGGTGTGTTCAGAAAAAAAGTACTCTTTTTTTTTCCTAATTAAACGTATAAATCTTCACCAGCTTGAATGTATTGTTAGCTATTGCAAAGCACATGTGACTAAGTTTGCATTAACGTCAGTATTGTTCTACTGGTTTTATTAGGATTCCCTTCTTCTTTACCATACATTGCAATATTAGGAACTTTTCACCTTACTGAATTAGCTTTAAATGTGTTGCTGCTTTTTAGTTCCCTAGCTGCTGTAAAATAGCTATTTTGTGTTTGATATAGAAATGTAAAAACTGCATTTATTTATACAGAGACATTTATAATACTTATTTTACAAATGTTCTTATATTCTGAATAAATTTCTAATGCTGTTTCTTTGCCTCTGGGGTTGCTTTACCGTATCTTGTCATCTCACTGTTGAATGGATCTGCTTAAAGGTACCACAAAGACTTTATCCAAGATAAGTAAGTTATTCAGAGAGTTGGTACTACACTGTCAGGAGAGTTCTGGTAACAGGGGTATGAAGAGTTGTTAAGAACTCACCAGAGGTCCGATCATGGGTTTTCACTGAGCTCAAGAATGCTGGTACTTTCCACAAACCCTCTATAGCTTCAATGAACATTTTATAGAAATGGAAAGGCACATATGAAACTGTTTCCACACATCCAGTTCTTTTAATGATGTTACATGGACAAAATAATTTCATAAATACTTCAAAAGCACTGACTGAAGTTGACATTCTTCCTCTCTCCAGTATATCTATCACCTTTTAATTTTTTCCCCATTGTGTTTGACATGCTTCCTCAGCCGCCCTTAAAATGGACTTTAAAAAATAATACTTTTTTTTTCCTGACACTATACTTAATCAGTGCTGCTGGTTGGCTTAAGGCAACATTTAAACATTCTACAGTGAAAGAATAACGCGCACCAGCAGCACAGACTTTACATTTCACACTAATCAGCAATGCTTATATTCATACTTCAGTACTTCAGTAAGTTTGTGTATAAAGTAATTTAATTTTACAGAGAAAAATTACAGTATTGAAGAAAATGTCCACTTAGTCATAGTCATAGCCTCTTACATGGTGTGCTTCAGTTTCTGAACCAATGAACAGCAGATAAAATCACAATAATCAGTACAACAGTTGTTACAGGTAGTTACAGATTTTATTTAGCAAAATTGAAGGAGTTAAACTAACGCAAACTCTCCTAAAGGTGACATAATGGAAACTGAATAGAATCTGTAACTTTATATGGTTTTAACCCTATCAGTTGTACATACTTTCTACTTAATTAGCACCGATATGCCACCTACATACCAGTGAGGAAAACAGATCAAGTTCTTGAGCTTTAAACAAAGAGGAGGAAGACATAACCCTTCATGCATCAGCCATATCGTAAAAACACTGGCTCCGTTTTCTGCGAGTCGTGCAATGCTGCACAGAGAAGTGTTATCTTTGAGCAGCAATACCTGAGTCAGCCTGGGTCCTGGAACACATACATCAATCTAGCACTATGCCAAAATTAATGAACAAAACCCCACCTTCTTCTGTGGAGCCTGTTTTGCTTTTTAACATTGAAAGTGCCTTGCAAACCCAGCTAAACTGCTCCTCAGGGCTGAAGTACAGCTTCTGCATACTGCAGTGCCATGCAGACATTAGTAGCTACCTAAGGATCCTGTTTTAAGTATAAGCTTGAGAAGTATTTGCTGAGAGCTCTTAATCATGCAGTTTTGCTTTTCGTGCATAACAAGAATATGTACCCGAGCAGTATCACATAAATGGTTCATCTCCCACGTGTAGTAACATTGCTCAAACGTGGTTAAAGAGAATTGCAAAGTGTGTTTTTCTCACAGTGGGAGATATGTTGTAGGGAACTGAGTTTGCAGGATCTCTAGTCTTAAAAAGCTACAAATGCCTTCTTTTAAAATGATTCATGCTCCAGGAGCTGTAATCATTTTCTTCAAGGCACTGAACTGTAACCCATAATGGAAACTAGAAGCTAGTTCTTCTGATGAGCAATATAAATGCTTAACAATGACAAAATGTTAAACAGTGTTTCAGTAAATCCTGTACTGGACCTATTCAAATTTAAACATTTTGTACCCTGTGAAGTTTTGCTAATTACTTAAAAGCAAACTTTCTTTTTTCCCCTCAAGTATTGAAGAAAAAAAAGAAATATTAAAGACACTTTGACTTCCTTCCCAGAAGTATCCCAGAGCTGAGAACAATTTAGAGATGAGTGTTTTTGTAAAGCTGAATCTATACAATAAGCCTATCTTAACCTAACATTTTCAATGAAAAGACAATTTTAAACCCAAGCATTTAATTTTAAGGTATGTACTACTAATCCAGTATACTTCTAATTGTATGACCTTGAGTATGGCCAATGTAATTGCTACATATGTTGTCTTCCTTATAAGTTCACAATTAACTATAAACAGTGAAATGCACACACAGCACAAATCCTACTGCATCTATCAATGCTTATGTACAAGATTAAGAACAGTGCAAATACTAGCATTTAGCCTACTTTCATTCTTGAACTACACTATTGCTATAAATGCATAAGAACAAAACCCTATTATGCAAGAGTAGTGACATTTCCAAGCCTGATTTACTGTAAAAGCACCTTCGGTTTGTAGAAATTTACTGTATCTTAAATAATTTTGGTTGCTTCAACAGCTGAAATATTGTAATAACAAAACCAAACTTAAATTATGACATCATGTGTAAGCACCAGAGTACTTAACATTTACAGTGCAAGACAATTTCTGTAAATAAAGATATTTTAAATCTACAAGAGAGGCTATTCTACCAGTTCTCAGTAATTTTGAGCTCCCTAACACATTTAGAGTATAACACCTCTTAATTTAAAAGATGAAGGCACCTGACTTTACCTCTGGAAGGGAAAAAAAAAAACCCCAACCCAAAACAAAATAAAACTATGTTGCCCAGAATTTATAAAAAAAACACCCAAACAGGTAGCTGAGGATTAAACAGCCCACTGACCCGACAACTGGAGACAGCCAGTCACTCATGGAGCAGCAGTGTCAGCTTGCACCACAGGGTATTACAGCTTGGATTCCTAATGTACACTCTTGCTCTTCACACCAGAATGACCAGTGCCGCTATAAAATGCAAATCAACAAAAGCAACTCTACTACAGTAAGTAAAAGCTGGAAAAAATAACTTCTCATCTGAAATTACAATCTGAGAGCAAGTATGCTAGGAGTAGCCAGACCCAAAGCCTGCCTTGTTTTTAAAAGGAACTGTTAGATTTATAACAGCCACAGGTAGGTGAAGGAAAAACACAGGAAGTATTGTTCACAAATCACCAGATTAAATGAGGGAGGTTGGAGCACAGCACAGAAGTCTGGAACAGTGACTAGGACCAAAGTTTTATTAGAAATTATTTATGCAAGTTTGGTCTAAAGAATTTACATTGTGTTAAAAAAATACTTTGATTGTGCAATAAATAAAGCTATTTCCCCTCTTCTTCCCAGTACCACTGTTTCCAGACTTCAAACAATACAAGACACAGCAACTTCGAAAAGCATGCATGTATGTCAAGGAGTTGAGGTTAATAACATTTCAGCACAGAACATATGTCATTCAGTTAGGCAGATCACTCTTCAGTCCGAGTTCAAAGTTCAGAGCATTCTGTGAGGGAGAGATGCTAAAAATCTCACACTAAAGCAAAGCTTAGGTAGTACTCGAAACTGCAAACTAGGTCTAGATTCCTAACTTCCACACGTTTCTAGGGTGCTTCTTTTGTTGTTGTGGTTAGATGTTTGATTATTCCACAAGTTCTTTAATTTCAAGAACTATGAATGACTATTCATAATCTGGATAACCCCTCACAGGCAAGCATTCTCAAACTGAGCAGTGTTTGTTTTTCAAGTATCTTGACATCAGCTCTCAAGTCTGACATGTGAACAGTTACTTCTTTCTCTGTGTCTAGTTCCCATAAAACAAAACCTCACATAACTAAATTCTAAATTTCATTTGTTATTTTTTCACTGTTTTACAGAAGGTAATGTAAACTCTACTTCTAAACTTAGAAATATACTTAATTATAAAAGGATGGTGAGTTAAGAACATAAACAACAGTAAACAATTGAAAATGTTCACAGTGCAGGGCATGATGCAACCTATAAGGTGGATTCACATGCCACCACACTTAACATTGTTTTAAAAACCTTACTGAGAAAGCAGAAAGCAACGCTAATACAAGAAACAGTACCCTTATACAAAGTAGTAAGTTATTGCATATTTATCACATTTATTTGCAACTCACATTAAGGCTAGATTTACTAAAATCATAACGTGTATAAGCCCCACTTTGGGTTGCTTGAGGAAGCAACCAATTTCTCTTACAGTGAACCAGCCTTTCACTAAGAACTGAAAAAAATGACCCAGTGAACATAGAAGGTAGCCAGCATCTCCTATTCATAGGACACACTTGCTTCATTCTGAAGACTTCCTCTGTCTGGGACACTTATTTCCCAAACAGTTGGCAGAAACTCCAAGTTCACTGTTTCATCAACATCCCCATTATTTCACAGAGCACTAAATGAAATACAAGTATAACTTATCTAAAAAGTAACTTACTTATTAAAGATTTCCACAGCCTGGTATTTAATCATGCCTTAGGAGAGTCCTGTTAACTCCACAGGCAGTAGCAGCCTCAGGATACGAATACAAACTTCTGCCTCACCATGAGTAAAGGCACTTTTGCTGGGAAATCAGCAACTTGCACTAAAGAAATAACTAAAGATTAGTTTTCACCAGAAGCTGAACAACATCTCCAGCAGTATCCCACCATCTCAATTACTGTTCTTCGCCATTTACTATTTTGAACAGCCTTTGGATATCTTTTTTAAAGTATATTTTTTAAAACAAAGTGAGACAAAGCTAGATTGAGCTATTTCACAATTTGGTCTTGAAAGACAAGGCCCTCAGGGAGCCTTGTCCTCCAGAAGGAGGAAGTGCTGCAGTCTGTTTCTTCTGCTGACTGATACAGAAGTCCAGCATTGCTATTGCCAGGACTATTACAGCATTAGAGTCTCAAATCACCTGGTGCCAGGCAGGTAAATAAACCAGGAGATAATTCTAAAGCTATTTCTGAGGAAAATCATTAGGTAACAAATCAGGTAGGGTTGATGAAGTAGGGTGGTTGAAGGAAGACTAGGATTTTGGTTTTGGATGACACACGAGTTGCATAAAAACTCAGTGCATAAGCACACGTGGTGATGAGACGAGGGCGAAGTTAATTCAACCTGTGAAGTTACCAATTCTATTTTAGGGAAAAGTCCATTTTTAGCTATGGGACAACAAGCTGCTGTGACAAATTACTTCAGTGCATTTCTCTCAACTGCAAAGCACGTGTTCAAAAACTTGAATCATGAAGGCGATTTAACAGTTTGTCACCTCAATTCTGTTGTGTTCCCCCCCAATCTTTGATATTTTCACTAAGAAAGCATTGTAGCTGAAAATGACTGAGGCTACATTATTTAAATGCTAATTGCAAGTGCAATTCATACTACTGGATATATACAGAGCATACACTACACAAGAGATCTGAGGACAACAGCACAGAATACAATACTGGACACCCTTAGAATACTTATTGCAAGCCTGATTAAGCCATTTAGTGTCATACAATGACTCTATTATCCATGCACCTGCCTTCCTCCTCAGTGAGATCTACAGAGGCCTATTTACATTCAGTATAAATTCTACACAAGTAACCTCCCACAGACAAAAGTTTAAGCTTTTCTTTTTTGCAAGCAGCTGCAAGTGGGATAACACAAAACTGCAACTTCTTACCCAGCTGGGGACAGTGCATAAGAGTTGAAGCTAGACACTCCAAATGGCTAAGTTCTACCCAGTCTGTGTATCCTTGATGAAGACAGAGGCAGAGTAGGTACAAGAAGTTAACATGCTATACATATGACTCCAAGTACTACTGATCACCAGCCAAAAGAAACTATCAGTGTGAAGGAGGGAAGGTATTTTGGGCAAGCAACCAGGACAGAGGAAGGATGACAGGCTGAGGCTAGGTTTGAAATGTGCAACTTGGTTTCAAAATGACCAGGACAAGGAGTCCTCTGAGTATCAGTTTCATTGCCACTGCAGTAATATTGCAATGTACTACACAATAATGACTAAAAAATCCAATAATTTACATCTAAGCAATTAAAATTCAGCAAGCTAAAAAGTCAATGACAACCTACACAACACACAGCAATTAAAAAATAATAAAAAAAAAATAAAAAGAATGCCCTCTAATGCACAGCCAGGAACAAATGAACTGAATGCTGGAAAGGTACTTTTGTGGACAAAGGCTATACTGCTTTTAAAGTGCAACACTTGACTATGCCATTCTCATACTGCAAAGAAGAAACCCTTCCAAACCACCAGTCAGTCCCTGCATTGCATTTAAAAACAAACAAATAAAACCAAAAAACTCCTGAGAAAGAGTAAGGCTAGATAAGAAACCTCCTCAATTGCAACAGGCAAGTCTGATTTTTGTTCTTATTAAGTTTGCTATCAGAGGTCAAAACTTTTCATTATGGCATCATGGTCAAACTTGAAACTCAAGAAAGCTCTTGATGAGAAAGCAAATTTGTAATGGCCATTGCATGCCACAGAATGTCCCTCCACATTTTCTGGCAGTGGGTTTTCACTGGAGGGACACACGTCATGTGCTGCATCTGCTTAAAGAGGAAAAAAAAAAAAAGCATGAAACAAATTTTAAAGTTATCAGTAGGAGTATCAATAACAATACAAAGTCATACCTCAAGTGTATATTATCATTTATGACAAAAGCTGTATGTCTGGTCTTAAATAGAAGAAAGTAACTCAGACACATTTACAAGTCATCTAGCAGCTAGAACAAGTCCTGAAAGCCACGGCAATCAGGGGACACTTTTAATAGCTAGTTTTACCCCTCCAGGTGCTGTTTTGAGAGTCATTTCTTAGTAAGAAGGAAAAAAATACAGCCCTATAATCTGGGCAGTGTGTAAAGAACTGCACGCACCCTCCAGAACAGTCCATTATCAGTATCAACTACAGCTTATTACTAGCAGGACAGAAGCCTGGAACCAACACTGGATTACCAGCATTGTGGTGACCCAGATGGTATTTTCCTAAACCATCTTTCAGTTACTTTTTACTTAGCCACCTGGTGTAATATGACAGTCCTAATAATTGTGAAGACCTGCAAAACCAACATGAAGCAGCATGAAATTAAGTCAACAATAATAATACCCCCCCCCCCCCGCCTTAAAAAATATGGCTTGATAACACTTGGTAGCTTAGCATACAAGGAAAAACCTTATATCGTCATTATTCAGGTGCTTTCATCCCGTAATACGGGACAACAGATGAAGAATCAAGCTACACTTACCTGTTTCAAAGTTATCTTGAAGTCTTCTTGGATTAAGCTTCTTTTCACATTTCTGGTTAAGAGAATGACCATAAATTACACAGTTCATAAAGAAACAACATTCTATTTCTTAGCTTAAGCATCAGCTAAAAGACATGCTGGTTTTATTTGTTTTGACACACTTCCTGAGATGAATTATTTTACTTTAACTCAGCATGAATTCTGTCATGTCACTTTAGTAAGCATGGTTCAAGTCCACAAAGAAACATGCAACTTTTTCAGGCTGTTAGGGAAAACTTGAGTGTTTTCTAAATGTTTTAAGCTGGAAAGGTCTTGCATACAATGGTGTGGAATCAAAGTTGCACATGCATAAGCTCATTCTTCAATTGGCTTGTCCCAAAAACCAAGTGGAATGTATCTGCAAATTTGCTGCCAGTGCCAATTGCTGTGCATCAGAGACACAAACCAAACTATTCAGGGAAGAGTTAAGTTTAGCCCCAGGCATGCTGCTGCAAGTGTACAAATACAGAGGAAGTATGGCTCTTTGTGCCAATTAAGAGTCCCCTGGCCTCCAAACTGCATTAGAAAATTATCAGTGGTACATGAAATATTTAAATCTCAAAGGACTGGCAATCATGAAAATGCAAATGAGACACCGGAGAAGTATTTAGCAAAGTCTGTAAAAAGCATGGGGTATTAATAGTTCCACTTGTTTCCATCAAGATCCTACAGATTCCTGTTAGGTTTTTTCTATACAACCAAATTTTTGGCCAGTCAATTATTTCACTTTTCTTTCTTGGACTCTCAGGCCCAAACACAACTAGCCATTTCTTGCTACAGTGAGGATTTTACAGGACAAGAGTTTATGGTTTCTCCATTTCTACACAAAAAACAGATAGAAGGTAATAACCACAAGCCAGAATGGGGAAAAAATACAGCTTACAGACTGTAAACAAGAAAACCTAAAGCCTGCACAACCCAGCTGAGCTGCATGGAGAACTGGGGCTCTCTGCAGCGTGGGAGTCAACAAAGTAAAGCTGGAGAACCATAAAGAATGGTGGGGGCAGGAGGAAATACAAAAGACATATTAAAGGAACTGAGATCTCTCAGTGACCCTTCTCTCAGCCAGCTGAACTGTGTAGACAATTGATTACTGGAAGGAAAAGGTAATAAACCAAGAATGCCATGCTAGAATTTACAAATTGCTGCAGTTCTACTCGATGATTTGTATCTGATGTTTTGCATAAACAAACCCTCCATGCTCACAACAGTATATCATACAGTAGGCTATTACCTGACAGGAATCTGTAAAGATGCAGGATTCTCTAGTGAAACAGCTCTCAAATTTTTAACTGCAAAGACTCACTTCCAAAACGCAAACTTTGCAGTGTAGAATGCTTGACTACAGAAGTATATACATTTAAGTAAGAAATGTCATAGTTCAACAAATGCATACCAAATATTTTGTTCAAACATACTTTTGATACATATGCACTCTTAGCAGGAAGGACATTGCCCTGGATGTTTGTTAAGCATTGCTGGAACCTGTTAATGAGACAGCCACTGCATGTTTCTTACCACGGTATTGTTTTGCTTAGCTGCTTGACTGTTAACTCCATTTGTTCGCTTCTTTTGGCTGCAAATGTCTTGGTACTGCTTTCTGGCATTGTTTTTCATGCTCTGACTCTGCTAGTAAGAGTAAATGTAGTAAAACACAGTAAAAAGAGTTTAAATGGCAATGTTAAACATCATAGCACTGACACTTCCCACTTGCTGGTTAAAATCCTCCTCAAAACATGTAAACAGCATCTTCTGTAGACAAACTGAAGCATGCTGAGACTAACCAAGTATGCGCTTAGGTTACAGAGTCATCAGCTATTGCACTAATTACAGACACTACTACACCAAAAATTCAGTTCAGTGAGTTCCTGTATGATGCACTGATGTACTCCACTGTATACACACCAGTGGTAGACAGTATTTCAAAATGGTACATGGAGGACACCAAAACAGGGGGTATACACAAAACACCACAACTAATACCTGATACTCACCACCTAATGTCATATAGATCCAAGAATACAGATTATGGGGAGTTTCTCATGTTTTTATTTTTGCATGCTATGCTGATAAAAGTCAGCATTTTCATTCCAGAGAGGGACCTTTATGAATAAAAACATCTTATAAACAGCCCAAATACACATGTTTCTCTAAGAGCCATCCTACCTTTAATTTCAAAGCTTCTACCATCTCAGGCTTCTGTGGCTGTTTTGGCCTCACGCACTGCTCTCCTGAACAGCCATCTGTAACCACCTGCTGACTGCAGCGAAGTTTGGATCTAGTGAAGGAAAACAATCAAGAGTTTACAACACAACTTCAAGCCTATTAATAGCAGAAGAGAAATATGAAAGAATTTTCTGCATTTTTGAGAACAAGCTGGAAGAAAAGTTTCATTAACTTATCATGGAAACCATAGCAATGCCCCCTGCATTCACCAAACATGGGTTTGCCTGCTGGCAGGAAACCTGTGTTCTGCTGTTCTGCACAGGCAGCAAGCTAGGGTCATGTTAGCATTTCCCCTCTTGTCAGTACTGATGCTGACCTGACTGGAATTACTGGAACACAGCCTTCTCTTCGTGAGTGTAAGTTTTAAAGTTTGCTCTACTGCTTTTACCTCAGCTGAATCAAAATCCAGCAGCACTTGTTCCACTACTGACTGCCACAGGTTTTATCTATCTAGCTACTTCTAATAGTAAAGTAGGACTGTGAAGTAGAGAGCCCCATTCTTCCCCTGTGGAAGTGCCAAAAGCATCAGACTTGAGGCACTGAAAGTTACCTCTTTGTTTTAGCTTCTGGTTTTTGGATTCCCATAGACAAGAATCAAGAAATTAACTCAGTTCTTAAGAGAGAATTTGCTAAAAGAGAAGCATATCATAATGTTAAATAACTTATCATCATATTTACAGGTCTATGACCCATTCTATTGCTGGAACACAAATACTCCAATAAAAGACAAGCAGCTTTATATGACCAGTGTTTTATAGAACGATATGAGGCGTTAAACTGACCTGGTTCTTACCTAGCTTTTTCCAAGTTGAACTTAGAGGCTGCGCTCCCTGTAGACAAAAGTCCATTGTCACTATCTGAGGAAGCTCCATTCTTTCGAGAAATCCATTCTCTTAATGGCCTGTAAGCAAGATGTGCAAAGAGATCTGCTTACTAAAACAAATCTAAAGAAATTAAAGTTGTCTGAAAGGCACAGGCCTGGCCTTTACCTTATCTCAAACATACCTGATGAAGGGAATTGCCATAAAAAATTTGTTAGGCGCCAAACCCAGCTTGGACTTTGGGGTCATGTCATTTCTGTGGCATGGTAACTTGTCGATGGAAAACCACTCAATATTCTAGAAAAACAAAAAATAAAATACCTACTACTGTAGCCCTACATGTTTGTACCATTATGTATCAACCACAAATAATTCCCTTAATTAAGAAATTACAATGGAAGACTTCAACAGACCACAACAGGGTTTTTCACAAAAGGCTAATTAACAATGGGGTCATTCTTCTGACTGTACCTACAGAGTAACAGATGGTACAGCACACACTCATTACCAGATGTGGCACCTAAAATAGGAAAGATACTATACGGCAACTAAATTCTGAATAAAGGTTTTAAAAGCCAACTAACCACTGCACATTGAAAGCCATAAAGTAGAGGCTTTTTATAACTTTCAAAGCTGCTACTATTCTTGCTGTTTTCATTTAAAGTCAAAACTAGACCAGAAGTTACAAACGGAACAGGTTTTCACTCTAGTGCTACAAGGAACACAAAAATGGCATGCCTGATCGTATTAAATCAGATGACAACAGTGCTTCAGTAGGGAGACAAAAATCTGCCATTTTAACAACTCTCCATCACCCCCA
The DNA here is from genome assembly GCF_964237585.1 of Gallinula chloropus. Taxonomy (NCBI): domain Eukaryota; kingdom Metazoa; phylum Chordata; class Aves; order Gruiformes; family Rallidae; genus Gallinula; species Gallinula chloropus. The sequence goes on from NC_140089.1 coordinate 25,694,634, forward strand.
CACAGATGGTGACTGTTACACAAAGGGTGTGTGTGGGGGGTATTTTCTGCACGTTTTTAATATCCTCAAAATTAATCCTCTTTTACTTAGTATTTTGAAAAACAGGTCTCAAACAAGAAATTAAGAGACTCCAGTCCTCTCAACTACGAGAAGGCCAGATGCCCTGTTCAGTGTCACCATCTGCATAAAAATATGGGGATATCTGTTTTAAGCTGAATTGCAAGACAAGGAAGATATTCAAACTGCAAAGATTGTAGGTATCAGGAAAAAGTTTCCAACAAGTTTACTACCTGAGTCTTTGCTTCTGCCTTTCACAATACCTTTTAAAAACCTAACTGCACACAAGTCATCCAAGATAGTTCCTATTTTGTGTCCTCTTCCCTCTTCACCCTTAAAATATACTAAGCTGCAATGGTATTAGCCATGAAAGAAACACAATCCTCAGTTTCTCCTGATATGCACACTTTTGTGTATCACCAATTAATAATTACATCTTCAGAAGAATGTATATATGCAGCTATAAATAGGAATAACTTGAAATTAACACCTACACCACAAGAGAAAAGAAGGGGAGAATTCTAGTATGACAGAACATTCTAATGTTGTTTTCATGATAGATGGAGATTTCAGGCAGATGGCAAGAATTAGTCGAGTTGCAAGAAGCTGACAAGACCCTACAGTGCAGATACGGGATTTCAGGTGACATTTGTACCTAGTATTTCAGGTATTCATCATGCTTGGTAGGTTTCATTATTTTACAGACCATTAACTTTAAAAATCAAGCTCCACAACAAGGTTCCTGTATATTCGAACAAGGTAATACATACTCGAATTTCCCTTCTAGTTTTGGGGTTGAATTTTGTGTTCTTGGGAACTCCTGGAATGATATACAGCCGTGCTAATTGATCATTAATTCGCTGCTCAATATACTGTTCTTTGCAGATATAATCTTTTATGTCAAAGCCAGTTTCTTCAAACACCTGAGAAACACAGAGATGAAATCATTGTGTGCAATCAGGTGCATCCTTTCAGAATCTATTATCACACAGAAAGGAATGACTATTTTTCAGATCTATCCAAGAAAGCAAGCCACTGCTCGGAAAAACAAGCCTTTACACATAGATATATCCTCAATAATTAAAAAAGATCTTATGTGCTTGACATTTCTCTAAGGCAGATATACCTGTAATAAAAGTTGAAACAACTCTATTACACTTTCACGTAGCAACCTGTTAATATAGATAGGAAGTCCCTTTGCTGGTTCTTCATGCTGCTGGATACAGGACATCTTAATCACAGCAAAAACTACTATTTGGGGAGTAAACCCATCTTCAAATTCTAGCAAGGTTTACTGCCACCTCAAATTTTCTTCTCTTTCAACAATCCTCCTACTACTTCATGAACTTTACCCCCAACACATATTGTAATCTTTATGTTCATACCAAAACTCAGCAGCAGAGTGGCAAAACTTTGACTACAAAATTCAAACTGCATATTTGGAATAACAAACAAATTAGAACTGCACTGTCAGCTACTCTAAAGGGGAGAAAAAAAAAAAAAAGTCTTGTACCTGCTGCAGATTGCTAGAAAGACAATGACACTTTAAAAGAACATCATCATTGCATGTTTTATGGTCTTGCAGTGAAGTATGATAGATTCGCGGACCGGTTTGAGTTGCAAGGGATCTTTCAAAGGTCATCCAGCCCAAACACCCTGCCATGGGCAGGGACATCTTTCACTAGATCAGTTTGCTCAGATCCTCACTGAAATATTTACTTTTGACAACACTCCCAGATATAAAAGATTTATAATATAAAAAGATTAATGTCAAAGACACCTAATAGCTTAAATCAGATCATGGTTCTAATCTTGCTAAGTAAATCTTCATTTTTAGAAACTTCTGAGTCTTCAAAGTCTCCACAGGAAATACAAGTACTCAGAAAACATGCAGGATTGATACCACTGTCCAAAAATATTTCTGCCCAGTGGAACATGCATGTGAACAATCACTCCTAGAACTGGATATTAACCCCAGGGCTATTAAGGCCCACAGCCAATAATCCAAGGAAGAAGTCCTCGGTTAAGTTTTTTTAAGATGAGATTTAGAATTAAAAAGAAGGACAGGATCTTCAGTAAAAACTCTCTCAACTCCAATCTCCTGTGGGTACATGAAATAAAATACAGAACCAAATAACTGCATATGAATTAATAATAGGAAATTCTCAAAATATGATATGCAAAATACATCTCCCCTATGAGGGCAGACTGAGTGAACTGGGGCAATTCAGCCTTGAGAAAAGGAGACTGAGAGGGAATCTTATTGTTTATAAATATCTGAAGTGTGGGACACAGAGGGAATCAGCCAGCCTCTTTTCAGTGGTCTGTGGAGACAGGACAAGGGGCAATGGCTGCAAGTTGGAGCACAGGAAGTTCTGCACCAACATGCACAAGAGCTTTTTCCCGGTGAGGGTGACAGAGCCCTGGGACAGGCTGCCCAGGGGGGTTGTGGAGTCTCCATCTCTGGAGATATTCAAGACCCATCTGGACCTGTCCTAGGGAACCTGCTTTGGCAGGGGGGTTGCACTCAATGATCTCTGGAGGTCCCTTCTAACCCCTGCAACTCTGTAATTCTGTGATCAGCAAGAAGGGTTATAAATTTGGTTTTTGAAAATGCAGAGGAAATGAAACAATCCAAAAAAAAAAAACCCAAAAAAACCAGCCCACAGCTGCCACATCAGGCCCTCAGTCTTCCTCCAATTACAAATGTTAACACAGTGTTGTCTGACACAGAATAGCTCTCCCACCACCCTGGGTGAGCTGCCCTGGCCATGTCCTGTCCCAGCTTCTTGGGTGCCCCCCTGCCTTCTCACTGGCAGAGAAGTATGAGAAGCTGAAAAGTCCTTGACTGCTGGGGACCTAAAACATCAGCATGTTGGCTTCTAAGTGAATTTGTTCTAGAAACTCCTTTTACCATCCAGTTATATGGTTTTGCCCTCATCCACTTCTGAAATACTACTAAATTGTGTAGACACTGCCCAGCAAAGACATCTTCAATTAAACCTTAGACAGATTAAGTTTACAGTTTTAAATCTGTGCTGACTCCAGAAAAAGCAAAGACATCCCAACTCCTGTCCACAGGTAAGCCTTGAGGAATTTGCCAGTTTATCTACAATGACAATTTACTCTGATGGAAAAAAAGGCATAGTAACAGTGTGTTCACTAGTATAACGTCTAAATCAATTCTCCAAATTAAAAGACACCATCAAAAGATTTTTCTTTTCCCAGTATGCACTTCAATGCTTTTGTCAATATAACCATTGTTAGCATAAAGAGGAAGGTGTACTGCACATCATTCCTTGCTGAAGCTGTTACATCTAGTTCATCCTGTCCACTCTGTTGTAGTCAGTGTTTTTATGCCCTCCTCTCGCCTCAGTTCAGTCCTTTAGACAGAACTTATACTAGTCAGGTGCTTTTAAGGTTAGCTGAAGTTTAGCCACGAGGATGCTGTGAGACATGGTGTCAAATGCTCTACTGAGGTCAAGGTAGACCACGTCTATCCACTTGGTTATATCCTCATAAAAGGCTATCAGATTAGTCAAACATGAATCTTCCCCTTAGTGAAACCATGTTGACTGCTCCTAACACCCCCCTTATCCTTGATGTACCAAGAGACAGCATCAAGCGTAAGTCTTTCCGCCACCTTTCCAGGGATGGAGGTGAGGCTGACCAGTCTGCAGTTACTTGGGTCCTCCTACTTGCTCTTTTTGAAGACTGGAGTAACATTTGCTTTCCTCCAGTCCTCAGGCACCTCTCCCATTTCCCAGGATTTAGCAGAGATGAGGGATAGTGGCCTAGCACTGACTTCTGCCAGCTCCCTAAGCACCCTCAGGTGCATCCCATCAGAACCCATGGATTTATGGATGTCCAGATGGCTTAATTCATCCCTGACCCAATACTCATCAACTGAGGCAGACTCATCGTTCATCCTGACTTCCTCTGGGGCTTCAGCCATGTGGGGCTCTTGCAAACAGTCTCCAGCAGCGTAGACAGAGGCAAAGGCGGCATTCAGTAACTCCTCCTTCTTACTGTCCTCTGTCACCAGGGCACCCACCTCATTCAGCAGAGGGCCTACACTGCCTCTAGCGTTAGTTTTATCTGCAGTGTATCTGAAGACGCAATTTCTCTTGTCCTTGGCCTCCCTGTCAAGACTTAATCCCAAAGAGGCCTTAGCTTTCCTAGTTTCCACCCTACATGCCCTGACATGAGTTTTATATCCCTCCCAAGTGGCCATCCCCTCCTTCCATGACCTGTAGACTCTCTTCTTCCATTTAAGTTTGCCCAGCAGTCCCGTTTACCCATGCAGGTCTTTTGTCTCCCTTTCTTGACTTCTTTCCCATTAGGATGCTCTAATTTTGAGCTTAGAAGAAGTGGTCCTTGAATATGGACCAACTATCTTGGGCTTCCAGTACCCTGTCTCACAGGATTTCCCCCAGTGATTGGTCTCTTCAAGCAAAGTTGGCCCTGCTGAAGTCCAGGGTTACAGTTTTACTTGATATTCTCTTCCTACTGCATAATATCTTGAACTTCATCATCTCAAGGTTGCTGCAGCCTTGTCTACCTTCAACCTTCACCTCTTCAACTGGTCTCTCCTTGTTAGTAAGTACAAGATCCACCAGTTCACCTCTCCTAGTAGGCTCATCCACCACTTGCATTAGGAAGTTATTGCCAATGCACTGGAGGAACCTCCTGGACTGGGCAGCTGGCTGTGCCAGTCTTCCAGCAAATATCTTGGTAACTAAAATCCCCCACAAGAACCAGGGCCTGCGATTGCAAGGCTACCTGTAGAAGGCCTTATCAACTTCCTCCTCTTGATCAGGCAGCCTGTAGTCAACACCCACAACAGTATCACCCATGCTAGCCTGTTCTTTAACTCTCACCCACAAACTCTCAACTCGTTCTTTGTCCGCCCCTGGACAGAAGTCAATACATTCTAGTTGCTCTTTCACAGAAAAAAGCAACTCCACCTCCTTTTCTTGTTGGCCTGTCTTTCCTAAAAAGGACACAGCTACCCATGGCCACAGTCCAGTCATGAGTTGTCCCACCAAGTCTCTGTAATTGCAACTAGGTCATAACCCCTTGACTGCACCCAGGTTTCCAACTCCTCCTGTGTATTCCCCATAGTGCATGCACTGGTGTACAGGCGTTCCAGGCAGCGAGCTGAGCACACCCTTTCTTCTTTAGGGGAGTGTGAGTTATCTCACATAACGATTCAGTCCAATAATTTTACTACTTTCCCTCATCTCACTTTTCCCACCTTAAAGACTCTGGATGTGTTACGTTACATGACCATTGGGTTTATATCAGTAATTCTTTTACACGGTATTTTTAATATGCAGCTTCAGTACATGTCCAGGTCTCCAGCAGGAATAAGTCTAATGGGTTATTTTATTTTACAGCTTTTATTTTATACATGCATCACTGAAAAAAGTTCTTCACAATTTTTACATAATCTTTTACATAGTTTGTGGGTTTTGGAGATTGTCAGATATCCCGGTCACTAAAAATAATATTTCAGCAGAGAAATTTAAAAATCATTATTCAGTGTCATTGAACAATATCCATTTATTTGTAGGTACTATTTTTGCAATAGCTTGTTAAATTAAGAGAATACTATTCTTAAATTACATAACCACACCCTTCATTACCACTCTGGAACTAAGAAAAACACCAAAAGCTACAGCAGAAGACACTTGCAAATAAAGACTATTTAGTTACCTAAGTTCAATAAAGAGATACCTAAGTAAAATGTCTTTTCATATAATGCATATATCCTGCTCTCAGCAAAATTTAACTTCTTAGGTTAAATTTACATTAATCAAATGTAACTTACCTCTCTAGCAGCACAGTCATGAGGTGCCTCTTCTTTATTTACTTTCCCTTTAGGAAATCCCCAACCAGACTTTGCTAAATAGCCCTGAACCAAAAGAACCTGAAAAAAAAAAAAAAAAAAAAAAGAGAATGCAACTGTCAAACACCCACTATACTAACCCATTTGTATTAAATGTTGTCCCTTCACTGTCCCTTCTTTCTACAAAAAAATACTTTGGCCTGGAGGAAGGAACCTGTTAGGCTTTCTGTGTTCTAGCTAGAACTGTGAATTTTTTAATGGGATCATTACAATAATAATAATAATAATTTTAATATCAATTTAAATAATAATTTTCATAATAATTTTCATAATAACAGTAATGGTATCATTATAATAATATAATGGGATCAACCTAGAATAATTAAAAAAAACCCTAAAAAACCAATAAAACCCAACCAAACTGAGCAGGAAAGCAAGCAGAATTGTGTTCACTACCTCCCACTATATTTCTGTACACCCTCAACGGTGTCAATAATTGTCAAGTCTTTGTGAATCTGAAGCACTTTTTTCATTTCTCCTGATGAAAAATGTAAACAAAAAGTTTACCTCTACCAGCATGTCACCCTTTCTTCCAGCCCTTCCAAATTATTTCTGTACTTACATTTTCAAGTGTTTCATCAAGAATAATTGCACCATATGTTGGTACTCCCATTTTGTATTCTTTCCACTCCTCTAAAACCTTTTGTACATCTTCACCTTGAGGCAGTAAAAAAGGGCAGTGACTGAAGAGTAAAGCAGCATATTAAGGCCAATAACCATAAGCAACCATTTTCAAATCACACAGACATACATACAAGAGATACACATTCAACACTTAGGATAACCACATTCCCTCCCCTAGGTGCTATCAAGATATATTCTCTAAGAAGTAAAAAAAAAACCAACCCACTACTACAAAGTATCCAGGTAACAGTTACTTTGAATGTGTATTATTCTTAAACACATTTTTTCAATTTGAAGTGAGACAGACAAAAATACAGTTTAATCTCCTGCTTGAAGCAAGCAGAGATTAAGTTTTCCCACAACCACTATTACAATACAGTACAGAATCTGTACTTAAGTATCTCGCATGCATAAGATTTCTTTTCAATAGCACCAGGTTAGAGATCTAAATTCTAATATATGTTACCAAAATTCACCACACTGGGAATACAGGAGTAGCCTGTATAACTAAAATTATAAAAGCAAATCTGCATGTCCTTAAAAAAAAAGCATTAACATTACATATAGAATTACACTACCAATTGAGAATATTCCATAGCAAAGTACTTAAAAGAACAACTCTTCAGCAGAGACAGTATTTCTGGCATCTGTAAGCTGGACAGGGCCAGAGGTAATAAACAAATACTGCATTTTTCCTTCAATGCCTAACATTACTGGAATAATTGCTCGTCTAAACATACATTTATAGTTAAATAATATATCAAATTTTAAAATAGCAGCATAATATTAAGCAGCAGAAAGTTATCATACTTTCACAGTTTATTAGCGTAAGAGCTATTTCAAAGTATATCTGTTATCAAACTAACAGTTGGGTACATTGTGTAGTCAATTGTGGGCCAGGTAACATTATTATGGAAGTCAGAAGCAATACTCCAATCCCACATCATGACAATAGGGGAGAAGGTTAAAACCTATAACACTGGACGAAATCAACAAGCTTTTCTCTAACAAGGATTAGCATATGTTCCAGCAGCTCTTATAAGCAATGAAGAAAAGAGGCCAACATGAATTCACTTAAAAATGCATCTTCTCCCCTACCAACAAAACTGTTTCAAGCAGTGTTTCCAACAGGTACATACCACTGCCCATGAGGGGAACACTTACCACCGTCAGCTACATTAACATTTACATCATCTTTTACCTGCAGAGCGATTATATTGAGACAAAACACCATGAAGAACTCCAACAGCTCATCTCTGAAACCCACTTAGTCTGCCAAAGTGCAACCAGGAGAATACATCCTCGAAGATCGGAGTGTCCCGTTTCCCGTAGATCTTTAGCAGTCTGAGAAACACCTCTTTTATGGATGCCACAAAATTATAGAAGGCATAAACAAAGAGAAGTCACACAATTGGGAATACTAACTTTTAATCACTAACACATGAACTGCTGTAAGTGTGAAAGTCGTTAACAATATTCAGTTTGCACTTAGAAAACAATCACAGTAAGAAAAAGGATATCAGCTTTAGCGAAATCTCTTATCCCACACTGAGGTAATCCTGGTGTGTTCTGCATATAGAAATCCAAGTAAAACCAGTGGGCAAGTTCAATCTGAAAACATGCTCTAATTGCATTATCTCTCTCCTCACTCGGAATGTGCAGAATAAATCGGCTGCCAGGAAAGAAAAAAAGAGATGATGATTGGCCAAATCTGACAATTTAAACAAATCTAACAACAAATATTCACTGCAACAGTGGAATTCCTGATCCAATAGCACAGAGCAAGAAACCACCAGACCTTCCTCATGGTCTGGGCAGCAAAACATTTTCAGACATCTTCAAGTCAAGAAGGAAACACCCTCAAGTACACATTGAGCCTGCGGGGTTTGGCTTTTTTAATGTCAAAAAAGAAGAAATAGATACACTATGATCCCATTATGGAATTAAAAACTTAATTCAGTGGCTGAGTGCTACAGTTGCTATGAAATAGCCAAGCTTCACCCTCAGCAAAATACATGATCATACAGACACTGCAAGTGAAACTTTGCAAAAGCAACATTAGGTCACACACCCAGTGTAAAAGCATAATCCAGACCCTCTCAGAAATTCAGGTGTGTCAAAACTGAATTGCTTCAAGTGATTGCAGACAAAAAAGATAAAATTGGTGCCTTGGCCCAGTGAACTACACAATCACTCAGTATTTGCCAATTTAACAATAAAATTTATTATGACAAAAAAGAAATCAAGCCTCCTCAACAGCACCTAAAAGAAACAACTTGGAAGCTTTAACTCTATTTTTAACAGCAAAAATAAAATAATGGATGCAGTAAAGGTTACCCAGAAGTACCTCACAGATTTTTTTATCAAGCTCAACAAAAATAAACAAGAGCCACCACACCCTCCCTTCAAGACAGAGAAAATTAGTATACTCCTAAGGTGCCTTTGGAGTGAGCAACAGGCATGAGAACTACCTGCAGGCATTAAAACATCATTGGCTGCACCAAACAGTGTAATTGTTATTTAGACTGAATTAGCTGGAAGTGATGTGAGGATTTGCAGAGGAGCCTCTGAGTAGCCTCTGTGTGGAACCTCCCTGAGCCTCTGCCGAGGCAGGAGCCCCTTTGAGGCATCTATAAAGAAAGTGAACCAGATTAAAGTGAAACTTGAATATATTTTAGTTCACCTATGCATTGTATTTATAGAATTAGCACCATCCCACCGTGGTCTTTGACATATGGAAATATGTCAGTCAGGTAAAATGGCACATGCAGTGAGAAGTACTGATGATTACATCTCCTGCATACACAAACTTCTCACAACTAAGAGTTTTGCTTCAGGACAGAAGGAAATACTCCAGTCCAAATACAAATGTAAAAGTTTGACAGATATTCTAGCACTCTCAAGACACAAATAAAACCAATAATGCTTGGATGTCCACAAAACAGAACTAACTCAGCTTTATGGTTTTCAAATACACAACCCTTCCTCCCCCCCCCCCCCAAAAAAAACAAACCCAAACTTTAAGACCCCCAAACACTCAAGCTACTTGGCAAGCTTGATTTGAAAGCAGATTTGTTTCATCATTTGGCTTAGTAAGAATAAACGTGAATGCTTGCTGTCTCCCAAAAATTCACTAATGGTCATTTACACTTGCAGCTTACACTGCTGCAGGTCAGATAAAAAGATGGACCCTGCAACTTCCCAAACCTGTTATACTGAAGCTGTTATTTCACTACTGTGATGACAGATTTTAAGAAAAAAAGAGAAACAAAACATAGGTTTTGCTAGAAAATATTTTGAATCTTTAGTAACTGACTAGGAAAAATAGCCTGGCTTTCTACCAAACTTTGCACTGTTGAGATATATAGATTGAAGAATGTCAGAAGCAATAGACATTTTCAAAACCAATTTATAGACAACGACTTGTAGCACAGGACCACTGCTCTTCCATTTATTCATCTTCTCCTTTGAACTAAGGGCTATCAGACCCCAACACTGCTCCAGTGCACAAGAGAGTCTGCTGTCTCCCTCCCATGGAAAAGCCTTTTTCTCTTCTTCCCAAGCCAGGCAACGTATTTAAAGCCAGTCTGACCTGTTAGCACAAATAAAAGTCAAAGTGAATTAGGAAAAGGTGAAGAGCAAGACAGAAGGTAACAACAAGCCCCTGATCTACCATTCTAACACTTTTTTTTTTTCCTTTTTTAAAGTAAAGCCACATGACCATATCATTGCAATTTTAAGACAGAAAATGGTTTCAAAGGTAGAAGACAACAGCAGCTCAGAGAAGCACAGTAAAACAGTGGGACCGACCCTGTAATGATTATTCATGTGCCCTTCCATCAGTCACCCCACAGGAGCGACACTAACAGCCTATTTCAGTTTTGTGAGCATTGCAATTCCCTTTTGGATCTTCTGAAGAGGCCGCAGCGGCATCTTTCTCTCCAGCACCTGGGCTGCCTCCTCCCCCACACTTCCCAGGCCTTGGTGCTACCACTCTCTCTGGCTGCGACTCTGGGCTTGAATTGCTCGTTGTTTATAGTTTAGGCTGGCAGAGAACTGTAACTGCTGCTTAAAGAAACCATCTCAGCAGTGCAGCCTCACAGAACTGCAGCAGCGAGCAGGCATCTGAAAAACAAGTCCCATCTCTCTGTCGTGAGCCCAAAGGAGACACAATGGAAATATGAACTCACTTTAGAGGTCAGAGAATTGAAACACATCCCTAACTCTGAATTAGATACACAACAAAACTCTCGGGCATAAATCCTTTGGAAGGGGCCCTTTAGAGGTGGTAAGACAGGAGGATTGTTTCATGTCAAATATCACAACCAATTCAGAGCATCAAGTTCTGGGGATAACAGATTAAATAAAGAGCCAAAAGGGCCACACCACATATGATCAGAGATTAAGATCATAAGGGGGAAAAACGCTTCCCACCCACCCAAGAAAAGAAGAGAAAACCAACGTTACACACGTCATATCAACTTTACTCCTCCAACTCTTCTTTCACCCGCACAAATACCACCGACACCGCTGTGCCTTACCTCACAGGCTAAACAGCATTAGACTCCCTCCCCTGCCACACACCGCATCCTGCGCTTTCCACGCCCGCCCCGGCCGCAGAGTCAGCCCCGCTTCAGGGTGGGACCGCGGTACCGACGCGGGAGAGCCGGCAGGCACCCTTCCCTTCCCGCCAGGCACCCCCCCAACGGTGGGAAAGCAGCCCTGAGCCACGGAGGCGTGTGGGGGCTGGATGCAGCTCCGTACTCAGAGGAACCGCGTCGAGCCACTTCCTTCCGCTTCCTGTCCGCCGAGGACCTCCAACTCCGCCCCTTCCTCCCTAAGCCACGCCCCCCCTCCGAGTCCCGACAGCCCACGGAGCTCTTTAAGCGTCCCCGAGCCACCCGGGCCCCGCCCCGGGCGCTCCGGGCGGGGGCGGGCGGAGCGGGGCGGGGAGACGGCCGCCCACTCCGCCCCCCGCAGCGGACGGCCCCCGGCGCCACAGCACTGGGGCACCGCCGCCGGGCAGGGGAAGGAGGAGGGGCCAGCCAGCCAGGGCTGGCGGGCGTGAGGCGAACGCCGGAGCGTTGCGCCCCGCAGCTACCTGCACAGGTCGTCCAAGACTCTGCTGGGGATCTCGGCCCGTTTGGTCTCCATGGGGAAACGCGGCTCATCCCGACACGGCGGAGCCCTAAGCACGGTTACAGCGGCGGAGGCGGGACTTCCTGGTGCCCTCCCGGCGGGCAGCGGGGCGGGGAAGCGGCAGCCTCCTCCACCAATCGCCTCGCCCCGGCGGCCCCGGGGCCCTCCCGTGTGGCGGCGAAGCCCGGCGCGGCGAGCCAATCGGCTGGAGCGCTACTGTGGGAACGGGACCCTCAGGTGATGGCGGGAGGCAGCCAATGAGCGCTGCGGCCGGCCTAGAGCGTCATCGTCGCGTACACGCGGGAGAGGCCGCCCGCCCGAGCGGAGAGGCGCGTCACGACACGTCACACCGGCCGTAGCGCCGTAATCGCCCCCGCCGGCGGCCGCTGGTTACTGCCGGCCCGCGCTCTCCTCGGTCTCCAGCGGTGGCGGGCGGGAGAGCGGCCGCCGTAGCCCCTGCGGCGAAGCGCGGAGCGGCGCGGCACGCCACACCGCGCCGGCACGCCCGCTCGGCTCCCCGCCGCGCACGCACGGTGACACGGGTTTCCTCGCGCCGGGGAGTCCCGCGAGGCAGCTTGCCCGCGCAAAGACAGCGTCACCTGCTCCGCGCACGCACTAGGACCTCGGGGAGGGGAGCTGGAGGGGGGGTGGAGACGGGGAGCGTTTCGGAAGCCACGGGCTCTGGAGCGACAGGCGAAGCCCCCGCGCCGGCCCCGCTATCCCGCGCCTGCTGCCCTCGAGGCTTCGGGCTGACGCCACGAGGTGCAGCGCGCGGCGGTGACTGAACCCGTGCAGGCGGCGCGCGTGGCCGCAGCGGGCACGAGGCAGCCGTGCCGGGCGGGAACGCTTCCCCGCAGCCGCTGCTCCCGGCCCGGCCGCCGCCTTCCTGACGCCAGCCCGAAGCCTACAGTCGCAGCGCTGCTCGCCGTGCCCCCGCCCCGGCCCGAGCCCCCTCTGGCCGCGTTGCCACGGCGGTCCTGCAGTTGCCGCAGCTGCAGCCCCGTCCGCCCCCACGCCGGAGCGCGGGCACGGGGGACAAAGCCGGGAAGCGCCGCTAGTTTTATACTCCAGCTGGGCGGGTACCGGGGATGAATGACAGGGAGGATGATGGATGATAGGTGCGCCGGCCTCGCACGGCATAATTGTTCGTGGTGAATTGACGTGCTGTGAATTGCTGAAAGCCCCGAATGCAGGATGTCCCATTTTACATGTCCCTCTGCCACTCTACTGGCATTCCACCAGGCCTAGAACTGAAACAAGTCAACTCCCCAATTCACAGAATCACAAGGTTGGAAAAGACCTTTAAAAACCATCAAGTCCAACCATTCCCATCCTATGCTAAACCATATCCCTAAGTCCCTCATCAACCCTTTTTTTGAACGCATCCAGGGAAGGTGGCTCAAACACCTCCCTGGGCAGCCTGTTCCAGGCCCTGACAACTCTTACAGTAATTATTTTTTTTCTAATATCTAATCTAAACCTGCCCTGGCACAGCTTCATGCCATTTCCCTTTGTCCTATCGAACACAATCCTTACAGAAAAAAAAATAAATAAAGAAAAAGAGTAGGGAGCTACAACAAAGAGAAATAGAACCTAGAGAGTTCATGGGTCTGTGCTTTAATATTTTTAAGTGCTTTAGTATTAACTTAGTGTGCTTACGGGGCCATTTGAATGAAGGAAGGAGCAAACAAAGATGGCAGCCCAGTGTTACCCTGAAGACACAAAATGTATGTATATTCACAACTCATTTCTCAATTGTTGGGGATGGAAAGTGACAAATACATCCTTTGCCTCCTTTCCAAAGTTAAAGCAAAGAACAAGTGACTCCACGATAGCTCTAGAAGTATAAGGGAATGGCATGCAAACAGATACTGCAGTGCCATAAAATGCATTCAGAGCACAGGCTTAGTAGAAGCAGCACATTTGCATATACTGGTGCCTCTCTGCAAACTCCACACAGTGGCATTTGACAATGGATTTTTGCCCCACCACCTCTATTGCTGTGATATTTGAGATGATGGGTGGTTTGCAGCAGTGCTGGCTTACAGAAGCACTTTGGCAGAGGAAGTCAAGCACTAACAATACCATTAATATGGCTAGACAGAGGGACAGATGGAAGGGCCCAAGTGCTAATTGATAAATCCCATTGGTTAAGGTTACAGAGGGTTCAGTTTCTACCAGGAAGGGCAGACATGTGAGATTCTGTAATCAGCACTTTGCAGGTAACCATTTTCAAGGTATTTGCTTTTTCTAATTGCTAAAAGAGAAAGATGGTCCATTAGTTTGTTAAAGTAGAATTTAGTACAAATAGTACGTTAGAGTTAGTTAATTATTATTAAGGAATAGGATTAGTGATAAGGTATTTACAGCTGTGTAATCACAGGTGGTTTAAAACAATAAGCTTTAACCATACTAAGCTGACTCAGTGTCCCATGTACAGCCCTTTCCATGGATGATTTAGTCCTCAATGGAGTCAGACTGTAGTTTCTCTGGAAGCCTAAGAAGCAATCTGGTCCTGAAACACCCACACCATGGAAAGCAGAAGGGAAATCTCCAGTCAATTCCAAGTATGAAACTATTGTGAAGCAGGGATCAGGGCAAATCGTCTCTTCCTGACAGTCTTTTTCCCTGTTCTGCTACTTTTTTTCCCTGATCTGTTACTTTTTTTCTTAGATGTGGTACCAGGAGCTCCTACAACCCATGAGAAAAAGAAAAGTGTCAGTAAGAAGAGACACATCTGAACATTTCTGCTTGTTCCATTTTTGAGACATTGCTGGCAGACTCCAGATTAGCTAGAACAGAAATCTAACAAGAAATCTGTTCTTAAATGGGATTTTGAACTGCATATTGTGGGTGTTTTGTGTTTTGTTTTCAGTTTTGTTTTTCTCACTTAGAACCTTGTTTTCTAGTATCATTGATAAAATAACATGCCCTCCCTTCACCCAATAACTCATACAAAGCATGTTTAGTTAAAGCTGACACATTCAGGTTATAGTAATTCTTGAGATAAATCTAGGCACAGGCCACTCCAGGAAAACTGTGTGTGTTGAGGGCAAAGGTGGCAATGCCTCTTGTCAAGCTGCAAGGACAATTCGGACAGTAGAGGGCCAAGTATAGCGTCCAGAAGTCTTCCCTAAGTACCCACACCACCTCACAGCTCCAAGCAACCTGCAGAATCACCCAGCGATGCAGTCAAACATGTTTTTAATCTTATCAGTCAACTTTGGCAGTCAGTCAGAAAGGCAACAAGAAGGTACTTGGAAAATAATGTTTGTGGCCAGGTTGCACTGGGAAAATGAGAACAGGCAGCAGAAAATTATTTTTAAAAAATTAAAATGTTTGTTTATTCAGGGAGTCTCAGAAAAGGAGCTGGATTGTGCAGGAAAAGCAGCAGTTGAGGGTGGAGAGAGCTTTTACCAAGGTGGGGGAGAGAATTTTATTTAATGGGCGTACACTCAGGGAATCCAAGAACTAGCCAAAACAGAGCTCAATGAACCTGTTTACAGCTTACGCTGTAAGACCAAGGCAGAGACTGGAGAGTCTGCAACTAATGGAGCTGGTCTGAGGTTTGCTTAGGTACACAGAAAAAGGCATTAATTCTGATCGATCAGTAAGTGGCTTCTATACTAAAATCTCCCATAAAGGACAACTGTGGACATACCAGGGAAAGGGGATGAAAAGTATTGTCTTAACTTTCATAAGCACATGACCTCAGCACCTCCAGTGCAAGCTGGTATTTTGGGTCAAATTTCCATAAAAGTTTCCTGAAGTCAGTGCAAGCACTGCTGCCCTGCTCTGTTCAGTTAGCGTGCTACATGAGCAACAGGGCAAGCGAGAGAGCTCACGCAGACATCCATCTCCAGTGGATATATTGTCTCAGATCTGGGGTTCATTTGCCCAGTGTGCAATACACCAGTCTACACACCAGGCAGAAGTATTTTATTGCTCATTTGCACAGATATTGGTGTCTGTCCCAAGACAGACCCCTGAAACTCTGAACTGGTGGTTATTTATATACTTAACATATTAATATTTCTACTACATATATATTATTTATCATTATATTATTGGTTAAAAACCCAAAACCTTAATCTCCTATGTAAATTAGTGTATACCTCTAATAGTTCTTTCTTTTGAGTCAATGGTGTAATTAGGATGGGTGGCCCACAAGCCAGTGGTCACAGTCGTGTCCCCCCCATTACCTTTCCCCTAATTTCCCCCTTCTCTGGCAATCCTCAGTGATTCTTCAAGGTTTGTTGGGCAGCCTAACAATATGTCAGTTACGTTTCTACTTTTTAACAATCACAAGCATTGTTTGGACAATCATTAACTAACATGGGGTAGGGCTATACAATGGACATCTTTAGCAGCAACAGTCTTGGTTTAAATTACATGCTGCATTTGATTTTGTGGTAACAGATACATTATATAACCCATCCTCAGAAACGTAAGTAGTTTAAGTAATTTGAAGTAAGGTTAAGCACAGCAAATCATCTGTGCAAAGCTAATGAAATTTTAGGCTTAAATCCATGTTTGCCTCAGTTGCCCAATTGTTAAGGAAAGATAACCACAAAGATCTTCTGAAAATACACTGGCACAGCTTGTGATTTTGTTTTTATTGCATGAGAAGCACCCTAGAAAGGAACACACAGGTAGCAATGGGCAAGAAATTATAATAATAAGATGCATTCAGTAGAAGATATGGATGAAGGATGGTAACCAAACCCTCGAGAGATTCTCTGAACCTCACAGAGGAGGAATGAAACCTATAGAAAAAGTGATCACATGGTTATTTTATGTATGGAGATCTGCAGTAAGCCTGCCCAAAAAAAATCTGCATTAGGTTTTTCCTAACATTACAGTACTTTGCTCAAATGATTTCCTGAAGTAAGACTGCAAGCAATCATTAATTTAACAGCAATAACATGTACATTGTTATACACGAGGACAAGCATACAGTAAAGCACAGCACATGCTAGAGGGCATGACTGCACACTTTACTTAAGGCAGCACCTAACTCAAACAGGCTTAACCAGCTGATCCAGGTAATTAATTCATTCAAGCGTGATTGTCCACTGTCAACTCTAAAGTTAAGCAGATTCTTTTAGGAAGCATCCACCTGTGCTAAAGGCCAGAGGCTAACCTTTAATTCAGAGTGGACCGTAGCTCAGGGTGAAAAGACATGCAGTGTGGAAAGCAGACAAAGAATTCAGTGAGCACCTCTAGTCCCTAGGCCATTCTTATCCTAAAATAATTCCAAATAGCTTAAAGCATCAAAGCAGAAAAGCAAAGATACCTATTTGCATTAATTGGAAAATAGGTAGACAACAACTGAGGCTGCAAAGAGGTAAAATGAAGACTGGAGGAGGAAAGGAAATAACCATCGCATGCCATTTTCTTTTAAAATGCAACCTTCAGTGGGTGGAATATGCAGCCTGACAGTCTGCATAGGGTTTAAGGGTGCAATTCCTTTCCAGCCCAGGTGTATCCTGTAGCCTGTGACTTTAAATGTCAGGTCTTGTATTTCATGGTAATCTGCAGCAAGAGGCAGAGTAGCCATCCTGGACAAACTGCCTGCTACTGCACGTACTTTGGTTCTGTTACTTGCAAGGTGGGAAGGCACTCATTTTTTGGTCCTCCACGGATCCTGATGGGTTTCTCTGCTTCTCATGTCCAGCAGAAGCTCCTTGAGGAGATCACTCAATCCTCAATCCTCTCTAGGTTAGCTCCTTTAGTTCACAGTATTCATTACCTGATCCTAGTTTCAGGCTTTTGTGGGAACAAGAATCATTACTCAATATTGTGTGTTCACCGTGTTGCTTTTGAAGAGCGCTGGTACTTTCTAGCACAGTACCCTATATTTGTTCACATTTGCCTTTCCAGTTCCTTTCTTTCAACAACCCATTTTTGCTCATGCTCTGTAACATTTAAACCATCATAAACACAAACTATGCATGTTACTGTTGAAAGAAACTTAGTCAGCACACCGTAGCACACTGAAAACGCTTATCTAGCACAGATCAGCTGGGGGAGATACTAATGCCACATCTGAAAGTATTTTTTGTTCAATAAAAAACCAAAATACAGAGTTACCATGAAAACTCAGTTTGAATTCAGTTGTTTTTAATACTTTGATGAGGTTCCCTTTTCTATAAGTTTTGTATCTTTTCAGACCTCCTCCCCAGTCCTTCAAGTGCAGTGTCCAACAGGTACATTGAAAAAAAATCCAGAATAGAGGGATCATGTTAAATGTGGAGAGAGCAAGCACAGGAGAGAAAATAAAAACCAAAAGGTCAGACTAAGTTCCCATTGACCTTCTTGCACTCCTGCAAAACATAATCCAAGGCTGCAGATGCCTCTTCAGTTTGAGAACTGTTCACGTAGACCTTAGCAGGTCCAGTCATTTCTCCACATCCCAGCATATCCATAAGCAAAATCAGAGTCTGCTGCTTTCTGCATCCTCTTGTGATGCTTAGTCTATGTCACTTTTAACCCTTAGGCATGTCTGAGTAGCAAAACATTCTTATAAGAATGGTAAGGATTCCTGCACAACAATGTCTTTATATTTGTCAAAAGAGGGAATATCAGTGAAGTTGATAGCATTTTTGATATTGCTGTATTTTAAATTCAGGTATAGAAATTTGTTCTCTCTGCAGCTGAGAAATCTCTCACACATCTTGTTAAAGACCATTTTTTAAGGATACCTGGCACTGTTACTAGTTGTTAATTTAAAAGCAGCAGCACTCCTCCACAGACACACAGTCCCCTACACTGTCTGTAAAAGCTAAGGCACGTCATGTGAATATGGCAGAGAAAGAAAGGAAGAAATTGGAAACACATGGCATAGGAGGAGGCTCGTGGATCTGGGACTGTTGTGCTTGTTCTCAGAAGCAAATGTGGGGACATAAGGTTGCTACTTTGACCTATCTGGAAGTTAAGCTGAACTGGACCTTCTTCAGGGGTAGAGACTAGGGCAAAGGATGAGATGAAACCTAACCCTAACCCTAACCCTAACCCTTCCTATGCCACAATAAGGTTGGAGAAGGGAGCAAAATCATGACTAAAGTGAAGTCTGCTAAGAAGGGAGGGGTGGGGGGAGGTGCTTTAAGATCTGGTGTCACTTCTCATTACCTGACTCTCATGTCACTGGGTGTGCAGTGCAGTGTAATAAATGAGAGTTTCTTTCCTTTATTCTGTGTTGAGTCTGTTTTGCCCGTGACACTGATTGCAGAATGATCTCTTCCTGTCCTCATTTTGACCCCTAAGCCTCTCAATAGATATTCTGTCCCCTGTCCAGCTGAAAGGCAGAGTGAAACTTTGGTGGGCATCTGGCCTCCAGCCAGGGTCAAACCACCACCAACAACCTATTTATTTTGTTACAGGATTAGAAAAACCTGCCTAAATTTACACTAATTCGTAAGTAATTACCACATCATCTACTATTGGTCAAGTATATTTAAATTAGCACTATGTACTCCTTGAAAGTGTGTGGGTAATTTGCATAGTCCTTGGGTGGATGGACACGAACTCACCCACCCACCACCTTTCCCTTTCCCCCAGTTCATGCCCATTCTTGTTGAGTTCAGGGCTCTCTGGCAATGTCCCAGCTCTGGCACCTGCTGATGCAGGACAGTTCCCCTTCCTCGGGCTTTCAGATGCTCTTCATCAGTCCTTCTGCTCTTCTTCAAATGTAAAGTTGCTAGCAGAGCAAGGCAGTACAACATTTAACCCTACATTAAACAGTATCTAAGCACAATCCCAAACACATTTCTGTCCCTGTGAAGTGGAAATTCTACTTTATAGATACAATTTTCGCCTCTTTGAGACCATGAGATCTCTTCTTGTGGGTCTCATACATCTCACCATTTCTGTTCATTATAACTCCAATTGTTCTTTACAGCCAGTTAATACTGAATATACTATTATAATAATTACAATCTTAGCAGAGCTAAGTTAATTACACTTTCTGAGGAGGTTCTATAACTATCCCTGTGGAGGAAAAGCTATTTTATACATAAACAGAAAAAAAATAGCTAACAAAATTATTAATCCTAAACAAAGAAACTATTAGCTTTGTGGGCATTCAGTCTCTATTTAGGCAAATCTTGTATCTCAGGTACAGTTCATCAAAGTTTAACTTCTACAGTTGGTGCAGAGGCCCATTCATCTTTATCAGGCCTTGATGCCCTTTTTACCTGGGTGGAATTAATCCAGGCATTAATTCCCTGTACTTCGAACCCAGTATAAGTCATCAATAGCACAGTACAGGATCCTTTCCATTTCTTTTAGTGGCTCATCTTTCCAGGTCTGTACGTAAACAACGTCTCCTGGTTGGAATGGGTGAGCGGGTGTGTCCAGAGGAAGGGAAACGTTTTGATTTAGGTACCTGTGCCATGAAGATAAAATCTGAGAAAGAGAAGTATTCTTTAGCTGCAGCCTGACCTTTTACATGCATTTGGTCCCCCCTGACATTTAAAAGGTTTGTAGGATATGCTTTCCTGTATATGATTTCAAAGGGGCTTACTCCTCTCTTAACCCTGGGGGTTACTTGAATTCCCAAAGAGCCACGGGTAAGGCCTCTGTCCACTTAAGGTGTGCTTCCTGACAGAGTTCAGAAACTTGTCTTCCCAGAGTCTGATTCATTCCTTCTACTTTCTCACTAGATTGAGGCCTCCAGGTGGGGGTGGGAGGGCAGGGGGGTGGATCACTTAATCTGCAAAAACCTGGAAATTTCCTGTACTATTTTTGCAATAAACAAGGTCCATTATCAGAGCAGATTCCCTCTGGAATACCACATCTGCATATAACTTCTTTTAACAAGATTTTATTTACTTCTCTAGCTTTGTTGGTACAACAAGGCCTCTGGCCAACCAGAGAAGGTATCTACCAATACCAATAAATACGCAGGTTGCATTTAGGTAACTCTGAAAAGTCTATTTGCCAGTATTCCCCAGGAGTCACTCCTTGTTTCACAAGTCCTCCCATTAACTTCTTTCCAATTTTGGGGTTATTCATGCAACAGATGGTGCATTTCTTTACTACACTGTCTGCCATACTCTGCATTTTGGGCCCAAAACCATCCCTTTTAACAGTTAATACTAGTTTTGCCCCTGTATGCATTTCTTGGTGTCATCTTTTAAGCACAATTTCCATCATCTTTTCAGCTATCAATAATTATTTCAGTGGCATGACCCTCCAACCCTGATCATTACTGGAGCAATCTAATTGTTCCACCAACTGCTTTTCCTTTTCAGTGTCTTTTGGCGATAACAGTCCCAAAGCAGAGCATGGTATTGAAGCTTCTTCTAAGTTGGACTCCCTCATGGCTGCTTCCTTAGCTACCCAATCTGCTTTTCAATTTCATTTTATAACTTCATTGTTTATTTTTTGGTGAGCTTTCTTCTTGGAGACTCAATAGCCTGCTAAAGCTAGAAAATAAAGCAAGCCAATCACAGCTTCCAAGCACCCTTCACAGGTATCAGTACCAATCAACAAGTCATCTACGTACTGTACCTGTGTTTTCCCATTCAATAGCAAAACCAGTCTGATTCTGTTTGTCCACAGGCATACAAAATAAAGCACCCGTCATGTTCTGTACTGTGAATTAAGTAGTGCTCTCAGGAATTGAGGCAAGGAGGATGTGGAACCACAGGATGCATGTCTATAGTTCTCACATTATCCAGTCTGTAGTCCTGGGAGTGAGGTTTCTTTACAGGCAAAATTGGCATATTAAATTCCAACTGGCATGCCATCAGTTGTCCATGCTCTAAAAAGGAATTTATTACAGGTTCGGGTCCCTTCCAAGCTCCCAATTTAAGAGGACATTGTTTCTTTCTTAGTGGCTGGACTCCTGGTTTCAGCTGAATCTTTACCAGAGTCACATTCTTGGCTTGTCGTGATGTTCCTGAAGACCATGCTATAGGTATTACTGCATCCGATACTTCATCAGGAATATCTCCCTCTTCCATAGGATTCTTCTCAATCAACAGGTGTATCTGAGCTCTCTGTGCATTCTCTGGGGGAATAGGTAACTGAACAGAATATTCAGAGAAGGTTAATTGTGCATTTAATTTACAGAGTAAATCCCATCCAAGTAATGGCAAAGGGCACCCTGGTATAGAGAGGAATTTATATGTCCCTTTAGTGTACCCAATTGAGAGTTCCATAGGCTGTAAAAATGGCTTCAAAGTTTAAGCATTCCGACAACACCTAACTTAGTCTTACTTAATGGTCCCTTGCAACTAGTTGATATAGAATGGGTGACCCTCCTATCAGTCAGCAAAATCTATTGTTTCATTCCCCAGCATCATTGGAACCAGGGGATCGGCTGGGGAAACTTTAATAGAATCCTCTGGTTCCCTTCAATCTATTCTGATCTCTGCCATTAGCCCAAGAGTTTTCTCTTTCTCTTCGAAAGACATGGACATTCCCTTTTCCAATAACCCTCCGTCCTTCAATAGGCACACTGATTTGTTCTTAGAAAATTTCATAGCAGCTTCCCCTGCTACCTCTGCCTCTGAATACTCCTACCTCTTCTTCCCTGTCCTTCTGCCAGGGCAGCCAGCAAAGAAGCCTACAATACTGCTTTGCCCTTGCTTCTCTTTTCCTTCCATCTCTTCTCTATTATATATTCTGCTTGCAATCAACAATAATTGTGAAACTGTCATTCTGTCCACATCATCCAACTTCTGCAGTTTTTTTCTAGTGTCGATTTACCAGTAAACAACATATTAAACAATTTCATATTCCTCTGGATCCAAATCTGTCCATTTTTGAGCTGCCTCATAAAATGTTTCTTAAAAAGCAGATGGTTATTCTTCGTCTCTCTGCCTTATTTCCAACAATTTAGAATTTTGTGTGTGTGTGCTTTTCTGCTCCCTTTTGGATTATATACAGAGTTAGTTTTTGTTACTCTTTTATTCCCTGTAATCCTTTATCTGTATTGGGATCCCATCTGGGAACTTCCCTTGGAAGATAAATGTCAGTACTGGGCACTCCTCCACACTTCTGGTACAATTCTTCCTGAGGTTTTTATAAAACTGTCCTCCTTTCCTCATGGATGAACAAATATTACAAAAGGGCTTGTACATCTATCCAATTAGGATCATGAGTCATTGTTACAGTCTTAACAGTGCTATACATTCCATCTGGATTATTCTAGTAAAACCTGACTGCTTGTTTCCACTGTAGTAAGTTGGAAGTCGTGAATGGTACATGAACATATACCGGGGCTCCATCGGGTCCTACAGTCTTTCTAGGAGGGGCCTGGAGTAGAGCTCTCTTTTTCTGTCCCCTGGCTCTTCCAGAAGCAGGACCAGTAATTTACTTTTCCTCCTCATTTGCAGAATCCAATTCTAATTGTTTTGGGGGAGCTACCAAGAGCTGAATATCTTCCACCATGTCTTCTGACCTGTTTTTTCTTGTCTTACAATTGGTACAACACAAACACTTGTGTCTCAGCTTATAATCAGTGCAACAGGAACACTCCTTTTCCTTTTCTTTCTTTTTGCCAGTTAAAGAATATCTTTTTCTTCTGCTGTTCTGAATTCATCACACCATATATCTTTCTAATATTCAAATCACTTTTCATGCATAGAACAAATCTGCATATGCTATCTTATCCCATGTCTCATTTCTTTGACAAAACAACATTAATTGAAATATGGTATTTCAATTTCACATTTTTGGGCCAATTTTCACCATTACCCAATTGATATTGTGGCCACCATTCACTGCAATGCCATTTTAATTTATCCTGGGGGATGGGGGTAGGTAATGTCCCTCTAAATTTACTCCAATTGCTTAGGATGCATCCTAAGGGAGAACAGAGAGAAACATTCATGGAAGCAGTGGAACCCATTTCAGTAGGGAACAAAAGAATTTCCTAAACCAATGTTTCATAAATCAAAAAATCCAAATATAAGAAGAGGGATCTCTTCCCTCTAC
Source organism: Gallinula chloropus (assembly GCF_964237585.1). Classification (NCBI taxonomy): domain Eukaryota; kingdom Metazoa; phylum Chordata; class Aves; order Gruiformes; family Rallidae; genus Gallinula; species Gallinula chloropus. The sequence continues at coordinate 25,718,311 of NC_140089.1, forward strand.
ACTAATTCACAGTGCTTCCTTAAGAAGTTTCACTTTTCCCCCACATTTTACTCTTAAATATCTCTTTCCAATAGCATCGCATCGTGTCACTTAGCTCCTGGCTGCAGAAGAGGAGCTGTTGGAGTCCTCGATCAGCAGATCGGTACATGCAGAGTCCAGTCAGCTCACTTTTCCTTGCCAGGTTCAGCAAGACAATCCAAGCAAGGCTGTCAGTACAGTCACATCTGGGTCACCAAAAACAGTTGTCCCAAAAGTGAGATGGGTGCTAGGTGGTAATTCCACAAAGCTAGCACCTACTTCTTCACAGACATGAAATAAATCAAATACCTCTGCCACATGTGTACACTGTCGTACTGTCATACTGAGGTAATGACCTCACTTTTGGGACAACACCATGATCTAATTTTGCCATTAGCCCTGCTTTCAGCAGAATACTCAACTACATGACTTCCACAGATGTCTTTAAATTTTATCTTATGGTTCTGTTAAACTAGATAAAATGTTTTATCACTGACACACACACAAAAAGCTGGAATTACAGGATAAGCCTTTTACCCTGGATTATGGACTGAATATTTTTCTCCATTTTCCTCGCTTCTGCCTTTAATAATACTGCTACTTGAAAGAAGGTATTTCAGCAGTTAAATAAATTTATTTTAAATTCTTTGTAAGACATATTCCCCCAAAGCAATCACAGCAAAAGCACAATGTCGTATTTACATTTAAATACAAAAGACCCCCTCCCCCCCAACTCTCAGAATTTGTGGGATTTGTGTTTTATGGCACGCTTGTGGGTGACACAGATTTGGAAAAAGCAGAGTGTCCACCTTACTAGTTGTAATGCTGAGTCAGATGCAGAGGAGTTGCAAGGAAGGGTCAGCCCAGCCAAGGAAGTTTCCAGGCTACAGCAGAGCTGATAAATTATATTTAGTTGGCAAGAACGTTGTGCATGCCATATATTCTAGGGTGCAGTTACAGCTAGAAGCCACTGCCCTCAGCCCAGTCACACACCTTGCTGATACTGAGCACAATGTTGTCATAACCTTTCCTCCACGCCATCACAAATCCTGGCATTTCTGGCTTTTGCTCATCACATCTTAAGCTACTGATAACTCCTACAGCCTTTTTTTTTTTCTTTTTAAAAAAAAAAGAAAAACCTTTTAAGCAATTATAGGACACTGGACCTGACTTTGTGGGGATCCCCTCTGCTCCTTAGCTCGGTTTACAGAGGGGATTTGCTACCTGTACATCAGACAGGGAGCACCTGATCCCAAGCCGCCCCTCTAAGCTTCAGTCTCACCCCCGGAGCCTCGTCAGGGACGCGGCCGTAGCCGGATCGTCCCGCCGGCTTGCAAGGAGAGGACGGCTTGGAGGCTGTAGGGAGACGCTGGCTGACCCTCTCCCCCCGTGCCGCAGCACGGCCTGGGTCCAGGGGTCCCCAAGAACAAGGTGTGGGAGGCTTCCCCTGGCCGGGCGCAGCACTCCCCGACCTCCATTTCGTGTTACGGACACCGCTCCGAGGGCCGGCGGAAGATGGCTCCCCGCTGCCTGCCACCGCCTCCTCGAAACGGAGCGACACCCCCCCACCCCCGCCTCGCCGCTTCCCGCCAGCCCGGGCGCGGTGCCTCCTCTCGCCGCTGCTGTGGGTGGGTAGGCGGGCAGACGGCGCCAGAGGTGGAGCCTGTCGCTCTGCTGCCGTGCGCCCAGGGCAGTGGAGGCTGAGGAGCGGGAGCCAGGGGCTGCTTCACCATGACCGCGGCGATGAGACAGAGGTTTGACCGGTTCCTGCACGAGAAGAACTGCATGACCGCCGTGCTCGAGCGGATCGAGAGCAAAACTGGCGTCAACCGCACCTACATCGCCACCGGTAAGCGCCGGCCGGCCCAGAGCCCTCCATCTACCCCCACCCCCCGCCGGGTTCCCCTGAGGCGGTCGGAGCCCGGGGCGCTTCGCACGGGTGCAGCTGGTGGGGGGGGAGCGGAGGGGGGGGGTGGTGGAGCGGCCCACCGTGACTGCCACGGCTCTGGCCGCAGCGGCCGCGCCCTTCACGCTCGTCCTCAGCCGCCCCGGGCATAGCCCGCGCTAACGGCTCTCTGCTCTCTCCCTGCGCAGCCATCGTCGGGGCGGTGGCCGTGTACCTGGTGGTGGGCTACGGCGCGTCCTTGCTCTGCAACGTCATCGGCTTCGGCTACCCAGCATATGTCTCGTGAGTGTCGCGACACTTGACCCTTACACGATGGTGGCATGTGTTACTCACGGGGGGGGGGGGCGGGGGGAAGCACGGTTGCAAAATCACGGTCCTGTGTTGGTTGGGGCACGTCTGCCACGGTGGCGTTACGGGACCGTGCCCGAAGCGGTGTTTTCCCCGCCCGCGCCGGCCTCTAAGCACGCACAGGTGCGAGGTGCCACACAGAGAACAAGGCCTCCTCCTTCACCTGGACGTAACAAGTTACAGGCGGGAGCTGCTGGGGGATTTCCGCGCTTGACAGCCCGTAGTGCGCTCTCGGAGCGTGTGGGGTGTCCGCTCTGGGCTCCCAGCTGTGGCGTCTCGGTGAGGCACTGGGTTGGAGTCTCTCACCTGCTGCTGGCAACAGCAGGGAGAATTGCCGTTCCAACAGTGTTTCCTAAAACTTCCACTGGTAGCCTCAGCTGGGGATGCTGCCGGGTGCGCAGGGAGGCACGGGTGCGGTGTCAGCGTCCGTTCGATACGAAGCGCAAGGTGATGTAATGGGCTGGAGACAGATGGATTAAGGAATGCCATTTGCTCCAAAACCACCTAGCTGAGATGAGAAAGTGGAAAGGAAGACACTGCTGCTCCTCTTGGGTGTAAAAGACATAAGCATGCTAATTTTTCAAAGGGAAGCAGCCTTAGGTGTTTTATATTTAAGAATGTCTAGTGTCTTTCATGGGCATTGGATTGTTACAGTACCAAAATGGCTTTCATGTTAGGTAACACCACAGTGGAGTTCATGTTGCAAAAGACTCCAGGAATGTACTAAACAAAACCTTCTGTGTAGGCTAGTATGTTCATAAAATGGAAGTCTTTCCCAGCTCTACTGCTGTATCATTGAAGTACAGTGTTTGCCCTTTACATAACTGTTTAGATACAGTCAGCAACGTTTAAAAATATGTTCTCTAACTAGCTCCTGGACAGTGCAAAATACATGTCTCTTCTTTTGTTTTTCAGACATGGGAGATTGACTTAGTTTTAGACTTGAAACATCTTATTGTTGTGATGCTTAAAACTAAGAAACACTTTTTAAAATGCTATTTCTGGTGGGTGTTAATTTAGGAGATAGTCAAGAATTCTGGAGGAACTTAGCCTTGGTTTTCTATAAGGCAAACTCAGTTAAAAGATTTTTTTTTTCATTAAAATCTTAAAGTGAAAATATCAGCCAACAAGGCATTAAAACCTTAAAATAGTTGCGCAGGAATTAAGTTTATGTAATGTTTCGTGTCTGAGTTAGGTCACTTACAAACTTACATAATCGCTTTATAAAATCTTATTTAGTTTTTTTAAAATTGTTTTGAAACTCGTTTGGGATTATATTTTAAATCTGCCTTTATGCAACTATGGTGAATGAAATAATAATAATAGCTCTTAGAGCTGTGGAGGCAAGACAGTGGCAAAAGAAATGCAGAGAATGGTCTTTTTCTCTACTAAATCTGGTAAATTATATTTTTTAAATCGTTTTGTAGTCTGTCTACCCTTTTTTCATGTTGGAGGGTGGTTGTAAGTGTTAACTTTATGTGAAAAGTTACCTTCTGGGTGTTAGTACTGTGGACTGGTTTGGTTTGGGTTTTTTTTTTGGGGGGGGGGGGGACGACACTGTCTTTTTGTTGTTTGGGTTTTTTTTTTCTTTGTTTGTTTGTTTTAAATCAGTGGGTACCTACACCATATGCAGTCCTTGGCTACATATTTTACTGAAACAAAAAGCCCCACATGAATAACATGCACACAAATATATTACCAGTCTTTTTTTTCTCCCCCAAGTCATGCTCAGTTAATGCTTTCCCTTTAGCTGTCTTTTGAATGCTAAAACATTTTTAGGAGAAAATTATAACCAGGGATGAAAAGTCTTATTTAAAACACATGTGGTGTGCTGCATGCCAGGTTGCAGCTTACGAAGCAGCCTGCTGCTGGCACAGGTGGGGTCAGTCTCCTCCCCTTCACAAGTACAGAGTGTTTTCCTCTGACCCCAAGCCTGCAGAGGCAGCAGACAGCGTTGGTGCAGGTAAGATGGCACATCCTGAGATGCCTTTCAGGCGTGACTCAAGCATGGGCTGACCATGAAAAAGAGTGAGAATCCTCTTTGATGATTATCCTTCTTCCACCACATGGATTTCTTTTGGTCTTGGCCATTACCATGCCGCCCTGCCATAGAATCTTTATCCTAATGCAGAGCTGAGCTGCAAAAAGATAGAGCTAAACCTCTGTAGTGATTCCTGCTCTTACTTTTGCTGCTCTGGATCCTGCACTACAGTACTGGGTACTGTTCCCCCAGGCTTACAAAGATTCAAAGCATAAAGAACATTAGCCGGGGTGGTTTGTTTATTTCTCTCTTCTATTCCCATCTGCTCCCTTGAAGAGACAGATGTAGGGCCTCCTATATGAACTGTCAGAAGGTAGATTTCCCTCCTAGCATTGGGAGAAAAACAGTTTCCATCCATTTTCACTAGCTGCAAACAACCTCAAGTGTAAAAGCTGTGGCTTCTGGAAGAAGTTAGGAGCTGTAAACAGAATGTATTTTACATGGTGTTAGTTTGATGTTTACACAGGTGTTCCAACAATGGATCCAGGCCTGAAAAGTTTCAAAAAGGTACTGACAGAGAAAAGGCAGTTTACTTTTCCCCAGTTAACGTGTAGCCTTCTGTTGTAAAGTAGATCAGTGTGCCATTTCTGTATTGTCAGTGACTGAATTGTTTGAATTAAAAGAACAACAAAGTACTGGGTCAGGCTTCTGTTCATCAGAAGACACTCCTGAAGGAGTGGGATGGATGTCTCTGTTCTGCAAGGCAGATCACCTTCTGTTCTCACAGTCGTTTAAAAGGGCAACAGGCTATGAGGTGAGTGACCTGTTAGGCACATTCTAAATCTGTTTTTTTACTAGGATTTTAGTTCTGTGTTATCTTGGCCATGGTTCATCTCTGTGCTTGCCTGAAAGAAAATGTACTGGGAGGAAAAAGCAAACCCAGAGAAGGAAGCTCAGCTCATATTTTGGTGTGTTCACACATGAAAGTAGGAGAGTTTTATGGGTGTGCATGTACCTGCCTGTCCGGGCTCGTATAATTGTGTAGTTTATTTTCCTTCATTTACATAATTGTTTGTGTGTAGTCAGTGTGTGCCACGCAGCAGGTGTGAACTTCAGTGGAGCAGCAGGCTGGAGGCTGTAGCCGCTGGGCCAGACTTAGCAGCTGGGGAGTGCCGGGCCCCCGGCGTGGAGTGGTGCAGCTGCGCTGCTGCCTGCGTTCACCTCGCCGGGTGCTGGCCTTGGCAGAGGCTCAAAGCCAACACGAGGAGGGGGTGCAGCTCCCTAGTTCGTGCCTCTTACCGTTTCAGGCAGGCACAGCTGTGTCCCTTCCCCTTTGTTCATGTTCACCTTCAGCTGTACTTTGTGTAACTTCTTAGTGGCTTTGTATGTGGAGGAGTTTCTTTACTAGCCATACAAAATCTTCCCCAAACTCCCAAGTTTTTGGTGCTGTGTTGCCAGCACGAGGCTCTCAACGTAGGCAAAATTAAGCAATTGTTTCCCAAGTAAATGTCATCTGGCAGTTTCCCAGTCAGTCAGAAAATCTGGATTAAAGTTTGCCATAAAACCCTAGTCTTAGTCTGTAAAGTGCTGTTTGATGAAATAGAATGATTTTAACTTGAAATCTAAAACTTAGTGACAGGCTTTTGTGTTGGCAGCAGAGCAGTGTTGAAAACTTTACCACAGATGATAGATGCAACTCTTTATACTTTTAGCAAGCTTTAACTTCACAAGGCAGTATTCAGACCAGGGGATGGAAGAAGTGAGTGTTGGCAGTATATAAATAACAGCGCCAGTATTTTCACTGCCTTTCTAAACTTTCCAGAGCTAGCCTGTTTAGATGTGGCTCCACCCATAGCCAGTGGTGTGGTGAATTGCCTCAAAAAAATTAGAGAGGATGGAAGCAGGAGGGGAGCCTCAGATGACTAAGAAATGCATGCGAAGGATTAGAAGTTCCAGAAGGGCTGTTGTGTTTGGTTTGAAATTTACAAAGATGAATATAGCTTTGGGCAGTAAAATGTCTGAACTTACTACTGGTGTCTTGAAGGGAGAAAAGCAATATAGCACAATGATGCCTCTCTGCTTTGACTAATTTTATGCTATTATTTCAGTTTAGCTGTTTTTACTGCTTAAGTGCTGCTTGTGGCATTTTACAAACAGGAAACCATTTACATTGATTGTAAATAATTACAAACATGCATTTCAGGTCTTAATTTTAACACTGTCATGCTGTCTTGAGCTTGTCTGCTAGTTCCTTTGCCTCTTCCATACCTCTGAAACAGGAACATTGCTTTTCTTTCGTCACCTTTGTTTAGATAATAGTTCTTGTATTTGTTGAGAGATAGGGCAGGAAGTTTGCTTTCTCTTAAGAAGTTTTGAGGAGAATGCTTCCTTTTTTCCTTCCTGGAAGGCACTGTGTGAAATGCTAAGTGTTTACAAGTAATGCTCTGGTACTGCTTTATAAAAGTGATTTGGGAAAACTGGTGTGTCTAACCAGGTTCACAATGCCCAGTATAAATATTAGTAGAAAGTTTCTAAGTCTGTCTGCTCTTACACTGTTTCCTCTCCCAGTTGCTACTTGCTTGGTGAGTCGCTGGCACCGGATGCCCAGAGAAGCTGTAGCTGCCCCCTCCCTGGCAGTGTTCAAGGCCAGGTGGGACGGGGCTTTGGGCAGCCTGGGCTATTGGAGGGTGTCCTTGCCCATGACAGGGACACATACATAACCGGAACTAGAAGATCTTTGAGGTCCCTTCCAAGCCAAAGCATTTTATGATTCTTTAAATGGGGCTTCAGACATGGAAAAGTGTATTTTGGGGTTTTCAAAAATATGTTCTGATGAATCAGTTCCCCAAAACATATTTGGATTTTTTTTTAATGTTAGATTCTAGAGCATTGTGTTTAAAATAAAAGATAGGATGAGATGTTTCCAAAAGAGGGCTTTTAGACTGTGGCAGACAGCCTAGCAGTCCTAGTCTAGCTGTTGTGTACAATACAGCCAGCAGGGAAGGTGGTGAAGCTTAGCCTGAATCTGCAGGCATGGGTGAGCCCTGCTGAAGGCTGCAGTGACTTCCCGTTTGTGTTAAGGCTGGAAGTGGAAGAAATCCCCTTATCAGAGGGAGTGAATGCATAGGCAGCTTCTCTGGGGGTGGAGGGCTGAAGCCTGCCTGTGTGGGAGAGCAAGCAGTAAGCAAACAGTGAGCAGGCTGGACCAAGGGACCATCACATACTAATTCCTGCAAAAAAGCCTGCATGTGTGTTTGGGGGAAGTTGGTTTTAACCTGAGTCAGAACTGAGGAACTGACTCATTGTGTGTCCCTACAAGTACAAGAGTGCAGACCAGGAACAAGCTTAGAGAAATTAAATGAGAGGATTGCTTTTCTGCAAGAATCTAGCTGTATGCTGAATTAACATGTAGTCTGTAGGACTTGCTTCACTGGTGGGCAAAATGGCATATGCTCTTTTTGTTGTCTCAGTCTCAATTTCCTTTAGAGAAACAAAGGTAGAGCCCTTAGTACTACTGTCTTGTTTGTTACTGTCTTCTCATATCGGTCCCTGCATGGAGAGTGAGCCCCCTTGTGCTGTCCTTCTTGAATTTGTCTGCTGCTGTCTTTTGGATATACAAAATTTTGAAGGGGAGGGGCATGCTGGACTTGTACTGCAGCAGCCATGTGAGTGCATTTGGCAGGAAGCTGTTTTCCATACCTGCAAATGCACAACTCTGCTATTGGAATCAGTAAGGAGGAAGAAAGATGGAAGACAGGAGGCTTTTAGCTGATGGATAAAAACTTAGAAGACAAAATGATACAGCAAAGAAAAAGAAGCAGGTACTTGTTTCACTGGAATGGTGTGAGATGTCACAGAGGCAGCCTGCCAAAGATGAATCTGAAATGGGGATGACAGGAGGCACCAAACTGGAGGAAGTCTGGAGTACAGTTGGAGTGTTGATCCACGGGGGTGTCTGGAGAGACAGATAGAGGTAAATAATTTTTGAATCACCACAACCTGCTATAAAGAGCTGAGGCAAACTGTAAAGAACGAGCTCTAAAGGTATAGGTAATTTCAAGATGTTTTTAAGTTACACAGAAAAAAAAAGTCACAGTTGGCTAAAAAGGTCACAGATACACTGCATGAGACTAGAGCAATAAAATTTGATGGTTCTTTGTTTCTTAATTTCATATCTGGATTCAAAAAAAACCCAACCTAAAACACCCCAAACACATAACTGATGTACTTACAATATGCTTATTCTGTGAGTACTTTGTGTGAATTAACTGTAACAGTGACTTGTTATGCCGTATCTAAGTCAGGAGTGTGTAACAGCCCCTCCTTGGAAAAGAGGTAATTTTTTTTTTGTGGTTGTTGAAATGAATCAGTGAAACAACTCAACTTGGCAACTTACTAAAAACTAGACTGGTATCTGTTACTATCAAGTAACAGGATAAGGTAAACACACTTTACATCTACAGTTCAATTTGACTAATTCTCAGATGCACACAGTCAAAATTGAGCTGGTACTCTGATACTGTAGCCACACAGCTGATATGATTCCCCGGGGGGCTTCTGAAGAGCATGGCACCCTCTGCTCATCCCCATTGGTGTCACCAGCTCGTGGGGTTATTAGGGAGCAGATCTGGCTCAAGGTGATGATGTTTTTACTTGGCTCCACATGTGTCTGCACAAGTTGCAGAGCTTGGCCCATGGCAAGTTGTTTTCGCTGCTGTGCAGGCACCTGCTTTTAAAATAACTGAGCTGCAACACTTGCCATCCACTACTGGGAGCTGTGCCTACTCCCACCTCCAGTGTGCAGAACTGTTGTAAGTAGTTGTTTAAGGCTGTACCTAAAGTCCTTCGCAGTTAGTGTGTAAGCAACAGACGAAATAATTTGTGTAAATACTGAACATAACGAACATAGAATTTAGTCAAATCGACATTAGAGAAAGCTTACAAGAACCTGGCAGTATCTCTAAGACTAACTTTCTCTTGCAACTTATAAATAATGATTAGAAGCAGCCTGTACATTTATGATGTATTTCCTAAGGTTAACTGTGCAGAACATTACACCAGGATAATACCTGGTATGTAAGAATAACTTCAAAGAATAGGTTGAATTAGCATGGTATTCTCATGCTGAAAAGAGTATAGTTACAAGTGGATAACAAACCTTCTCTGCTCAGATACTCTACATAACTTGCTGTCCTTTCTCTTTCTTGGATAATGAGTATTTTCTCCAACTTGGTGTTGAAATAGTGTGCAAAGAGCAAATAATGGAGATAACTTTTGTCTTTAATTTAACAGGGACATACTAGACTGGCTTTCCACTGGTAGTCTCAGCTGAGGGACATAATGCCCTCAGACATACTCAGAAGCAAAATATTTGTCAAGTACTTGCCTTGAAACTTCTCACTGACAGCCCTGCTATGTCCTGCTTTTTCCTTCCTCCCCTCCCTCTAAATGGGATTTGGATTGGAGTCATTGCAAACAGGTGCAGTTTGTGCCCTTCTTTCAGAGCTGATGTGGCTGTTACCTTAGTGGGTGTTGTAGTGGCCTGTCACCTGAGCTTGTCCCGTGGTACCCACCTAAATCAGACCGTTGTAGAAGGAGGGGAGATGGACTCTTTCCTGCAGAATGCAAGAAAACTCCACGTGTGGATTTAATGCTGCATGTCAGCTGGCTAAATCACATGGGGTTTTGACTACTAGTAGTATTGCTGCTTGGGACTTGACTGACCTTAGTGTCTTGTTCCTGTGTTCCCTTCAAGACATTGCCTGAAGGAACTACAGTAGCAGATGGTGAACGTTCAAAGAGAGCACATCCGTGGCACTGGGTTTAGGCATTCTCAAAGGCCACCTGTTTTTACAGGAGGTGAGATAACAGAGCCTGCCTCATTAACAGTGATATGCCATTTGCCAGAAAATTGGACATTTTAAGCTTTTTTTATGAAAACTGATTTCAAAGGTCACTAAGATGACTTAAACAATATTGAAAAACCCACCAGTGCTTCTTTAAATCCATGGATGGTTTCAGACAATGACTGGAAAATAGCAAGACTGTTAGCAGTTTCACTGCAAAGCATTCTCTCACAAATGCCAAGCTAGAGTGCTTAATGTGTTAAAATAAGCCTTACCCTCTGTGCTTTTAATGGAGACGTTGTCAGCAGGACCAGAGAAAATCACAGGATGAACCCCTGCAGCAGGATGTCCTTACAGTGAGAAACTTTGCAATTAGTTCCTTTCTCTCCTCAGTTTATCCACCCCTCTAATTTCCCTACTAGTCACTTCTTTCCCTCCAGAAGTACAGTTTCACACCACCTTGAAAATAGGTCAGGGGCCCTCTCCCTTACCTCCTGTGTTGTTTGGGGTTTGGTTTGGGTTTTCTTTATATGGTCCCTTCAACCAGTTCAGTATTAGAATACCTGGAGGTGGGGGCACAGAAAAAACGTGGTTTACAGTGGGAGGGCTGAGCAGCTGAAGTTGGCACTGCCTTTGAGTAGGCCTTGCTAGGAACAGCAGCAAGCAGACCTGCTGCTGTGCACCTGTAGAAAACCAGTTCTTCCAGTTGTGTGGATGCACCAGCTCTGTAGCAGTGCCTGACTCTGTGTGGTGGGGTATGGCAAGGGCTGCTGCTCCCCCCACTGCAGGGCCCTGCTCACCAGCCACAAACTCTAATGGAAATAAGGCATAAATTAAGTATCAGATCCTCGTATTGCTTTCAAAGTAATTTAATCCAGTAGCTATGCCAGTTCTCTCTGCTTGTGCTTTTCATAAAACATAAGGGATGTCACATGATTGATTTTTTTTTTTCCCTTCAATGTGCAGAACTGGGAAGGGATGATTTTCTCACTTCACAAACCAGGAAGTGTACTCACAGCCAGCCATCTATCTGGTTTCTCTTCTGCAAGCCTCCCTAACTCTCAATCTTTTCTATAGATTAAAATAAAATTTTGTACCTTTAATATGCTACTTCAGCAACTGTATAGGTGATATTAAAGGAATAAGTTTTAAAAGAATTAAAAACTAAATTCATTAAACTGAGTCTGCTTATTTTAATCCTATGACCTGAGTAGAGAGGACAAATGCTGTTTAATACTCTTAAGCTTCACATTATCAGTCTTACAGCTGTTGGAATTTTCCTTCTAAAACTTCTTACAGTGCTAATCTGCAATTTAGCAAGTCTGGAGTCTCCACTGCATCACTGAAAGCAGCGGATGTGTGTCTGCCTCCAGTTTCCTAGTTCAGAGCTGTAAAAACTTTAACTGCCTACTCCTAGCAGCTGGAGAACAGAAACCCAGTTAGTCATTGTGCATGAAGCCTGAGACTTTAGTACTTGCCCCACCCTGTCTTAATACTGTAGTCTACATCAGAATTTATAAGTCCTGCAGGAATGGATTTACAGAGCAAAACAGTTGGTGATCTACACATGTAGTCCTTGGTGTATGAGGTGGGGAATACTGGATTTCTTCTGCTTCTGTATGCCAAGTGCTTGTTAGTATTTGGAGGAAACCTGATGTTTCACGTTTTCAAAGGACTCTGGAGCTCGCACATTATTGGTAAAGGTATTTGAGATTCACTTCAGAATTTTGAAGTAGGCTTAAAATTTTCCTGTAGATGCTGTTTGTACAGGAGGTGCCAATCTGTTATGATCCCAGTAAGAAAGGCATTCGGGTACTGCAAAGGGTCTTTTACAATGCTGTGTGTTAGAACTAGCAGTATAAAGAAGCAGAGTAGCACAGACAGTCGTACGTCCCGGTAGATGGTGGGAACCCACGTTGTGCAGGGCTGCACGGGCCTCTGATTCACACAAAGCAACACTGTGCAGACCTCATCTGTGGGCAAGGTTGCCCCATGTTGATAATTTAAGCTATTGTAGGGTTTTTCATTCAAGACAACAGCTCTATTCATCATTTCTAGTGTCGAAGAGGGAGGGTGCTCACTGCTAGACTCAGGCAAGGCAGGCAGGTGGTGTACTTGCAGGTAGCCAGTGGATTTGCCTTTGGGATCCTCTGTTTCAGTGAGCGGGGAATTGGTGCAGCACAGCACAGGCATGGAGCCAGGCTGCATCTGCATGCAGCACAGGCCTGGGCTCACTTGAGTTAACTGTTACATGGATCACAGGTGCTTCAATGTACAGTTGTCAGAATTCTGGTCAGGATTACCACAATGCATCCAGAACTGGAACTTGCCAATATTATCCCCTATCTTCCCTGTCCCATGACCTGTCTCATGAACAAGGTCAGGATACTCGTGGTTTTTGTTTGTTAGGGGCTGTGTTTTGTAATCACAGGGATAGAAAATAGTGTTTCTATCTTTGCTGTCCAGAGATCTTGGGGACATTGTCTGTGTGAGAGATACTGCTTAGTTCTCTTCTGTGTAAAGCATATAGAGTAATTACATTGTGAGGATTCACCTGTAACAACAAATCTGAGTCATAGAATTGTCACAGTTATAGAGAAGACTGATGCTACTGATCTACTTACCTGTTCTGTTTTTTGTGCAGAATCAAGGCCATTGAAAGTCCCAATAAAGATGACGACACACAGTGGCTGACTTACTGGGTTGTCTATGGCATTTTCAGCATAGTGGAGTTCTTCTCTGACATATTTCTGTCCTGGTTCCCTTTCTACTACATGCTAAAGGTATGTTTCTTCATATGACCCCTGTCCTAAAATGAGACCTTTGATAGACTTGGTTTAATGTCTTCAAGAATGGATAGATGACAACAGATTCCCTTGGAATCATTCCTGGGTCACACCTTATTTTTAGATGCTGGTTACATGTAATTTAGCACTATGAAAGTGATCTGTTTACGATTGATGGTTTCATGAGTCAAGAGGAGAAACTGAGATGGGTGGCAGGGAAAGGTCTGCTGTGCTGTAGGGAGGAGGAGATGGTGTAGCCATCCTGTGGAAAGACAATTCCTTGTCTTGGCATTCAGGTAAATTTGTGCAAAATGACATCACGTGTGTCCGGGTTTTCAGCTGGCACAGAATTAATGAGCACAAGAAGCTGGAAGGGGCACAGCCAGGACAGGTGACCCAAACTAGCAAAAGGGATATCAGTATGTCACACCCAGCATATAAGGGGAGGGGTGGGGGGCAGCTGGCTGGGGAGAAGGGGTTGCTCCTCGGGGATGGGATGGGCATTGGGTTCCTGGCTGTAAGCAAACTGCACTGTGTTAACACTGCTTTGTATATTCTGTTCTAAGTGCTGCTGTTATTCCCTTTGCCTGACCTGTAAACTGTCCTTGTCCCAACCCACCGAAGTTCACCTTTTCTTCCCATCTCTTCCCCATCCCACCAAGGGAGAAGGGTGAGTGAGCAGCTGCCTGGAGCTCAGCTGCTGGCTGGTGCTGAACCATGACAGTATGATAGATAAACCCTACAGAGTGGCTCTATTTTTGCTTTAAGTGCATTAGTGAAAGTGGAGACTAAAATCACAAAGATACCAAAAGGGAATATTAACATCTGTGCTGTAAGGACCAGGGAAGGAGATGCAACATAAGAATAGTTTCAATCTTACTGCTTTCCTGAAAGGCAGGTGTCAGAGGAGCTTGTTGCTAATGTGCCTTTGTTAGTGTTTGTGTGTTTGACAACCAACAGTGATTTGCTTCATGTGTTCCAAACTTCTGTTTGTCAGCTAAGGTGTGAGTGTGCCGTCAATCACGGAATGTTAGGGGTTGGAAGGGACCTGGAAAGATCATCTGGTCCAAGCCCCTGCCAGAGCAGGATCATCTCGATTAGGTCACTCAGGAACACATCAGGCGGGGTTTGAATGTCTCCAGAGAAGGAGATTCCACAACCTTTTGGGGCAGCCTGTCAAGTGCTCCATCACCCTCACAGTGAAAAAGTTCCTCCTTATGTTCACATGAAGCCCCCTATGCTCCAGCTTATACCCATTGCCCCTTGTCCTGTCACTGGCCATCACTGAGAAGAGCCTGGCTCTGTCCTGACACTGGCCCCTCACATATTTATAGACATTAATGAGGTCACCCTCTCAGTCTCCTCCAGGCTAAAGAGACCCTCAGCCTTTCCTCATAAGGAAGATGTGCCGCTCCCTTAATAATCAACTTAATAATCAACATGTTAAATTATTTTAGGAGAGAGACAATTACCATGTATGCTGTTGGGTAGAAGACGTTCTCGCTTGCTCCAGAGTCAGTTGTTCAGCCTGAAGGGCTGTTACCTGTTTTCTGATTCAATGGGCTGGCACATTTCCTTCTCTTTCACTTTGTTTACTTGATTTAGCCCCACCAAAGTTATTGAAAGGATTTGCTTGCCAGCTGTTGTCATGGGTTCATTTGAAATTTTAACGATAACATCTGATGTTGCTGACTTTTTTCCAGGATATGCTGTATTTTAATGACAAAAATTGATTTGGATGGCACTGTTACACCTTGTACTGGTACTTCTGAATTTTTAATAGGCAATCAAATGTGCAGTCATTTACTTGGATGCTTATTGCCCTAGCTCCGTAAGAAAAAAAGAACACTTTTAAACTGCAGCTTCAAACTGAAAATGTTCTGGCCTGTCTCACAAAGTTCATTTCCCCTCCTCCTTCATTTTTCCTCTTTTTCCATTTTAAGCTTAATGGCTTTGCAGAGTTTTTAAGAAGAATCTAATTTTGAAGTTTAGAATGGGTAATAAATGTGTGAAAGTTTTACTGTTTTAGTCTATTCAGACCAAGCCCAGTAGTGATCAAAATGCAAGTTCATCTGATCTGAAAAGGATCCGAAATTATTGCTTATGGCACTTGAAGAGACTGTTCTTAACAATTTATGCAGTTATTTCACATTCCTGACATCAGCTTACAGTTTCAACAGGATTATGACTTCCCCCACTGTCTGCAGTGTATTTGCAGAGCTGCTTTTCCAACTTTGTGACGGTAAAGGATGCGGCGATGATTTCTTCATGGTAGCATAGCACTCAAAAAAATCCAGTTAACATACACATAAGGACTGACGTGCATATGGCTCTGATAATACTGTGTCAGGCAGTGCCACATTTACACGTCCTGGTGACATCAGCAGAAAGGTACTTCACTCGGTTGGGCGAAGGCAAACACACGGGAGCGATTAGGGTAGGTGCGCGGCTTTGTGGGGTGGCTGCTGAGGGCCTCTGCGGGGCTCCACAGCAGGTGGTCGGAGAGGTCTACTGCAGTGGCACAGAGTATCAGGAATCAAATAGCATCCCTGACTGAGTACAAGGATGGAAGTTACTCTCTGTGGGGAAAGGAGGAAGCAGGCAGCTACCAACTTTCAGTTCATCCCTGACTGAAACCGCCTGCAGTGCAGTTTGTGGTGTTTCCATGCCTCTCTTTATGGTGTTAGGAAGAGGAAGCCCAGACATGTAATTCATGCAAATCTTAAACTTGCTTTCATTTTCCAAATACACTGAATTTGCACATGCACATTTATTGAATAGAGCTTACAGCTTCCACTCCAAACTGAGCTTTAGCTGCTCAGTATTTCTCTGAATACCCTGATGTGCAGGGCTGAGATGCTGATCATATTCCCCGTAGTCCAGAGCTGAGGTTCTGTCACTGTAAAGTTTGTGTAGGTGGGAGTAAAGGATGTCTAAGAACTCCATGGAATATGTATGATACTTGCATATACTTTTGTTGTCAAGTTGTAAACTGTCTTGAGGTTTCTTGAGGTTTGTGGGTGGGGTTTTTTGTAACTCCTAGGTTACCATCCTAGGAGCATTCTCGATAGTGAGAAGAAGACTCCTTACTCTACTAAGAAGCTGGAGGAATTGTCATTGTGAGTGTAGCAACGTGCCAAATGTGGCAGTCTGATTCAAGAGAGAGATCCTTTCCTCTCTCTGCCATTTAATTTTTTTTTCATTCTGAACTTTCTGGACATTTTTATAAACCCCTTTATTTTTAATAATCTGTTAGTTCAGTTTCATGAGAGACAGGGGGAAATAGATTAAATCAGCAGTCTTACCATTCTCAAGATTTGAAAAGACTGAGATTTGCAACTCTGGTATGTCCCCTCTAGAAAATATGTACAAACATCTGTTTCAGTACATTTCAAAAGTAACACTATTTGACTGTATAGCTCTACAAGATTTAATGTATTTTTTGACTAGACTAGACTGACTAATTTTTTCCTTGGGCAAGAAACACAAAATTTTAATTTCTTTGGGTTTCAGAGGACTTTGATTTCCTAAACCAAAGAACTAAATAACATCTTTGTATATTGGGACAAATAAAATAATTACCAACAATTTGCCTGGTATTCTTTAACAAGAAATAAACCCAATATTCTTCTCAGCTTTTAATGAAAAATAACCACATAATACCATTTATTCTTTCTGTTAAGTTCCAAATAATAAAAGCTTTTGAAAATTTATATTCTGGCACTTTTGCCTTTATTTTCTCTGACCTGGCTTAATGGTGCTGCATCAGCTCCTACTTCATGGCACCAAATTTTATTTGTTGCATGTTTAATTATTTCTTCTAATTGGTTGAAAAGCTGGCAGGCTTTCTAACTGGTGGGCACTTTATTTTGAGAAAGCGTTTTTGCCTTCTGGACAAAAGCTCCTTTAAGTCATTCTAGCCTGACATCATTGTAAAGAGAGAGCTTAAATCTTGCCTGCAGGGTGGTAAACTGGTTTGGCAAAATCATCTGTGGAAGGCAGTTGTTACCCGGAGAACCACTGATCTTGTCAAAAAGCAGCCTGTCAAAATACTGCTCCAGCGCCAAATGCAACTGGTTTTCTCTAGGGCTGGGGGAATGGGAAGTGGCCCTACAGAAAAAAGGAGCAGCAGCCTTCTCCAAAATCAGTAGGTGGTGTTGTCTTCAGCTGATGTGCATCAGGGGTGGGGAGGGGAGGGGTCGGTTTTACAGTGGTCTGCACTGCAGCGAGGGCAAAGCCAAAATTTTGCTGGTGTGAAGAGCAAAACCTTCCATCTCAGTATCCTTTATTGGAAGAAGAATAAAGGGGAGATTTTCCAAAATGCTTGGAAGGCTTGCCTGAAGGAGACCGAGTCGTTTTCATAATTGAAGAGGGATTTTACTACCACCTTCTTCTGTTAAGGTCAAATCAGGATTTTTAAAATTCTTTTAACATAATCTTTCTTGACCTAAATCACCTTGTAATAGTCAAATTGTTACTCTGGAGTTTCTTGTACCAAAACAAATATTTGGCTGTGATTCTGTCTGCAGTTTTACAGTAGGAAATCAAAAATATGAGGGGAGGAAGAGGAGATGTTAATGTCTGGCAAGGCACAGGGGAGTTTTGAAAGGAGACTGTAACTGAACTGGGATCTAGGAAAAGCTTTTGCATTTCGCAGCAAACTGGAAACCTCATCAATAAATTAGATTTTGCTTATATTTTTTTAAATTCCATGCAGAAGCTCTAGCACATGCATTGAAAATTCTCTTGGGTTGCTGTAGATACTGTTGTGAAAATGGAAAACTTGTGAAAGCTAAGCTACTTAATTAAATAAGCACTACTGTATTTAAATGCAGACTTTTAAGTTGCTGATGGGATTCTTGTAGTTTTAAGTGATTAGTTTGATTTTGCCTAACTTAATTAACTGTGTGGTGATTGAGTTTTTGTTGTTGTGCTTTCTCCCTCTGTCCCTCTCCTCCACAGAATGTGTGGAAATCCTCAAACATTTAATAAAAACAAAGCACTGGAGTCTGGAGCAGGTGTGGTTTGTGTTTTAAGAAAAGGTGGTGTGTGAAAAGTTGGTTGGTCATTATTTTCTGGGAAGGCTTTGGAAATGAATAATATATCATTTGTGTATGGAAAGATGAGAAAATTTGATTAATTTTGCTGTAGTTTTACCCTTTAAAATCTTTTTTTATATACTTCTGGAGTTCAAGCAGCTTCTGTTATGGCATTTCTTGTCCCTGAAATGTTTTGATCTTGTTTTGCATTACTCTCTTTGTGAAACTGAAGCCAAGTAAAAGGTGCTTCAGTAGTAAGGACAGGTATTTGTCATGTATCTTTCCAGACCCCTTTGTAAGATGCAGAAATAGTGGTGTTTTGTTTTGGGTTTTGAGGTCTTGTTTGGGTTTTTGTTTTGGGGGTGGGGGGAGCAGGGGATGCGGGTTGTGGCTGTTCCAGAGAGCAGGTTGTGCTATAAAAACTACAACTCAACTGTGCAGGAGTCCAAAAGCCATACTGTTGTGTATGCGCTTGGTGTAGCTTGGATGTGTCTTCCCTCCTAGTCGCTTCAGCTCTGGCATAGATGCCCACAATCCCCTTCTGACCCTGCTGCATTTTCGAGGCAGAGAGCACAGGGATGTGTTTTGTCTGGATTTAAGTGATGTGGGGACCTAGATCTTCAGTCAGCCCTGTGCCACATAGTTTAGAAGCAGCCAAAGAGGGTGATGTTTTGACTGATCGGTTTTTTTATAATTCTACCTTAAAAGTCCATGCAATCTTGATATACTTGTTACCAGATTAGTTTTGCTGCTGCAGCCCTCCTTCTTTGTCCTTTCAGTGTCCATGAAACCATTCCAGTGTGAAGATTCCCTGTAGGTAGCTGTACCGATGTGCATACTTACTGGACTCGGACAATCCAAAATGAAGGGGGTGATGCACTGTTTTAAACATGCTGGAGTCTCTGGCAGGGTTAGGAAGGCACACTACACCTTATCTCCTTACTTCTTTTGCTTACACAGTTGCTCTTGTTCCTTGCAGTGTGGCTTCCTGTTGTGGTGCATGGCTCCGAGCCCTTCTAACGGGGCAGAGTTTCTCTACCATCGGATCATCCGCCCCTTCTTCCTGAAGCACGAAGCTCAGCTCGACAGCGTTGTCAAAGACCTGAAAGACAAGGCTGCAGAGACTGCAGATACCATCACTAAGGAAGGTGAGGCAAAGAGCAGTCACTCATCACACCAAGTAGGAGGAATTTCCCTGGGCAACTGTGAATATTGCAGTTAATATTTGAGGGGGGGGGTGGTGGTTTGTGGGATTAGGAGTATGTAAAATTATAATGAAGTAGTAAAATGTAGGTGATGAATATACCAGGAAAAGAGGACTGCTTTTGATCTCACTTTCTAGGATGAGTGCAAGCTGTGTGAGTGGAAGAAATGGCTAATTAGTTTGTGCGTCTTCTACCATGCCTGTCACTACACGCGCTCTACCCAGAGGCCAGTGCACACATCCTCACAATATACCTTGCACAGATACAGTTACTGTTTCAGTTTGTTCTCATATCTCCTAAAATACCACCTCAAATACATGGTAGTATAGAAGTAGTAGTGTTGTAGTGGTAGCAGTAGTAGTGGTGGTGGTGTAGTAAAGCAAGTCCTTTAACTCCAGTAAATACCAACGTGTGAAAGGTTTTCCCTTCTGTAGCTTTTTGTACTACTTCTTCTGGCAGTCAAAGGCTTCTGAGCCATTCTTAAAGAAATTACTGGGGTTTTATTTGGTTAGAATAAATAGCCCATCGATTGCCTAATTTTGGTTTTATTTCCTGGTGTTCTGTGTTCTCTGAGAGAAGGAAGTGTACTGAGTAGCTAAAGTAAATGTTTATTTAAGTTTTATTTGAGAGGAAAATTATTTATAAGATATTTCATAGCACCTTAAGTCTCCTTTCCCCCAAGCAACACTTGTAGCCTCATTTCCTCTCACCAGCGTGAGCAGTTTCACCGTCGGTGTGTAGGTGATTTGCCTTTCCAGCACGCTTGGAAATTACTGTCAGACACCCATCTTAACTGATGTTCTTCTTTGTTGCACGTGGGATTTTTATGTCCTTGCACCATCACTTCATATTTCAGTTTCCTATTTTTACATACATTGTACAGGGTTTTTTTACGAAACCGTGCAGACACGTGCGCACACACAGATACACACACCCCTTAGCTTTCCTCCAGCCCTGTTTCATCAGCTTGGTAGTGCATTTCTTGCTGTAAAAACCTGTATGTCCTAAACAGCGTGGGCAGCTCTATTTTATTGATGTAAAAGTTATAAGTCAGTCTGTGCTGTTTATTGTGCTTCTCCTTGCTTACAGTTTATTTTAAAAATCTGTGTGTGATCAATTTTGTCACTGTGTCTGTGTGTGTGTGTGTACAAAAAGCTGTGGTTTTCTTTTATGATGTTTCTTTTGTTGTGATGTAAAAGGAAATAATTCTTTCAAAGGCAGCTCGAGAACACTGAATAAGCCACTTCTTTCTGTGGGCCTCTAAGATTAAATTTGCTTTCATTTTCCTGCAGCCAAGAAAGCAACAGTGAACTTACTGGGCGAAGAAAAGAAGAGCACTTAAGCTATCAACTGGATAAAGTTTCCCTAGCACCTCCTTTATGAAGCTTGATGTTACTGGGAACTGTGGTATAACTTTAAGAATATTGCCTTGGAAACATTTTGATATATGAAAGGAATGTGTTTTAAGTTTGCTTACTACTTTGCTGTGTCTGTATAGAAAGTAAGCATTTTTATTTAAGAGCAATGCAGTGGGCAGCATCTGAAGCTTAATGAAAAAATATTTTACTCGTCTCCATGCAGAAGAAATCCACCAGTAATCTCTCTCTGCAGTGACACAAATAAAAAGTATATATCCCGCAGGCTCTGCACTTTAGTTGTCTCTCTGTGTATGTAACTACTCCTAACGCTCTGGCTGTGGTGCGTCTGGTAGCATGAAGCTGTTGTAGAACAAGAACCCTAAACTGGACAGACCTTCTGGAAGGTGCAGGGAATTACTGAGAGAGACAGCACAGTGGGTCTATTTCCCACCAGTAAAGTTGTGAACCATGAGATTACGTGTTTGAGGCACCTGGTGAAAGAGATTATTCACTGTTGCATGCTTTGCTGTAACACAGTGTTTGGTACAGTGTGTATATTCTTCAATGGACAGATGCTAAAGATAGGAAAGAGCAACTTCATTCAAGTGATGAAGCTTATATCAGAGTGAGGTAATTTGCCAGGAACAGATGCATTAAATTGCACGAGATTAGCACAAGATGACTAAAGTACAACCCCTTGCCTCTTGCTAAAGTTGTCACCTGAAATGGTTAGAGTGCCTTTTAAGATCACACTCAGAAGCACAAGCCACCTTTCACTAAGGTGTGATACCATGACAAACACTTTTTCCTAAATTCCTCTTGGAACATTAACAACTGCTGTAGGTGTCAGTCCCCAGCACCATGTCAGTAACAGGATGGACTGTAACCTGCTCATGGAAAAATACAATCTCTTCTGACTGTACTCAGAAGAACTTGGGTGAGCACTGTAGCTTCCCACTTGTCATTCCAGGATTTGGACTTGATGGTCCTTATAGGTCCCTTCTAACTCAGTATGTTCTATGATTACTTGATGTATTCCTGACCTGTCAGTAGGAACGCTGAGTTGTTGTTTCCATTTCCATTTGCAATCAGTGGAAAATAATTACTAATTTTTTTTTAGATGTGAATCTGTATTTACAGTCTCAACAAATGGAGCATGGATTGCTGAAATCTCCCTGGTCTCATCTCCATGCCAATGTTTCGCTAAAGCCTACAGTAAATGCTGTGATGGTTCTTCACTCGCAGAACACGCAGAAGGCAAACAAGCTTTTGACATATGAAAAAGCGATTTCTGCCCCACAATCTGAAGTTCAAAAGATTTAATCTTAAAGTAGATTTTTTTAAAACTTTCATCTTTCTGCAGCAAGTTGGCTCACAAGCGTTCCCTGTAAAACTGCAGATGCCAGAACTGCAAAGAATGAAGCACAGCAGGTCGGTTTTAAACGTGAGAAATACACACTGTAAGAACAAATGTGAAAGCATTTTAAGCTCTAAGCTGGAAAACACAGTCCTTACAGCCAGAGAGGGAGGTACGAGACCCACTGTGCACCATTTTCAGTAGGACAGCATGCAGTTTTGTCTTTTGAAGGAAAAAATATCACAGCTAATCATTGCATGATGCGTTTGTTATCAGTGGATGTGCTGAAGAGTATGAAGTTTACAGCAGAGTTACAGAAAGTTTGACGTGACTCACCATTTAAAAGTGGTTTAATTTCTGGACTTCGCTTCCTCTGACTTAAACCCACTGAACTTTTCCCTGAGCTGTACCAAATCCTAGTGCTGTGGCTCAGACACCATCAGCTGTGTGTATAGCAGTCATGTGGCCAGTGTAATCTACTTTCACCTCTGGAAATAAGGAGTAATAAAGATGCTTCGTAGTCTGTTTGATTTAGGTACACAGTACCACGTCATTTCTCTAAAAGCTGCCCATAAATCTTAGCCTTTCCAAGCCTAACAAGGCCTTGTATTAGTGATGGAACTTTTTATTTCTCTTACTACTCAACAGTTCTTCCACTGTTATTAATGGGGATAAAACATTTCTAGGTAAGTGTTAAAGCAGTCTCTTATATCTCACTTAGAACTTAACAGGCTTGAAATCAACTGCTTGTCTTTACAACCTGGTATTTCTTGACCACCAGCTAGATTCAGTGCTCCTTTGTCAGATTTCTACTTGAAGCAGAGCCATGATCTGTTGTTAACAGAACTTGATCTCGTTTGCCATGGCATGAGTAGAAATGACTGAATTCCTGCAGCGAGTTACCTTTTCCTGCCGGTAAGCCCAGCGGGCTGGCCCCACAGATCAGCGCTCTCTTCCCAAAGTCTGCTTCACGGCGTTCGTGTGCAAATGTCGGTACATACATCTACTCTGTGCTGAAGGTGTAACGTGCTAAATAAAAATGGACACAAATAAAGAGATTCTTACAGGACTGGTACCATGCCTCCTTATTTCTTGAGAACCCCACACTTCAACACTGAAAATCCGGTGGCCTGGAGAAGGCAGGAGGCCTTTACGGGATGCTAACTTTACCAGTAACTTCGTTACTGTGGACCTAGCAGAACCCTCTCTAAAAAAGCCTGGAGGGGAAGCACTTCTGCTTCACAACTGGGTGACAGGGCGCAACCAAGCAGCTTTAGAGCACCAGGCCCTGACAGAAGAGTTTGGACTACAGATGTGTTCTCAACCGCAAGCGCCGTGAGCTGCTGCCTACATGGCACAGCTTTCCAGGCTTCGTAGTCTCACTTACCTAAGAAATCATCGGGGTCTTCTCCTGGGAGAAGGAGAAATCATCTCCTAGGCTTCTTCAGGAATGCAGAGAGGAAAAATAGCAGGCTACAGCAATGTCAAAGTTTCCTCCTCACCCACCGATTTTCTAGTGTTCCATAAATAACCTAAACAATGTGTACACTGCATAGTTACTGGCAGGAGTGGTGGGGTCACACTTACAGGTGTTCCTGGCACCACTGTTAAGTAGGACATTTCTTCTGCTTTATCTTACATGTTCTCCAAGCTCAGCCAAAAGGGAAAAAGTTCAGAAAAACATTTAAAAAAAGCCCAAACACCACGTGGTGAGACCACCACTAGCGATAATAAAACAAAATGAATTCTTCAGACTGTAGCTAGACAAATTCCTGCAACAAGCAGTGGGAGATGTAACTCAGACCTGTCACCTGAAGCCCCTGCAACTCTTTTTTTTTTTTTTACTTTGGCAGCTTTAGGCAAGTGTCGAGTTTGCGTTCTGGTGGTGTCAACTTTTTAAATAGCCTGAGAATCAACACAGAAATACTGTGACTAATTCCTTACCTCCCACCCCATTTCAAACCCAACCAACAACCTCCTTATGCAAAGGACGAAGAACAGTATTTTTTAAAAAAAACAAACCCACAATTCTCATAGGCCATGAGAGACTCGTGAGACTTAGTTTTTTATTTATTTGTACAGAATTTCCTGTAATCTGCATGTTTGGCAACCGTGCAAATATAGTGACTATCAGTCTGGTCTTTCCAGAGACCTTCCACATCCAGTGTGATGGAATGAAGCAATACTTGAGGTATAACGACCTAGGCCCACCAAGGGAGTCCTTGGTTGCACAGCCGTGCTGATGTAACCCTTCTGAACAGATTGCCTGCTGGCATGCATCACACTGAGATACTCCATCCAGAGCAAAGCATCCTCTGGTGACCACAGGAACTAGTCAAATAGAAATGACTGAAGATGTGATTTCTGAATTCAGCATAGTTTGGAAGGACGTGTGTTTGATGGCTTTGATGAGGCTCTGGTCTTCCACGAAACAAGTAACACGTTAGATTCCTACCATTTCCTATTACTGCACCCTTGCAGGACTAGAACACGTAAAGCCTTGCATCAGACAGGCCATAAATTCTGCTATCATCTGGGGGGAAAACCCCAACCAAACAACCCACACGCAAAACAAACCCCAAGCCTTGCTGGAGGGAAAAAGGACGGACACACTCCCACACAAAACAGCACAGCCGCGCAGGCTGCTCGGTTCCTACCTGGCCTGTCCCCTGCTCTCCCAGGCCACATCATCCCAATGACATCAGTTTCCACCCATCTCCCTTACACCAGCACTGCCCCGTGTGCAATCATTCCCCTCTTTTCAGTGCCCTTAGCAACAGGCAGCTCACCTGGTAGCTGTTCTACCTGATCTCATCTGTACCTCATCTGCAGCTGCGGGCGTGCGGCCTGCACACACAGCATCACTGTAAATGCAGTTTGGTCAGAGGCAACTGCCGACCAAGACGGATAAACATTCGCCTGGCCTTTCCTTGTCTCATCTGGGACACAGAAGAAGGTTCCTCCCCAGGTGATGCATTACCATAGTCTTACCTCCTAATCTGACCACTTGGCTTCACGACTCACTGGAACTATCTTTGAGATCATGACGCTTCAGGGTATCACCAAATGACTTGACAGGCTCAGGCGTTACAAAGCAAGAGATGAAGAGACTCTTTGGACTAAGATCTTTTTCTTTGGGGGGTGGGGACAGGAGATGGACCCACTTTGAAAAGAGGAGCTATTTTATCCTGAGAACTAAAATAAAGGAAGCTGTAACAGGAAGAAGCTAAATCATCGGGATCCAATGGCAAAGAGGGCATGTAGGAATGGCTCAAAGCTGCGCCAGGCAGGTCAAGACTGGGCATTAGGAAGCATTTCATTACCAAGAGGGTAGTCAAACCCTGGAAGAGGCTTCCTAGAGAGGAGGTCGATGCCCCAAGCCTGTTGGTGTTTGAGAGGCACTGGGACAATGCTCTTCATAGCAGGCTTTAACTTTTGCTCAGCCCTGAATTGGTCAGGCAGTTGGACCAGATGATGGCTGTAGGTCCCTTCCAACTGAAACAGTCTGTTCTGTACCAGGCCATGCAGCCAGCTACCTCGGCAGCTGCAGAGAACGAAACCGGGGAGCTGTGCCGTCTTACAGAGCACAGCACATGCGAACATCCCAGCTGTATGTGCTCCCCCAAAAGGGAACTCTGCCTGAAAGGTTCTGTGTTGAGTGACACAAGGAACTGCACAGACAGACAGGCAACCACTTTAAGAGCAGCTACTTTCCGCAGACCCAGTCTTTGAGAAATTTACTTCACAGCTGGAGAACAACATAAGGTCCCACATTGTGTCACTTCTCAAGCTGAAACACATTGCAGCACAACCTTCCGAAACTTTCTGTACATGGATGCCTCAGAAAGCCAGAATCAAAACTCACAAGCCTTGGTGACTGTTTAGCAGGTATCCTTTATTGCAGTGCTGGGCACACAGGGGATCGCTCCTCCCAATGTGTGCCCCCATTAAAGCCAAATTCCTCGTATTTATACAGATTAAATACACAGATTCATTATAATTTCTAAGAAAAGGCAGGGCTATGCAAGTTATTTCTAAGAAGTCATATACATTAATTCCTCCCAGATAAAGCATGCTCAGTGACACTCAGAGGGTCTTCTGGTGGTCTTCAGGGATGAAGGCTGGACGTCTTCCTCACTCTCAGCACATGCTCTTTACGTTTCTTCTCCATAGTTACCTGAGCTCAAAACCACATTCCTGCACAAACTAGTTAAGAACTTCTTTTCGCTGAAAACAAGATATACTCTGTCTCTTAATTGGTCATTAGTCTCATTATTTATGACCCCCCTATCTCCACTTTCTGTAGTTTCAAGGCTGTTGCACTGTTATGGCTGAGTTTTGTAGCTGCTTTCACGAAACAGCTCATATGATTACAGCCAAATTCTGCTAAAATCCAAAACTAATCTATTCTTAAAACCCTGAAAATTCTTATATTAAAGTTATATTCATTATCTCTTAAGCTACACCTACATCAAACTCTTCAGTATGATTACATTTCATTGAATCAACATCAAGAACTGAATAATGATGGTTGTGTTTCTGCTACAGCAGCTAGGCACTCTGTTCCACACAACTGAAAGAATGCAGCACTGATCTCACCACACTGCCGAATTTTCATCGATAGCTGCACCTTTGCTGTTTGCCTGTGTCCTCAGACCTGCTTAATGCCCAGCATCAATTGTCCCATCCATTGCTGACACAGAAATTGCTGTAAGGATTGTTCTAAGGATTCTGAGCTCACATACCTATTTCAAACATTTAATCTGTGTCTAGGTACCAAAACCCCCCCCGGTGCAGGACAACAACGAGTATATACTTTTAACTGCATACAAACTAATATCCTCGGGAGGATCCCTATCTGAACATCGTATTCCTCACGTCTGGGACGCAGAATGACTTCCCACTAGGTGAGGTGTGTCTGCCTTTGTTAACATTGCCACCTTCAGGAAAACGCAGGCGCTTATCCAAATTCTCACAGGAAACTGTACAAGTGTCAGGTGAAATTAAGAGACATCGATTATCAACCAATTTTTCCCCTCAAAAAAAGAACTTTCGTTGATGGCACTGAGACCAACAGTTGCAGAATGTCTGTACTCCTACAGCAGCCTTGTCTCTGCTCCCAGTCCCACAACGGCCTCCAACCATTGGAGAATGGAGTGTTGAAGAAAAGGGAAAAAACACTGAAGACCTGCAGAAAAACCTGACTATGTCTCAACCACCTTGTTTGTAATCCTCTGTGCCTGGGAAGATCATGGAACAGATCCTCCTGGATGACATGTTGGAGCACATGAGGGAAGAGCATGAGATCTGGGACAGCCAGCACGGCTTCACCAAGGGAAGGTCGTGCCTCACCAATCTGGTGACCTTCTATGATGGAGTGACAGCATCGGTAGATAAAGGGAAGGTGAGCGATGTCATCTACCTGGACTTGTGCAAGGCCTTTGACACAGTCCCCCACCACATCCTTATCCCTAAATTGGAGAGATGTGGATTTGATGGGTGGACCATCCAGTGGATAAGAAACTGGTTAACAGACTGTAGCCAAAGGGTGGTGGTCAATGGGTCTATGTCCAGGTGGAGGCCGGTGACAAGCGGTGTCCCCCAGGGGTCTGTCTTGGGACCGGTGCTCTTTAACATCTTTATCAATGACATTGATGATGGAATTGAGTGCACCCTCAGCAAGTCTGGGGATGACACCAAGCTGAGTGGTGTGGTTGACACCCTAGAAGGAAAGGAAGCCATCCAGAGGGATCTTGACAGGCTGGAAAGATGGACCTGGGGGAACCTAATGAGGTTCAACACTGCCAAGTGTAAGGTGTTGCACTTGGGCCGGAAGAATCCCAGACACAGACACAGACTGGGAGAAGAGCTCCTTGAGAGCAGCCCTGCTGAGAAGGACTTTGGGGATTCTGGTGAAACTTAACATGAGCCAGCAGTGTGCTCATGCAGCTCGCAAGGCCAATGGTATCCTGGGCTCCATCAGGAGAGGGGTGGCCAGCAGGGACAGGGAAGGTGATTGTCCCTCTCTACTCTGCCCTTGTGAGGCCCCATCTGGAGTACTGTGTCCAGGTCTGGGGCCCCCAATACAAGAAGGATGTGGAACTGTTGGAGAGGGTTCAGAGGAGGCCACAAAGATGATCAGAAGGCTGGAGCACCCGCCCTACAAAGAGAGGCTGAGGGAGATGGGCTCGTTCAGCCTGGAGAAGAGAAGGCTGCGGGGAGACCTCATTGCAGCCTTCCAGTCCCTGAAGGGAACATACAAACAGGGGGGGATTCAACTTTTTACAAGGGTAGACAATGGCAGGATAAGGGGGGATGGATTAAAGCTAAAGGAAGGAAGGTTTAGATTAGATATTAGCGGGAAGTTTTTTACAGAGAGAGTGGTGAGGTGCTGGAACAGGCAGACCAGAGAGGGGGTGGATGCCCCGTCCCTGAAAGTGTTCAAGGCCAGGTTGGATGGGGCCTGGGCAACCTTGTGTAGATCCAGGCCTGGTGGTTGGTGGCCCTGCCTGCGGCAGGGGGGTTGGAATTGTATGATCCTTGGGGTCCCTTCCAACCCATGCCATTCTATGATTCTATGGTGGTTTTTTCCTGGCAGGAAAGGGGGAGCTGTGTTTGACCTTTCAGTGTCTCATTTAGGAATAAATTCCTCATAATGTCCTTGCTCTAAAGGCAGACGAAATGAAGAAATGCTGAATGCTGTTAGAGATGGGGGATAAGCAGGCAGGGGCTGGGGAAGTCAGGCTTTGATTCCCTCCCCCCAACATGGTAATAATAATTCCATTTCCCAGCAGTGCCCAACTGGCTTTAGAAAAGTCAGCCTTACCTGTAGAGCTTTGTTATTTTGATTAAAGCACAGTTGTATATATTTCAGTTCAATATTACTCTTTTCAGAAATCTTCCTCAGTCTTTTCTAACATCCTTCTACTTCACAACTTCACTGTTTCGGGTTCTTTGATTAGTAAACTTAGGTAAGCGATGCCACTAGGATTCAATCTCAACACACACACCAGAGAGCAGATGAGTTCTTAGGACATTTAGTTTCTGGCCATTGTAATCAGACATGGCAAGGTCTAGGGGGGAAGGGGCTGCAAGGGTGGCTTCTGCAAGAAGCTGCTAGAAGCTTTCCCCCATGTTCGACAGAGCCCATGCCAACCAGCTCCAAGAGTGACACACCCCTGGCCAAGGCTGAGCCCATCAGCACCAGTGGTAATGCCTCTGGAGTAACACAGTTAAAAAAAGGATAAAACCACAGAGAGCAACCAGAAGAAAGGAGTAAGAAGATCTGACAGAGCAAGAGCCCGGCAGGCACCAAGGTCAGTAAAGGAGGGGGAGGAGGTGATCCAGGCACCAGAGCAGAGATTCCTGCAGCCACTGGAGAAGAACCTGGTGAGACAGGCCCATTGCAGCCCATGGAAGTCTGTGGTGGAGCAGAGATCCCACCTGCAGCCCATGGAAGACCCCATGCTAGAGATGGTGGAGACACTAAAAGGGAACTGTTCGCGCAGGCCGAGCAAGCCTCCCCTCCTAGCTAGTCGAGAGGGGAAATTCAGCGGACTGGCTCAGAAAGGGCAGCTGAGGGTTCCCTGTCTGCTGTGTGCACAGACAGTTAACCATGGTCTCCAGCAGGTGGAGAGGTTCCCCCTACAAATCTGGGGCAACCCCGACGGAGGGAGGGCCTGCCTGGGGACGCTGCGGTTCAGGTCTCAGGCTGCAGGGAATGCCAGAGTCTGCAGTTGCCAGGGAAAAGAGGGAAGCACCTAACCTGTGTGAGGTGTGAGCAGGTCGATGATCTGCTTTGTTTGGTAGGAGAACTACAGGAAGAGATTGAAGGTCTGCGAAGCGATCAGGGATTGCGAGCGAGAGGTTGACTGGTGGAGCAGCTCCCTGGCGCCCCAGAAGGAAGAGAGTCGGGAAGACACCTCGCGCCTGAAGAAGGTCCCCCCTCTCTGCCCATGCCAGGTAAATGGGAGGGACCCAAACCCCGAGAAGGCCTGGAAGACAGTCCCGACTCACCAACATAAGCACTCCCCCTGCCTACCTACCTCACTCCCCCAGGTTTCCCTAAGCAACAGATTTGGGACCCTGGGAGTTGAGGAAGAGGAAAGTGAGGAGATGAATGCAGCCCCTCTGCCTCAGAGGAAGCGGAAGCCTAGAGTGAGGCGATAGACCACACGCCTCGAGACTGCCTCTGTCAGGCAAGAGAGAAAGGTAGTTGTAGTAGGGGACTCCCTTCTTAGACGGACAGAAGGCCCTATATGTAGACCAGATCCTACACGCAGGGAGGTGTGTTGCCTCCCTGGAGCCCGGATAAGGGACATCACCAGAAGGCTCCTCCCAGGGCTGGTAAGATCAACTGACTATTATCTGTGGAGGATTCAGTGCAGACTTGGTTGTTGGAGAAGGGACACAGCTGCACAGACCTGCTCGAGATGGCATAAGTAGGGTAAAGGTTGGTTCAAAGTCAGTGTGCCCTTGGGACCAGATGCAGGCAGTTCTGTTTTCTTAGAAAGAGGTCTTTCTCATAACAAAATGCAACAGAATGTAAGCAAATGTGTAATAGAACGGAAGCAAGGGCAGGACTACAATCGATTAGCTGGACCAATGATGAGCTCGGCTTTGCAATATGCAATGAGCTAATTAACTACTATATTTAAGCTATGCTTGTGTGATTAAAGTTTGAGACAGCCTGACGAACCACTTGGTGTCCGTGTCTTCCTTCTCCGACAATTATCCATTACTGATAGTTCAAGCAGGCAGGGACACGATCACAAAGTGCAAGCTGTGAAAAGGGAATTCCGGGACTTGGGGCGCTCTGTTGAGGGGGGGGAGCCCAAACAATATTCTCCTCTATCCCCACTTGTGGGAGGAGGGGCTCAGAGCAGGGCAGGAGAACCCGTGAGTTGAACGTGTGGTTGAAAGGCTGGTGCCGGCACAAGAACTTTGGGTTTTTTGACCAAGGGATGGTGTATTCTGCTCCTGGCATGATGACTGCTGAGGGGGCTCACCTGTCCCATAAAGGAAAGCGGATCCTTGCCCAGGAGATGGCAGGGCTCATCGATCGGGCTTTAAACTAGTTAGGAAGCGGGAAGGGGATACCACGAAGGCAGCTGGGGTTAGGCTTTGGGAGTCCCAATGAGAGTTGATGGTGGGAAAAGGTAAATACCAACAGCACAGTGGTGGACTCAGCTGCTGGGAAGAAGGGCTCTGAAGCGGGAGTCTCCGTTGAGGGACCCCTTTCTGCACGCAGCAACCCCCGGGCATAGATCCACGAGGGCAACTAATCTTAAAGCACCGAAGATCAAAAGGAGAGAGGCAGCGGGTGCACCCATCAGCGGCCATCAGCACCCTTCAACAGCCATTGCTCAGCCCAGAGCGGTGACTCATCGGGGGCGGAGCTAGCGGCGACAGCCATTATCCCTCTCCGTACAAGGGGGTCCTCTGGGAGCGCCTGCGACCAGGACGGGCAAACAGGGCGTGGCACGTCAGAAGGCCGTGGCGCGGCAGTTTGCACGGCAGTTCGAGCGGGCAGGGCGAGACCACGCTTCTGGCTCACAGGGTAAACTGAGCGGACCGGCTAGTGCTCACAGGGTACGCAGGTCGAGCCAAGGGATTCCTGTTTGCTCTGCGTTCAGACTGTCGAATCATGGTCTCCACCAGGTGGAGAGGTTCCCCCTACAAATCTGAGGCAACCCCGACGGAGGGAGGGCCTGCCTGGGGACGCTGCGGTTCAGGTCTCAGGCTGCAGGGAATGCCAGAGTCTGCAGTTGCCAGGGAAAAGAGGGAAGCACCTAACCTGTGTGAGGTGTGAGCAGGTCGATGATCTGCTTTGTTTGGTAGGAGAACTACAGGAAGAGATTGAAGGTCTGCGAAGCGATCAGGGCTCCTTGGTATAAAAAGGACAGGAATCTCCTGGAGAGAGTCCAGAGAAGGGCTACGAAGATGATTAAGGGCCTGGAGCATCTCCCCTGTGAGGAAAGTCTGAGTGAGCTGGGACTGTTCACCCTTGAGAAGAGAAGACTAAGGGGGGATCTAATTAAAGTTTATATTTATCTGAAGCAGGGGATGCAGGGGGAAATGGCCAGCCCCTTTTCAGTGGCCTGTGGGGATAGGATAATGGGCAATGGCTGCAAGTTGGAGCACAGGAAGTTCCGCACCAACATGCGGAAGAACTTCTTCCCAGTGAGGGTGACAGAGCCCTAGAATAGGCTGCCCAGGGAGGGGGTGGAGTCTCCTTCTCTGGAGATATTCAAGACCCATCTGGATGCCTATCTGAGTGATATGTCCTAGGTAGCTGCTTTGGCAGGGGGGTTGGACCCAATGAGCTCTTGAGGTCCCTTCCAACCCCTACAATGCTGTGATTCTATGATCTTGCAGGAAGCCCACACCAGAGTAGGTTTGCTGGTGGAACTTGTGACTGTGGGAGACCCACACTGGAACAGTCCTTTCCTGAAGGTCTGCACCCTGCTGGAAGGACTCATGCTGGAAGAGTTCATGTAGGACCATGTCCCGTGAGAGGGATCCCATGCTGGAGCAGGGGCAGAGTGTGAGGAGTCCTCCCACTGAGGAGGAAGGAGCTGCAGTGTCTATGTGATAAACTGACCCTGAGCCTCATTCCCCATCCCCCTGTACAATGGAGTTTGTGTGGGGAGGAAGGCAGAGGAATTGGGAACGAAGTTCAGCCCAGGAGAAGGGAGGAGTTGGGGGGAAGGTGTTATAAGATTTGGGTTTATTTCTCATTATCCTGATTTACTTGGTAATAAATTAATCTTTTTTTTTTTTTTTTCCTAAGTCTGTTGTCCCTGTGATAGTGACTGGCAAGTGATCTCTCCCTGTCCATTTTCTCCTTCCCTGTGCAGCTGAGGAAGGGAGTGACAGAGCATTTTGGGGGCACTTGGCCTGCAGCCAGGGTCATTCCCCCCCCCCTCCCCCCCCAGTGCTATTCACAAGCCAGGCTCTATGCCACTGCACTATGGGTACCTATCTGCGCTGGCTTCAAGGTGCAGTTAACTCACCATCTATTTGAAAAAGACACAGCTGAGTAGAAAAACGTAAGAACCTAAGAAAACTCCAACATCAGGCATGAGTAATTTGAGCAGGGATATTACTACAAACTTCACCAGGTTTCATTACTTTAGAATAGTCATTAGATGTGTAAGTACACTTCTGAATGCTGCTATCTTTAAAATGGGAAAAGGTTTTGCCACCGATCAGCACACTTCATAGTCAAACAGACCCAGAGAGGAAATACTGCCACAGGAAATGTTACCCAAAATAATCTGGTAGTTTGCTTCTGTAGTCTTCTGTGAAAGCATTCAACTGCCTTTGTTCTCATAGAGCAGGGATTAGAAAAACTCATGCAGGATTTCTGTTTTCAAACTCAAAAGCAGATAGTGCTGCTTCTTTTTCAGCTAATACACCTCATTAAGTCACACAGTACATCTGTTACTTACTTCAAAGGAGACTTGTTACTAGACAGCTGTTCTGACCAACTCTTCTTCCCCAAACAGTTTCGTGTCCCTAGCTATGGGCTGCATTAAAACGTTAATCTAAGTTACCAGATACCCCACAACTCAGGCACCTGGAACACTATGAAACAGGTAGAAAATAAAATCAGATCTTCTGAGTTCTCAAACAGCCACCCAAAACAGGCTAACACTGTTAGGTTATTTTCTGGTTTCAGGCTGCTTTTTTTAGGCTGTTTTTTTTCTACAGTATCTTAAAGCTGTACAAGTTATCCTCACAATATGCATCACTGTCTTCTTTACAACAGCTGTGAAGGCAAAATTACCACTTTTGGGAAAAGGATGTTAATTCTGTAAAATCATATTTTTAAAATGTCATCTCTATTAGTACACATGACAGCACTGAAAGATTAGCAATGGAAGGTTACAGAACCATGGCCTCTTATTTACATGTTTATCTTAGCAATAAAGACTCCCCAGAATTAAGACAATCACTTTACTAGCATAGATAGGTGGCTTACTAAGGCAACCAGTTTTCAGATACCTGGTCTGCATAAGAATATTTACGTATCTATTGAAAGCTGCATATTTCTTCTGGAAAGAATAATTTGCCTGCCCACCCCACTTCAAGGAATCAGAATGTACCGAGTTGGAAGGGACCCATAAGGATCACTGAGTCCAACTCCTGGACTTGGCTCATGTTCTTCCACTTTTAAAAGTGAAGGCTAGCTTCAGACTTGCAGGTTGTGTGTGAAGACAGATTTATTGTTACAGGGATGTGAGGTGGCGACATGCATTCCAGTTCTGAGGAAAGCAGGCAGTTCTATTCAGTGTATTTCTTGCTTGTATCTTTCACTCCTAAGTTGCAGCAAGTAACATGTCCATCCACATTTCTCCTAAGTACAACCATGTAACCTAACAATGATTCCAGACGTGAGCTCATTTCTTTTTCTTCCCTTTACCTTTCTTGCCTCCCTCTCCTTGCTGAAGACTTTGATCACTACCTCCCATCTTCTGGGTTCTTGTTTTCAGTTTGGGAATGGTTTCTGCAGCATACAGCATCACCGATTTACCTAGAAATACAAGGAGAGGCCACGTAGCACGCCTACTATCTTGCAAATATTTGCATTGTTTTCAAAGCTTGGAACTTTAGCCCCACTTCAGAATTCTGTCAGACTTGACATAAAGCCCAGGAGTTCTGCTTCTTTTCCCCCGTGCAGCTACAAGTTTGAAAAAACTTACCAACTTTTCTTTTAAAATAAATAAATAAATAGTTAGCAGGACATAACACAACAGTCTAAGTACCTACATCCTTCCTGTTCTCTTTTCTCTTTGCAGATTAAAGGCCTGAGATACCTGGGACTGCCAAAACCTACAAGCATTTTTAAAAAGGCACTGCTGCCTTCCACCAGAAATATGGTTTTAAATCATCCTCTGACCAAGAGCATTCCTGTGGCTACACTAGATTAAGTATTCTTCTTGGTTTTTCCTTAAGATACATGCTTCTTCAGATATGTATTTGTTTCCCTTTCACACACAGGGTACGCATCAGGAAAAACACAAAAGACATTCAAGATGAACTGTTCTTACTTAAAGGCAGTTGCTCCGTTGTTAATTTATGAAAATGGCCAGCAAAAAACTGCACCTTTACTGATGCCTCACTAATGCACCTGAGAAAAAGGTGGAGTTTAGCCACTTTAATACCAAAACCTCTCTTGTGACTGTCCTCTCTTGCGACTGTCAACAGAACAGAACCAAACAACTGCTTTATTCAACACGGCTCCACCTGACACTGTTCACCACAGCATTTGACAAACTCCACTCAACGCTCACACATTTAGCATGAAGTTGTGTAATTTACAGCAATAAAACCAACTAAAGAAGCTGGCAACACAGCAAAAACACCCAAGTATTTCTGCTCTACTATCAAAGTGCCAGGGCCAGATACTCTACTCACGTGTTGGAAACTGAGGTAAGCATGGGTTGCCATCATCTTGTTTGAGCTGTATTCGTACTCTACCTCTGTACTGCACATCTCTGTTCCACTCTCTAGGATACATCTTGTTTTTCTGTTGTATGAAAGAAGAAACTTGTTGTATCAAGCATTAGAATAATTTTCTGCAAAATTTGTCAGGCAATCGATCTAAGTCATAGCAGCCTAAAAAAAAATAGTCTTCTGATGCAAACCATAACCACAGCTCTCCAGCAGTGTCACCCACCACATAGCTTCAGACACTACAGCAATGGCTGCAGCATTCAGAAGTGCTGCTGTAACCAACTACTGGTACTGAACCATTTAGTGAGTCACCTGCTACAGGGACAGTTCTGCCTCCCCGCCAGCCCAGACTGCAGTGACACAGGATGGTACAGGAGGTCAGTCTGAGCCCTGCTGACTTTGGATAGTCACAGCCTTCGTTTTTGTTAAAAAATTACAGTTTTTTTTTTCCTTTTACTGGCACTATTTCACAGGCTGGTGTACAGAATATGTTTCCCTTGTTCCAAAAAGCAAAGTGACAGTGTACTGGTTTCTGGATACCAGTCACGCTCTTAGATGAAGACCTAAGTCCTTTAGTAGAGAAGTAATAGAAAATTCAACAGTATTTTAAATTAATAATTATTCCAAAAAATTATTTGCAGAGTCACCTCTCTAGAAACCCAAACTCATTCCCTAACAAAAAGGGTAACCAACTTAAAACTATTTAAACACCAAGCAGGTATTGCAAGAGAAAAAATGAATACTCTCCAGCTAAAACGTAACTCCAAAGGACACTGAAGATTTCATGCATCAGAATCCTATTCCAAGAGGTAATCATCCTTCTTTCAAAACATGCTTTAAAGCTTAATTTGCAGAGTGGTGGCTTGCAAAATTATCTTTTATTCTGACACACTTTTAAGCATCTAGGATCATCTTCTCAGAGGGACAGTTAAATAAAAGCAATCTCTTTATAAGCTTAAGAACTGGCATAGTCTCAGAGATCTGGCTTATTCCTGCCTTGCATATAGTCTCCCAATATTTCCTTCATCATTTTGGTCAGCTGTTACTCAAAGCAAGCAAGGAGTGTGGCTACTAACAAAAATGTCTAAATTCTCATTTATCCTGTGTGTAAGACAGCATACAATGAACAAAGAACAGTAACACATATCAAGCTGTGGGATGTTTTGGGGTGTTTTTCTTCTGGGTTTCTTTTCTTACCTCTAACAGCACATTGAACCCAACGGCTGCGCACACATCCTGGATTTCCGTAGAGGTGGGATTTTCAACAGCCTGTTGAAAGAGTGTGTCACAGGTCACTTATTCCCAGTGATGAGCTACCTATGCATCAATCGTTTACAGCTTCCCAGATTATAACTAGATAAAGCTGATGGGGAAAGAGAAGGTACTTCAAATAACAACGAATATATGCAGAAATCACCTGGGATTGCCCCATGGACTACAAAATGTTGAAGAAAGAAAAAAGAAGACAGGAAATCAGCAAAACAGGGAACAGATGTGAAACAAATCATCAGGATGGGAGCAAGTAAAAGAACTGCTGGGGGAAAATAATTGAAATTAAGTAATATTTATTGTATTTACAAATAAACCCCAAAAGCTATTAATCAGCAACAACAAACTCATGAAAGGGCTGAAGAATAGAAGCTTTCTAGGCACAGGGCAGCAGAGTCACCAAGCAAACAGTCACTAGCCAGCTGTTCCTTTCTGCGTCGCCTTCTGATTCAGCAAACTGCTTCACGCAGGAGGCTGAATGCTTTAAGTTTGTTGTTACTTCACAAGGTGCTGCTCACCTGAAAGCAGACACTTGCACTCCGTGCTCTTCTACCAAATGCACATGCTGACACTGTTATCTTCAAATACACTGTAATTTCGTTATGTAGCTACTTCCCATGGGGGACAGGAAAGATTGACAGCTTTGAGATTTATTTTCCAACTCTCTGCACAGCACTGCACAGTAAAATAAAGTATTATTTCCCCACCACCCACAAAATTACCTTGTCTATAGGTATCCTTCTTCCTTCTGCTATTGTCTTCTTGTTATTCAAATATGCTGGATAAATGCAGATGAATCTAAGAGAGAGAAAACAGTGAGTGTAAGTAATATCAACTCCTTAAGTGTTTATACAGTATTTTCCTAATTAACAACAACAAAAAAAGTCCATCTCATAGCTACAAAAATTCTGAACAACATTTTCCCTAGACTAATGAGTAAGGTTCTGCACACCCCACACACCCCCATTTTGAGTTATCCAGGATGCTGCACATCTGACAAGTTCCTTGCATGACACCACTTTTTTGGGGGGCACAGCATGTATAAGGGACAGAACTACTTGAGAAGAAAAGAAGGTTGAAAGAGTGTTTCGACCCATCTCTTAAACCCCTGAAGCCTAGAAGAAAACATGAAGGTTGTAGTGCACTAATTGCTGACTAATATCTTGATAGAAGCAAGAAGCCAGGATTATTTTTTTTCTCCCCTTATGGAATTTTTTCCTCCTCTCTTCACACTCACAGACAGCAACCCAGATTTGGGTAAGCTATGCAGCCTCTGAAAAATTACACTTAGAAATTTAAGGTTTTATGGTGGATTTAAATCTGTCAAACACCAACAGAGGACAAAAGTGACAAAGCTGCAATTATACCTCTTAACAGACAATTAAAAAAACCAAACTAGCTGATGCCTACACAGAGGCTGAAGAATGCCTACATCTGAATGAGAAGCTTTGGCAATTTAAGCAAAGAGGGAAGCTCAAAGCAATTGATAACCTGGAGCAGACCAATGTTCAGCTAGCTGGGAGACCAGCAAGGATCACTGGTCCTTACTGCATTCTAGGAAACATCTCTTGCTGCCCCTAAAACTAGCCTCACCCATCTCAACTCTTACTACTCTTGCCCTAAACACTGTTTCACCGTGATTTTCCCCTGTTGTGGTTTAGGCCTGGCTGGAGGCCAGATGCCCACCAAAGTCAGCCTATCACTCCCCTTTTTAGTTGGGCAGGGGAGAAAATATATATATTAAGAGGCTTAGGAGTCAAGATAACGACAGGGAGAGATCATCCTGTCATCAACGACATGGGCAAAACAGACTCAACAGAGTGAAGGGAAGAAAACCCTTATTTATTACACTGCACTGCACACACAGTGAAACCAGAGTTGGATAATGAGAAGTGCAACCAAATCTTAAAGCATCTCCCCCCACCCCTCCCTTCTTAGCAGACTTCACTTTAGTCATGATTTCGCTCCCTTCTTCCCCACATTGTGGCATGGGAAGGGGCAGGGAATGGGAAAATGGGGGGTTCAGCTTCAGTCTGTTCCTCGCAAGTTGGTTTCCTTCTTGGTTGAGTCAGGGAGCATTCATTCCACACCCCATTCCCCTGCTGCACTATGGGGTCCCACCCACAGGAGACAGTCCTTCATGAACTTCTCCAACATGAGTCCTTTCCCACAGGGCTTTATCTCTTCACCAGCTGCCCCAGCGTGGGTCACTGCTATGGTGGGCAGTCATAAACCACAATGTCTCTCAGTCCCAGTCCTCCACGGGGTCACCAGCCTCTCCCCAGCAAACCTGTTCCAGCACGAATCTCTCCCTTGCTCATCTCTGTGTCTCTGTCTCTCTCCATGGGCTGCAAGTGCTGGCCGGGGCTTGCTGCAACATGGGTCACAGCATCTTCTGCCTGTCTCCACCTGCTCCATCCAGTGTGGAGCCTCTCCAAGGCCTTTTCCATGGGTTGTGGAGGGACACCCACTCCCCCATGGGTTTCTCCACAGGCTGCAGGGGCATCTTTCTCTTGGGCATCTGGGGCACCTCCTCCCCAACCCCCCCCCCTTCCCCCCCCCACCTTGGTGTCCGCACAGCTCCTTACATTTTCTAACTCCCTTCTCTGGTGGCAAAATACTGCAGCTTGCGGGTTTTTTTCTCCCATATGTGATTCCCAGAGGCACTATGAATCCATCTCTGATTGGCTCGGCCTCGGTCAGCAGCAACTTTAGCTGAATCTGCTGATGTTTACTCTTCAGGCCTGCAGAGAGCTTCTACCTGCTCCTCACAGCAGCCACTTTCTGCAGCTCTCTGTTCTCTCCCAGCACCCAGCTACACAAAACTGCAACAGGTCCTCTTCACAAGCCAGCTGGTACCCCGTGTAAGCAGCACAGT
The DNA here is from genome assembly GCF_964237585.1 of Gallinula chloropus. NCBI lineage: Eukaryota > Metazoa > Chordata > Aves > Gruiformes > Rallidae > Gallinula > Gallinula chloropus. The sequence goes on from NC_140089.1 coordinate 25,757,763, forward strand.
TCTGCGCAGCAAGCTTTCAGTCTCATGACTGATGTTCACAACCAACAACGCACCGCGCTGACCACCACCATCTCTCCCTGTTTACCTCTTCTGGGCTTCGAACAACACACAATACGTTGAAAGAATCGCAGAATGGTTTTGGTTGGGAATGATCCTCAAGACCACCGAGTCCAACCACCTGCCCAGGCCTACGAGATCCAACCCTAGACCATGTCACCAAGCACAACACCGACACGTCTTTAGGCGCCTCCAGCGACGGTGACTCAACCCGGGCAGCCGGTTCCAATACCTGACAACCCTCTCAGTCACTAAGCTTTTCCTAACATCCAACCTAAACTTCCCCGACTGAACTGCCGGCCGTTTCCCCGAGTCCTGCCACTGGCTCTCAGGGAGAGGGGACTGCCCTTCGGCAGGCGCAGAGAGAGCCATGAGGTCCCCCCAGCCTCCTGCCCTCCGGAGCGCCAGGGCGGTGCCGCAGCGAGCCCCCGGAACCAGGAACGCAAAGGCTTGGCCTCCCGCTTCTACGGACGGTGGCGGCCAGCGCCCCGGTTCGGCGCACGCCCCCCCCCGCCGCGGCCGCCGCCGGTTGCCGGCCAGGCCGCTGCCAGGCCAGCCTGGGACAGGGCCGGCCAAGGCGCGCCCGGCGCGCTGGGTAACGCACTGCCGCGACTACCTAGCGATGTGACCGCTGCGGGGCCGGCCCCCGCCTCCTGCCCGGCCGGGACCCCCAGCAGCCGGGGGTCCTGCAGCCGCCCGCACGCCCCCTCGCCGCCGGCTGCAGCCCCAACGCGCTCCCGCCAAGAGAGGGCACCGGCGGCTCCCGCCACGCCGCTGCCTCAGAGGGCGCGGCCCACCTTACCTCTCCTTATCAGCCGGAGACGCGGCGGCGGCAGCAGCCATATTAGCAACGCCAGCAGGGCCACCGACCCACACCAGCCCCAGACCCGCTCCCTTTTACCAGGAAATCCCGCCCTGGGCCCTGGTCCTGAAATCCGATTGGTGGATGGAGGTGTCTGTAAAGCCCATCATCCTGTAAGGAGGCGCTACGTTTGCGCCGCTGGGAAGGGCGCGAGCCCTCCGCCGCGCATGCGCCTTCGCGGGCGGGGAGGGGGCGGGGAAGGGGCGGGAAGGGGGCGGGAATGGGGCGGGCGGCACAACAAAGGGACGTCCCCTGGTGCGAGAAGGGGAGGCGCAAAGCGCTGCGCCCCAGGGAGGAGCCGCCCCAGAAGTAGCTGTATCAGGTTGGGGCCGCCCCGCTGGGAAGGCGCCTGGCAGAAGGGGCCCGGGAGGTCCCGAACATGAGGCAGCAGCGTGTCCTCGCAGCAAAGGCGGCCGGTGGTGTCCTGGGCCATGCTGACAACGTGCTGCCGGCCCGTCGGGGATCCTTCCCCTCTGCTCCGCGCTGGCGAGGCCGCGGCTGGAGTGACGGGTCCGACTCTGGGCCGCCCCCCCCCAACACGGACACACCAGACGGGGTCCAGCAACGGGCCACCGAGGTGATGGAGGGACTGGAGCGTCTCTCACAGGAGGGAACGCTGAGAGTGCTGGGGCTCTTCAGCCTGGAGGAGAGAAGGCTCAGGGGGATCTCATCAATGTACCCAAATCCCTGCAGGGAGGGCACCGAGTGGGTGTACCCAGCTCTTCTCAGTGGTGGCCAGAGACAGGAGCAGAGGAGATGGGCACACACTGAAACAGGTCACCCAGAGATGTGGTGGGGTCTCCATTCTTGGAGATGCTCACAAGCCACCTGGACATGGTCCTGGGCACCTGACTCTAGGTGACACTGCCTGAGTAGGGAGTTGGCCCACATGACATCAGAGGTCCAGCCTCAACCATTGGCTCACTCTGAATTTCACAGCATACATTTCGTGCACTGTTACACTTACCTGTTAAACTTCCTGCAGCAGCTATGTACCAGGGCAATGATCTGAATGTATTTATTCATTACTGATCCGTGTCTTCTGTTTTTCTTCTCCACCAATGCATCCAGCTCCCTTCAGTGAAATAGTGAAGATACTGAGGCCCAGCGCAACAGAGTGCTGCTCCCAGGGACGAGCTGCAAGTACAGTTCATGAAAAACATTAAGAGTTAGGGAGAAGGTCCAGAAATAATCAGGGTGGCATTTGGCACCCTTAACGAGTTGTTTTTTAGACTATTCAGTCTTTTGAATGATGAGCAGTATTCTTGTCTTCAGTCGTTGCTCTCATTAGGTCAGGAGTGAGCACACCGCACAATGTACTACAGGAAAGAAACGAGCGGTGTAACGGTGTGGCCTCGGCTGTAGCAGCTTTTGAAAATGCGACTGCAGCTGTCCAGCAAGGCTGCAATCTGTCAGCGTCACAAACATGACTCAACAAGCTCCTCAGCTAAAAAAGAAAAGGTTATGTAAAGAAGGTGTGTACAGTTATGAAGGAAGCTTTGGATGCAACAGCTGTCCAGTGCTAAAGGCAGGTTTTTGGAGGGTGATCTCCTGACCACCATCAACCCAGCTGATACTGAGTTAAGTGTACTTCTCTAAGAGATAAACTATTATGCATAACAACTCAGATTTTTTTTACTGCTTAACAACAAAGTGTTCTCTTCTCATTAATGCTAGCTTGGTAATGGATTTCCTACATTGTTCCTTTTTTTGCATAGTGTTTCTCTTTTAAATCTCCATTGCATGTGCACACTCATGTGTCTATTACATATTTTACCATTGAGATCCCCACCATCTAAAAAGTGTCAGAGCTGCCATTACCTCAGGACTTGTCCTGTTGTCCACGTTTTCAATGCTTTAGCCAGCCACAGAGGCAGAAGCTTGTTCGCTCAGCTGTCATCACTTGCAATCAGCAAGGCAGAGGGAGGCAGTAGGGGAAGGGAGGAAGGAAGGAGGGAGCCTCTGTGGCTTTGCCCCTGCATGGCAGGCAGATCCCACACTGGTGGGGTTGTGCTTCCCAGACACTGGGCTGAGCTCCCTGTCCCCAAGTCTGGGGAGAAGAAGGTCCAACAGCTGAAAAGAAGAAGAAAAGAGGAGTGGTTTGCACTGTTTAGCCCTCCATGGCTGTATGTACAGTGTGAACATTGTGTCCGCGCGGTGTGAGCGTTGGGTCTGCTGTGCCTCCCTGCCTGCCTGTCTGCCATCTGACCGCTGCATGAAGCACGGTCAGCACTAAAACACCTGACAAGTCAGGCTCATTCCCTTCTGTTGTGTCGAGTAACAGGCACAGCCCTTTCGTGTTGGCACACCTAGGTGGTTTGAACTCAACGGAACGGTATGGGCTCAAACCTCCCTCGGAAGGACAGTGCTCTAGTGCAGCTTAAATCAGAGAATTAAATATGATGCTTTTAGGAGAAAATGCAAAGAAATATTTGTTGGGTATTACCACAGCTTCATGCACAATTAAATAAAAAATAGGCTAAAATGTAATGAACAAATATTAACATTTACTTCTTCTCCCCTGCCTTTGACTTTTGCAATGTTTTTATTTTCATGGCTGCTTTCTAAAGCAATTTCTGTTGCATAATGGGCAACCACTGGACATCACCTGAAGAAACGCTGCTCTGACACTGTTAGAGGTGGCACTGTGCAGAGCTGCGGTGCCATTGTCGCATACTAAGACTGCTCTCAGTCAGCCCACTTAATTCAGGACACAGAGAAAGACTCTTTGTGTGTTTGTTTAATGTTGCTATACTGGACAATTGCATGCTAATTTCCCCCCTTGAATTCATGCTGCGTTTTAATACAAACACATTGGATTAATGGCTTCTCTTTTACAACGATATTTAAACTTCCTGTAGCAGAACAAAAGCTACATAGCTTCCAGCAGTAATTTTGGGATGGACAAAAATTATTTTCCACATCTTTTTTTTCAGATGGAAAAAAAAACAAAATAAAGAGAAATGTTGGAAACAGAGTTTGGAAGTTACAATTTGCATCATGTGGCATACATGACTGACCACAAGAGGGGAAGCGTGTCTTCTTTTCTGCAGAAGCTGTTGTTACATCCCAGTCTCCGTTACTGGTGATGGAACTCACAGGTTCTTGAAACTAGCAAGCCTAAAATGAAGTTCTGGGTACAGACACGTCAGTTTAATCTCCACCATCACCATAGAATGACTTCATCGAGTGTGTGGCATCTAGTCACCGCCTTTGTTCTAGTGCCATAAGAAATGATTTCAAACTTCAATTCTGCGCCTTTCTAGCCTGGGGAATGTGGAGACAGAAGTAGGTCACAGAGCCTGCTAGCTCAGGCACGCCGCAGCTGCGTGTGCTTCCCAAGTAGCTGCTGTCCCTACCCTTGGAAGTTGAATGATGAAGCCATCAAAGCCTGACAGCTTGAACGCAGTACGAAGAGAAGGTGGAGTTCCTGGTGCGAGCAGGACTCGGGCGCGTCTGCAGAGAAGTTTCTAGATGGCAAATAACACCTTTGGTTAGTAGCGGGGGCGCTGGCCTCTGAAAGCTGTGTGGGCTTGGTGAGCTTATTCCTTTGCTGTAACTGCTGTGGAAGGGGAAGCGGCAGGGAGCAAGCATTGCACTGCAGGCATTTAACTTAAGCAGAGAATTCCCCCACTGCATAGATCAGCAGCAAGTCAGGTGCCCTTAGTCAGACTCTATTTTTACTGCTTACCGTTTCAGTGGGAAAGAAAAACAGAGGGAAAAGAAACCCCACACAAAACAGCCCAGTGCCCTGTGCAACTGTGAGAGAGGTACTCAAAGTGTTTATGATACAGGCTGGTGCATTTCACCCGGGATAGATGCAGATGCCCCAACTAGAAGTGGGAGCCCAAGAAAATGTACGTGTGTGGAGGTGACACAGTTCCTCTGCATTTTACTGGAAGCATTGGATACAAACCCCAGTTTATTCAGACCTAGCTTATGTAGTCGTTTTTTCTAACCTGGCATTACACTGTGTAGTCTAATTGCGCCAGAAGTGTCTGTATAATAATTGGACTAGTGACATCATCCTGGAGGAGGTGTATTTTCAGCTAGATGGGTGTAACAGCTCCACAGCGAACTGCAGATAAAACACAGAATAAAGAAAGGGGTGTCAAGTGAAATCGTGGTTGGTTCAATAGACAGTGAAGGAAAGGGGGCAAGCTGTGAAGGATTTTTGGCACAACCTCTATAAGCAAGGATACCAACAATGTCTTGGAGCTGGGGAAAAAGAAAGAAACCGTTCAAGATGGAAACATGCTTCATGAAATATGACTTGTGAGGTGGAAGTAATAGACAGGTGTGAACGAAGTCTGTCCAACAGAGTGCCTTCAACAGCATAGAGACAGGTAACAATCCTCTCCATCTACTTTCATAAAACTGGTACTTACTTACCATGAAACTTCCATGTGCAGAATTAACCATGCCTTTTCCTCAAGGTGGTTATTTTAAGTTCATAGGCTGCTTCACTTCTTGCAGTTTTAACAATCCAAAGTCCTGCCTTTTATGTGTTTTCCGGAGAGGGACTACTCCCCTGCCCAGAGACAACAGCTACACAACTTTATTAACCAGCAGAAGCATCACATCTGTCCATGGTACAGGCCTCTGAACAGTCTTCATAGCTGGTATATTTTTAAGGCAAGTGGGGTGTTCTAAAGACACATTACTTGTTTCACTCTGTGTAAGTGCTGTGCCACAAGACAGTCACAAAGTGGCCTTGAAACAGTCACCCTGATTGTATGCTGTTTAAAGCTAAAAGTCTTATGGATTACGTCACCTAGACCCAAGCTTTGACTTAAACGAATTAATTTAGGAAGTGCAGCAGATGGTGCCTGCAGTATTGTACTACACACAGGGGAGCCCGTCGGGTACCGCAGCACCCAGCCTCCATCCAAATCCCTGCTCAGCTGGCAGCAGGAGAGCTGGCAAAGTGCAAATAGAAAAAGGGGGGTTTCAACCCATCTCATTACTTCATATTTGCAAAGACTGCACCTCTTACCTACAGGCTTCAGTTTTAGGCCAGTCATTCTCTGGCCTTCTGTGTTAGCCTTGTGGAGCAGCGGACAGTTGTGTAATGTCACAGCCACGTACAGCCAATGTACAAGATCAAAAGGAACCATCCCTCCTCTGCGTGAGACTGAATAATACAATATTTGCATGGGCTCCATGGCTTTCACTTAAGCCAGGGGATTTCATTTGTACAAATTCCAAATGACTTAAAACTCTTAAAAGTGTCAAACAAACCATTGTGGTTGCTCAACTGCTCAACTGTAGTAAAGAAAGTTGCCAACTCCTTTTCATCACACAACAGGGTAATAGTAAAAAATGTGAGTTTTCTCACCATTTGTATTATGGCTTTTTATATCCACCTTTCTGCTCTTCCACAGCTACACCCACCCTAAACATGTGCCATCGCAGACCTTACTGATAATCCAGATAAGATGCACAAGCAAATCTGAATTCTCTGTTACAGTGTATCCAAATTGCCTGTTCCCAGTCTGGCCCAAACAATGTTTGTTGTACAGAGGTTTGTTAGAAGGGAGAGAATTAGGCATAATCTCCCTTAATTTGTATTAGGCGTAATTACTGAACATCTTGTTTTCACAACCTCTATTGACTTCAAACTGCAGGTAATAATGCTTCTTTTTTATTATTATTCTGAACAAAAATGTTTAAACTACTAGCAAGTGAATTTAATTTTCTGCAATAAATCAAAATGTCAGTGCATCTTTCTCTAGAACACTTCAGAAATGAGGTACCTGAAATTAGAACTCATGTCCAAACTCAGCACTACAAATATTAGAATACAAAGGATATTAGTAACTCAGCAACAATGCTTTTTTTTTTTTTAAAAGAAATACTTCTAATGCTGTTAAAGCCTAAAGTGAATGTACCAGTGCAAAATACGCACGTGCACGTAAATGTGTGTATGTGTGTGTGTGCTGGGAACTAGCCCGTCCCGGACCCTGTCCTGGCTTCAGCAGGGACAGCGTTGCTGTTCTGTCGGGCAGCTGGTACAGTGCTGTGCCTTGGAGTCAGGCTGCGAATAGCGGGGTAACACACTGATGATGTAGCTGTTGCCCAGGAGCCAAGGGCTTTTCAGATTCTCATACTGCCCTGCCAGTGAGAAGTGGGGGGCGCAAAAGAAGCTGAGAGGGGACGTGGCCAGGGCACCTGACCTGGAACTGGTCACAGGGATATTCTATACTGTACAACATCGTGTTCAGCATATAGCTGGGGGGTGGGCCTGGAGGCAGCATGGCTCAGAAACTAGTTGAGCATCAGCGCTGGGTGGTCAGCAGTTGTGCTGTGCATCAATTTGTGTATATTCTTCTATTATTATTACTCTCTCCTTTTTCTGTCCTATTAAACTGTCTTTATCTCAACCCCTGAGTTTAACTTCCCCTCACCCCCCACTCCACTTCCTTTTGGATTTGATCCCCATCCCACTGGGGGTAGTGAGCAAAGGGCTGTGTGGTTGTTTGAGCTGCAGGCCGGGTTAAACCATGACACTCCTTTAATAGCCTCTTATCATAGACTAAATAATGAATTCATTATGGAAAAGAAAGACTTTGGAGTTAACAGAGTCTCTGCTTGTGAGTCATAATGAAACAAACCTTCTCATGAGCCTCTTGTAAGTGACAGAGATTATGGAATTTACTGTATGGAAACTAGATTTGTTCTGCACAGTGTGTTCTAAGCATGTAACATGGGAGAGAACAGAGAGCTCCACTGGTGAACCACTTCTCTCAGCTTCGTTTTTCCACTTCTTGTTTATCTGAAATGTGACTGCAGCCAAAATGAAACTATGGGTTTTTTTAAGCATTTTGTTCTAATAGGCTGCATCATTGCTGAAGTGTCTTAACAGCAGCTTCCTTCTTAAATTTAATCATATTTCTAATACAGAAAAGAGACACCTAACTTTCAGCAGTAGCCAAGAAAACAATTCCACTCCGACAAGGTGCAATCAGGAGGAAATTTTATATAACACTGCAAGTAATAAATAAATTATGCATAGCAAGACTAAATTCAGAATTAGTATATTGTGAAACAAAATACATTAGTTGAAGAAAGAATTAATTACAGAGTTAGGATATAAACAGTAATGCATCTCAGGCAGAAGCAAACAACAAAACTGAAAGAAGATAATTGTGGGCTGAGTTTGTTCAAGAGGAACAACATTTACAGGTGGGCAAATGCATCTGATCTCAGAGGATGACAATTTAATTACTTGCAGAGAAGCAGCACACGCTTTATGCATGTTAAATCCCACCAGAAAGTAGGGCATTAGAGATCCGGTTTATATGTACGGCTTTAGATCTAGACAGAAGTGCATTTTACTGAGTGAACAAGCTCCCTCCACGTCTTCCTGATACCCTAATTGTAATTCCACAGCCACTCAAGCGAAGGATGCTTTCATAAACAGCAAAACTGGAATAATTTCTGGAAATCTTGAAGTGGCAGAAATCCATACATACGTAAGCCTGTAACTATATGGAAATTTCCTAGGAAAGGTTATTCGCAAAACTATGCTAGGGAGGCATTATCCAGTCTTAGAGTAAGCAAGCAGCACATCTGGTAAAATGAAAGTCGACAGCAGAAATCCTATTAAATATGTACTTTATATTCATCTTGGCATCACAAATTAATTGGCACCTACATTATACTACTGTTGTGAACTCTTAAGCTCTTCAGCACCACACCAAATTCCCTTGCGCTTCCAATATGTAACCAAACACAACACGTAACCAATTAACTTACCATTCTGACTAAAAACTCAACCTTAACTACATTAACATTCTCTATAACATTTACAGATACAATCTGTTATTCTGCATATAGGAGACTATGAAGCAGGAATATCTCCATATGTGATTTGAAATGAAAATAAAGCGTGGGCATCTCTTCTGGTTAGACTTACAAAAGTGCAAAGGAGATGGCTGTGGAACCAGAGAGTGAATGTGTTAGGGCAATTTGGTATTAAGAAGGTCCTTGAAATCTTAAGCATGTGGAGGAAAGTCATGCTTCTTGTTAACGGACACTTCTGATGCGCAGCTTCATCCAAATCACACATCTCATCAACTACAAAGCTGTCAGGAGGACGAGACTTTGCAAGGCGTTACAGTAGATACGCGAAGTTACGTTAAGGGGGGAGTCTGCACGTGACTGTTAGCAACACTCCTACGGCTGTTAGTATTAATCAAAGCTAGATGAGAACAGACAGCTTGGGAGGCATCTAGTAAGAAGAGAGTAGAAGAGCTTTGTAAAAGTCCACCTAAACATTTTCTGGATCATCCCCACTAGCCCTTCCCTACTTCATTAGGGAGGGGGTATGTTCCCTCCCCTTTCTGCCTCTTCCAGAAAACAAGTTGCAATAAACCTTTTTACTGGAAGGATTTACTGCATTCAGCTTAACATTGCAAATTTTAAACTTGTCACGCGGAAGTTCACTTGTGGTGAAGAAAAATTGCTCTTTGGGTATTTTTGATGAATTAGTATTTCTTTTCACCAAGCACAAACTACAAGCCCATGTAATACTTCTGGTTGGGTGTCGGAATTTCCAGGGCAAAGGACTTACCTGAACATCATGTATTTAAATGCAAAGCGTTAGGGGTCATTAGGCAGAAGGTCAGAGCCAACAATAGTTAAGCATAAAAAAACCCCAAACCCAACCAACTTTAATTTGCTTTTGCTGTCTCAAAAGTCTGAGAGAGATTAACAGGTCTAAAACTTGGCACAGCAACCTAAAATTGCCTGTAATGGTTTGATCCAACCCACTGACACCCCCCACCGCCCTCAAAGGAAACTATCCCAACTTCTTTCTACCAGCCCTAGATGCTCAGTTTCTTTTCTGATGGGTGAAGTAGCACTTGTCCAACCCTGCACTGAGCAAATTCTGCACATCAAATGCAGCACTAATCCTGCTCCCCCCATCAGCTCTGCTAGGTAAGAGGTGAGCTGGTCCACTGAAGGGTCAGATGAGGGCCAGAATTCACAGCCAGATGAGGGCCAGAATTCACAGCATGGACAGGAGAAGAAAACATCTTTCAACAGGCTCTTGATTCTATAAATAATATGGATCTTTAAAAAGAACATAGACACTATGGTGTACCACTTGGTGGTACTTGGCAACCTCCGTTTCTGTTGAGGGGGATGGGCAGTTCAGAAATACTCCAAAATGACCATCAGAAAATTCAGCTGTCAGACATTGGACAAAAAAGGTTTTGCAGCTTTGTGGTCTATTCTTATACTTGCAAAATAAAACCTCATTAACTTTTGGACAAAATGTTCTCTCCTGTGCAGCTTATGCAGTTTACTGGGGAAGATAAGGAGGTACATCCCTGGGACAACTTGGCCAAGAGCCTCAAAAATCATCCCTTTTCTCTCCCTCGCCCTATACCCAGGACACAGCAAGTCACTTCCCAAAGCCACTGAACATACTGGGCCATGTTGGAGAACTCTGTTGCTTAATGGAGTTTATAGCAGAAACTATACTCGCATTCTGCAGCCAAATCCTGCTTGAAGCGATATTCCAATCTCACCAGGAAATCCTGGCAAGGCTGTCGGGTTTTAAGCTGTCACCTCTGGCAGTTTTGAGAATTATCTTGTACGTTTTCAGGGGAAAATATTCAGAGAGAGAACTGCACATGAAAAATATAAAGAGATTAGTTCCCCTTTAAGGTTTGCTATATTTAGTCAGAAGAGCTTTTGCAGAAATTGAGCAATAACCTTAACTGTGGCTCACTGCAAGAAACTAAAATGAATGTGCATTTTAAAAAGTGAACTAATTGGAATTTGTGGGGAGGTCACATTTCTGCTTATCACATCAAGAGGACAAAACCGTCAGTCTGAAATGAGCTTTCATTGTATTTTCAGTATAAACTGATTTTTAAGTTTGATATATTCTGGATATGGTAGGCTAATTCAAGGGCAACTACAGGTCTGAGCACAAGTCACAGAAGTTCTACCAAAATCTGCAAATCAGGAAGGCAATAAAATGAGTCTCGGTTTCCTTAGCTCCTTGCTTTTCTTTGTTTTGCTTTGACATAAACAACGTGCTCTTACCTGCTATGGCATAATAACAAAACCAAGGGAAAAAAAAGTAGATCTGTAGCAGCATAAATCAAATCTGACTATCATGAATCTAGACATCGTTAACAAAATCCAAGGCCAAATGTACTTACTACAGCCATTTTTCATTTTTGTGATTTTGTATTTCTGGGGTCTGTTTTTACAGTTTAGCTTAGATTTTAATTTTGTATCCCCATTGCTAATGTAAATCAAACATCATGGATGTCCTTACATATTCTAAAAGGCTCTTAGTGGATACTAAGTATTTTAGATAAATAATCAAGAGAAATGTAGATCTGGAAGGGGTTTCAAAAGATCACCTAAGCCCATCTCTGCACACAGGCATGAAATATACTATAGTCCATCCCTATGAGATGTTTCATAAACCTCTTCTTAAAACTTCTATAATGGAAATTTAACAACTCCCATGGGAAGCATATTTGAGCGTATCACTACCCTTATAGTTGGAAAGTTTCTCTCACTTGTCTTTGCTACAAATATAGGTTACTTATCAGGATATTAAGAGAAAATTCCCAATTATAATGAAGTACCTTCATGACTAGAGAAGCCACTACAATTTTCAAAGACATTCTGGTATTTGATACGCATACAATTATTGTTTCACCTTATTATCCCCTAACTCCCTCTGTTATAAAACTGAAATCAGAATTTCTTTACTGAGATTGCAGCTACCTTTGAATTCTCAGAACGACAGGACATAGACATAAGGCCAGAGTTAAACCACTACCTTGGATGCTGTGGTGTATTAGTAGCTAAAAGCCTAGAACAAAAAAACTATCACATCATTTGTAAGAAAAGTGGTCTTGCATTTTAAACTCAAGGGTGGAGGTCTGTATCCTAGTCCAATGGAAAGTCTGACTGCAAACACATCATCTCTGTTTCATCTTTAAAAGGACACTAATAATAGTATTTTAAGTTTTGTGAAGATGCTATATGTAAAATATTTCAAATGGTAACGTGAAGAGCGCTGCTTGTTAACGGATTCACCAGGTGATGTAGAAGCCTGGTGCTCCTCTAAGCAAATCTGACAGGACGCAAAGAACAAGAAAGCAAATAAGACACCATTTCTGCAGGACAGGTATTTTTGGTACTGGCTTTTAACTTCATCTGAATTCACGTCTGCCTGATGATAGCATCCCAATTCTGCTCATAAACAGCGCAAGCCTTATGGTGAATTCACCATAAAAATGGATTCAAGTATCAGACAAAGTACAAAAGCCACTCCGCAACGGTGTGACAGCTACCAGAAAGATAAACTGCTCTCTTTCAGGGCTTCCTGAAATCAGGGCATGCTGAATCCTGAACATCAATTATTCAAAGTGCTAACTTTAGAACAGTCTGGTTGAGATAAAACGAAACTGACATTCCATTTCATGGTCTGTTCAGTCACGCACAGAGTGGTTAATGTTCTTTTCTCTCACTTTCCTACTTTAAACCAATTGTCATCTAAATTCAGGCTATATTTTTAAAGCACTGATCTGTGTTTTTGGTGTTGTTCTAGCACAAACCATATTTGCATCAAAAAGGCTTGAGGCAGCAGATGTCCTGGTTTGTGTATAGAATTGTTGTTCCACGACGACAGCGTATTTCTCGCCGCTGTGGCCATCCTGTGATACTTTCCCCTTCTTAAATTTTAAAAAATAAATTTAAAAAAAATGCATGGAAACTACAAGTAGAATTCAAATGCCATCTTATAGCACTATTTCACATTCTATATTATTTCCCCCAATTAAAAAAAAAAGTCTTTTGTTTTACAAACACTATTCTTAGACATAAAATGTTGTTTCAGGCTTGCAGTCATGGAAGCAATTACACTGCTTGGCTACTGAAAATACCCTGCCTTTAGCCTTGTTACGCACCTGAGATGTGTGAAACTGCCTCAAGTACAAATATATTACAGAAGACCTAGGGCCTGATCCTGCAATGTTATAAGCATCCTACAATGGCCACTTGCCAGTGATAAGGAAGAACAAGTATTGGAGCTGCGAGACTCTGCTGGATCAGGCCTTAAGTGTAAGTGCATCATACAACACATTATATGGTGACATCTCGAAATAAAATACTGTAATTTTATGTAATGCAGAAGTAACACGCACAAGTTACATATAGTAATAATTTATTCTGAAATGTTCATTTTTAGTCTCTGTTGAGACATCACCCATGTCTCCTTAATAAAAGAGCAGCCATCTCACCTCAAATACCAGAATATACAACAAGTTACAGCATAGCAAAAAAATTCTACCTACTTTAAGATAAAATCTAATTCAGGTAAAATAATTTTGTTCAAGGTTTTACAGTTACACAGTATTCCTTCTTTTTTTTTCTTTCTTTTTTTTTTTTTTTTGCAGAGCACAAAGAAAGTGTAAATTATTACACCATAACTATCTATGCACATTATGTGACCACAGAAATGTTAATCATTACTTCAGAAAATGAACCACCAGTTCCATTCATGCAGAAAAGCAGGCTGGGAAAGCTTGTTCAACAGAAACCATATTACTGTGAATTTCACAGCCACATGATTAATTACTGGGTTGGATGGACTCACAAATACTAAAACTGAGTATACTGTTTTGCATAAATAATACCAATTCTTCCCTGATGTAGTTTAGTTGGTTTGTAATCTGGAAATGATTGATAAAACAATTTTACTGTATCCCCTCTATTCGTAATGTTTCATGACAGACAACAAGCAATATTTAAAGGATTATGGGATGGGATGCTAATTAAATAGATGTTAAACATACTGTACAAATATACTTGCATTAGCAATTTTATTCCAAACTGTCAATCAGGTATTCCTCCAAAATATTACCAGTGAAGACAAAGTATACTATCAAATATGGCTTCCAGAACAAGGACCCTCTAACAAGAATCAAACTTATTTACAACAAATAAAAACAACAAAAAAATTCAATCCCCATGTTTTTTAGTTTCATTCGAAACAAAATTTCTAAATAGCTGCTGTATATAATACATCAGTTTTATTTTATTTTTGTTGCACTTAAACAGAAGTTACCAGGTAAGAGCCAGAGTGACGTTTAGGACTCTGAGTTCCACTGGAGTCTGGGTTTTCAGACTTGGAGTCACGTTTCTTCGTACTGTTATTTACTGGCGTCGGGATCTGCGACGGCCGAGCAGAACTATTGTCCACGCTGCTCTTCCTGCGGCTTGGGTTGTAGTTGAAAGGAGTCACCCTTGCTGCAACAGCACCGATGGGGGAGCTATGTTTGCTTGAGCTACTGGAACTGAAGGGTGTACGCTCGCTTACAGTACTCTCGTTACTTTCTGGTGCGGGACCAGGGTTACTCTGCGGAGGCTTTGTTTCAGTGCCTTTCTTGTCTGGACTGTCTATCTGAAAGAAAGAGTTCAGACGGTTTTCTAAGCCAACGGTACGAACAGCAACAGCTCCATTCCCTGGGGTTTGTTTTTCTTGCACCTCTTTAGAATCTTTACCATTCACACCCCCTTTCTCTGAAATGGTGTCGATAACAGGGGGAGTATTTCCAGTTGGGGACCTCCCGGATCGAGGGTTGTTAATTGGGCAGTCCTCTATCCTCACCCACACATCCTCTGTCTTAGAGACAGCTGGTGCCATCTGATAGATGAGAGTTTTGGAATCTGAGCCGTTTGTGGCACCCGAGGAAGAATGCTGAGGATCATTCATTATCTGAGGAATTTCGTTTTCTTTTATTTTTCTCCAAGTACCTTTTGCTGGTGCTTGGCTTTCTTTACTTGGCTTGTGTCCTGAAAGGGAACCTCCATGTTGCTTTTCATCTTCACTTTTTGCCTTTTCACTGGATTCTGAAGAAGCTGACAGAATTGAGGAGGAACTTCCAGTTCTTCGCCAAGTGCTGACACGAGGCAGGGATGAGGAATGCTTACTATGCTCACGCTTCCATGTTCCTGATCTGTTGATTGGCAATCTAGATGGACTCTCAGAATGAGAACGAGCTATATCATGACGCTTTGCTGGTCTCCCATCATATTCTACAGAAGGGCTCAGATTAGGGGGTAATTTTCGCCAGCCACTACTCTGGGCAGTTGAATGTGTGGATAAAGACATATCAGGGAGAGATGGACTTAACACCGGGGTCTGTAGTTGGGACCTTGTGGGAGAATCTGGCCTGGAAGGAGACAGAGATTCGAATGAAGCTGACTCCTCTAATTTCCGTCTCAGAGTTGGGCTCGGAGCTTCTTTAATAAAAGTTGACTGCCGAACGAGAGCAGGTCTCTCCGATCTGTCAGATTCGCTTCCACTAGATTTTGTGGATGACATTCTGGACAGGTCTGTCTTTTTGTTGGATCCACCACTGCTGAAAGCTTGGTTTAACCCTTTTGAAGCAGACTCACTTCGTGGAATGCTACTGGTACTCTTCGGTAAGGCAGTTTGCTTGGTAAGGTTTTGCTGGCTCATCTGCCTGCCTGGTGATGTATACGACATTCTACCTGAACTTGAAGATTTAGTTGAAGCTGTGCTAGGAGACGATGTTCTTGGCAACTGAGACAGTTTGTTGGGAGGACTTATGCCATTTCTTCCTGGGGAGATTGAGTTTCGTCCAGGAGATTGCAAAGGCCTACTTAATGGCTGCTGTTGTGGCCTAGAAGGTGTGGAGTCTCTAGATCCTGATCTAGAAGGTCCTTTACTTGATCCACTCTGGTTCAACCCTGATGGCTGCCTAGTTACAGGAGCTGGCTCAGGTTTCACTGATGACTTGACTCCTCTTGGAGAACTAGTCAAACTTTGGCCTTCACTGGGACTCTTGGAGTTTGTGTTTTTGAGTGGAGGACCTTTTTTGGAAACAGGACTAGTACTTGAAGAACTATTTCTAACTCCAGGAATATGGATCATTGTCCTGCCACGTGAAATTGAAGGCACACTTTGTTGTGGTTGCTTCAGCTGGCTCGAAACTTCTGAATTTGAGCGAGCCTTTCCTGTAATTATACTTTTATACACTTTCTTCCCTCCTTTGATTCCCCTACTTTCAGACTCTGCTTTTTTAGATTCCAGTGTACTCTTCTCTCCTGGCTTAAGAATTCTTGGACCTTTATTACTAGTGAAAGGTTTTTCTTCTTGGTCTGGGGTAAGATGAAACGGTGACCCTAAAGAAATGCCAGATTTTAACGAAAGGATAGAATCAGAGTCTGATGAGGCTTGTCTAGACAGCGATGCAGCAGCTGCAGCTTGATGTAAGCTACTAACTATAGAATTTGCACCTTCTTGTATAGCTTTCCAGTCAAAGTTCTCTGAATCAGGTGAGAAACCATGTTCTGAATCCGGCCTCTGTATGTCCCTCAAATCCAGCGTTAAATCTTCTGCCAATATGCCACCTGTATTTCTGGAATTGTTTTTTTCACTTTCACTCTTCACTCTTGAGGGTTTTTTCTTTTTAGGCATAGCAGAACTAATGCATTCCTGCAAAAGATCATCTTCTGAGTCAATACTAAGAGAACTCAGAGAGCTGTTTCTAGAGAAACATACTGGAGTGTCTTCAACATGAAACGATTTAGGTGCATAACCAGAAGTCTGTGGTCTGTTTGATTCCATCTGTGACTCAGGAGCCTCACTGTGTTTTACAGGTTCCTCCTCTTTGTTGTTATTGTTTTCCTGATCAATATCACTGAGGGAACTAAGAGATGAATTGCGAGAAAAACAAACAGGTGTGTTTTCAATAGCAAAATTCTGCATTTTCTCATCTGTAGCTGCTCCTCTGTCTGGAATATCTTTAGTTGACTGAGAGAAAGCTTTCGTCTGGCTTCTGCCTGTTGGGTGTTTTTGACAGACTTGTGCCCTGTTACTGGGTTGCTGATTTGAAGATTGTTCTGGGTTAGTGCAGTCTTTAGTTTCTGTTTCCTTTGCTTCTTTTCCTTTTCTTAATTCTGCCTTCTCCCTTGAAAGGTCAACATCATCATCATCAAAATCTAAAGAACTTAGGGAATCATTCCGTGAAAAACAGTAGGGAGTTCCCTCTATAGGTGTGTAATGATGAGGGGAATCAAATGCAAAGCTTCCTCTTACACGTTCTTCGTTATTTGGCAATTTGGCATTAAAATCTCTTGAATTATTTTTAAGATTCTGTTTCTTTGCATCTCTGTTCTCTGGATAGCTTCTTTCGTTATTAACAGTGCCTTTAGGCTCCCCGGCTTTTCTTACACGTGCTCTGTATTCGTTATTTTGGGGAACAGGCTTTACTGGTGACGTTGGTTTCTTTTTCTCACCTTCTGGTTGGTTTTTATTACTTAGAGATGACGATGCTTGTTGAATTTGATCCATTATCTTCTTCACTCTGAAAGGTTTGTGACTTTTTCCTTTTGGCATAGCGGAGTTAATGCACTCTGCCAGAATGTCACCCTCTTCTGTTTTGTCATCATCCAGGCCTGGGGGAGTCACAGTTGTGCTTTTTGCTCTCTGAGTGTCATCTGTACTTCTACCTTCTGTAGGAATGGTGTCTCGCTTTTCAAACTCCCCTGACTCTGCTCCCGTACCCACAGTGTCCACGTTGGCCAACTCACTCGGGGGTGACTCTATTGTGAGATCACTCAGAGACGTGGCTGTTGAAAAATTGATTGGTGTACCCTCAACACAATATACCCGTGGCATATCATCTCCCGGTGTGAAGCTCACGTGCTTTTGAGATTGCAGTCTGCTTTGTGAAGGCAAAAGTTTGTAAACAGGCAACTGGCTGGGCTTCCTGGCTACAGGAGGAGGTATTTTTGGAGCAGATGCTTGAGAAGGCTTTTTGGCTTTACGTGAAGACTTCGTTGGCATTGCAGAAATAATACATGCTTCCAGTATTTCAATATCATCGTCATCATCAGAATCATCCAGAATATCTTTTTCTGCTTCAGCAGGCTTCTCTGCTTTCTTCTCTTGGTTGTCCTTTGTATCATCTGACTGTTCAGGTTCTGCTTCATTTCCATGCTCGTTTTCATGGACTGGAGGCATTATTCTCAACTCTACATCTTTCTGTATAAATGGCTCATCCAGACTCAGAGCGCTCAGGCTAGAAGAGCAGGAAAACCCATCCGGTGTGCTTTCTGTGGCAAAATGTAGGAGTGTATCAGCATCCGGCAGCACCTGAACTCTCTGAACAGCTGCATTTACAGCTGCCTGCCTAGGACCAGGCTCTCTCTTTTCTGCACTAGGTACCTTACTTTTGGCTACATCTCTTTTTACCGGAACTCCTTGAGCAGGAGGTGGTGTTTTACTTCTGCTTGGAGGCATCGTTTGTCCCGGGCTGTCTGGAAGGTCACTGGGACTTATGATACCACTTACCATTCCACTGCAAGGCTCACTTTGAACTGAACTAGCAATGGAACGGCTTTCGAAACTATCCAGGGAGCTCACAGAGGTACATCTGCTGAACATCAGTGGTGTTTCCTGCACGTAATGTTCTGGTGGGCTTTTAGGAGTCTGTGCGCCGCTCTTTGAAGGAGATTTGGCACCTGAAGAAAATTCAACAGCTTTATGTCTAGAGGAATCAGAAGGAGACAAACTAGAGGTCTGAAGTCTACTGGATTTCGTTCTGATGTGTTGTGAAGTTGATGCGATTTCACTCACGGCACCTTCTGTCGATAGAGCCCCGCTGTTTTCCTTTAGCTCTGCTATCTGTAGGGTGTTGCCAGCATCCGCCACGCGTGTGGACTGATCGCGCCCTATTTCATCTTCAGCTGAGGACAAAGATGACAAAGAGCTACACCTGGAAAAACATATTGGGGTGTCTTCCACACAGTATGTCTGTATAGTTTCCTGATTAATGGAGGGTGTTTTACAGGAGGCAGTCTTTTGTGCATGAGCACCCCTGCTCTGTGCAGAATTTGGGTGAAGCTGATTCTGCCTCTTTGAACCAGCTGAGGGGGCTGATGTATTCCCACTGTTTGAAGAAATGTGGTCGGTTTTAGTGCTTTGTACTGAAGAAGTCTTTGAAAAAGTAAAAGATGGCTTCTGAGAAGGAGGAGGAACTTCTGTTGAGTATTTTAAGCTATAATCAATAGGCTGATCCACATGATGTTCCTCCTCATTGTACTTTATGCTGTAATTAGTTGGTCTGTCTTCCTCTTCATGTTGCTCCTCCTCAGAATAACGTTCACTATAGTTGGTTGGCTTATCATCATCATAATCATCAACCTGGCACAAGGACTGGTTTACTTTTTGGTTCATTCCAATAGTTGAGCCTACTCTATTCTGATCTGAACCACTAGATCCTCTTGATCTAAAGGAAGAAACACACTCTTGCTGGCCAAAAGGTGACTGGTATTTCATGTGTTTATCATCCCCACTTTCACTGTACACTGGATAGGTTGCATTTTGGCTCCTTGACTGCCTTTGTTCATTCTGCTTCATTTCATCATCTATTATATGCTTAGGCCTTGCCCATCTTTCATTCTGAGAGGGACTTTGCCTTCCAGAATTCAACTGCTCATCTGAGTATTTAAGACTGTAATTAATAGGAGTGTCCAGCTCCCCATCATTGTCATCCATATGATTTGCACTGTGAATCTTATGTGCCAAGTCAGCTGGATATTGACCATAACTACAAAATTTACTTTCATCATCTTCAGAGTAAGATTCAATAGAAGGCTTCATTTGCCCTCTTTTACCATAGCCATCGCTGCTGCTGACACTATTTAAGCTGTCATTTGAAGATCTCTTGTATTCCATTTTTGTGTAAGGCACAGGACATGTCCTGTTTGAATTCTCAGATTTAGGAAAGTATGTATTTGAGTGAGTATGGGCAGTGGCTGATCTTCTCTGGGCATTCCTGTCTTCTGCCAAACAGTGCATTTCAGAAGAGGAACCAGAACTTCTGTCTTCCTGTGGAATATGCATGCTTGTCACTTCTTCCATAACTTTGGCAATCTGAGCTGCAGCAGTGGGAATCTGCATTCCTATTCTCTTGGAAGAGCTCCCAGTATTCTCTGCAGCTGGGTGATAGGTATTTAAACCTACATTTCGATCCCTATCAAGACTCCTATCTTTCTCAGATCGAGAATTTTCTAGGTTTCCTCTGCTAGAGGAGGAGGAGCCAGGCAATACTGTAGTATTTAGATAGGGTGAAAGTACAGTCATATTACCAGCATTAAAACTCTCTGATCTGCATACATTATCATCATGCCGACTAGAGTCCAAGACATAATCACTGTACATATTTTGCTTATGTCTCTGCTTATTACGGTGAGATGCTTTTGGGCTTAAATTATCAATGTTGTCAAAAGTCTCTGACAAATGCTGAGCATCCAATTCTGCTTCCAGTGCCTTTTGTTTTCTGACATGAAGGGATGGTAAGCTTGATCCTGGTGACATAATGTTGGCGTCCTTGTATTTTGCTGGCCTGTTTGCCATGAGGTTTCTTAGAGCTGCAGCACTACCCATGGCTATCATTTTGTGTTTGGAGTGAATGAGATTCTTCAGCATGCTGACTGCTCCCATGTCCCACAGCGCCTCCTGATCCTTCGCATTTCGTGCAGAAAGGTTCCACAGGGTCCCACACGCATTACTGACTATTGTTAAACTGTGTGACTTCAAGTGTTGTAACAAGGTTTGTAAGCAGCTGTTTTCTCGCAAGATTTGCCTGGTGTTAAGTAATTGAAAACAAACATCAGTATGTGGCATTTCAAAAGGGTAAGAGACAAAGCAAAACAAACCCTATTATGCTAGAGGCGACTTTTGCCCTTAGAAAGTATAATCGAGAATAATCCAGTGCAAATTATCTCATGTTTCATTTAGGTTTCATCTGACTGCTAATCAAACCCAATTACAAATACGAATAGCTGAGCAGTACAGTTCATGATTAATGAGCTGCAGGTATTAATCTGTTCACATATTCCTGTTACTTAAATGGAATACCTGCATTGTCAAACGCATTGAAAACTACCTGTACTTAGTTAGTGTAACACATTCACAGTAAGACTCAGGCACAGAAACTGCTTACTAAATATGTAATGTGGAATGTCTAAAGATTTTCAGAAGAAGAGTATACCTACCTATGGTCCTCATTAGTAGCAATTAAGCTAGAAACATTTCTTAGTATTCCTCCTCCACTTTCTATGATGGCTAAAGTGTTTGTTTGGCTCCGGTATGTCAGTGTGCCGACCAGAAACGCAAGAGCACCATCAACAGCACATATATCTGCTTTGTTCTCAGTACAGTGTGCTGACAAATTCCATAAGGCACTCAGGACACTTTTTAGTGTGGATTCCTAGGAAAGTAACAAAACAATAGAATTAGAGAATTTTTCAGCTACTATTCACAGTCTCTCAGAAATGCCTAAGTCGACTTCAGCGAGTTAGGCATATTCCGATTTCTTCTCTCTGGGCTGGTGAGCTAGATGCAGGCAGCAATGCACACACATCAGTACTTCACTCGTGTCTCCTCCCTTCAGCTATGGATTTGGTATTGCCCGCCCCAAAGCTTTTAGAAATGCCTGACATGATACTTGTTAGCTGCCATAATGGTAAAAAAGGCTTGAAGACTAACTGGCAGAGGAATCTGGCATGGAATATAATGCTGTCTGGATACCAAAACCATACAGAGAATTTTGCAGAAATGGCAGTTACCTATTCACGACCTCAAAAGAGATTTTATTAAATTGCAAAATTATAAAAGAAGGCTACTGTAACAGCACAGCTCATGACACTGAGGAGCAAAACCTGTCAACCCTCATAAATATCATCACAGAAATGCTAGTAGTTTTGAGATTCCATTGCTACTTTGCAGTTTTCTGCCACGTTAACTCAAAGCAACTCTCTTCCAAGAAAGTCGCACACAGCACCCCAAATATTTGACCAACAGCTTTTAACAGAAAGGACAACAATATTACTGTTTTGTGTAAAGTAAATTCAATGCCTCAAAATTTTATCTCAATCATATATACAAGATACCTTCTTAACTTCTAAAGCACATTCCATCAAGGCTTTCACACTTCCAACTTCTCTTAGTGTCTTTTTACTGTTCACATCTGCTCGCCAGGATAAGTTCCTCAACACACTTGCAATGACCTGCAAAATGTTCAAGAAAAACAACATATCTCAATATAGCTACCTCTTTAGCAAGCTGTCAGACTTTCCATCTGGATTTCCAGAATACTTATGGATTAATCAACAGTGGCTGGGTCCAGCTAGGAGACCAGCCCTTTGCTAAAATCTGTTTTTTGTCGTGTTGCCTGCTAGATTCTTCTAAGATTTCAGTATGAAGCTTGATCAAGGTACTGGCTTTTGTGTGGGGGTATCTAAATCAAAGATTTCAAATCAGGATCCTTTCTTTACATACCGGTTGAAAAACTGATCCAAAAATTCAGATTTGTGCTCTACTCTGATGCCTGCACTAGATTTACACAATCTCTGGTGAGATTAAGATTTTATCATCACCCTTTTCTTTTCTTCCAGGAAAATAAAACAGGAACACTTGCCTGTCTCTCTGATGGCATGACTACTTTGTTGCTTAAAAAGCTGTTTTTAAAATACACTGTACCTTTTACAGTCAGAATAGCTTAGACTGAGACAGACTGTCAGTGGACAGTCATTACATACTAAACTCCATCCATTTACAGGCTGCAGTATAACCCCCATGACATAGATTTCATGTCTATGGGTGTTTTCATTGACACAGAACTGCAAAAGCTTGTTATATCACGTGAGGAATGCTCCCCTCCTGCACACACCACAGGGCAGCCTTGGGAGGCAGAGGCAGACAGAGCAGCCCAGGCTGCTCCAGGCTCACCATCTCAGAGGAGCTCCCAGAGGAGCACAGAGGCTTAACTGGGGCTCAGAGGAGGGGACATCCTGCCTGGGCTCTCCTAGAAGACCCACAGCCCATTGCCCCAGGTTGGCAGCCATTCAGGTAAGTCAGTGGGAGCAGCTCCCTGAACCTTTTGGACTGACACAGGTCAGTCCAGAAGTCCCAGCCTAGGAATGTGGGACGCTTTATGGGATCCAAGGGATCAGCATCCTAGGATTGTAGAGGACTTAGGAAATGGGAGGACCCATGTTCCAAAGACAGGGGAAAAAAAATGGATCTAAGTGGTACGGGAAAACAGACAGGTAAGGGGACAGAAAAGCACAGCTGCACCACTGCTCAGCTTGTCCAACCACGCCCTTGCCTGATGATCACAGTCTGTCCCATATTCTTTGTAAATCCCATTTCTAACTTTTCCTCAGTCTGTGTTTATGCATGTGTATGGGGGGCCACATGCCAGTGGCTGGAGGCACGCCATGGGTCAGAGGGCTAGCTTTTCTTCTAGTGGAGAAAACTTTTTGCGAAGAGTATTTTAAGAGATAAAGTCAATTCTACCTGAATTTTTTCTCCCACCAGATAATTCACTCAAACTGCAAGGAAAACACGGGTTTCGTTTCCAAGAGCTGTTCACTTTGTTTACAGTGGGCAACCGTTAAAATTGATTATAATTTAGTATTTAATAATTTTACACAAGTTCCATACCAATAAAGAACATTTCTGTGCTCTCAATTCTCAGGATGCCCCATAGCACTTCCTGAAGACTTTATTTTCAGGCCATTCTCTTTACATAGCAGGAGGTCTTAGAAAAGACACTCAGGTGTTACACTGACCACTTTGTTGGAACACATAGTTGGAAAGCTTCTTTGGGAGGTACTGGTGTTAAGAGCAGTTATGTATGCATTAAGAGAAAAAACTCATCAAGTCAAACACAGATTTTCTTTTGAAATACACTTTTCTCTGCTATTATTCCCCTATTTAACTGCTGCAACTGAAGGAGCAACCACAATATGGTATTAACCCTCCAAGTAATCCCACTTCACTGGCCCCATCACTAGTAAACTAAATTAGAGAATCTAAGGTTGCTCCAACTTGCCTTTGAAACTGGACTTCCATTAAGTCAAGGTCATAAAAGGGAGTTTTACAGCCCATGTGTTATATGTGCTTTGGTAAAAAAACAGAATATGACCCATAGTTAAGTTTTTTTTACAAGAAGAGAGCTGTACTTCCCAATTTGTGGAATGAGTACAGGTACAAAATTTGCATTGAAGTTAAAGCAGACAAGACCAAGTAAGAACAGTCACAAAAAACCCAAAAAGTCTGGGTGTGATGAATGAGGCTTATTTCAAAGACAGAGCCTAATTAAAAAAGGACAAGGCTGTTTGTGGACAGCACACAGGAAACTTCATGAAGATGACAGAATTCATATATAAAAGTAACTGGTGGTGAGGCCAAATGAGTAGAAGAAAGGTATATATTAGAAAACATTAACAGAAATACAGTATTTTAATACAATGTAACGAAATTCTTGAGAGTACAAAGCAATGGAAATGTCCAAGCTAAAGAAATACTTAATCTCAAAAAGACATTACCTGCTGTAAGTCTTCACTTTCAGATTTCAGTTGGGCTACAAGAGCTCTCATGCAGCCCTTCATAGAACATAATGTAGCCTGTTAAGAATCAGAAGGAAAGAAAAAATGCATAGTTTTAAATGACAGGTTAGGTGGGTTACTTCTGCAAAATATTGCAGTATTTTACACTAATCATATCTTAAGTTCAATAAACAATTAGTGAAATATGTTGCTAACAATAAATATTTGCATTACAACTACTGAAAAGTTAATCATAACTATTCTGGACAATACATAAGTGGTAAAACTGTCCTAAATTTGGGTTTTTTTGCAACAGGTCTAACACTTGATCTGGAACATCCTTAGAAGCTTGCTTTACTATGCCCCAGGTAAATATCACCTGTGAGCTGGCAGTATGTTGTTACCTGCTGCCTATTAAGTGTCACAAACAGATTTTTTCTTTCAAATAAACACATTATGAAAAATGGCACGAATATTTAAAACTGACACAAATACAACAACATTTCTGACACCTAAGTGACTTTTAAAGAATACAACAGCAACTGAAAACCTGTAAGGCTTATTTTGGAAATTATGATAAAGCACAATTAAAAATCACTCAAGAACAAAGGATATGTTACAACTGTACTACTCATCAGTTGGACAGCACGAACATCTACATCACTGAGTAGTTTAGTTCATACTATACACCCAGTATCTGTAGCCCTGTAGTGGTTACTGATTGGATAATGTAAAGAGCCAATACTTTGTGAAGCAATTTATTTGCAGCTAAGGATTTATGCTTCACTCTTATCTAGAGCTTGGAGCAAAAAGCAAGTTACATGAAGTCTGTTATTTCCATTCACTCCTGAAACGTCCTCCTCGACTAGAAAGAGAAATGTCTTCTTGCACTTAAGTTTAAGATCCATAGTTTGGCGAACACTGGGGCAAGAAATTATTGAAAATTTCTATCTTTTGAAAGTAAAGTCCTCGTCAGAGATGAGGGAACTTACTTTCTCTTTTAATTCTGAAGTAGTGCCCATTATGAGCTACATATTCTCCGAGTATTTAAAAGCAAGCTTTGCAAAATCTTATCAGACAGCACTAGCATTGTTAAGTAACTCACAACTGTACAAAATCTGCTTCAGTTTTAATTCAACATCCTCAGAAAAATCAGTCACTATCTACACTCATCAGTCCATAATCATTATGTTCTACACTATCTAATGATCACTAAAAAATTAAACCAATAGACAAAATTCTTAGATTCATGACAAATTAAAAGTGATTTGATATGAGAGTTGGTAAGTATACCTGCATGATACAACAATCAGTTCCTGGTGCTCTCTGTCAGGAATGGGATGGAACAACAGAGGTATTCTGAACTGTCTTGAGCTTGAACTTAATATCCTAGCCTGGACATTTTTATCACCTGTCTTGACAACTACAATTCAAACATAGCTGTGAACTGAAATTACTGTATCTTTAAAATTCTACACTTACCTTGTTTGCAACATCCCCAAAAGTCAGGTTAGTCAGAGCCATTCCGGCGTATCTCCTCAAGGTCACACTGTAGTGATCACTTGTAAGCCCGTACATTTCACAGTCCACTTGCAGCAGCTCAGCGATGGCCTGCAAGCCTCCTGTGAGAGCAAACCAGCAGTAAGCAACATCTCTAACGTCACCAACACACTACACATACAGCAAATTGCATTTATATGGGTGGAACAAATCTCTTTCTGGAAAAGAGGCGGCTCAGAATGGTAAATAAATCAGTAAATACTGAGTCTGGATCTTGAATCCTGTGCTTAGTAGAAGCTGACAGGTATAATGCCATGACGTGGAGACTTCAGGGGAAAATGGCAACGGGGGCATTATGAGGAATTAACTCACAGCAGTTACACAGTGGGCCATTTGATAAATCTGAAATTAGTGATTTAATTATTATCACTGAATATTATTTGCTGAGAGAAATACACAGAATTTTTAATTGATAATGAAAAGTGGTAAATTAAGGAAAACTGCACGCAGAGAATTTACTGAGTACGGACTAAAGTAATAGGAACCAAAGGACAAAACCCTCCAAAAAACAATCCAAGAGAGTAATCTCCACCCCAGAAAGCAGTCTCCTTTTTAAGCTGAGCATTTCTAAAATTGTGAATATTTCAATAAATGTAACTCTTCCAAAACTCACAACTGATGCCAGAAAAGGAGAGTAACTAACATAGTAATTTATCCACTAGGAAATGATCTGGTTAATTTAAACTGACACAAACAAACATGATCTATTTAAACTACTAGTGGAAAAAAGCCATATATCCAGTGATGTACACAAGGAATGTCAGCATTTCCAGCAAACTTCTCAAAGGATATCAGAAGAACCACATCTGGTCTTACCAAGCTCATTCATTGCATGCCTGTGTTCTTCATCAAATGAAAGCTTCATCAAAACGCAGACTGCGGGACAGATTTGATGATCCACTGGAGCAGGCACTGATCCAGAAAGAGGTAACAATTAGTAACTCCAAGGTGATTTTGTCTAGGTAAGTTTTCCAAAGCAAATCTAATCTTAAGAAAAATCCAACGGCAGTTCTGTTCAGAGTTTGTAACTTCCCAGCAATCCAAGAAGAGTTAAGAATGTTACTAAAAAATGTGTGCACTAAAATCCTAATTGATGCTAAAAAAGAAATTAGGGAGAATCCTGGACATATATATTAAGAAAGAAATATGACTTCCAGTAAAAAAACCCAAAACCTTATTACTTAAAAAAACCTCAAAAACTTAGTGAAACAAATTAAAAAGGTTAAATATTCTGATGTCATTAAATAATACATCATGTAAAGTGAAAGTTTCTTTCGGTGTTTCATCCTTATTAATGTTTAATTAAACCCTTTACTTTATAACCAAGAAATTTTTAAGTTCATAATTTTATGTGTTAAGATTCTGGCTAATGCACAAGTGGTATTGGTACATCTTTTTCAGAGCACCACTCCTGCTAAATGTTTCCTGTGGTAAATTCCAACACCCATGATGCAGCCCACTGACTTCAGCAGTACTTCTGTCACAGACACCCACAGCCTGTATTGACAAAATACCCTCAATTCTGAAAAACAGCTGAGGAATCAAGAAAGTTAAATCTATTTTCATGTTTCCTGAGAAAACTCCTATTCACTTACACTGTCACATCTCTTATCATTTTAATACTAAAATACTTCTTACATACGTTATAAATAACAGCTCATATGATACTGAATAGCTTTACTTCATTTAATTTGTGCTCTGTCCCTCTCCTAAATGGAATGTGCTATTTCCTGAATACATCTACATGAAAAGCCATTTGGTATTGTTTATCTAGATATTTTTTATTACCCATTAAAACCTAAAATAGAGTAAGTACATATTTAATATTAATTTAGAAAATTGGTACCAATCTTCTTTATTATAAAACACTAGAGTTATTATCTGTAAAGCACACCAAGGTGATTTAAATAATGAGTTTATAAATAGGGGATCATATCTGTAATAGATACTATTTCTTAATGCCACATCAAGATAAAAAACCTCCCACCAAACCCAGCACACATATACACACATAACTCACATACATTCAACAAGAAGTCAGACTGAAGTAGTACTTTCTGTAAATTCACTCTTTTTTATAAATGTATGTGTATATATATCCTTGAGACATTTTTTACATGGCTTACAGAACCTACTTGGGTTTTTGTCTTGGTCCATGCCTTGCTCATGTGCTTCCTGCCATTCCCAACACGTTTCACAGTAAGCACGGATCTGCTCCAAGAGATGGAGCACGCGGATTTCCCGTCTGCCCCGTTTATCGTCAGGCTGGGAGTGAATGATGTTATGCAGCGCTGCGCTGGCTCTGGCACGGGCCTCCTTACTACCACGAGAGTTTCCTAACAAGACAGAGTCTTTATCGTTGCCATGTAAAAGCTGGATGAGGAGAGGGAGACATCCAGACTGACGCATGGCTATGCAGCTGTCTTGGGAGCTAGACATGGCTAGCAACGTTCTTGACATGTCATCTTTATCATGAGTACCAAGCATTGATAACAATGAATACACCATTTCCACCTGCAGGTCAAATGATTTTAAAAATACAGTTACATTTAAAAAACACACATTAAATTAAAACAAAGTTTGAATGGCACACACAAGCAAAAAATCCTTGTTTAATGGGAAAAAAAATGTGCTATTCAGACATAATTAAGTACTATTACCACTTCTACAATAAACTACTTAGTGATTAAATGTGTAGAAGTGGGCAGTAGCTGTATCTAACTGTATCAAACTACAAGACCAATAGCAAAGACTTCCACAATTCCACTGGAGGACAAAAAAGATTAAATAAGCATACTAATGATTGTGTTTCAGTCTGAAAAAAGCTAAAATACATTTAAAATTAATTCTGTCTTGGAAAAATATGCTTTGTATGAATCACACTTTCACGTAAAGATGCTATTCAGTCACAAACTTTATGTGGCATTAAATACAGTTTTTCTAGACAAAGGAGAAGAATGATTACATGATTTGTAAAATTCACACTGTGCTAAAAAACTGACATGCATATGTTTTAAAATTGTCCTTTAAAACTATTTCAAATTAACTAATAATTTTTATGACGATGCCTGACTTGCATATGGACATTATTTACAGCAAATGCAAAACTGAAAAATTAATGATTTTTGAATTTTACAGGGATAAAACCAATAAAGCAAACAAATGCTCACTTAAATATATCTAACATACAGAGCATTTGTCAAATTAAATAAAGTCATGGAAACATTTAAGTTGGAGTAGCCAGATTTCTCATTTAAAAATAGCAATTTCTGAGGGAATCCCTTGGCTGTCATGTAGTACAGTGGTCAACACACTGTTTGGTTTGTCTTTTTCATTCTGTTTTCTTCGATAGTAGCTTTAGATCAAGAAATGGTTTGGTTCTTCTGATGAACTTTATTAGTAGAGTATTATGATGTGGAGGATGATTTTAGATACTATCTAGAAACACCAAATTCCAACCTCGTAATCCCAAAATAAAAAAGAACATTTAAAGCATTAAGAAGCTATCAATGTGAATTATGAAGTAGCAGCATGTGTATTTCTTTAGAATGTACCACTTAAGGCAAAAATACGTGGATCTGGACTCCTATACAAAGCTTTCTACTAATAACTACCTATTTTCACAGGTTACCAGACCAATGAATGATCCTATCTGGCTTTTTCAGAGACATCTCTGATGATGAGTACAAATACCAAGTTAAAAAATTTGGCCAGCACTGGGTAGAGCAGAAATCCTGTTAACGTGTACTTCTCTAAATACTATAGGTTGCTGAAGCAATAAAAATCTTAAAATCTGTGAAACACTGTATCATTGCAGGCAAAATCCACTGAAGCAGCCTTGGAGCCATTTTTATGACAGCATGCATCTTGACAGGTATTTCAAGTAGCAGCTTTAATCCAGTGTTACTTAGATTTGAAAAGTAAAGTTTTTGTTAGTGGAAACAAAGTCACCAAAATCTGGCCCTCAGGTTGTGACAAAGACAGTGTATGGGAAAAAAATAAAATTGTCTACCTGTGCCCACAGATACATCTCTTTCCCCATCTGTAAACACATTACTCTGTTTAGAACCTCTACCACTTTCCCTTCTTCTCATGCATTAACATTAAGCTTTTCCTACCTCACAGCACACTCACTTCAACCTATTTCTTTGCCCGTATCCTTCCACGCTTTTTCCTGCCTTCAGGGCCCTGCCACTGTCTGCAGTTTTTGGGAATTTCACAACTTGAAATGGTAACTTATAGGCAGACTAGCTGATGTCACCATTTGGTAAATGTAAACAGTGCAGGACCAAAATCAGAACATTATAACGCTGTTTTAAGGCCCAAAGTAATTAATACTATGTCTAGCTAATAGTCCCCACTTCCCAGAAGACTGCACTCAGCACATCACCAGTCATATCTATACTGCTGCTGATTCCAGAGGCAGTATAATAAACTCCAGTGGTTCATTAACTCAGCTTGGTATTACAGACTTGCCCTTTTCTTCCCCTCTCTTTTTATGTTACACATATACTTTGAGCGCAGTCTTTAGTGGACAGACATTTATCACTGTGAAGGGCTTACATAATTCCACACCCCTCTTTTTTTCCCCCCCTTCTTTGGTCCATTTAATTTCTTAGCAGTCACATCTGCTTTGTGGATTTGGGTTCTGGAAACGTATTTCAAGATCTTAAAAGGGTTAGTTTTCATCATAGATTATAAACCAACATCACAAACTTTTTAGACATACTAGTAATTTCTAGCAATTATTTTTTCCTTAATGTAACAACTCTTAACTCATCATCAAGACGTTAAAAAAAAAAGGACTTCTGTGCATATATTTTAAATGTCAAAAAAACCCACTAAAACTTTAACTGCTTAAAATTACTATGTGTGGACAGATCGTTCAGCTAATATTAGTAACTACTGTCAGAAACAATGAGGTTATTGTATTAGTAAAAATGTAGCATTAGCGACCTGTGGTTTGTAATCTTCGGTTACCTTGGTACCCAGGTGACTTGTCAGTCTGCGAGGAACAGAATAGTTACTACTAGAGCTCATTACACTGGCTGTCTCGTGGTCCATTCGAGCAGTAGAACCCTACAAATTCAAAAAATAATTCTGCATAAATCAAAGTTCAAGAGAAAAAACAACTATTGCCTAATTCAGTGTCCACCCTGGATTATGAAATCCTATTGACAGTAATAAACCATCAACTCATTTTTGTTAAATTAGGTCCTCTCTGCCCTGACACAATTTAGAGGTCACTATTAAACTCAGTCTTATTAACCACTTTTCCTGAAATTAAGGCAGGATATTTTCAATGGGATTATTATGTACTGCATAGGAGGAAATCTGTACTGCAAAACACAACCAGGTAAGCAAGAACTGACAAGTAAAAAGAGATTCCTCTGGACAAGAAGTAACCCTACCTGGACTCATCTATATCAAAACCGAATTATAAGTAGATGAACCTATTTAATTTTTTAATGAAAAGCCAATAAAGTAATGTTGACACAATTTGCTGTTAATTTTCCTATAAATTTTTGTAAATAGCATGCTCCTACCTGGAGTAGCAAGACACAGCTATTAGCATCTTTGTCCTCTTAATACATTTTGTATATTTACATTTTTCCTTTTCTTGCCATTTTAATCCATGCACTCTGCCTTTTTTCTGCTTCTTGTTTTTAAAGTTTCCCTTACTACGTCCCTCCCCATTCACTTTGGGCAATTTATGAAAAGCAAACACTTTAAGTAGCAGAACACTGTTTTACTGAAGTAGTTGCCAGTATCTTGTTGATTCTCTACAAAAGCTAACATCTCTTCATTTAATTGTTTAATTTGCTAAACAACATTTTCAAACTATCTGGATCAATGAGTACAAGTTTTTTTCCAATAAAAATACCTAACACACTGTATGAAAGACACTTTGAAATAATTTCTGTATTTTTTTCCTAGGAGCACCATAAAGAAAGTAAAATAATCTTCTCCAGATATTTATGGTTTATATGGTTCAAAATCTTAAATTTGAAGATGAAAGCGACTTTTAGTAAAAGTTAGGAATAACTTCATGTAATGTTTGTCTAGACAGAAAAAATCCAGTTATACTTGACTATTTAAATACATGTTATTTACACGCATCTTACTTTCCCATTTGAATCTAGAACATGGATGCCAGGTCAGAATGGATGCATACAAGCCAGAATTCTCCATTATTAAGTTCAGCATGATTGTTTTATCCAAGAAGGTACACAAAATCTAAGTTTGGACCACTACCTGTTAAAATTTACCACGGTGTATACAGACACAGCATAATTTTCTTATCATTTTCCCAAAACTGATTAAACTTTGATTCACGTAACTATTTCCTTCAGATCCATCATGTGGCCTTCCTACTTTGACAATCCCAGGGTGCCCAAATGAAGTGCAAATATGTTTCCTAATGGCTTCTAAAGACCCACCAGAATGGAAGAGTAAGGTGTGTTCATCTGAGAAAATGCAAAAACACAAGGGGATGTTAACCTTTCTTGTGCAGAACCTTCACTTTCCTTCATCTCGTTTTCCCCTTTTATACTTTATTGTCTTTCACTCCATTTTTTACTGTGCTTGGTATTTCCTCTGGCAAGTTAGGTTATTTTACCTACTTGGTGGTACACTTGCTTAACAGAATAGACTAAGTATCTTTACAAAACTTGCAAAGCAAAGGTATGAAATAATATTACTTCAGCAGCAGGACAGTGAGTGTAATGGAAAACAGAAGACAGCTGAAAGACCTTGCAGGAAAGGATGTAACTGAATCTTGAAAAATCACATTCAGTTCCCAGTGTTTCAATTAAGATTGATTATCTGACTACAAAATCAATTAGAACCAAGTGATTTGGTTAAAACTTTTTGAGGTCAAATTGAAAAGTGGTTACTCAAAGTATATTGAGCTGGTTTATCAGAAATAAATGTTATGCCCAACCCATTAAGCCTCCCCTGTCTGGACTTGCAGTGAAAGTAAATAATCCCCAGATGTGCCTTTTAGCACAGATTCAGCGCCCTGGATCTACCCACCCCCAGGAGGAAGGAATTTGCACGGTTTTTTACATTTTTATGAGGCAAAGTTGAAAACTGCACAAATCCTCAACGTAGAGACCTCAAATGAAGTATGAATGAATCCCAAACTTGCATAAGTCTGTCAAGATATGGCAATCTCTCCTTCCTTCCTCCCCCCTGTAAAATATCTGTTGTCCAGAATAACTTCTGATTCATACACTGAAGATGGATGATATAGCCACAGTGCATCAATTATTTAAATACATTATGCTTTCAGCCCCAAAGCAGCACTGAACTATTTTCTTCCCAAACAATAAAGCTGTCATAAGAATTAGAGTCAGAGCCTCAAGCATTTGCTCAGATATGGCTGACAGAACTAAATTCCAAATGGCATCAAACATATTTCAAAAGTGAAATTATAGGCTGCACTTAGTGTTTAATCAAGTGAAATATTCTAGGCAAATGTTCTAACCAAACCACAATTCTTTCTGATAAATTTTCTTGAACAAGACACTTTCAGAAAGATTTAATAATTTTACTTCCCTGGAGTAGCAAAAATATTTTGCATATTTATTTAACTATTTCGTTTGTAGTGTGAAGTTTTAAGAAGCCAAATTACTAGTGGGAATGTCTCAGCTACAGTTGGAAATCATGAAAGGAATGACTGCTGGCATACAATAAATAAATAAAGAGAGGGGTCACAAATTTTGATAAATATTTGCTTTAAAAGACAAGTAAATAATTTCATGTACCCCTCAAAATATTCCACTAATGCATTTCACTAATAAAAGGAACAGCAATTAAAGATTATTCAGAAACATTTAAATAACCCTTTCGCACACTTCCAGATTATCTAATTGATACTACTGCCTCAAAGCTTTATCTAGAAGTATTAAAGAAGCATTCATGATAAATCAGTGATTTGGTTCTCCTCCTCTTTAAAAACACTGGTATTTCAGTGATAATTTATAAAGTCAAAATTTGAACAATTTCTGATGATTAGATATTTCTAGTATTACAGTTCACCTACAATAAAATCTTTTTGTAGTAATTATTATTTCTCCTTTGTAGCATTATGCTCATTGATAAAAAAGAAAAATGCTCCCTTTGTTATGAAATATCTATACTTCATCTTATTAAGACTCTTCCTTCCAAAAAATACAAGAAATGTCTCAAGAAGATGAAATGCAGAAAGACATGTATCTTTTTGAAACGAGCAGGCATACAAACACCGTATAAGGCATATACCAACATACAAGCATTGTACATTCTGAGTATTTCATTATACTACCAGTAAAGAAAATAATCGATTTACCTGACCAGTACTGCTAGTAGCCATGCTGATTTCTGCTGCTCCTTGACCTTCATTCTGCCTCTCTGTATCATGGGAAGCTGCATCATGCTTGCTTTGAGGTGCTCTCTGTTAATGTAAGAGTTTATGAAATTACATCGAGAAATGAAGTGCCCTTTACCATTCAGAGCTCTGTAGACTGTGGATGCATCAATGCCGCATCCTCACAAAGCCACTGAACAGTACTTTGTATTTCATAACCCCTAAGCCTCAATAATTAACAGCCGAGACTCAGCGTCTTCGAGAAACTGCAAGATGAAAGTCAAGCATGTCCTCTGAGGATTATAGCCCTGCAAGACAAAGGATTTGCTGAGACACAGAAACACCATTTTCCACCAGCTGTGCTCACATCGCTATCAGAAATGTAACAGAATTGGAGCAAACAACTGTCTTCTCTGCACTGTCACGTGATCCGTGCAATTACTGGAGACCACGGCCAGCACAGTTCAATTAAGCTTCACATAGTTCAATTACGCTTTACACTCAAAGACAAATAATTTCTCTGTGAAGAGATGGATATTTTCAGTAAGAATCCTTCTAAATGTTAAGGGAAAAGAGTGCAGGAATAATCACTTTGATGCAAGGAAAATTTTTATAACCTCATACTCATCCATCCACCTAAACATGTTTTATCAAAATAAATTCAACTGCTCTAGCAAGCTGCTGCAGACATGTTTCAGTTCTTTCAGCAGACCAAATACTCTATACCACTGCGTGAAAATTAAACCAGTGTCCCTGCACTGACAGTGATAAAAAGATCAACGTGAAAATCAGACCTTTAAATACAGTTTCCTAATAAAGCAAATAGAATAGCAGTTACACACTCTGTGAAGCATCCAACATTATCTACTAGTGTGTTTAAAATCTTTCAGGTAGACATAAACAATCCTGTCATTGGAAGTGGCTTGAAGCCTGGAGTTGAACAGGTATCACCTTAACTCCAGCACATGATTACTCTCATAGTGTTAGTTTTGATGCCATATCCCCATGCACAGACTCAGAGGCTACACACTACCTTAACAGACAACACTCCTGCATCCTTCTCAATTAATTTGTTTCACTACACTCGGTATATTAAATTCAGCTTCTGTGCAGCTCTGCAACCTTCTTGAGCAGTACCGCCTACAACAGCATCTGTCTCATCTTTCTTTAGGGAAATTTAACTCAGCAGAAACTAATTGAAACTTCTTCAGTTACCTGGTGGTCAGATTCATACAGTGTCACTGGCAGACTAACTCTATTTTGTTCTTATTAGTACACATGCTAGAGTAGCGAACCCAGAAAATATTTAATGCTGAACAGAATTTCAGAAACCAGCAATGAAATAAATGTGAAGAGATAACACAGGGATAAACTTGAAAAATGAAATCTAAACTGTTTAACTAAAGGAATAAATTATGTCAAAGAACACGCTACTATTATACAAAATAACAGCATCAGAAAATTTTAAACAGTGATAGGTAACAACTGTCTTAACTGTAAATGTTCTGTTAT
This sequence comes from Gallinula chloropus, assembly GCF_964237585.1. Lineage (NCBI taxonomy): Eukaryota > Metazoa > Chordata > Aves > Gruiformes > Rallidae > Gallinula > Gallinula chloropus. Next base: position 25,793,516 of record NC_140089.1, read on the forward strand.
GGATGGCGACTAAGCCACAAAACAAAACTCAGAAAACATTTTGGGAGACACACAGCATTACTATTCTCTTAAATTTGAGCCGTAATTTTGGAAGCCACCATCTCTGTGTATTAAATTACACCATTACTGATGCTCATGCAATGACAACAGAAAGCTCCTAAAACAAGTCTGTGGACCCATTAAGATCACACCTTGCTGCACAACATGCTGAATACGGTGCAATGTTATTACATGCTGAATCCCTGTCTCACACTACTTTCCATCTTGAAAAAATTGTAATATTTAGTTTGACAAAACCTAAATCTAAGCCTCCAGTATAGCTCAGAGTCATTAGGTGACAGTAATTTTCAGTCCCAGGAAGAAGGTAGTATTCAATGTACCTAGAGGTGAAAGGCTGAAGGGATCACCAGTCAGCCTCTGACCCAATGGGTCACCTGAGGGGGAATAACTATTCTTCCAAGAACATTTCTAGGTTTGGGGCAGTTTTTTGGCATGGTGATGATGGTCTATTTCTTAAATACTTTTGATGCATCTAGAGCACAACCATGGAGAGACTCTAACACGAAAAGTTTCTGCTCTCAGCACTCTCTGTCCTCCTCCCATTTACATACATTTCGTTCACTACATGCTATTTATGAAAGATAAATAGTGGCTTCCTGTCCTTCTCAAGCACTCTCAAAAATATGCTACTACAAAAACCAGTCAACATAACACCCAAATTAATTTATAAGGCAACATTTAACAGCTACTAGCAGGGCTTATCTAACTTCAAATGTAGTATGCACTCACAACACACACAAACATATAGACACGTTACTCTCACATAAGTCACCAGCTGGGCTCCTATGTCAAATCTGCAAGTTCACAGCAAAGTGTTTTTACTACTTCAGCTACTGAAGTGATTTGAAGTAAGAAGGCATTCTCTTCACGAAAACTGGCCCAAAGGAGGTTACCAGTAACACAAGCAGCAGATAAAAACTGATTCTTCATGTAAGCAGACATTTATTACAGTACATATTTAACGTTAAGTACCATCCTAATTTATTAAATGAAATATAAAACCAGTATCTATCTGCACACATGTATGGGGATTAAAATATATTTGTTCATATAGATAGCATTACTGTAAATAAATTAATATTAATCCAACAGACTGTGCATTAGTAAAGAGAGTATGACCACTGCAAGGTATGCCCCATCTTTGCATTACCTTTTAGCCCTGACCACAAGACCCGTGGATGAAAACGTATGAACCACCAACCACATCAGCAAAGAACCAGAGCACATAAACAGCAGCAGATTCTGTAACCTCTACGTGAGGTACAGCAGCTAGACAACGACACACAGGTCCCCGGATCAGACTGCATCACCTGTTCTGAAGCGTGATTTTTGAAGGGGTGTAAACTGTGTTTACAGCCCTCTGCCATTTCTGAGTGCATGACCCTGCAAGCCCCTGAAGGGGGCAAGCTGCTGTGCTCTCACAGCAAAGCGCTGGAAAAGCACACATACCCATTACAGGAAGGTAAAGCTGCTCCCTCCATCTTGTCTGCCACTGATTTTTAAGTGCCCTCAAAGCTTGTCAATTCTCAATTTCCCTGTATTTGCTAGCAGGAAAAAGATACATCTCTAGCTATTATATGACATTTGAAAGCACAGTAGGCCTTGATCAATTTTTGCTAAGACAACCAATTACAAATAGTTTTACATAAATTTCTGAGTTGCCAAAACATCTCCTGTGTATTTATTAGGATGGAAAACTTTTCCATGCATAAACAACTACCCTTCCCCCAATATTCAACTATCCTATTATTATCTGTGTTTTGAAAACTAAAGATACGCTACCGTTTTCTAGATAACAGAAAAAGTTTATTTTGCCATTCCTTCATATTAAACACAGCACCCATACAGGTATAATTAAGAAGGTGTGACAAAGAACAATGGAATAAATAAAAACAAGACTAAGTTTGAAATGCTTTTGCTCTGAGTCAGAGAAAAAAATAAAGTCTAGTGAGTCAAATGCTTGACAGAACTGCTGTCCATCACAGTTTAAACAGTTTAAAGCTTGCTGAACATCATCTCTGTACAGATTACATCCTTTACCTTTTCTCTACAGCAACACTAATAAAAATACTTCGTAATATCTGTCATTTGAAATGTGTGAGAGAAACCCCTGTACCACTATCAGAACCTCAAAAGCACACATGAAACACTTATCGAGAATTTGATTTTTTTCTTTTAAATAATTTCAATTTTGTATCCGACAGCCAAAAATTATCTTTGGAGGGGTCTAACTCTACAACGGATTGCAAACCTTATGAAAATCTTGCAAAATATCCAACAGAAGTCTCATGAAATTTGAAGATACCATCACTTGCAGGTAAATTACTTCAACTTTTTCAAGCAGCACTTACAAGACTTTGAGATTGCCAAGCTTTAAAACTGATTTCCAACAGCCACTTTCATGGTACAGTATCGCAAGTTCTTATTCTATGAGATGTACTGCACTTGGATTCCATGGTGATTGGCATCACCACAGGGGCCAACTACATCAGTAGAAAAGGTATGGTATTTATTATTGTTGCTACTAAATCTTTATAAATAAAAGGAGCACATTCAATTTGGGTATCGCTGTATCAGGCATGGTATAAAAATATAATAAATGCCTCATGTTTATATTTTTCAGTAACACAGGCTCTGCAGTTTGACTGCTACTACCCTCCTCCCTGCCACCAGGCAATTTCAGAACTAGATCCAGCTGTTTTCCATAGCAGATGGCCATCCTTTGGAAAGTAGTAACACACACTATGAACTTTTAGTGTATAGTGAATGCCTCCTTTTCCACAAGTGCCCTGGCAATTCTGTTCTAAAGAGTGTAAGTATAAAACCTGTCATCCAGACACTTTATAGATAAGATACACCACAAGAAAATTTCAATATATTAGAATTTCGACGCATTCAGCAGCCAAATAATTTGGTGAAAGGAATGAGGAACTAAGATGAAAATTTACTTTAATTCTGTACTTGCATCTCAATGATATTGGAGTCCTTGAACTCAGTCCAAAATACAATTTACCAGAGCAAGAGATAAAAACTCTGGGGACAGAATTTGTCTGACTAAATGGGGCAAAAGTATCTGATAAGTGGCTGGACAAGTGACGATTAACTGCTTAGCAGCTTAAGGCCATAACTAACGTCACTGACATACCACATACCCAATTTATTTTAAAATGAAGAATACTTAGATAAGATGTAGCAAAGGAACCTTGAAAAAAGGAACATATCAAAACTACGGATACAAAACTGTATCTCCCTGGGAGTCAAAAGTCAGCAAGATTCCTCTAATTGGTGTCCTTACAGTGAATTCTCTCATTATAACATGGAAACTGCACCTCCAGTGCTGAAAACACCCCCTCCCCAGAAAAAGACGCTTACTTAACAAAAGTGCACTAAGTTTAAGAGGTACTGTATCTTTAAATCAAAGCACGAAAGTAGTTAAACAATTGTAGTGGAGAAGGTGTGACTAATAGGCAGAAGCACATCCTGAGCTGTATCAGTGTACAAAACAGTGGTAACCAGTGTGCTAGCTTTGTGGAGTGACCACCTAGCACCCACCTCTGCACAAACACCAAGTAAATATCTCAGCTCTACCAGCTCTTCGCACACCGGGTAATTCACCCTGGTTTGGGACAACACAACCACGTAGCAGAGAGCTTTAAACTGGAGACAAGAAGGGACAGATCAATTCCTCAACAAACAAGAACAGGACGCTGGGGTAGTGCAGGCAAGGCAAAGGTCCTGGCTGATGGGAACACAAGGGTAATCCACACAACCAGGCACGGAACAGAAGGAGGTGCTGCAGAACCGCCTTGCAGGGCAATGTCTCAAGCCTGTGCTGGGTAGTGCTGCTCCAGCATGCCTCTGCACTAATGCACGCTGCATGGGGAACAAACAGGAGGAGTCAAAAGTGTCTGCAGTCACAGGGCTACAACCACGATGTGGTGGGACAGACCACACCACTGAAAGGCAGCAACTGAGGAATATAGAAGTTTTAAGAAGAACAGACTGGTTAGATCTAGGGGAGACCTTAATTGCTCTCAGTAACTACCCAAAAGGAGGTTGCAGTGAGGTGGGTGTGAGTCTCTTTTCCCAAGCAAGTAATAAAACGAGGAAAAGCAACAAGTTGTGCCAGGGGAGGTTTAGATTGGATATTAGGAAAAAAATCTTCACCAAAAGCATTCTTGAGCACTGGAACAGGTTGACCAAGGAAGTAGCTGAGTCACCATTCCTGGAGGTATTTAAAATGTGTGTAGACAGGGCACTTGGGGACTTGGTTAGTCGGACTTGGCAGTGCTAGGTTTATGATTGGACTTAGTGATCTTCAGAAGAACTTTCCCAGCCTGAACGATTCAGTGGTTCTAAGGTGAGGAGATGGAGTTGTCCTTTATGCAAGCGAACAGCTAGAAAGCATGAAGCTCTGCCTGGGGATGGGTCAGGAGTCAGTCAAGAGCTCATGGGTGAAGATGAGAAGGCAGACCAACATGGAAGCTGCTGTAACAGACCTATGCTAAAGACTTCCTGATCAGAAAAAGAAACAGATGAATCCTTTTCCAAACAAGTGCAGAAGTCACATGTGTACAAGTCCTGATGCGCTCTGTTGACAACTTCCTGACACAAGTAACTGAATAGTCAACAAGGAGATGTACTGTACCGGACCTGATACTTACAAAAAAGGAAGCACCAGTCAAAGACACAGAATCACTAGGGTGGAAACCTAGTGAATGCCTCCTTTGCATCTAAGTTAAATGCTGCTTCGGCTGCAGTGACCATGAGATGGTAAGATTCAGGATCCTAAGGGGAGAGGAAAAGGCAAGAAACCAGGACCACAGATATGCACTGGAGGACAGCAGATTTCAACCTCTTCAGGTATCTGCTTGCAAGAATCCCATGGGATACTGCCCTCCAGAGAAGAGGGGCCCTGGACAGCTGGTGATTCAAAAATCACCTCTTCCAAGCTCAAGAAAGGTCCATCCCAACAAGTAGAAAAACAAAAAATGGGCATCAGAAGACTTGTACGTAGACGAGCAAGAAGCTCCTAATTGAACTTGGGCATATAGAAAGAAGAGTGCAAGAAGCAGAAGGTGGGTCAGGTGTTCCAGGAGTAAAGAGTTGCTGTCCAATCTTGCAGAGAATGTAAGGGGCAGCAAGAAAGAACTCTGCAAGTACATAAACAGCAGAAGAAAGACTAGTGAAAATGGGGACCCTTCTGCTGAATGGGGAGGGAGACCTGGTGACACAGGGCACAAAAATGGCTAAGGTACTTAATGGCTTTTTTGCTTCAGTCTTTACTGGTAAAAGCATCCTTCACAAATCCAGGTCCCTGAGACAGAAGACGTACCCTTGATGGGGAGGACCAGGTTAGGGGTAGCTTAAAGTAAACAGGACACGTAAACCCTAATGGCCTCATAGAGTGCACCCATAAGTGGTGAGTGAGACAGATAACGTAACGGAGAGTCTACTCTTGAATGGTCATAGCAGACTGAAGGAAAGCAAGTATGACTATCTTTAAGAATACCAAGAAGGAAGATCAAGGCAACTAACAGGCTAGTTAGCCTTGCCCGAGTCCCTGGCAATTGAAGGTGATGGAGGAAATCCTTGTGGAAAGCATTCCCAAACATGTGAAAGACAAAAAGGTGACTGGGAACAGTCAGCACGGTTTTACAGGGGGGAAGTCAGGTTTAACCCTTCTACCACTTAATAAGTCACAGAAGAGCAGCTGTCACTATTCACATCAACTTTAGTATGCCTACAGACACTGTCTTCTGTAACATCATCACAGACGAGCAGACAACAATATATGGGTTAGGTAAGTAGACAGTGATGTGGTCTGAAAACTGGTGGAACGGTTGCACACCAGAGGGCTGTGATCAGTTGCACAATGTACAGTTGGAGGCAAGTCACTAGTGACGTACCCTAAGGGTCTATGCTGGGACCAGTACTGTTCAGTATCTTTGGTAACAACCTGGATGATGTGACACAGTGCTGTGTCATCAAGTTTGCAGGCGACAGAAAACTGGGAGGAGAAGCTGATGCACCACATGGTTCAGATGTCTTTTAGAGGGACCTGGGCAGGCTGGAGACAGGGGCCGACAGGAACCTCATGCAGTTCAACTAGGGGAAATGCAAAGTCTGCACCTGGGGAGGAGCAACCCCAGGAACCAGTACAGGCTGAGGGTCACACAGCTGGAAAGCAGAGAAAGATTAGAGGTCCTGGTGGACACCAAGGTGAACATGCTAGCCATGGACCCTTGAGGCAGAAAGTCAAACAGTATCCTGGTCTGCATTAAGAACAGTGTTGCCAGCAGGTGGAGTCAGGTAAACATTCCTCACAGCTGGTATGGTTGCTTCTGGCAGACCCAGTACAATAAAGATATGGATTTACTGAAGCAAGTCTTGTACAGGGCCACAACAGTGTTTTAGGGACTGGAGAGTCCCTATGCAGAGGAGCTGAGAAAAGTGGGACCATTCAGCTTGCAGAAGAGAAGGCTGAGGGGGGGAATCTCCTCAATCCATAGAAACACTTGGATTGGCCAGTAAATCAGAAGACCAGGAATCCTTAATTATACACAGTACTGTCTGCTTCACTTGTAAGTCTACATTTTTTCCCAAATCCTGAAATTACAAAAGCATTATTTTTCTAAAAGGTAAAATACAAATCCCTTAGTAGTCCAAATGCTGGTCTAAGCTCTCACAGTAGTTATTTTGGGTGAAGACAAAACATAAAATGTTCAGGTCGAACATAAAGTTTATGTTTAATTTACCAGTACAAGAAAAGGAGTTGACCTTCTAAGTGAGTTTTCACTACGAGGGCAATTTTTGCTAATGGCAATTGCTCCTATGGACTTTGCAATTTACCGGAAATGTTAGCTTGTATTTCTTAATATAGAACCCAATACTTGAACACTAAAAATATGCCAGATGTCTATAGTGAAGTCTGACAGAACCTGCATTCACCCTTCCTTTAATCTTATCTCTCTAAAAAGATAAGCAAACCATGATGGTGCTTATCAGAGATTCATACTTAGAGAGGCTTTTACAACTGAGTCTTGTAATTATTTGCTAAACCTAAGACTCAGCCTTTATAATACATTTGTAATACACTGCACTTTGGCATTTTTACTGAAATTTCAAGTTAAACTTTTAACTGATACATGACTAGCGATTAAAGTTCAATTGTAGCATGAAGACTAATTCATGTATTCCACTCTCAGTTCACTGGTAAGAGAGCTAGCAACAGTGTATGTATACTGACGAGTTGATTAACTGTGACATCACTAATCCTGCCTAACACTTTATTTAGTTTTTTAAACTTTTTTTTGTCCTTAGAAAAAATGTTTGTAACATAAAAGAAGGCAAGTAATTGCTCACTAACCTCTGCTTCAGCTGCTTGTGATTGCAGGAGCTGCCGTATACGAAGAATGTCCTTTTCTATTTGTTGAATTCTTGCAACCCTTGCCTGAAATGAATGGATTCTCATGTTTGATTTTGTTCAAAAACTCCTTTTACTTACTGTACAGAATGACAATATGTAGAGTTCTTGGCAAATGGACAGCTGACCACAAAAGAAAACAACTTCATTCATTTGACAATTCAAGTATTCTCCATAATAAAACAGAGGCATCTGTGCAAACCTTTGAAACATAGTAAGTAGTTGGGTTTTTGATAAAACCAATACTTGTTTGGATATAACAGGTCACGAAACAGCACACATTCAGCTACATAAAAATGCTCCAGTTAACTTGTACAATTTTCCTGTTTCTGAAACTGACATTTTGTGCAGATCTTTAGCAAACTGACTTCCATCTCAAATGCCAGAATTCTACTTGCCTTACAGCGATTTGAGAGAGATTTATGCATTTTCTGCTCCTTCAAACCTCAAAGAATTTAACAGGCTAGGTATGAGAAAACTACATACTGCTCCTTCGATTTTTCTGGAATTTTACATACATCTCTGAATCAAGAGTCTTTTACTGCTACTCATTTGCTGTAACACTCTGTGGCTAGTAAAGGAAATGTTAAAGAAGCCCCACCAAGCATTACAGGACACCCATACTTCATACAAGTTCACAGTGAAGCACAGGTTGCATTATGAAGTTATATATCCCTGTATGAAAGTAATTAGCCCAATAGTATCAGGATATTAATAAAACACCAAACAGATTAAATACTGATTTTTCTGTATGTGATGGAGTGCTTAATAAATGGACACACAGTTGAAAGAAAAATCTTGATTCTTTCACCTGATTAATATTTACAATGCTATACTAAAAAAGGAAAGGCTTTAGTGCATCTAGTACACACTGTAAGGATCAGCATTATAACCAATCTTATTTAAGACATTTATAACCTGGAAGTAAGATGTACTTTTAAAATATACTAATGTCAAATATATGCATGGAATAGAAACACAATGTTAACTACAAATTTTAGAAATATAGAAGATATAATCACAACACATAACGAATTCCTGAAATACACATCATAAGCAACTCTAGGAAAAAGCATAATAAACATAAATGTTCAGTAGGGATGCAAAACTACAAACATTAAACTGTAATTTTTATTTGAAATTGCAAAACGAAGTATCAGAAATGCAAATAGAATTTTGAAAGCTGCACACACAGAAGCTTCCACACAACATGGCACAACCAGGTACTTCATGCCCCTTGTTCCTAGATTAATACATTTTTAAGTATTAGGAAAATAATATATCCCTGGAAATAACTGCACTGGTGAATACATCTCTCTGTCATTAAATGTTACTTGAATTTCCCCTAAATTGAGATTTTTTTTTTCTGTGTAAGCAGCAACAATTTATTACACAAATGGCATCAAAATAATCTGAGTATCTAAAGATACACACCTAGGCATGGGGAAATGCTTTTGTGCACATGAAAAAAAATAAATTGCATGATTTGCCCAGTATCACTGAGTCCTCAAAAGGGACAGGAATTCAGTTCACCCTTCCCAGTTTTAGTCCAGAGTTTTAAACAATTGACCATCCTTCTTTCTGCTGATCCATTATTCATACTACGGGGACATTTAGGATTTAGGATTTCAATCAGGAAATTAGAATTATTAACCAGGAGCATATTTTGTACCATATATTGCACAAACAGAAAAAGAATGCATTTCTTGCCACAACGGTGTATAGACTAAAAGCAAAACAGAGCTACATAATCAAACAAGCACTGCTTTAACTTTAGAACCTATACAAGAAATATCAATCTTTATTTTCTATTTGTTCATATTTGCGTTGATACATTTAAAGTTAAAACTTGTTTGGATTTCACTGCTCCAGTAAGACTTCTAAGAAAAATAAAATGCCTCCCTGTTCACAGTGAGAGAAGAGCAGTCACTTTCTAGAAAGCAAAAAGAAGGAATATTATTTTGTTTCAAAAAGACTGGCACAAGCTGTACAGCTGAATTTGTGCAGGGCACCACCAGGCTGATAAACTCAACAACAGAGCCATACGGCTTCCAGATCAGAGCCAGTTATTATCCAGGCAGATTAAACCTGGGTCCGTCTCAGTACATCTATACAGACAAATGCATGCAGCCTTTATGCATGTACCTGACAATAGCAGGATGTTTTGCCAAATAATTACATGAATTTTCTGAAAAGTCTTAAATTATTCACTTTAAAATTTAAAGCAGCTTTTCAAATTAATAAAAATAGAAACATTACTTAAGTAGCAACATTTTGTGCTGAGTAAACCTGGTAAGAAAAAGAGAGTCTAAAGAGACTAATTTTATTGGAAGGACATATTTTTGTAACATTCACCATAAAAAACCACCCCATATTATCTTACCAAGCTGGTTATCAAACATCTCTGGAAATATGGGTTAATAAATAATTCACCTTGTTGCTCTATTACTGTGGGGGAACAGCTTTTGTCACCAGCAAGCAACTGATTATTCCACTTACAGTTTTCACAAAATTACATCCCGAGTTACACTTCCAAATGTGTGTAACAATTTGCATACAGAATTGTACATGTCCTCATCATGAATGCAAAACAATTCTTGGTAAGAGCTAACAGCTTGCAGATACATACATGAATTATTCCTTGATAGGTGGTTTCTGGTTAAAGAAACTTAACTGTAGCTGCATTTTATTCTAAACTTAAAAGCATGGAAAAAAACTCAGCATGACAGATGTAAAGTAAAGAAGTTGCAAAATACATTTTTTAAAAGCTAAAATAGCAATAAATTATAAGCAAATTATAATAAAAATATTTTCTTTTGAAACAATTGTTTACTTCTGCCTACCTAGAAGCCTTCTTTTAAACAGCAGATGAGGGCACTTTTAGCTGTGTATCTTTTTCCAGTGTTCTTATCCCTATTTTTATATTTGAAAGGATAACTAAGTGTTCTAGGCTTATCACTTATCTACACAGTTTAAAGAAACAGCTACCAATAATTTAATAAAAACGCAGGAAAAAGTTTTCTATTCCATCTAATAATGAAATATAAACTATACCTGTGCTCGCTTCTCCATGTCCTGACAAGTACCTAGTTGTTCTTCCATTGCAGCTCTGATTTGCCTTGCCTCATATTCCAGCTGCCTTCTGGTCATATCTGTTTGCAAGGAGAACTGAAATGGAAGTACAGAGAAGGCGTTTTAGTAATACCGCTTATGTAAATTATGTATTTCTCTGAAAAAAAGCAGAACAATTACTTTTCTACACCAAGGTTCACCAGCAAACAAAACATAATAATAGAACCATTATTAAAATCAAGAACACAATGTTCTTGAACCAACAGGCTACCTGCAAGTACACTTTAACAGGGTCATTCATTACAAGCCCGGAACATCTGGCTACTAATGTATGTCAGCATGCCAACAAAATTGTCACAGGTGCCATGTGAACCAGTGTTCTCAAAAACATTCAGAGGTATTAAGCTACTGCACAGAGCTACAGCATTCATACTACAGCCATCTACCCTATTTTTAACTATCCTGTGAAAAAAATGCAAGTGTTCAATTCATGACCACCTCCACAGTTAAGGGAAGACACTCCACTGGTTAGATTTTTCAAAGCAGGAGCAAAGCACTTCACTGGTTTTGGGCAATTACTCAGTTTGCAAATAAATGAGTCTCCAAGAGCAGTCTTCCTAGAAAAAGGTCAATTCAGAGATTCAAAAAGAGACCATCACCTACAAATACGTAGAATTTTGCTAGAAAGAATGGAATCTGTCATGTTACTGTGGCTGGAATAAGTAGCAATGGACATAAATTACTACAAAAGAGATTTAGTGTAGATGTTAACACACTCTTATCATAAGATGACCCAAGTTAATTGATTACCTATGGAACTGGAGAAACAGTCTTAAAACCTACAACACACTAACACAGACACTGCTGACAGTGCCTTTGGGGACGTGCTGCACTTCCTCAAGATCCTCTTCAGACCTTCTCTGTGGTTCTGGTGTTCTGGTAAGCTCTGCTATGACTCAGTGTTGTATCTGCTGAAGCCCAGCTACTTTACCTCAGTCAGGGAAGTGTATCCGCTGTCTACTTCACTTCCATTGGACTGACTGACTCCTGATGACTCTGAACAGACAGGCAGGTCTTCCCAACACTCTATGTGTGAAGGAAGGCACTGCAAAAATATCTAAACTGTTGAGGTCTGGCAACAGGAAAACCTGCTTTACCTGGGATATCAGACATCATCATTATCCCAGATAATGGTGACTTGTCTATAAATAGTTTGGAGATGCCAAGGGAAAAGCTTGGAGCAACAATATCTGCACAGGCTCTAACACCAGTTCACTTGCTGTTACAAATTCAGGGTAAATTGTCTCTTAGGCTACTATGGCACTCAAAACTAGAAGAATCCACTAAACAGAAGAAATACAGAAAACACCTTAAGGGTATAGAGTGAAATAAGCGGCCTACTGACATGTAACTCATTTGTCATAAGGACTTTTCAGTGCTTCTCTCTGTGAATTTTATTCATACTGATATGAATTTTAATGTGTAAAATTGTATATGAGAAAGGCATTATTTAGGCTGTTAGCTTTACACAGTGAATAAGAATATTATAAATTAAAATGACAGTCGAGAATGCCACCAAATTTATAAAATATACACAGCATCTAAAGAGGGGTCATTAGCACCACATATGTGACCAAGCATACTTAGATACTTACATTTTCAGTAAGGGGGAGACTATCAATCCTTTTAGTCAGGTTCTGAAGCTGGGCATAATACCAGTCCTTTTCTTTTTCTTCCTTCTCAAGTTCCGCAAGCAAAAGAGATCTATTAAAAACATTGTCAAACATAAGCTGTTAAGGAACAAAACTACAACATACAACACAAGTACAAATTTTCCCTGGCTACTTTGATATAGCATGCCAGTCATGACTGAGAATGAAGATAATCAAACTTCCGTGTGACAGAACTTTCTGTAGAAGAAAGAATTCTTACTTTAGGGGATCTGTTCAACTTGGTTCCTGCTTTAAAAATATTTCAAACTAGTTCTGAGGACTTAACATTTATACTCCATACTCAGTGCAAGTGACCTGACCAGTGCTCAAATGGAAAATTAAATTTGAAAGGTCCTCTTGCTTCAACTGGAAGAGACTGAAAAACTACACACATCTAAGAGTGCTGAATATTTTAAAATATGAACAGAACGGCATAAAATTTGATTCAACAGCTATGGTAAAACAGAACAGTTTTAAGAATGTCAGGACTACACATAAAGTCATACACTCTGTAGCTTTTACATTAGATGGGTTTACAATCAAAGGGAAAAGAAGCAGCAAGCAATACCACTGCAGGTAACTGTAGCAGTATTACCAGAAAACAGAAACTCTTCAGCCACAAGGATGGGGCAGCAGGCATTCCCTAAGTTCTTTAGACAGACTGAAGGAAAAACTACTAGATGGTGCTTGGGGAAAGCCTGTCAGTAAAGTAATTTTTCCTGCCCATCCTCTAGCTCTCATACACTGGGTTCCTGATCTCTGCACATTCTGCATGACTCCCCTTTTTTCTACCTCGGGTACCCATGCACCAGTTGTGTCCAGTTGTAAAATCAATTTTGCAAAAGCATCATCAATGCAGTGCTTATAAACTTATTTTTACCATATGAGGATTTGCAAATGTGAAAGGACCGATTAGTTCTGCCTCTGGATGTCAAAGAGCTGGTAGCAGAAACTGGAGGGATTACTTTCAGCTAAGTGAACATGTGATTAAGTTCCCCCTGTAAAATGTAGGGTATTCAGTTTGTGAGATGCTGTGTCATTCAATCTATTTTGACATGCACAAGGGATGCTAGAAGCAAGAAAAGAACTTAGGAACCATCCTCCACAAAAAAACATAATGCACGACCTGAGGCTGATTTGTCTTACTCAATAGTGTCATTTTTGCTTCTGAGTAATGCTCTATTTGGGATCACTAACTTGGTACCACTGCTCCATTACAATTCAGATTTTAAATAATGTCTTTATGGTCTCTCAGCACAAAGCTTTAAGGGTTGGTACAACTACAGCAGGTTGCACCTCAATTTCCTTGAAAATAAGCAGCAAGTGTCTGTAGATGTGTCTGATAAGCTGCTCCCCGCACTTAATGTTACTATCAGATACAAGCTCCATCTCAGCCTTCTGGAACTTCCCAAGGTTAGGAAACCATTTAGAGCAGAAAAGCTGTTCCTGATTATGGAAGAAAATGATTCCATCCTTTTATACCCCGAAAGTGTTTGTAGCAGAACTTCCACAGTATGGAGAAAATTCAGTTCCATGTCATACACTGTCAAATTCAGTGAGCATGCAGTAATGCAAAAGAAATAAGCCTCTGGGACTTCTATGAGTTAACAAAAAGTTTCCAATTTGAACTGCTCTTCTGAGTTCTTACTTTGAAAGACATCTCTAATGTGGTATTTTTGAAGCTCCCCACAATAGATGAAGCTGAATGAATGCAGAAATGGGTTTCTTCTTTTGGAAATCTTTTTTTGGATAATGATGTCATTGTTATTCACAGTTAAAAGGGAGAAAGGAAACTAACTATATGCTACACTACTTCCATTATGTAAATTACAATAATAAATATTTTCACTTAATTGGTACATGATAAAATACAAATCTTGAAAATGGAAGACTGTTGATAGATGCTCTAAGACTTAGGTATATCATACAGTCAGCCAAGGGGATATAAGCATAGGAGGAGAAAGGGGTTATGAGACAGAGATAATGCTTAAAATCACCATTAGGAAAGTTTGGGTTTTTTTAAAAAAAAAAAAAAAAAGAGAGTGGCATAAACCAGAAGGAATACATAAGGCATACAAACACTTTCTTTAAGAATTCAATGCAAGATTGTCACCTTTAGTGGCAGATTACTGAATTTACAAATATAAGATAATTAAATTTACCAAATTGCAAAAGGCAATGCAACCAAAAAGTAATCTGCAGCGTACTCTGAAAAGTTTCGTTGCTGAAACAGTGTATTACCAAATACACCTGGAAATAGTCAGAGAAAAAGCAGGACATATTTAATGAGCAGTATACTTTAAACTGATAACCTAAAAAACATACAGACACACACACAATTTTTTTTAAATTTGAAATCAGAGGAGAGCTAAGCAAATGAGAAACAGGCAATTTCAACTTTATTTTGGTAAAGTGAATCAAATGATTAATTTTCTTCCCCTCAGAAGGTCACTTATTTGTTTACATTCTAGTGAATTAGTTTATGAATAAACACCTCATAAATTTGACAACTTCACATGCATTTAATACATGATTTAGTCCTCGCCCAAACACTGTTGCCCATGAGCAGCATATATTGTGCCAGTGTGTTAAGATACTGAGTGGAAATGTTCCCTTGCTGCACATTTCCAAAAAATTATTTTCTTCTGAATCATTTTAGTATTTTGAGGCTTGGCAATTGCCACCAGCTATTTGAAAGTCTGTTTAAGTGCCAACAAAAATTGTGTTAGCAAATAATGCGTGTTTATATATATGTTTAGAAACACAGAAACTTAATGAGTATGCCAAATGAACTCAGACACAAAACATAGGAAAACAAGTAGTTAATTTTCTTTTATAATTTGTAGTGATTTCAGCTGCATGGTCCTACACCACCCCCTCTCTCCAAGTTCTGATTCACTTGGCTACCCAGGGATCCCATCGATGCCCTACATGTTCCTATAGGTAAAACAGCATAAAGAATAGGGTGGTTTGGATTACCCATCATTTCACTAATAATGAAGGCAGATGTCATCTGGCTGTGCCTCCACAATCTTTACCCTATCAGCTGTGACAGTTAGACTGCCTAAGCTTGTCTGAAATGAAAATATTCTTATCTCCCCTCCCTTTTTTATTTTAGCATGACTTGGAACAAAGATCATTTCATGGCCTGTTTACTGCAGAGAAAAATGACCAAAGCACTATCACCTTAGAAACCACAAGATGGGGAAAGGATCACAGATCATAAATCAGATGTGCTAACCACCTTGAAGAAGTCTGGCTGCTATAAATTAATACTAATTTTTCCATATCTGGAAGTGTTAACTACAGAGATTCACAGAACAGTCAGGGTTTGAAGGGATCTCTGGAGATCCTTTAGGCCAACCCCCCTGCTGAAGCAGAATCACCTAAAACACACCACACAGGACTGTGTCCAGACGGGTCTTGAATGTCTCCAGAGAAGGAGACTCCACAGCCACTATGGGGAGCCTGTCTCAGTGCTCTGTTACCTTCAGAGTAAAAAAGTTTTTTCTAATATTCAGACAGAATTTCCTATGTTCCAGTTTGTCTCCATCACCCCTTGTCCTGTTGCTTGGCACCACTGAAAAGATTTTGGCCCCATCCTCTTGACATCCATCTTCTGGATATTTCTAAGCACTGGTAAGATCCCTTCTCAGTCTTCTCCAGGCTGAACAGACCCAGCTGTCTCAGCCTTTCCTCACAAGAGAGAAGTTCCAGTCCCTAAATCATCTTCGTAGCCCTCCACTGGAGTAGTTTCCTGTCTTTCTTGAACTGGGGAGCCTAAAACTAGACAAAGTAGTCCAGATGTGGCCTCACCAGGGCAGAGCAGAGGGGGACATCTTCCCTCAACCTGCTGGCCAGGTTCTTCTTAATGCACCCCAGGATACCATCAGCCTTCTTCACTGGACTGCTGGCTCATGGAGAGCTTGCTGTCCACTAGGACTCCCAAGTCCTTCTCTACAGCACTGCAGCTCAGCAGGGTCAAGCCCTAACCTGTACTTGGTGCCCAAGGTTATTCCTCCAGAGGTGCAGGACCCTATACCTGCCCTTGTTGAACTTCATTTGATTCCTCTCTGTCCAACTCTCTAGCCTGTCCAGATATCACTGAATGGCAGTACAGCCTTCTAGTGTGTCAGCCTGTGGAGTAATTGCTAGAGGTGATTTAAAAATTAAACTTATGTCCATGCTTTAAAACATTCAGCACTGAAGAAACTTCCAGGTGGAGTGTAGTGTTACGTTGAGAGTCCATTCCACAAAAGTTCCCTGGGCAATCTTACAGGTTGGCCACACCAGGGTAGCTTGATGTGCTGACCCTGAGAGAATAGTGCACAGAGGGTGAAGCAGGGTGGAGACACCATGACCAGGCTCCGTGATATATGGGAACCTGGCGTGTTACGGTACAAAGAAGGTGCATTGTTTCTGCCCTGAGTGAGAACTGAACCAGAACTGAGCTAGCAATTAACACTTCTCTGTAAAAATCACGTCCTTTGGGTGAACTTTCCTCATTCTATCATTGTAACACACGTCCACCTCAAAAAGCTACCCACCTCCAAGGCACAGCCACCCCACAACTGAGCACACGCTCTGAATTTCTGCTAGTTTATGCTTTTTAACGTAAAGTGAGGAAAATTTACACCAATCACAACAAAAGACATGTATGACTAGAGTCACTCCAGCTCCATCTGATACATAAAAATCGTATAAAAGCGGCCTAAGTATGGTATGATGTTAAGGAAGGGACACCTCGAGGGCTGCTCAGAAACCACTTTGCACCCACCAAACTTTGCACTGATTCCAAAGTGGATTTTTTTTCTTGTTAGCAGCTACTAGGCATAAAAATACTGCATTGCTATTTATTTGGTTTTGCAGCCCCCAGCCTAACATCCTACCCATTAAGCAGCTGCCAATGACCAAATCTTTAGGAAACTTTGTCTTACAGACAAGGCTCCAAAAACATCTGGAATTTCAGTCAGATTAATTTTAAGATACAAAGATGTCTTCACTGGAAATAGCTGTTTATCTCTTACCTTGCGTTCCCTGTGTGACTGGTAAAGTGCTACAAATCTGTATTACATCCTGGTATTATGTTCTTCCTATTAAATGGATACCACTGCCTTTCAAGAACAGTAATTTTTTTATTTTGTCAACAAAAAAATCAGATAGGAACAACATTTTGAAGATGAATCTTTCTGTTTAGCAGACATTTTTCCTGAGAGGGAAAAATCACTAGGTAAATGTCTGCTAATAGCAAATAACTGCCCACACAGCTACAGGAGTTATAACCATTTACAAAAAAAGAGAAAGAGATTGCACCATCACACTGTTACATTTTCACCACTTATCAACAGTGGTGAAGAGATATGGAGGTGCTGGGGATGCATATTTCAGGTGCTGGTATCTGCTGATCCAAATAAAATAGCCTTCAGACAACAAACAGGAACTGTGAAACACATATACAAAGAAGCAGCAGAAAACATATGATGCATTTTAAGTTGTGGGTTTTTTTCTGGTATTTTTTCTGTGCCTCTAAATACAATGTGTATTCCTCATTATATATATTCCTGTCAACATAAATATACCAGTGTCCAAAACATATGCATGATAGCTAAATACTTACATGTGTCAGTAAACTTTAATGTTAAAATTAGAAGTCAATCCATACTGGATGAATAAATAAGGAAATTTACCTCTCTTTTTCTAGCTCTTCTAAATAACCAGTGCTTTCTCTGCTTCCATTCATAAATCCCCTTCTTGGAAATGACCCCATGGGAACAGGGCTGCCCTCTCCTGAACGGCTTGACACAGACCCTTCCCGGCTCCCATATGAACGCACGGACACCTTTGGCCTTAACTTCACTCCAGGGAAGTTGGTACTTTCCAAGTTCAGTTCTGGATAATAAAGAACAAACACTTTCAGAGTTCAAGTTCAGCAGCACAAATTTAAAAGATCATGTCTATTATATTAATTTCTTATTTCCTGAACAAATGTGTATCTTCACGGAAACATTCTGCATTGGAATCCACAAGACACCACGTGAGTAAAGTCAATGTTAATGGTGCACTTGGAGAATCCTAGACATCTGAGCAGATGGCCAAATTGCAATCCTGACAATCAGAACCTTATCCCCACACAACCCTGTCTCTTTCCCAGAGGACATAAGAAATAGGCAGTTTTGCATAAATGTCACATAAATTGTTCTTGTGGCCTACTTGCTAATAGCTTGTTTCTCAGAGATCCTGCAGATGCTCCTCTGTCACATAAATGATGACAGCTCTTTTCACCACAGTGCCCTTAAATGTATACATCCCCTATGACCTTTCTGGTTCACTGGTAGGGATAATGCATGTATACAGGAAGTCAGTGGTCCGGGCTTGCTCTGCACATCCCTGATAATGGCATACTGCATATTCCATCAGATGCTCTAGGGAGGGGGGCATCAATTTGCATCACGACAGATACAATTCCAGTAATATGACATGGAGAGGGCAGAGCATGCAAACAAGTTTAGAAAACTGGTGGAGCTAATCCATCTTTAATTTAAATACATGTAAATTTTTCTGAAGAACTGAATGAAATGCAAGTTGTATCAAAAGCAAATGATCTGATTCCCCAGGGTAACAGTGGCAAAAGCACAACAGCAGTGTAGGAACGTGTATTTTTATGAACGTTCTTAAAATGCTTAGCAAAAATTACAGGCACTGAAACTACACCTGAGCATTAAGGTCTGCACTGGAAATATACAGCTGAGTTAGAAAATTTTATCCCAACGAAAAAACAACTGAGAAACAAATGAACCTACTTAAATTGTAATTCTAGATTTACCTTTAAGTCGTTCCAGTAAGTCAATTTGTCCAGAAGATGCCATTGCCTCATCTTCAATGCTTCCTTGTAGCTGTTTCAGCACCTCCTGTAAGAAATTAACTTAATTAAGAAATCCTTATAATAATAATCCACAAAGTAAACACATCTTATCCTGCCCTCAAGTGCAAATTTATGCAACAGCTACTGAGACACTGATGTAAACTGTATTTCATGCACGTAGTGATCAAGTGTCATAATTCTAATTGCTATTAAATATATTCTACAGTATTTCCCCAAGCACTGTCATGATGTAAAGTATACCTTGAATAACTCATCCTTTCTGGTATTTCAGTCTATTTAAAAGTACTTCTCATGTTGAATACTAGTTGTCTTGAATTTCTCCATCTGCACACCTATGGTTAGTTTTGTAAAAATAAAATCTGGATTCACTGTGAAAAATTACCAAACTATCTTGAATGCCACATTTTTTAAAACCTCAAATATATCACAACAGAAGTATTCCCCAGGATTTATTTTCTGGTACCACCAGGAAAAAAAGATTCTTTCATGGTGTCATATTGTTCGGCCTATTAATACCACTACTGCTACACCTACAAAAAAAAAAAGGGAAAAAATAAAGATATTTAGGGCTCCTCCACACCACTGAAGCTTCAATGCCAAGAATATTGGCGTGTGGTACTGAAGCTATGTATTTAAGAAGGAACACACTTCTAATGCACAGTAAGATTTGTAGTAAACAATGACTACAACGCTAAAAGGGTCCCCGGGTCGCTTACGCTCAGTGGCCTAAATTCAGGTAGAAAATTAAATGCAAGTTAGAGAATGTCTTTTCTCTATCACAATGGCAGATGCACCAATAGGAAAAATAAATTGAAAAGACTGGCCACAAGGCAAAACATTCTTACTGGAATTTAAAGTATCGTTTTTCATGCTGTGGCATATAAAATATTTTTAGAAGCAACAACAGTCAGGAAATGAAGAAAATTCTGAATAATGGAAGTTACTTCATACTTTTCATACATAGACTCTACACCCAGAACTGTACTTCTGTTCAGACCGGAAAACTAATCATTTTAGACTATTTAAAAAAATCTCTACATCACTGTTTTACTCTTTTAAGAGCCTAGTATATCTTAATGTCAACATTAATGGTTCTTTCAACCTACTTGTACAGAGGATACCTTTTAAATTAATTTTGTTCTTTTCAAAGGAAACAAAACAGCATATACAAGAAGACAAGATATTCTTTAAACACTCTACCAAGCTTTTCCTTGTGTTCAAAAAATTCAAAGTGTCTTTCCTTGGATCAAAAAAAAACCCAACCAAACAAAAAAAACCCCCAACCAAACGGACTTTGAGTAAAAAACCACACAGGATTCCAATGAAACAATCTCCCAGTACTAGACTCAGAGCAAAGAGGAGTAGCACAGACACTGCACTCACCTGCTGTGTAATTAGATGCTGGTACTCTAAGAAGAGGAATTCTGGTGTACAGACATACTAACTGTGTTTACACTGTTCTGTGGAAATAATTCGGCAGGTGGGGTTGAGGTCAAATTTCCCAATTTACGTGTTGACTGGCTGATGGGAGTTAAGCATGTGTCTGCATTTGCATTTCAGACTGGATCAGTCTGATGGCATTCCCACTGCCCCAGCCACTGCAATTTGGTTCACATTGTAGGGCGATCTTGGAGTACGAACCAAATTCCTTTCTGATTAAACTGGGTAGTGACATTCAAGACTGCTAATGGACATTCACTACAAGGCATCAGGATGGACCTAGTCCAAACAAACAAAAAAATCCCCTGCAACATATGTAGCACACACATTGGGTCTTCAACATAATTACTCTACAGATCTGCTCTTACTACACTACCTGTTATGCAGTGGCATAGCCCTTAGGATCAACTCTGGGGTGATAAAATCACTACTTTTGGAAAGACATCTCCACTGTGCTAGTGCTTAAGTACATTCAAGGGCATCCTCATTAGCCATATGACCCAGGCATCTCTATACAGAACACCTGCCTTGTCAGCAAAGTCAGAGAAACAAGTAATCTGGCGTTTCTCAACGAGAGATTCCTACATTACCTGACATCAGGGCATGTAACATTTGCAGACAGCAGTCTTAGCTTAAAAGCCTAAAAGGGCAATGTGATATGTGGAGTGGTGTTGGGAGTTTTACAGGTTTCTGAAAGACCTTCCAACTCAGGTAAATTCAGAAATAATGAACCCCTTTTCTCTAAGAACAGGATCTTGGTCCTGGAAAATAAGACAACCCAAACTTCCAACTCCTCCTCCAGTTGCCTTCTCAAAAGCCTCTTCCCTCACCACCCTGAGTGGCAGTTCTGCAGTTTCAGTAATCTTATGTTCAGGATGCTCTCCTACATAATGAGTCCTGCGTCAAGATCCAATTCCTTTTCCTGTGCTACCAAATCACATGACGAGACGTCCAGGCAGCTCTTCCTGGTTATTGGTAGCAGTTAAACATTAGCATGCTGGATCACCTTTCTCAATTTTCTCTGCTACAATTCATTAATTTAGGTTGTAACTTTCAGATTTCAGATATCCCCTTCTCTTTGACAGCTCATGCATTTTTTTAAGTTACTGGGTAAAACGTTCTTTTCTGTATTTTCCTACATTTCTCTTCTACAGTACTGCTAAGGTAACAATGCCATTATGAGGCTATGGCATCCATTCTGAACTCAAATGAAATCTAAGCTGACAAAGATGACAAAGGTTAGAGAGATAGATGCAGGTCCTCAGCCAAGTACTGTGGAATATGAGGCAGTGTGCTAAAATGACAAATTGGGGAATCTACAGGCTTGCTTGAATAAATGAACAAAGAATTCTGTTTTCTGCAATTACCCATTTGGAGGAAAGCTGGCAAGTTATCTATTACTACAATAAAGGAAATTTTCATTTGTTCACTCCAGGACTCAGCACTAATGCTGTTTACATGCAGTTATCCCACACGCTCCCCTCCAAGATTACTACAGTGCTTTGAAACTGTTCTTTTCTATAGTAATTTTATATTTTGATGTGTCTGCTAAAATGTAAAATCTTTTCCACAAATAAAACTGAATCAGTTTAACTGAAATTAATATTCTATTTAGTTATGCAAGTTTGAATAAACATATTAGCAGTGGTTTATAGCATTATTCTAAGTGAATTCTTCACTGACTAGATAGTGACTTACTGATAAAACACACAAACGTGAAGTTGATCTATATGGCAGGATCCAAAGTTGTTTTTTTTTTTCTGTTCTTCTAAAGAATGTAAGTCAAATTACTTTAATGGTCATTTACATATAACCTAGTTTATCTTGTCCTACTGGGGAAGTACAAAAGACTGCTTTTGGAAGTGGAGCTGTCCTCAGCTGTGACTCATCATCATTTAAAAAGGTTTTTCACAGTCCCTGGACTGTGAAGTACAGAAACAATGTCAATTTTTTGTTGTTGTTGCTTTGTTTGCTTGGACTCTATGAATATAGTCCTGACCTTACAACTACTTTATGGATAATTAAAAAAGATCAGACCTGTCAGCAAGTAACTGGAAAACTACTGAGAAGAAAAGCACCTTAACTAACACAGTTCCTGCGCTCAGCTAAGTTGTAAGGGTGGTAAATTAAACTGCTTAATGACTGTGAATTTACCCAAGCTGCTAATACAGAATGGAACCATAGAGGAACAGTACTAACAATGCCAGATTTCAAATCCCAGTGAATTAAAGATTTTTAAGTATATTCAATTTTTCAGGACTGTATGTACCGTTATTAATATTCATACTTAGAAAAATTCCAAAAGATGATATCTGCAAAAAGCCATTTTGTTTTAGACATATCCCTCTCCTTTGGCAAGAAAAGGAGCCCTGACAACCATTCAGACAAATCAGATACTTTCAGTCTTCTGTAAACACTAGTTGCTTCCCCCTCCCCTTTTTAAATAGCATGAGATTACTTGTACTCACTTTTTTTTGTCTATCAAGCAAAAGCCAGAACGTATGAAAACTATAATGACAGTTAAATATATGGAACTGCCAGCAGCAGTACACGAGGTCTGCTCACCGGCCAGTACCAGCTGGAAGAGTAAGCCCACAAAATGTTTTGAAATGTATTGCACCTTTTAAAAGTAACCCGAAGTCTACATTTAAAGAGACTTCAAAGAAAAGCTACCCTATTAACCCATTTTTTGTAAGACATCTTCATGCCTGATCCTTTTCAGCTGATAACTATAGTTGGCCATGTGTGAAGAGCCATCCCTATCAATGCACACACAGGCTTCACTGTGTGTTTCTTTCAATGTTTGCACATAAAAGCAAAACTGAACTATCTTTCAGTTTAGTTGGGTTTTATTTTGCTTATCTTGTTTACCACTTTATTTACAACATCTGAGTATAAAACCAGGTTTAACTGCACAAATATATCAAGTCTTCCCTATTTCAGGCAGTAACTGAACATCTATCTTAACACCATACAGGATGGGAATAATGCACACTGAATGACTCAGAACTATTCTTTTTAATCAAATTAGCAGTATTTCAGAATTAGAATATTCCTGACAACATTTGTAATCATGTTTTTAGCCCGATATTCTAAAAACTTAACATACAATTGCACTCTAAACTGAAAGTGATTTTTGAAGTTCAATCCAGTGTTGCACACCTTTTTAATTATTACTGATTTAAAAGGACAGGAAAAAAGGCAAGAGATACTAAAAGCACATCCACCACTCAAACACAACAAAAACATGAGATGTCAAAACAGTGGGGGGAATGGGACAGCAGGGGAGGGGAATGACAGCAGAATACTGTTTTTTTAATGCATATACAGAAAGCAGAAACTTAAATTCAAGGTCTTACATGATCTCTCTATCTATATGAGCTTTAGAGTGCCTTAATTCTCTCAACACACACAGTATAACACTCATAGAGACAAAGAGCTGTGGAAGAGTCTCTTCATTCCTATACATTTTTGCGAATTACACCACTATGTAATCAAACTTGGCAGGAGACCTTATGATTGCCTGAAGTGCCAAGCAATTGCTCTGGCTGCTCAACCTTAAAACCAGGTCCAAATGATAACAGCAATGACAGCACTGCTGAGTGAGGTGAAATACTGGGGCAACTCATCTTTTATCCTTGTACAAAGTGGAAAGCATTTGTTATGCGAAATGCTGTTGTTCATTTTCTTTTCCAACAATGTTATTTCCTAAAAGATATTCACTTGGTGCCACCATGCTCAAGAGCTGTCACTTGCTGTAAGCACAGACTGAAGTCTACTAAGGTTTTAGTGCAAGCCCACTGTCAGATCAGCTAATGTTACCGGATTTTATGCTCAGAAAGAATGCTGCATGAAATAATGCCAGAAACTATATATAATCTCACCAGCTCAATGTCACCCCAATTCTAATAAAATAATAAATTTATATATATATATATATAAAAAATAGATATTTATAAAAAAAAAGCAAAGCCACTTTTATTCAATTCTCCAACCACTTTGGATTCTGGTAGAATATTTAGAGTGGCAAATACAATGCAAAAATTTTACTTGCTGTGAAATCATAGAATGGTGTGGCTTGGAAGGGATCCCAAGGATCATAGAGCTCCAACCCCCCTGCCACAGGCAGGGCCACCAACCTCCAGGCCTGGAGCTACACAAGGTTGCCCAGGGCCCCATCCAACCTGGCTTTGAACACCTACAAGGATGGGGCATCCACCACCTCTCTGGGCAGCCTGTTCCAGCACCTCACCACTCTCTCTGTAAAAAAAAAAAAATTCCCCCTAATATCCAATTTAAACTTTCCTTCCTTTAGCTTTAATCCATTCCCCCTTGTCCTGCCAAATCATACCAGCAAACTTAAATATACAAATCAAGTAAAATACAACACGATGCCACTGCTGCTTCTCTACTATTTAAATAAGTTCACTGATATTTTAAATGCCCGTGTTTTGCAAGATGTTAAATGACTTTTATGACTACATTTTTTTGTTCACATGAACTTGAAGAGAGTTATTTGCAAATGTCTAACTGCATTAGCTGCACCGTCATGAGAGAGAAGCATTTCCCAAAACTCATCATTTGATTCAATCTGTAATAACCAACTCAGCTCATGGGGCTTTTGTCCATTTGCACATTAGAATTTATCAAATGACCGAGACAGATTAAATGCCTTCAAAATTACTTTTGTTTTTCGTAGTATTTTTAGAGGATTGATCCACTGCACCACCCCCTGCACACATACTCTACTACCCATATCCTTCCACTTCCACCCCGTGTCACAATCCTGATGTGCCCCAGGACTGAGATCATCTCTTCCGTCCAGAAAGGTATGTGGTGGTGGTGGGGTGGCACCACAAAAACATCCTGCACATGCAAAATTCAATTAAGGGAATTAATTTGAGAAGGAAGATGAAAGTTTACATCAGGATGGCGGGGGCAGAGGGGGGAGGGGGGAGAGGGAAAAACCCAAATGCATAGAACGTTTCTTTCCTACGCTAACCATGACTACAATTTTCCCTTAAAACACTTAAAATGTTGAAAGACTTACAGAATGAGAAAGAAGTATTGAAATTAAATAGACAGCAAGCATACACTGGAAAGAAAATACTGGATGAATTCACACAGCACAAGTTACAGAAGCCCAGAATTTAGCATCTATTCCAAAAGTATTTATACAGGTGAGGAATGTTTCTGATTAATTAGCTGCTCTTCTCCTTATTTGTTCAACAAACAACATATTGGTTGAAAAACATTGAAAAATAGTATTTTCATGAGTTGGAAGTACAATCTTTAGCAATTTAGCCTCCAAAGAGGCATTCAGTATCAACGGATGACTACTAGGCAGCAAAAAAAGGCAGCTACTGGTCTGCAAACCTGCCCCAAAGAATTCTTCAGGTGAACAGCCTTTGCATGTGAGACTATGCAGCTCATTTCACCCTCATACTAGCTCAGCTAGCTATTATCACATATGGTAAGATTGCTTGTACAGGCAGTTAAATAGAGCAGAAACAAAGACTTGAGGAAAAAAGTAGAAAACACGTATGGCTACTCAAAGAACAAACCAGTGTGTCACCATGACCTGTCCATTTCTATCACACCTGTTGTTGCACAGAATGAGATGAATATAAAGCTAAAATAGGCCTTCACCAGGAAGAGGGATATGTGCAAATGCCTGTGTGGTAAATCATTTGGAAGAGGACCTGACTTTCAAAGTGTCAGATCCTATGCTGTGACTAGAGCTTCAACATTCTCCTTTATTAAAAAGGTGTGATGTGGAATTTCTACAGCTGGGCAATTCATTACTGTGCACAGCTAGCTTGCAGTGAGTTTAAATCTGTGTTTCAGAATACCAAGCCTAACTCAGCTACGCTGAAAGCAAAATACAGACTTATTACTGAATCAAAATATTTTGGTAGGTTGTACTGAATGTAACTGGATTTTGAGCACTGTCTGTCCAGTATGCAACAGAGCTACGTGAGAGCTGTATCTCAGAGCTCTCAGGGAATTCTCTCCTATTAGCCCAGCTGCCTGCAGGCAGCGGTTCTGATGGTAAATGGGGTCGTGCAATTTCCAAACACGCAACTCGTACTGAGACCTCGACTCATTCAAGGAGACGCAGACTGGCTAAGAAATGCAGCTGAAGGAAGAGGATGGGCTTTTAGTTTTAATACTGTAAAACACTCCACTGTTTTTAATTAAGTATATTCTCTGGGGGGAAAAAAGTATCCTGCAGACTGCATTTCTGTGAAGAAGTAACTTTTAAGTGACCTGACCCTCTGCAGGTCATTAATATGTATTTGTTTAAAGACTTAATTTGAAGAGGTGAATTAGAAGATAACAGTATTTTATACAAGATTATATTTTTATCCTTATTGTGAGCCTTGGTACATGCTAAATTTAGAAGAGGTTTTTTGTAGAGCAGGTAAAATTGTACCACATGTTGTACAAACCAGCTGACAAAATCAGGGTGGCATTGCCTATCTTAAAGCTGGGATTTCCTTAATCTTCAAATGTGCAAATGAAAAACATTTTACATTTTTTTTCAGTGGTGTGTTTTTCATCTAAAGAGAAAAAAATTGAAAATAAACTGAACTGTGTAAATCACTATTTTTTGGTACTTTCAGTCATACCATTTGTTAGTGCCATGAGCAAAGAACAGATCTGGGGGTCAGATTCATCTGAAACAACACTGAAAACAGATACAAAGAATTTCACAGAAATTTCTTTAATTTATACTTTTGATTAATTGCTTCCCTTTCATAGCTTTCTTCTCAAAAGCAGAAAACTTACTGCACAAACTCCTTGTTTGCTACTGCACCTTGACCTGTTCTTCAAAGCACTTGTAGTTCCTTCTACATTTGCCTTTGTGTGCTGTAATTTATGTTCCTGCTTAAAGCTCCCCTAAAGCTGCCCACAACAGAATTGAGTGAAGTATCAAAGAAATCAAGACAAAGCCTCCACTGTGTGCCAGACAAAGCATGTATCAAAACAAGCTTTAAAAAAATTGAAGTTTAGAGAAGAAAAACAAGGTCTTTGAAGTCAGCAGAGCATACAGTACCATACAAATAACTCCTAAGAACCAGGAGTACAAAGAATAAAGAAACCCAAACCAACCACCCTTAACTTTGGCCACATCATCCAGAACATTGAAAAATCAGTCAGACAAAATGAAGTTGACTCATTAGAGTTGGCTGGAAGATGCATGGAAACAACGCCAAGACAAGGGCAGATTCAACACAGGCACCACTTTCTGCAGTACACTACTTGCATGGCAACGAGCAAATGAAGACCATGCTAGAAGGTTCTCATCAGCTGGTGACACACAGTCTGTGTTCAACTGCTGCTAGTAACAAGTGAAAAAAGAGGTTTCTTTTAGTACCACCTGTATCCAGGTAAAGAGGATTCTTCTCAAGAAAGCTGTAAGCCAGGTATGCACAGGCCTCAACAGGATGATGCAACAAAACCAAATGCCAGAACCAAGGGATACGTTAAGAAATGGAACATGTCTGCAGCCTCAGAGCAGCAAAAGTGTTGACACATCACAGGATGATCATGGTTTGCAGCTGCTTCATACTTGTAAAGAAACTACAGGATCCTAGTGAAAATTGAAATGATTTAAATTCTCTGGACCTTTATAATCTAATGACTGTAATAATCTAACAACTCTGGCTTCCTTAAAAAAACCCAAACCTACAACAAAACCCACCACCCAAACTCTACCAGTTTTTAACGTGACAAAGGTATCCTAGTGCCACCTCATACAGAATTTTAAAATTTAAATCACTACACGTTTTATTCCCAATTGTCACAAAGTACAAGTTTTCACTAAAAATGCTTTCCTGCAGTTATTTGCTGAAGTGTTCTCCAGGAACATAAAAACTCATGCACCAGGGACTGTGCTACTTTTCCTGGTAGCCAGAGCCTCGTGGTGGGTCTGCTTAAACATTCTTGTTAACACTTTCTGTTGAGCTCCCAAAGACGACCAAGAAGTTTTTAAACAGCACAAAAAGCTAAACTATGAACCACAACAATCAGATAACCATTTAATTAAAAATATTAACCAATCAAATGAGAAAAAGTTCCTTGAAGAGTCACTGCAACTGCTGACTTGAGTCTCAGTAGAACCACCCCACTGCCTACTCCACCCTTGCAGGGCAGATGTGAAGCGCAGCGTGCTACCTGGTCCGAGAAAAGGCTCCCCACGCCTGGCAAGGCAGAGGTCTCCATTTCCTACTCTATCACATGGTGTTTGGATTTATTCTTCAGGCTGCCACTGTCACCTTCCATCCTTCACCCCACTCCAGTCCCCTCCACCCCTCAAACCTCTGAATGACCCTTCCCTCTCCTTCACAATGGTTCAGAGCTCTAGAAGGGGAGGGGAGTTCGTCCTCAGATAACAGAACTGAGAACAAATGCTGTCCATCACACTGAGACAGGCCAAATGCTCATCCACACCAACATCCCACCTTGAGGAACCTTTGAGGATACATTGACAAAACCAAACCCATCATTCATTTCTTTTCTATGTTCTCACCCCTCTTTGCAGCTGGCCTTGACTTTCAGACTTCCTAAAAGCACTTCTCCAGTGGTACTACCTCCTGATCAATTCTCCTGTTATCCAAATGCTCCCATGGCAAAGACTTAGGATTTAAAAGAAACTCTGCTTTGCTTGTTTTCTGCTTGCTATCTGAGAATGCTATTTGACGTCCCTTAGTTCTAGGATTGGAGGAAACTAAAAACTTGCTACTAAATTTTCTCATGGTATTTATGATCTTTTAGAGCTCAACAACCTTCTTTCTATCCCATGTCCCACCCCTCCCTCTCTCTCTGAAAAGTCCCATTCTATTCAATCATGACACCTGAGGAATCTTTTTTTGTGGTTTTTTTGGTACATCTATACTAATTTTCCTAGATACTTCCTGAAGAAGTTCATCAGGATAGGACATACTATTCAACTTCTGGATGCACCATATGTCCATCCTGACATAATTACAGCTTTTTTTTGTTTCCCTATCTACACACAGAAATTCCTAGTATCAGAAAGACTTTTTGGATATAATCTAAGCACCAACCTAACAACTTATAAAAAAAAATGACATTTCAGATATTTAGATATTTACAGTACCTCTAAGCCCACCTACTATGTTGCTGCCATGCTAATTCAAAACCCCTCATTTTTTATATAAAGGTAAGGCTGTCATGACTCTCTTATGCTTCAAAGCAGTGAATTTTACTTGCTGTGATTCAATCCAATCAATACCAGGAGATTCTTTTGCAGGTCTTCATACTGTTTCTATCACATCATCAAACTTCTACATCTAACTCTTTTTTTTCCAGATAACTTAAGAATATATTGAAAGAACACAGGCATCCGAATACTCTATCTGACAATCACAAGTGGTCTTTATAACCGGGAGGACTTAAAACATGTGAAGTATTTTGCAGAAAAATTACATGCAGACACAGAAATTTGGTAAGCAGTGCAGATGTTTGTCTGGTGGAAAAGCAAAAAAAAAAAAAAAGCCAAAACCAACCCCCAATGCAATCACTGAGCTTTTTTCAGTTTGCATTTCAGTACCATTATGTTTATCAGACCACAAATAAAGCAAGATAGGTTAAGGAATCAAGTGGAAACACGCTGGTGAAGAATCTGATGAACTAGGGGGTACCTAACTAACAGACAATGTCTTAAGCAATAAGGCTGACATACTGTGGGTTATACAGAAGAGAAGCTTTGACTAAGACATAGTAGCTGAATTTGCTGCAGGGAGGGAACCACCTATAGAGGAACTTCGGGATCCACACCACACAAGAATTTATCATCTGACTAACTGATGAAGACTTTGACAGAAGGGTGTCCTGGTTACAGCTGAGATGGAGTTAATTCTAGTAGCTGGTACCGCTGGTTTTGGATTTAGTACAAGAATGATGGTGATAACACACTGCTGCTTTCAGTTGTTTCTAGGTAGTTGTGTCTACACGAACCCACCTTCCCACACCCTGCCAGGTACAGAAGAAGCTGGGAGGGCACAGCCAAAGGGATGTTCCAAAACACGGAACATCTTGCTCTCTACATATAACTGGGCAACCTAGCTGGGTGGAGCCACTGCTGCTCAGAAACAGACTGGGCAACAGGGTTTGGTTTTTTCCTTCTTCCTGTATGTGGTAAACAATTACATTTGTGCATCACTGGCTTTATATTATTATTATTATAAAAAAATACTATTCTCCTCCCTTGTTGTTCCATTAAACTGTCATTACCTGAGACCACAAGGGTTTTTTTCCTACTCTCCTCCCTATCCTGACAGGGTGGGTGAGGGGGTGTCAGGTGGAGAGTTGAGAGTTCAGGAAGTGAGTGACCTGCTGTGTGGTGCCTAGCTGGCAGCTGGGGTTAAACTACAACAAAAGGAATTAATCTGCATGACTACAAATTACAGTTTTAAGTATCTAGATTTCGTGATCACTCTAGTGAATGACCTCTCCTTTTTCTTAGGTTGCACTCTGCTCTTTCTTTAAAGCCAAAGGGTCACACCTCAATCTTCTCAACTACTGGAGAGGGTGGAACAGGTTATACCTCACACCTCAGCAATTCCATGCTCAAGTTGCTTTCAAAGGCTGGTGAATCTAATTTATTTCTGACCTTTTACTATGTTTTATCCCTTTGTTATAAAAGTTTTATTGCTGACAGGGCTAGTGAGATGTTCTCTGCATAGAAGAGAAATGCCATAAGCTCCAAACAAGCAATTACTTTGGAAATATCATAACATTGGTTTGGTCCATGAAGCAACTACAACCCACTGTGTTTTGTCTGAATTGACCTCTTAGCAGAAATAACAACACAGCAGGTAGCTGACATCACCTGAAAACCAGCTTTCCATTGGCTGTTTTGAAAATGATGCTAATACTCTAATGCATAACAGGATGCACAAAGAAATCCCAATCATAATAAATTCAAGGCTCAAATGCAAACTTCTCAAATTATACTGCAGCTTGCTTGCAATGTGCAGCCTATACACAGATCTGTGTAATTCAGAAATTACAATGTGTAGCCCATTTCAGAGCAAAAATTTATTTATATTAAAATATAAATTAATAATTAAATTAATATTAAATTAAAATACAAGCATTTCTTTTCAGTGTACTGGATGTTTTGCTTTCATACCCTAACATAATTTTTCAGGGTTTTTTTTTTATTATTTCTACATGCTTTGGTGAAACATTTTACTGTGCACAATGTCAACTAAAACCCCTTTCTCTGAAAATAAAAGGAAAAAGGCAAGATGAAGCTAAAAACACTCCATTTGGAAAGAGTTTGGAAATTCCTGTTCTCTGATATAGTAAGTATCCTCAGCAAGCAGTGTAATTTAGAAGAAAAAGCATTCAGATTTTTGAAGATGGCACTGCAAACATGGATATCCATTAAATGTACCTATCACCTCCTCGAGGAACCTCATATGCAGATAGATACACATTATATATGTATATAGCACAAGACAAAATTGTTAAGCTGTATGTATCAGCGGTCTTTGTGAACGTGTTAGGCTTCAAGATCTAATTCACAAGCACACACAGCTTACCATGATACTTGAACAAAAATTCTCATGTCAGTTACAAAAATATCTCCTAGCACCTTCTGTGCTTACAATGAGAATCACTAAACACTGACAATCAGAGACAGCTGATCAGAATACAGTAGGTTTTCAAGGTTAAATATCAAGAAATGGTGGCTAAGCAGGTTATATGACCATGAAATGGGGTTTGGTGAGTTAAAAGATGTGATCAGTTGCTTACCTGATCAGGGAGATATCTAATAAAAAGTCACACATTACAGAAGAGAATCCCTCAGCAGCCATTTTAAAGCAACCCTTAAAATTTAGGTAAGGGGGATAAAGGGTAGTAATAGTATCTGACATACTATGTTGCTACAAGTGTAAACATCTGAAAAAAAAAAGATGTGATTCAGCCACTAGTACCACTAGTATACCTGATGTAAATAATCAGCACTTTTTAAAAAAAAAAGAAACCCCAAAACCTCTTATGGCCTATAAATCACAAAATGCTACTTGCATACAAGGTTGACAAAGAGTTCATGTCCAAAAAGTGTAAAAGAACGTCAAAACATTGCAAGCCAGATAGTTCCTGGAACATTCTGAACATCAATCTTCTGTTTTTATAAACAAATGTATGCTAACAAACTCCAAGCTGGAAGCAGTAAATTTTTCAGATTCTTTCTTTTTCATGAAACAAACCCGCTACTGTAAGTGTTAAATTGCTAAGTTGCTTGTCAGGCTGCTCTTCCTGCTAAGGATTTGTATATTCATCCCTTTAAATAGTCATAAAAATATATTATAGAAAGTTATATTTGTGGATAAAATGATATGCAACTTCATCATGTTTAATTACAAAATCACAGTCTAATAAAATAGAAGCTGTCTCATATTCTCACAAATCCCTCATGACAGAAACAAATGAAAACCAGACACCATGGCATCTTTTTACCTCTAATTCTGCTAATTTGAGTATTAACTAACCAACCTCACAAAACTCGCACAATACAGCAATCCACGTAGAATACTACACTCTGTAAGCATAAATTATTTTGCAACCACATTACATTAACACTGTGCAAATAAAAATCCTCAAACTTGCTTTTTGTTTACACAAAATCCATTCCAATCCAACATAACAGCATCACAAGGTTTATTACCCCGCTGTCTAATTAACAGAAGAAACCCACAAACGACATCCATGTGAAAAATAAACCACTCTGACATGCTCTGGACATCACAGTAACTATGTCTTTTAAACCTGAAATCCTTAAAAGAAACAAGCAAACAAACAAAAAAACCCACAGAAAATTGTTAGAACTAAACCCTTTATATGAGGACAATAATCTTCCAAAAAACCCCTCTATCTTTCACAAAACAAAAAACTCCAAAAAAGGCCCATGAATAAATACCTCATAATTTCCTGAGAATAACAGTTTAACCTTTTTCTTTTTAATTGTATATTTATTTTTGTGTATTATGTATTTGTATATATTTAACTCTGTATATTTGTATATGTCTATATATTTGTGGATATTTAGCGGGTTGGAATATTCTAAACAGACTTCCTACTGTATTATTGATATGTGTGGACACAGCATAGAGGACATTAAATAAGCTGGGAAATCATACATAGAATGCAATTTCAAGTGTACTATATCAAGAGAGAAAATTTTGCCCACAGAGCATCACGTACAATGAAGACAGCTTTCTTAGACAATGTAATACCCATTACGAACTTACTGCAGAACCCTAGCACTCAGAATGAATGTGGAAATCACGCATGGCATTATCTTTTTGCTACTTCCTGAGTACTTGAAGTTAAGTTATATATGCGGATATGAGTTAGCTATGATATTAAAGGAAAAAAAAAAGGCCATCCTTAACAGTAAAAAAAACTATCTTTTACAAGAACCAGGCAGTAAAGTCTTCATTTTCAATGTATGTCTCAAGAATGAAGGTCTTTTTCTAAAAGAAACTCGTCTACATTTACATGCATAAAGGAGTACAGCTGATGCTGGGACTGCTTTTGTCTCTTCATGAATTTTACAAGTTTTCAATTAAAATAAAACTCATTTTTTTTCTAAATTTGTCCATAGTTTGGCGTTTTATGCAGTTACCGTTACTATCTACATCTAGACACTGAAACTGCTTTTATGCATTTGTGGGCCTACATCATTATTTCATTGACCATCAAATAGCGTATTTGCTGATTTAGAGAGAACATTTTATCATACCAAACTGCTGTATTTCATCTGACAGTAAGCCAACAGTAACAACTTAATTTCCCAAGTTAGTCATAATACTCTGAGGGATTTCTTTTGTTTGAACAGTTAAGCCCTAGGACAACACAAATTAAAAAAACAAAGTAGATACTGTTTTTCTAATCACTGTGGCACCCCATTATCACATTTATCTTTGTTTAGCCACCAGGTTGTTTTCTGGTCAGCGAACGTACAATTTTCACTTTTAAATATGAAATTTAGCTTTAACATGAAGCATTTAGGCACTGTCCTTATATAGGTCAGCAGTAGTTTATAATAAATACATGTGCAAGATGAGCTCATGTTAAGCTTTTAATTCCAGCATGATTACCTTACATTTCTGAAATGGAGTGATCATAAAGATGAGGCACACTTACACAACCTTTTAACAATACTACTTCAAATCAATTTCTTTAAAGACACAGTATCATCTTCAAATTGCCTGTCCTAACTACGGCTTTTCTCAATTGATAAAACAGGAGATACAACCAAACACATTACCAGGCCAAAGAATCACTGTGAGATGTTTCTGCACTGTGAGACATTTCTACACTAGCCCACAGATCAACATTCATGGTGCAATAACAGTTATGTTTGCCACAGAACCACAGCTTGTTTTCCCTGCTGCTGCTCCCCCTCTCCCACTTATATTTGGGATTTTACTTGGTGGGAGACGCTGCTAGGCCTCTGTGGCACTTACATGCTCCCAAAGAGTTACTTTTTTCCAAAATATTTTAAGTTTTAACTGCTAATATGGTGGTCAAAGGACTTTCAATTTCCACTGCTCTGGTTCTTCCAACTACTTTTCTTGGAAATATCCCTAATTATGGCACTGGAACCATACAAACCATGCAGTTTCTTTCAATGGAACAAAGCCACTGCATAGTTTCGCCAAAAGCCTGCAAAGATAAAATAACTTCTGCCTAAAGACAATCCTACAACGATCCCCATCAAACTACACCCCCAGGATCAAAGTCACCCCCAGAGTCCAAGATCATTCCCACATCCTCCAGCAGGTTCAAATCAAGTCAAAGCTACATTTCAATCCTCTCCAAGCACGTCTGAAATGAGGGAAAGAAACAGCTTCTTGTTTCGGGTACAGCAGCAAGCACCCCTGAAGAACACAGTTGCTTAGCCTTTCTCCACTGAATGTGAATTTTAAAAAAAAATATATAAAATTAATCTGACTAAACCCTTCACCACCCCCCCACCCCCCAAATGAAAAGAAACATACCGAGTTTGGTATTTGAGTTGGAGTTTTTTTAGGATAAATTCCTCAGATATAGAATGGCATTTCAGGAGAGAAAAAATGCGACATCTACTCTGAGTATGTTCATAAGCACTCCTCTGTGGAGTGCAAAAGAGCCACTTTCCATTTGGTGGTCTGCCAGGTTTGAAGTAAGGACAGAAAGCTGTTCCACATCCCAAATTAATGCCCTAGAGACGAGCTTATACAGCTGGTCTGTCTCTAGGTCAGTGGAAATTTAATTATCTGCACAAAAGCTTTAAAAAAATAAAGAAAAAGGGAAAAGGAACTGTATGGGGACAAAGAACAGAAAATACATTTTCACTCTTCCTTTTTCAAACTATTAGGAAGACCATTTCTCCTGTTCTTCCCTCCCTTATTTTAGACTACAATGACAGGGAGGGAAGAGGAGTTACTGACAAATTTGTGAATTTTTCTGAAGAAAAACAGCATAAATGACAGAACTAGCTTTCAGATACCTAACTGAACAAAGATTTTTTTTTTCCATAGTTGCTAATGCCAACCACTATTTCAAACTGTTGGTGTTAAGGACTATAATTTCCTATCAATTTAGGTAGCAGACCCATTTTCCTTTTATACAGCAGTGGAAAGTATTGAATGTATCTGCAAATTTGTGCAGCTTTCAAGTGGCATAACAGGGAACAGTGCTTCAGAACACAAGAGATTTTTTCTTACAGTGTACGTACAGGTCATAACCTACATGCTGGAGGAAAAGAAATTCAGTTCAAAGTATTTTTAATTGCTATAATAATCAGATTATCATATTTTAAAATAATTTTTAAAAGTAAAGATTACCTACAAAAGAACAGTAAGTCTGTGATACACAGATTTGAAACCAAGGAGATGGGCATACAAATGTTGTTTAACGTTTAGAATGTGCCTACCCTATACAGCAGTATAGTATATACAGAGATACCAACAATTTCTTAGCCATACTGAGGTACCAAAAGCAGTCTGGTTTTGCTGGCTGCCAGCAAAAAGCAGCAGGATTTGTCGGCTTAGGAAAAGCACTACATTAATGCAGCTATAATGCTTGTGAAATTCTGCCTTGTTCAGCGTCATGGATCACACGGATGCAGCTGTGTATCTATTTTCCTACTGAATAAAATCCATCTCCATTCCAGCTGAGCCTAGCATTTCCTCTTGGATAGGTGGCTCTGAAGGCCTACACCTAGCCAACAAACACCAGATGGAGGATCTGGGTGAAATTATAAAGTATGAATTTTGCCCTTAGGAGAGGCTAGAGAACTTGTGATCTTACTTTAAAAGGAACGTTTTCTTTTGGGATGTTAAAACATAATTGTAGTATCCCAATTTTTTTTAAACTTTTCCAAAAACACTGAAAATCTCCATTCTCTCCCGTTTTCCAGAGCTGAATAATACCTGCATTGTCAAATTATGTCAGCAGAGTAGAGTTCCTGCTGGTAAGTACAGCAGTGCCGGAATGGTAGTGCTTACCATGACACACCAGAAAAGAAGCCATGAAAAATGGAAGCTGTTTCTAAAAAACTACTTTCAAATATTTCGATTTTCAAATTTAAAAAAAAAAATAAATCAAATTCTTCACTAAGTAGGTTTGATAGTTTGCCCTCACACAGCCTGGAAAAAGACTTCTGTAGGAATCTAAAACCACACAAAACTTGCTGAGCGACGGCAAGTCCATGACACAAAAGGCAGTAAGAGAAACCCTGATGCACACAAGCAGGGAGCGCTCAATACCTTCATGTTAGACGCTTCCGTTTCCAGTTTTGTTAGGTGATTCGAGTTATCCTCTAGCTCTTGCCGAAGGTTGGAATTCTCCATCTTTAATGCCTCAACTTGCTTTAACAACTGATCATAGGAAGCTGCGGCCATCCTGGGCTACCCTCAGCCCTAAAAAATTAAGAGAAAATACACAATTTAAACATTTTAGGAAAACATCCCCAGTTTAATCTTAAAATTATCTGTCTTCCATTTACCACTCAGCTTTTTGAACAATTAATTTAAATCCATTAAAACAAACTATTAAAGCCTACAACTAATGTTAGTTTAAAGACTTTTTTCAGTGGGCTTCCAATTGATACGCACAATTAAGGAACTGAAAGAAGCTCCTTAACAATTGCATTAGGGATTAGGGTAAACCAGAATACCTGAAAGAAAATCATAGCATCACACAGAAGCATCCCTCCTACTGGAATTTCAATTCTAACATTGCAAAACTACACAGATAATGAACCATATTTGTCTGTCCCCATTTTGGGACAGACAAGAAGAACCATCAACCATGCCTGAAAGATGCTGCCTACTTGTTTTATCAAACAAGAGATAGTCACAGATGTTCAAATATCCTAGGAATAGCACAAACTAAACGAGATCCTGTATGAAAGTCAAACAGTAAATACTGAGGAGTTTTAACAGGGAAAAAAAGCATAAGATGCAGTAGTAATTAAGTCTGTTGTAAAAATACACTTCAATATATAAAAATTGTAACAAATATACTCACAGAATTCCAACACAAGAAGTAGTCATATTACACAGTAGAATAAAAAGGTAGAAGGCTATTCTTGATATCAAGATATCCCATATTATTTTAGGCAATATTGTAACAGTCAGAACACCATCATGATTATTCAGCCATTACAAAGCAGAAAGAAACAAGTATTCCAATTTAAATTATAAAATTCAAATTGTTTCCCACATTCCAAACCAAAACACAAAGTTGTTTTCAACTAGCAATGGACATTGCAAACCATGTTGAAGCTCTTTACAGTGGAAGCTATCAATCTCTTATTCATCATCCATTCAAGTGAATAAAAGGAAGCCTAGCACTTCATAATTGTACAAGTTACCCTTCCAATGTCATCACAAGAATTTCCTAACTATGTGGCCTGTAACTGAAAAGAAAAAATATAATAAGCATACAGGACAACATTCCTTTTCATTATTATGGCAGTAATTCGGAGAAGACACAATTAAAAGCTCTTATTTAGCATTTTCTGTGTACCCTCTACTAAGCCATTGACCTTACTGCTTGTGTAACTCCTTTTGTAATTAAGTTCACTCTTCCAAGCAAATCTGAATTACCCAGTTTACTAAAAAAATAGGTAAAATTATTCAAAAAAGGTTTTGACTCCCCAGTACAAGTTTTAATAATCACAACTTCTAAACTCAACAGAATGTCTTCATTTCTAAACTCAACAAAAAAAGAAAAGCACATCCCAACTAAGACAGGAACAGTACCAGAAGCTGTAGTGCATTTGACAGGACTAGTTTGTTTCCTTTTCAAGAAGAAAGTCTTCACACCCTAAGCACGTGTCATCATCAAAGATGGGAGAAGAAGCCTGACTCAGAATTGTGATTTCCAAGACACCACCAATCAGCTGAAACAAAAACCCTATTGAAATTTCTTTTTTCAAAATTTGATCATGCTCTACTGGAGACCTCCTTTTTAGAGAAATTAAGACCATCTGAAACATCTATTCTCTGAATTCTGTGCTTTTACCCATCATGTTGTTTCACCTAGAAGACTGAGTGATGTCAAAAAAAAAAAAAGCAAACTGGTTTTGCCCCATTTCATTTATGTTTTTTATTTAATAGGAAAGAGTCCCCATTCTTATTAATAATGCTACCAGTTATAGTTCACATTTCCATGTGCTGCATGGACAGTTCTGCACAAGCCCAGGGAAAGGTAGATGGATGTGCAAACATTTTCTCATTAGCTGTCGTAAATTAGCATTGTGTTGTAATATTTACAGAAACTGTTTCAACTCAAGTATTTATCACACATTCATTTAAATCTAAGCTGCTGTATGCCATGTATTTAACATGCATTTTGAGTATCTTTTTCTCTTCATTATTTTAAATCATGATTAGTATGAAAGGACAGGTAATAGTGAAAAGTACCAAGTTTTCTCATTTTTTGTCCGTATTGAGGAATTCTGACAAAGTTAAAATAATTAGTAACATTAACAAGATGCATGCACACAACAAAGAAAATGGAGAAAACTGATTGAGGGGTGGAGCTGCAGTAGAAAGATAGCAACTGCTGACTTTTTAAATGCAAAGTAAGTTTAAACGTGCTTGTTACAGGAGTAAGGATCCAGTTTATGAAGGGGAAGTTTGGTTTGTGTTCCCTCCCTCTTGATCTAAGCTCCTAAGCTTCCTTTTGTGTATTTTATTTTCATAATGTGGAAGGAGGACATCACCACCAAGACACAGCATCCTGCCTCAGACCGGGAGTCACTTCCTGGTTTATCCAAATGGCAAGCTTTACTCTGGGTTTTCAGATTTAAAAAAATAAATAAATGGAGGCAGCTGATTACCGCAATCTGTGTAACCCACATCTTCGTTTTTTTAAGAGAGATGCCCAAATGGGCAATAAAGGGGCAGTGCCACAGTCAGAAACTCACTCCTGGCAGTTTGGCACGTAGCAGGAGCCACACTGCCCAACTTTGCTCTGCTGGCTGGCCACATG
The DNA here is from genome assembly GCF_964237585.1 of Gallinula chloropus. NCBI lineage: Eukaryota > Metazoa > Chordata > Aves > Gruiformes > Rallidae > Gallinula > Gallinula chloropus. Next base: position 25,833,642 of record NC_140089.1, read on the forward strand.
CTTGCCAGAAAGGCACCTGCACTGGCAGGATGCAGCTCTTACCATCCCGGCATTCACTTCGGCACCTCAGGATGCAGCATAAAATTTAAAGAGAACCTCCTGAGGTGGGGTGTGTGTGTGTAATAATTAAAATAAGTGTATATTGTATTTTTCTTTTGGAAACATGGTAAGGTGTGGACAACGAAAACTGGACTGGAGGCAACCAGTCTCATGTTAGCAGTGTGCTGCAGAACACTGAGGCACCCGCTCCCAGCAATGCCTGCCAGCCCACTGGCTGAAGCACCTGGCTTTCCTGGGGCATGCAGATGTATACCCACCCCTGGCCCTCCAAGATAATCCTTTTTCCTGCCTGTAAAAGAAGGACTACCACATATTTGAAGAGAACAGCCAACTACTCCTCAGAAGTAATGGATCTCCCCTACCAAAGCCGCATCCAGGTGTTGACACCACGCCGCACATAAAACCAGCCCGGCTGTAACAGAGATAAGAAGAAAAACTACACGGTTAAGGAGTGGCTGGCTCAAAGACAGGATGACGCCAGGCAGTGTTGAAAGCCAAATTATTGGGCTGTAGATTGTTTGTTCGCAAAGTTTCCCCAAAGTTTGTCTGCTACAGGCATTATTAAATGTATCACTACTGACCTTAGCACAACAAGTGGCATCAAAACTTGCTCCTATAAATTCAAGAGGTCACAAGGTCGGGGGCTACATATAATACACAAGGAATTGTACAGACAAGTAAAAACAGGGTGGAATTAAATAGTGTAAGAATGTAAGGTCACACATGTAGGAACTCATCACCTGAAAGCAGTGAGTGGGGAGAAGCAACTCGAGCCTCCTGGCAGCCAGCCTGCAGGGCACTACCAACACGGGAGCAGCACTAGGAAAGCAAATGCTAAGTCGTTTTACTAAGACATGGGTAAGAAAAGCCAATTTAAGCGGGTGCAGAGAAAGACGCTACGTGATCAGGGGACTAGAGGTCTTTCATAGGAGAAGACTTGACAAGCAAGCTCTTGCTGCCTCAGCACAACAAAGGCGAGAACAACACAGCTACACTTCATTTCCAGGGAGTGCAAAACACTCATGAGGGAGAAAAATATTTATGTTAAAACACAATACTGACAGAGAACAAAGGGGTATAAACTGGTCAATTTGTCAACATAGCCTGGCAACATCCATTAGAAATTGTAAATTCAGCAACAACCTTGACTGTCTCACAGCAAAGGAAGGAACTTGTCCTGGCAGTTCAGAAATCCAATCTATTTCTATACTTCAATTTAGAAGAATACGGTCCTTGTTTTTGCATCTCCAAGCTTATTCTATCCTTTCACCCTGAAACAATGAAATGCCAAAGTCCTTTCACAAAAGACACCAAGACTTAATTTAAAAATGGGGGATATGGACACAGGTAATGCATGACCACAAAGAATCTTAGGCTTTCTGATGCTGAAGATTGAGACATCTCTTGGGCACTTAAGTTTGTGGAGTAAAATCACAAAGCTTCCTTACAGACAAGCTGTTTCACATAGGTTGAGCTAACACCCTCAAAATTAACATCTGCCTCTCTCCCGGAAATAGGTTTTTAGCAATAGCTTCAAACTAGACAGATCACAGTTCACGTCCCACAGTTCATGGATTTATGCTCCGAATTATCTAGTACAAAAAAAAAAAATAATTTAAACACAGAACTGGTGACATCAATAGAAACTGACTGCAGTGCTGCATCCCCTTCTTGTCGTTTCTTAGAGGGCAAAACATTTGTCTAGAGTCAAAGCCTGTACACCAGGCAGGGTTCGCAGTCATGTATCCCCTCATTCGCAGCAGGAGTGACCACTAACAACTGGAAAGGAAAGCAAGGAATAGTTTACCCAGGGCCCACTAGCCTGAAGTTGTACCACTGCACATAGATGCACAAACATGTTCAAGATTACTAGGGCTGGAATCAGCTGAATCTAGAATAAATTACTCTTCCTCCAGTAAGAAACCACTACAGTAAGGAGTACAAGGGAAGAGGAAGAACTCTGGGCTCCAACACCCATTTCACATTCTACTCAGCCATGGGGAACATGCATGACCTAACACCTGCAACACCACCTACTTGTATTCCCTTTTGCACTCTTATCTGAATTTCTACTTCGCAGAGCAATCATCATCCAGAGGGAAGAATGGAGATATCACTTTCTCTGGATTTACTCCAACAAATAAGGCTCTTGGAATACAGCAACTTGACATTTAATTACTCCATTGAAGATGCACCTAAAATCTCACTAAAATCTCTTCCCAGACCTGCATTTCCCATCATTAAGAGGTTTCTTCTCCATCTCCTAAAATTATGACAAGAAATTTCATGCTTTACTGAATCAGCAGTTTGCATGAATATGCACATCAAAGAGGAATTTCAAGATGGATATAACTCTCTTGCACACTAAAATAAAAATTAATGAGAAGCCTAAATTTATGCAAATATACTGTTACGATTTAGATATGTACTTTCCTACATTAACTATACCAGTTACAGCTGCCCAGAGATTAGGAACTTACATATATTCTTCTTAGTCTCAAATCTGATGACATAGATAAAGACCCCAATATTCTCTGAAAAATTGTAATTTTTTATTGATCTAAGCATTTTTTTTTTTTCTGAAATACATAAGGACATATACTAAAAATGCCCTAAAGAGGTTTTACTTGAGAACCCCAGCAATTTGTAATTTATTAATTAAAACTCCTTAGGAAAATATTTCAGACTCCCATTACTATTTTTTTTTCATCCATAAAAGCCATCATTGTTATCAGGACATCTTATTTGTATAAAAGAACTTCTGTAGAAAAAAAAAAATCAGTCTTTTTCAGGACAGAGGCTAAGAGTAATCCAAGACATAAAACCTCACCTCATCTTTTTTTCAACAGAGACAGAAAAACAGCATTGTCCATATGTAAAGCTAGGTAAAATCTTTAGATAACTACAATCTATTCATTTCAATTTTAGAAATATTTTGTCACCCACAAGAACTGTCTGATTTTTTCCCCCTTTTACTGGTAAAAAAAAATGGTATGGCTACTTCAGACATCAAAAACAGTGGAGAAAGGCAAAACTGTTTCTAGGGCCAATCAAAAAACCCACCAATGTCAACCAAGGCTCCTGTTAGTATAATTGGTTTTGGATTTTTAACTTTGCTGAGAGTAGTAAATCGGATGTTCAGCTCCCTGATTAGCAAACAGAATTTGGCAGTCAGTAAGATGATGTGCTCCTGCACTCAAACTGGAAAAAATTCACAATGTCATTTATCTTACAATAACAACTTGTAATTATTGTATCTAAAATTCATGAGTATCTAGATCATCACTGAGTGAAGTTGGAAAAACCCATCTCTGATTTCTTTGCATGCCCACAAATTTTACCCAAACCACTCAGTGCTGTGCCCAACACCTTGACTTCATTATTCTTTACCATTCTCACAATTTTTATCATTCATTCTTATGTGACTAGTGGCAAATTGTTTCTTCAATGGCACACCACAGTGAATAGATGTCGGAAAACCCCCCACTCATACTGTTGTGTGGTTTTTCTAATTAGTTTATCTTAAATGCATTAAAGCCACACTTTTTTTAAGCACTAGGTCTGGGGTTCCAAGTTAGACATGGCCTGTGCTAATGCTAGGACAGCTGGGAGAGCTGCACCAGTGCCTGCCCCCAGCTGTCTGCCCTACCCATCTCTGCAAGGTTCCCACCCAGGGAAGAGAGAAGGGCTCAGCTGCTCAAGTGGCAGCTGCCTAAACCACTGCAGATTACTGCCTGACTACCGAGGTAATCTGAAATAGGTGTTGGTTTAATTTACTATGCTGGGCCATTAACCACAATGGCTCACAGCTGTTACACAGCTATTTCCAAAAGAGGGGCAAGGCTGACAGACAGGCAAAAATCCAGCACAGCTGTTCTAAGGTAAGCCAGCCCCACTTACTAACTTCAACCTTAAATGTACCATTTTCATATAGTTAACTTTATCAATGCACTCAAGGGATAAAGGGAGCATTTTTTTGGCCATTCTTACTTTTGAGCATGTCAAACCATGCCAATTTGCATCAATTCAGTTTCTCTCTTGACTGTATCCACTATTTTTCTGAAGCTTGTCTTCAGGTTAAATGGTTTGTATGTAAATATTCTTTTGCTTCTCCTCTTTCAACTCTGGCAAAATATCAACACTTTTAAGCGCTATGTTTAAGAACTTAGCAAAAATGAGCACCAGTGCACCAGAGATTGACTTAACTAATTTCAGTCTGAGGCAAGCTTTCCAGGCTTGCTTATTCGAAAATGTTTATCCTTGTTATCATTGTTTAATACTCCCTGTTTCTATTCACTGAAAAATACCCCATCAGCCTCAGACTGTAAAAGCCCATTATCCTGATTCCTTCCAGAGCAGAAAAACTGTACTTCTGCCTCCTCCAGCATCACACCAAACAACTATGTCATTTCCACCTGATAAGCCTGTGCTTTATTAAAATGGCTTTTGTTGCCAGCACATTTAATCCTCCCATCCCTAGCTGCATTTAAGAACAAATTCCGAAACTTCTGGTCTGGAGAAGCTAGAAGGGAGGCTATTTTGTTTGTTTTTTCCTCATCCGAGGTATGAGACATACATATATAATGAGTAGTCTGAAAATGCTGTACAGCTTTGGGTATGGTTAAAGAGAACTAAGAAAATACTTGGTACAGAATGAGAACAGCCCATGAGTGTAACAGCACATCTGGCATCTTCTGCTCATGCTCTCATTCCTTCTGCATCAGCATGCTCAGGTCATCAAAGGAATGCAGGAAGGAGCAGGAAACAGCCATCGCAGAAAAACTACCCTTCGTGAGCCTGTTTTAGCAACAAGGGCTTTGGTATCAGAAAGTGAATCACAAGTTATGTAACACTACTCCTTTTAATAAACTGAGAAAGATGACATTGGAAAATGACAGCAAATTTTACCAAATTCTAATCTCTAGATTAGGTACCTCTGAATTCCCGGGCTTTTCAGCTGTGTAGAAAAAACAAGGGCCAGATGAAGAGCTATTACTATTCAGTTATCCCAATACAAGTTGTAAAAGGATTAGTACCTTTAAAAGGAGGCCACACATTTTTCCCTAAACCTCAGCTACAGTGAAAGGATTTTGTACTTGTTTTTCTGTCCACTTCTGTGCAAACGTTATTTTTGTGGACAGCACAGACTAAAACACAAAGTGTTATTACACCTGACCTTCCCAAACCCTTCTGACTGAGGGGGGTAAGGTAGAGAGGGTTTTTTGGCTTTGTTCTTCCAAAATGAATTCATAACTTGGCAAGAGCTTTCAATGCATTGTTGTATTTTGAGATACTTCCTTAAGTTCAATATTTGGTCTGCACTCACCAACCATGAAAAGCAGAAGCATCATCTGTTCTTCCTAACCAAAACATAACTTGTCTGAAGGTTTGCAAGAGTAAGTGATCCATGTTCTCTATATTCCTTAAAAGACCAGGAGGAGAAGGAAAGAAGACGATGGCCTGAACTCTTGGCTTACCTTCCTTGTTACAGGTGAAGCATGATGGGGGTCAAGGATGCGTGTGAAATAGAAATGACCCTGTATTTAGGATTTTACTAAAGAATGCTACCAATCAAAATCCCATTCCCATTAGTATAAAAAGAGTGAAATCCAGAAGTCATACATCTCAGGCTATGAACAGCCAAATTCAGCTTTTATTACACTGCAAGAAAAAAGCCCCACTTCTTCCTTTATAATTCTGGGTTGGGAAGTTCCTTAGCTGGTTAGTCATGCTGCATTCAGAATACGACTGTGAAAATACGAAACATGATTTGCATTTAAATACTATATTGAACACAAAGCAGCCCAGACATCATCTGAATCATAACTTATATTCGACCAGGGATGATTCACAAGCCTGAACACTCACTCTTCATTACAATCATCTTTGCTATTAATGGTTTATTGTGTATGCCCTCACTGCCTATGACTTGCTCCTGTTTAATATTTCTCGTAATCTTTTAAGGATTCAATTCCTCAACGTTTAAGCTATTGAGAAGTCTGAGGCAGATCTTTATTTTCTTATTTTAACTGAAAACACAAAATAAACCCCAAACCATTAAAATGAAGTAAGTCAGCCTTAATTAAATTTAAAAAAAAAAGAAAATTCTTTTACAATAAAGAAACAGTCCCCCATATTAGGTGGCCTATCAGGGTGTGCTGAAGGGAACGTACTGGCATCTGATCACACAGGTCCTGCATGAATTTTGGAAAGTCACCAGTGGAGACTTGGTCTTCGCTGACAATAAATTACTGTCACAGCATATCATTACTAGTAGAGCCAATATTAAATAGGATTTCATTACACTCGTGAAAAAAAAATCACATTTCATCAACATAAGCATTTTACCAGTGGAATTAAGATACATATTGAAATCCAAGGCAAGAATTTAGAGACTAAACGAACAAATTTTAGCCATATGCTTTTCCAACATACTCTACTATTATATGCTTATGGTATGCTAATAGTGTATTATGACAGTATGCATCAGAACATTTATCATACCCTAATATTTTGTGCAAGAATTTTGGCAAGTATCACAATAGCATTCCAGTGATTATGCTTAGGAAATGTAAACTCATAAACAGTTTCAAGTATTTTATTTAAAAGTGATCTTTTACTCAAGATGTCATTTTTAAGAGTGTGACTACTGTTTCTTACAGGAACTATTCTACTTGTTACACAAAACAATACTAAGTCAATTTCTTTTTAAGACATAGAAAGGTAAAAAAATGACATAGTAATAATCATAATCACTACCGTGACTTTGTCACCCTCTTGCCTTTCAGAAAAAAAAAGATGAAAGCACCTCTGCACTTACTGTATCTTTCAATGTTTATGATACTGTAACAAACATTCAAAATGTTACAGGAGAAACCTCTAGTATCACCAATTTACCTTTCGAAAGCAATTACTCTGCATATATAGAGGGAATAAGGGCACATCTAAATCAGAAATTTAAACTCAATGAATTAAGACTTGTCATCATCAAACCTTTTTTGTGCATCATTGTATTCACGGGAACTGAGAAGGAAGAAAAAAAACGTTACCAGTTACTTCAAGAAACGCAGAATAGTCTGGTTCCAGGAAACTGCTTAAAGTACACAGGCTCATATGTGTTTTCAAAGAACTGCAATTTTGTCAAAATATTCATTAATTATTAACCGCATTAGAAGTAACAGAAAAATTGACTAAACAGTAAAAAAACAGAGTAGAAAAAAATTAGGTAACACTTGCAACAGAACAAACAGCAGAGAGGGGAAGTATTTAAAAACTGAAATTGACCTATACTCTATTATCCATGCACATACAGTGATTTACCGAAAAGATTTCTATGCCAACTAAGAAGCTGTATGTTTCTCCCTACGCCTTTAAAAGGCATCTTTCAGTGCACGACTATCCAAATCGAGTCACAACCGGGCTCTGCTGACCCCTTGAAGAAAATCCTCTCACATGAAAAATGCTCCTTGCGGCTCATCGCCAGGGTCCTCCACCTAAGTCAACTGGGAGGATTTTAAATCTTGACCCAAACAGCGAACAGGATGCAGTAATTTAGCAGCATATGCGCCTTCCAAAAACCGCGACAGATTTTTCTGCAAAAGCAAGGAGCATTCTGCTGGCAATGACCTAATTACTAGAATAAAAGCTGCGTGTCTGACAAAGGGAAAGAAAGAACCCACTGCTTCATACATAATTTATTAAGATTTCCCACAGCATTCAGGTTAAGTCGCGGACCCAAGCATCTCTTTGTGATGGTAAATAAATTTGTAAGAAGTCAGCGGATCCCAGGGCGCACCGAGCGCGCAGCGCTACCCCCAGTGCGCTCCTCGCCAGGCCCGCGCGGCGCGGCTCGCCGCCGGCCGCCCACCCGGCCTCCCGTCCCCCCCGCGGCTCGCCCTTCCCGGCGAGGAGGACGCGCTGCGGCAGCGGAGCCACCGCCGCCCCCTGTCACTAACAAAGCCGAGCCGGTGGCACCCTCGGGCAGCGCCTCGCGAACCGCCCCCCAACCTCCCCTCCGCCTCCCCCGAAGGGCACCTCCGCACACCGGGCAGGGGCCGCCCGCCTCCCGCCCAGCCCCGAAGCCCGCGCTGCGGGGCGCACGGCCGCGCCAGAGCTCCGCGGCGGCTTTGTGCCCCTCGCCGGCGGGGCGGGCTGTGGCTGGGTCCCACCCGCAGCGGCTCCCCGCTCCCCGCCGTGCCCGGCCGCGGGCTCCCCTCCTCCCAGCAGCCCTTTTCCCGCAGCCCAGTTTTTGTGTTGGGGTTTTTTTTTTCCCCCTTTAAGCCACAAAAGCCGCTTTCTTCTCCCTTCCCCGCGCCGCCGCCGCCTGCCTGTCACAGGCAGAGGGAGCCGCCCCGCCTCGGCTCGCCGCTGCCGCCCGGGTAGGGATGCCGCGGGGAGCAGCCGCCGCCGCCGCCGCACTCACCCCATGGCCGCGGCGCCTCCATCCCGCCGCCAGCGCCCGGCCCGGCCCGGCCGGCCCCGCCCGCGCCCACCGGCTGCGCCCACCGGCTGCGCCAGCGCCGCGGCCGATACTGCCCCGTCGGTCACGTGCCGCCCGGCGCTGCGGCGCAGCCAATAGGGCGGCGCGCCCCGGAGGATGCGCCCGCCCCCTCCGCGGGGAACAGCTGCGTCTCCGCCCCGCGCCACCGCCGCGGGCGGAGCTGCGCCGGCGGCCAGGCAGGGAGCTGCGGCTCTTCGCACCGGGACCGGCGCGGCCCGCAGGGAGGCCCGCGAGCGGCGCCGGGGCGCTGGCACTGCGGCGAGCCGCCCCGTGACTCGCCGCCGCCCGCAGGGGCCGGAGCGCTCTCCCGCGGCCAACCGCGCAGGCGGGGCCCGCGGTTGGGAGCCGGGAAGTCAATGGGCGGGAGGCACGGCGAGCTCAGGCGCAGTTCCGTGCGAGGACGCCCTGCTGCCCGCCGGACAGCGCTGCGGCCGTCGCCGCTGGCGCACGCCGCCCAGGGCCTGCGCTGTCCACACGCTGTTGCCACCTACTGCGCACACATGGCGCACAATGGAGAGTACGACTTTGGCTAACGCACACAGGCTGGCGTGCCAGCGGTGGGCAGGTTATAAGCCCCCGAGAGGGCAGGCAGGAGCTGTTTCGCAACGCACGAAGCACCCCGTGTTCCACACTCGAACATCAGCACTCGCTCTGTATAGCCAGAGGCAAGAGACTTAACACCCTCTCTGCAGAGATTAGCTCACTGCATCACTTCAGCTGTGATGATGATCACTCGTTCTCCTCTCAAGGGACACGAGGACTACATCCCATGTAACGCTACAATCGTCTGCGTTTACGTAAAGGAAAATACTTTGCTTTTTATGTAAATGAAATGAGGCTCCGCCATAAAGCTAATACAGGTCGGTCACCCAGTTTTCCATGGAGTATACCCAGCGATGCTGCTTATTAAGGCAACAGTAAGCATATCCTTCGAGGGTATCTCCCATTTAACTGGAAGCAGTGTTTCACTGAACTGCTTGTGCTCCTCAGATATGAAGTTGTCACTACTACTTCACAGTTGAGTAACAGATCATAGATGCACACAATTAAGCTATACCAAATGAGAACAATTAAGTACTAGGGGGGGAAAAATCCACAAGACAGATGCATAAACCAATCAGCTCATTAAACTATTTTAGAATCTCCTTGCAGAACTGATCTCTCTCCAAGGATACAGATGTAACAAAGTATCTGTGCAGGCTTAAAAACCCCACAGAAGCACACTACTGAACACGAGATACAGCTTAAATTCTGCTGTGTTTCAGCTGTTTCGAGGTTGTAGTCTGTATTTTTACTTTAAAAAAAGTGTTATATAGGTAACAGGTACTACGGGGATGATATATAAAAAAAACTGCTCCAACATAAAAGGCAGCTCTATAGGAACAGCACAATATTAAGCATTCAAGAATAAATCTGTGGGCAGTGCAGCCCACTGACAGATTAGTACCTGACAGAAGGCATCTGAAAAAGTGCAGTCGTTTCCCAACCAGAGCAAACAAATGCCCTTCCCTGTGGCACTTCGCATAAATTATGGAGTTACACACTTGGACAAGTGAACATAAGGATAGATAGCTCATTAAGTACACCCATCCTTACAAGCCTGAGGAAATTCCATCCTTCCTGTATTTTCTTTGATTTATATGAAACAAGAAGGCTCGTAAGGTAACCTCATGACCTGGACGAGATAAAATGTGAGAAATTGCACCACAGAAACTTAAATGCTACTATTTTAATTTCAGCTCCATTTCTCATTTTTCCAGTCATAGAAGGCAGTACTCCACTCTCAGAAAAGATGGTCTTTCATAGAATCATAGAATACAATGAGTTGGAAGGGACCCATAGGGATCACCAAGTCCACCTCCTTCATCCCCCTCCTTCCAAAAGCACATCATCATTGAATTACTGCAGCACACCAAAGCACTGCATGTATTGCAAGTTAGTTTGAAGCTCAAAAAGGTAACAAATCTAGAGAGGCTCATCTAATCAAATTTCCTCAGTTTGTGTCTGAAATCCAAGGCACTGTTGGGTGGTGGAGGGAGATGGGAAATAAGTAGCTATAATCCAGATCATAATTAAATTCACTTACTCACTGAAGGAACAAAATTGAGAAACCTCAACTAACCAGCCTAACAATAATGTCAACTTCACCTTCAAGTCTGATACAGCAAAACCCACATTAGTGGAGTTGTTAGTATTGTTTTTATTTATAGTGAAGTTCTGTTTGGATTATTATTTTTCTACACAGACAGTGACAGTTTCTCAACTGGAACTCACTTTGCCAGTATAAAAATTACACCTTAAAAAAGGCAACATCAGCAATTATTTCATAATCAATCATCTCAAAGATTTCTCAGAAAAGATTCATTTCCTTCAATGAAGAGCAGTACTCATACATTTTATGTCCATACACACACATATACTTTACCTACAAAAGAAATGCTACAACTCTTTGGTGTGTCTACCTATGGTACAACACTAAGTTCCAGACACTCTTTCATCAAATGTCTTCATGATTACAAAGATGTATACCATAATGTCATCTGCTACCTTCAGCATGGTATCACACAAGATCCTCTTTGACTTCATCAATATGGCTAACTAGAGAGGTCCTGTCACTTAAGCAGTTATAGCAAACCATTCTGAACAACAGTTAAGTGGGCCAGGATTCCAGGGTATTTCAGGCTATCTGAATTTTTTTGCCATAATGCTTCTATTAATTACAGCAATGGTTTTCATCCTTCTGGTTTTTGATCCACTCAGTTTCATTTTTAAATCTGATGTACTAGAGAGACAAAGTAAAAAATTACTACATTACTCTTAACAGGTTTTAAGTTTAGAACCTAGCTAGGCATTAGATCTAAAGCCATCCTACTTTATATCTTACTGATACATGCCACTGTTCCCCCTCTCAGAAAAGTAAATCAAAATGTTCCCAGTTGTTATTGTGGAGGTGTCTCCATCCCCAAATTATTTACATTAGCATAAGCACATATTCAAACAAGTATAGACATAGCTCAACACTACGTTATCAGTTGGCAAGTCATTGCCATTTGAGTTGTGGCTTATATTACCCATCAGGTTGGTCCAGTAATGATTTTAAATTACGTTGAGAAGTTGCAAGTGCAACACAGTCTGGAATGACTACTTAAAGTGTGTGAAGAGAGTATCAGAGGACCTGTGCCAAAGAAAATGCCAGAGACACTTAAGTCCTATACTTTAAGTATACAATTTATCTTTGAAGTGTAAGATCAAGAAGCACACATAATGCATCTTCTTTATTTACACACATCATACTGCATTTTCTGCAACTCTCAAAAATTAACTACTCGCTCTGTGAAAAGATTTTGTTACTGTTGGTGATGGTTAGTTCTTTCTAAGCCTGGCAGTTGCAAGCTGTGGAAGTTTGAGTAAATTCGGTGTTGATGAATGATGTTAGATTCACTTCTCTATAGCCTGAAGTCCCATATTTATTTGCAGAACAAGCAGAGCATAAGCAGCAGCACAAATTCTCCAGTTACATTCTGCCAAGATGACAGCTGAGTGGAAGGCAGAAAGCTTTCCCTTCCTCGCTTATAGTAAAGCCCATTTTGTTATGACTTCATAAAAATGGCAGCTTAAGTTTTGTGTTGGTCTCACAGCACTTGCCTCTGAAGCAAAATCTAGTATTAATCACAGAAGGGCAGGAGTTGGAAAGGACCTCTGGAGCTCACCTAGTCCAGCCCCCCCCCCCCCACCAGAACTGCATCACCTCAAGCAGGCTGCACAGGACAACATCCAGGTGAGTTTTGAATATCTCCAGAGATGGAGACTCCACAACCTCTCTGGGCAGCCTGTTCCAATGCTCTGCCACTCTCACAGTAAAGTCCCTCTCATGTTTAGGTGGAACCTATACACTTCAAAGATAAATATATTCCAGTTTACACCCACTGCCTCTTGTCCTGGCCCTAAGAAACCACTGACCTCATCAATTAAGTGAAATTCAGTTTAATAAACAGCATCTTATTAGCAATAAGCAGACTCTTCTCATACGGTATATTCCAGTAGTGTTAAAACACTGGTATACAGCCGAACGGGTGAACGTTGTTGTGATACAATCTTATTTTCTTTCAAAACTTCTTTCTTAGTGCAGCACTAGATTCTGCTAATGGAACAGTACCAACGAAACAGTATTTGAATAAAAAAATTGTCAAGACTCTCAAGGAAGAACAAAATGCAGAAAGGATCTGCACAGAGAAAAGTTTTGTTTAGACTTTGTTTATTTCTCATTAATTATTGTCTATATGGCAGAAAGAACAAGGTTTTTTTTCCTTCTTTGAAAGATACCATTACCTTGACAGAGCTAGCAATACCTGCTGCATATTACATAAAACCCCAAATCCTTAAAATCTATTAAAAGAATGAAATCTGCATGTAAGCTATCAAATCCTAGGGATAAAAAAAATTTAGTATTAAAAATATCAGTTGGTTTCAGTAATGAATATACAATTACTTCTATTATTTTGGACAAGATCGCTGCAGTCCACCAAGCACAGCAGTCTCAAACAACTAAATGTGAATTTTGCTCCAGAAAATTAATTGGCAAATCTTTTCATACAGCTTTTGATGTAATCCATGCCCTAAGTATATTCCAACTTCTTACTGCATTTACAGAAATCCAGTTTGAGACCAAATAAGATTGACCTGGCAGCCCACTACTAAATACCGTTAAATAGAAGCTCTCAGCAGATTGTGGTGATTTTAAGATGTGAATCTTAAAGGCACTCCCCAAAATAGTTACTTGCTTTATAAAAATCAGGACTATTACCAAAAAAATGCAAAAGGTTTTCTGGTTTAGGTAACTGCCTCATAAATGGGACAGTTCTCTGTACCTTCACAACCCCATCCTCTGCACCAGTACCCTTCTCCCTAGAAGTTTTTCACTATTTAAATGTATTTAAAGTGACTGCTATTTCATTATTAGTCATTGTACATCCACAATACTACCTCAGAGACTCTGGGCACAGCAAGTGGGTTGGATAATGAGTTAAATTCGCTCTCTCTGTTGCCAGGCACTATGGTTGGCATTATTCACAAGTGTGAAACGTAGTGTTTCCAATTTAAGAGATCTTGCTTTCAGAGCTTCACTTACTCATGTAAGTTTTACACATTGACTTAGATCAGGCCACATCTTTTAGAAAGGTGGTATGAACAGATGTCATAACAAAATAAACTGAAAATATTTCACATCTGTTTAACAGAGATGTAAATTTCATCTTAAACCAAGACTTAATAAAATATTTTAGCAGCTGCTATAACCAAAGATCACCTTCCCGCCTTTCAACTTTATTCCTAAAAAAATTAAGCTGAACATGCTCTCTGTTTCTCAGTTCCTTAGAAATTGTGAAGTTGCTTTCCTTTCTCTCACTACCACACACAGACTGCATTGTTCCTCTGAGCCTTGTCCTTAGCATGTGATGAGGACAAGTGATAGTTTGTATATACACACATTGGGAATACTCCTAACTTGCTCCTATTAGCATTAACATCAGTGTTTTGACCATAAAAAGCTGTATTCCTACTTTGTCCATCGGGATTCTCTCAGAAAAGTCGCATATTATTTCCTCATACAGATAGCCTCAAACAACAAACATTAGAAAGATCATCAGAAAAAGTTTTCCTGAGGATCAAGAAGCTAAAGGACCATCTTTCTCATGCAGATGCTGACATAATGGAGAACAGAACTCTGTCACTGTTCCTAATGCATCACCCAGAACACATGCACTCATCTCTGACACTAATCCTACCAAAATAAACAGGAATTTTCTGTACTGAGAATGAGAATCAGAAATCAAATATTTAAGATTCTTCTAGTATACTTTTTCTTCATTCTGCAGAAGGTTATGCTACAGTTCCTGAACTTGAGGAGATTTTTCCACAAGCAATGAAAAGATTTGTCATTCACAGAGGTCGATTAGCTACTGGTAACTCACGTAACATAAGCTAAATGAGAAAAGCTGGAAAATGCATGCAATTTAATTATTTTGGAAGTTGGATGTATAGAAAGCTATCACCTGCTCTTTAAATCCTTCACTATCTAATGCTCTGTTGTTTGCCAACTCCTTAGTTCTGACTATAAGTACCATACTCTGAGGCATCTCCCACTCATGCTTTCTTCCCTCTCACGTTTTTCCATCTGCATGCAGATTTCTTGCTGCAACTTAAATGAAGATTCAAGGACTGCTTCCTTCCTCACATCTGCCAGACCTAGTATGGTGCCATAGCCCAATCTGTAGTACCAGTCACATATGTTCCAAAAGCAGTACAACAATAATGAAAAGAGTTTGCATAGCAAACCATTAATTCAGTATACTTCACCATCCAGGTGAAGTTTCTATCATTCTTCTATGTCAGATATGTAACAAACCCCACCTTGCAAAACTTTGTGTTACATTAACTATGGTTTCCTCACCCTCTAATTAAAAGCATTACAGTATCCTGGTACTGCATCTCTCTTTGCTGCAAATATTTTAGTCTTGTTAGGTAGTTTACTGTATTAGGTAGGGACTGTAATTACGACTACTTAGTTCAGCCATGCCTTGTATTTTCTTTCCCTTCTAACCAGCTGTATGTTATGTTTTCAGCCTTCCTTTTATTTACCTTTCTTTTCCACTTCCTTAAAAGCATGGTAAAGCACGACAGTTGTTAGACATCATTTCTAATGGACTATGAAATACAAGTCTTTGTCAGAAATATTTCTGTTCAAGTATCAACAAACTTAATTGTTACTTAATCTGTATCTCACCTGTAAGAGGGCACCAGAAGGTAGCAAGTCAGAGTAATGTTGTGAACTACCTCAGATGAAAGGCAACACAGAAGTTCAATACATGCCTACATCAGCTCTTGCTTTCCTCAGCTGCAGATCTTTCTTTATTCAATATTAACATTGTGCATTAATTTTCACAACTTCTGGGTTTTAAATGTAAAACCAATTCTATCCAAAAGCTCTGTTGCCAACAACATAAAAGGAAGATTAGAAACGTAAAAAGGCAGAAAATAGGTGTGCTAAAGTGGTGCACTCTTATGGAAATTTTGAAAGCTGATTTTAAAGACGTGAGGTAGAAAAATTCCCATTTGTCAGTGATATGAAGTGAGTTCACATTGACCAGATAAACTAAATAGATGACTTTGATATGTAGTTTCATTTACTGTACTGATTCACGCATACCCACTCATATCAAACCTCCAGCAAAGTGAAGGCTTATTCAGCACTTTCGGAAACCTGTAATTGTACCTTCTAACCCATCTGTAATTCTACTTCAGTAATCCATTAACTGTATTGAAGGCTGAACATCTTCCATATAAAAGCACTTGTCTAGCATACCTCAGAGATTCTCTGGGGAATATTTTCCAGAGGCAAAACTTCCTAGAGGACTTCGTTTATTAATATAGATTTCTCCTCTTTCTCCCATCTGGGCCATACAGTGGAAAAACATTAAGTGTTTAGACAAAGATCAAGAATTTTATGTTTTCCAATGTTTTATGGGGAGTACAGGCTCTGGCTCTGCCTGGTCTCTACTGGCGCTATCTTTTGAAATCAAAGCACTTTGTCTTAGAATACTTTGTCCTTCCTTAGCTGTCGTACAGCTCTTGGCTCTGATGCACCTTTTTACCCTGAGCTGCACATCCATCAGCTGCTCAGAGACAGATTGAGGGTCAGACTTGTAGAAGAAAATAAGCATGTCCCTAGAATACTCAGTGGCTTGAATCACAAAACAAAGCCCTATTTTGTTTATTCATATTTATTTCACTTACTTTTTAGCATCAGCCATAAGAAGTTGCCGTATTCACATCTGCACATGACAAATGGATGACTGCACATGCAAACAGATGATCAGATTCAGTTTCTTGCTACACTGTGGCTGACAGAGGTCACTGCTAAAAAAAATGGACACTACGTGGTTATATAAGCTTTATAGTGAACCCAGGAGCATCCCAGAACTCTACACCACTCTGACAAATGGAAGATCTATCACTTCAGTGGAATATTTACCTTTTTTCTTCACCATCTTCTTCTCAGTATTCTCTTTTGTTTGGTTTGAACCAGATGTTCTTAATGCAAGAGTTGATTTCTTGTAAGCATTCTGACATTTTAGTAGCAATAAATCAGTTAAAAATCTATTTAGCTAAAGGTCATCAACATATTTTATGCCTAGGATACTGAAGAGGAGGGAAGGTCAGGTTTTGTGGAATCCTGTAAGCAAAGACCTTTTACAAAAAGGTATGTTAACCATCACTATTCTCCAAGTCTCCTAAGAGAAAAAGTGTTTCAGCTACAGGCAAGTTTCTTAAAGTCCGCTACATTAAGGAATGCTGTGACAAGGGCTAGAAACACAAGTCATGGCTGTGACTTCTCTCACCAGAACTTGAGTCTTTTAAACATTTAAATTAAGGCCTGAGCAACAGAGGCTCTTAGCTAGAACACAACAACTATATCAATGTAGAAAAACTGTTCTTTACAAGATGAAGTGTTGCCAAGGAATCTGAGGATACATATATCTTCCTTAATCTCAAAAATTCCATGTTTCAGTACATAACAGTAATTACTAAGGAGTTCAAAGAAGGATCACAAAAACCAGCCCAGTTTATTAAGGAAGATTTATGTTATATGGTTTTAGGAGTACAACTTGGCTGGTTTAGCAAAAAAAAAAAAAAAGGCTGTTTTTTATTACTCTGTATTGAAAATATTTCCAAGTTTGATGCGAGTTTAAAGCCATCCATCAGCTGGAAATTAGACTAACTGGAACTGAATTTCCTAACATTGGTACAGTTAATCAAATCACAAAATCTCAGTGCGAACTGAGTCCACAAGATAAGATAAAGAAATACTGACTTCTAGTGTTCTGCAGCTTCTAAGACAAGGGTCATACTTGAACAGTGCAAGGATCCATCCCTTCAGGGCTTGAAACTGACAGAAGTTCACAATTCATTTAATCCTGCAAAAATTTAATTCCTCACTGTGTGCATGTAACTCCATGTGTTCCAACAATCATAACGGAGGCTCACTACAGGGATCTTGTGGATTCCTTGCTAAGGTCAGGCAAGAAAGTCCTCCAGCTCTTTTCTCAGGACCAATACAGAACTTCACCATTAACCAACTTCTGTGTATACTGAGATGACGTGTCATGGGAGGCAGCACTCCCACAGAACAGACTGG
This sequence comes from Gallinula chloropus, assembly GCF_964237585.1. Taxonomy (NCBI): domain Eukaryota; kingdom Metazoa; phylum Chordata; class Aves; order Gruiformes; family Rallidae; genus Gallinula; species Gallinula chloropus. The sequence goes on from NC_140089.1 coordinate 25,851,395, forward strand.
TGCTCCCAGGTAGTATGACCCCCATAGACACCTGGCCAGCATGCAGCTTTCATGATCACAGCTGTATTAATCACCAGGCCTAATGACTCACATCAGATTTTGGGGTTCTTTTTTGTTAGACTTGTTCTTCCTCCCTTCAGCTTATTTATTCATCATAAAAATACTTCCTTGGATGATTTGGGTTTTGTTCCCTTAAGGAATTTGTTGTTACATAAGCTTCCAAGCATTGGTGGCATACTATTTTTTCTTCTCCTTTCTTGGCATGCATATTATTGTGTTTCCTGAAATTTAAAAATCCACAGCTTCATTTCAACATATGGGGCTTCATGGTGTTGATGGGATGGGTGCTAGGAGCTGTGTTTTTCTCTTGGGGTTCTGAATGAATAGCCTCAACACCAGTGAGGTTTATACAATAATTTTTACTTCCACTGGTGGGAAGGGAGGAGCATGTTTTTATAAAAATTGGGTATGTCTATGATATCTTGCGACGTTTACCCCCAACAGATTTTTTTGTTCAGTAAAGAACAAAAAATCAGGTATAAGCTATGGATGGGTAACTCAGTCTGCTCTATCCAGTAGTCAAACAGCATGAGTATTTTTTTAAATTGATCCACCTGCTCCATAGAAGAATTCAAAATTGAAATATGCACTGCACATCCAGGCAAGCTCCACAAATGTATCAGTGCTCAATGATCCACACTTTTAGGAGTCACACAAAGCTGGTCTTTTGGGCCATTCCTCACCTTGGAAATCAACATGCAACTTCAAAGTAACAAAGCCAGCATCTGAGACACCTACTCCTCAAACTTTACCACCACCAAAAATACTTCAGGGAAGTACTCAGGAAAAGCAACTGAAGAACATGCCCAGAACAAAGCAAGCATCAGTGGAGTAATAAAGCAGAAAAACACACTTAAGTTTGTCAAAACTGAGAAACCAGGAGTGTTTTCAAATTCCTTCTCCTAACAAAAGTGCATATTTAAATGCCAGTTTCCCTTCCCCAGCTTGGCCCCAAAGCTATCAGCTAGTCAACTTAGTCAAAATACTGAAGTTGCAAGTATTATATCTTGCAACTGTATAACACAACTACATGACCAAATGCCTAATATTGTAACTCCCTTTAAACACTGAGGTTGAATACACAATATCAAATACCATCACTGAGAGGAAAAACATCTTACTGATTACAGATATATTTTGCATCTCAGTCTCCAATCCCTACAGACACAGGAAGGGAAAACTTTAATTAATAACAACCATATTTTAAAAAGCTCTCAATCACCAAATATACTATAGGAACACTGGGGTTTTTTTCCTAACACATAACCCTGATACATCAATCAAATTAAAATATGTAGTTTCAAAGATCTCCACAGCAAGACAGCTAGAACACCAGCCTCAACTAGCTGATACACAGGGAAAACCCATACTTGACACTCATATTTGATCTTGATCTTCCTCCCTCCTCATCATGGATTTGCATTTTATTGATCTGTTACTCTTTTATAACTGTTTATATTTTTAATCAAATACTGAACCCCTTACTAAAAAAAAAAATGCATTGTTTTAATGTTAAAACTCAAACCATTCCAGTTTAAAGCTTGCTTGGCACTGAGCAGTCCGCAGTAAACACTGCCAGACATAACACATTGTTTCTGCAAACTTAGAGCCTGGTGTTCTGGGTTTGTGTGGCAAGGTTTTGGTAGCAAGGGGGGGCTAGAGGGATGGCTTCTGCAAGAAGCTTCTAGCAGCTTCCCCCATGTCAGACAGACAAAATGCCAGCCAGCTCCAAGAATGACCCACCACAGATTAAGACCAAACCCATCAGAAACAGTGGTGCTGCTTCTGTGATAACAGAGTTACGAATGGGAAAAAAAACCTTATGCAAAATAACAAGTGTGGCCAAAGGGAGAAGTGAGAAGATGTGTGAGAACAACTCCACAGAACACTACAGTCCATGAAGGAGGACAGGGAGGAGATGCTCCAGGTGGCAGAGATTCCTATGGAAAAGACCATGATGAGGCACACTATCCCTGCAGCCCATGGAGGTGGAGATGTCCACTTGAAGCCCGTGGAGGACCCCATGCTGGAGCAGGCAGAGATACCTGAAGGAGGCTGTGACCCTGTGGGAAGCCTGCACTGGAGCGGGCTCCTGGCAGGACCTCTGGCCCATGAAGAGGAGCTTACACCTGAGCAGGTAGGACTTGTGACCCCATGGAGGACCCATACTGGAGCAGTCTGGTTCTGTAGGTCTGCACCCTATGGAAAGGCACCCATGCTGGAGCAGGTGGTGAAGAACCACAGCCCATGAGAAGGACTCATGCTGCAGCTCACGAAGTACTGCCTCCCATGAGAGGGAACCCACACTGAAGCAGAGTGTCCTCCCACTGAGAAGGAAGGGGAGACAAAGAACACATGATGAACTGACCCAACCCCCCACTCTCCATCCCCATGTTGCCACTTGAGGGGAGGAGGGAAAGAAATCAGGAAAAAAGTTGAGCCTGAGAAGGTAGTGATGGAATGTTTGTAAGATTTTGGTTTATTTCTAATTACTCAACTCTGTTTTGCTTGGTGTTATATAAAATTTCTACAGCTCAGTGTTTTGTCCATGACAGTAACTAAGGAGTGATGTCTCCCTGCTTTTATCTGGACCCAGAAGGTTTTCATTATATTCTCTCCCCTCTCCAGCTGAGGAGGAGTGATAAAGCAGCTTTGGTGGGCAACTGGGGTCAACCTACCACACCTGCAAATCAAGATTAGCTGAGACTCCAAGAATTTTAAGCACTGCACACAACAATGAAGGGGTTCATTTTGCAAACTAATTACCCCAGGTGGCAAGAGAAACACAGAAAGCTTCACAGGAGGTATTACTTTTTCTGACAAGGAAGAAACAATAGAAGAGATCCAATTGGCAAAATTCCTTCTGTCACATGAACAGAAAGCCACAGTCCTTTTCCAGAAACAGAATTGGCAGTAATTTAAATTTTCTTGTTTAAGATTATGGATCACTTCTTTCTTTTGCACTTTCCCTGATTTTTTTTGCCCTATCTTGTGATCAAACATGTCTTATCACTTGGAAATTTTGTGTGGCATTCACATCATGTGATCAAACATGTATGCAACTAAAGTCACCTGTATGTCCAGATGTACATCCACCACACAGGAGGGTACACCTATGCTTCAATCACATGATAGAGCACAGGCAGTCACTAAAATCCAAGCATTTCCAGGAAAGGCTTTATGGCACGACTTAATTGAAATACAAGAGCACCACAAGAATTGAGGATTTTAGTCTACAACTCACTGGTACTTTTCTGATATTATTTTTTATTTTGTGTTTATTACCTTTCTCTTCCCACAGAGTAAATGCTGGCAAGCGCTAGTGCTGAGCCTTGTGAAAATGTTATTCCCCAGTTTAAATGCCTGGTGATGTTCTACACTGCAGGCTATGAGAAGTATAATTATTTCAGTATAGGAATCGTGTCTTTCTATGGATTTGAGGTTTGCCCAACACACAAAGCATTCTGAATGCTTGCGGGGCTTCTAGAGACCCCTGCAATACAATTACATAACAACTTGGGAAACGCAGAACAGAGGCAAGAACGATGAAAACCACAACCCATCCGTGTTTGCAAACGGTGCAATAAACTTACTCGAATCGAACAAAACAGACACTTCTCCTGCAAACAGAAAGCCAGGTGGGCCAGCTGCCCACATGCACAATTACTCGGCTTTATAAAGAACTACATCACTTGTCAGACACAAGGCAGAAAACTTTCAAGCAATAACCACGTATGAGCAAGTAACAAACCTGTACATTCCCGTACTACCTACATTCAGAGCAGTCAACCTCAAAGGCAAGAATTAATATATTGGCAGAGAGCAAGTGTACACCTGTAACCCAGTACGTGAAAAGTAGATGTTTTCCCATTAATCTCAGAATAAACTAAAACATTAAAAAAATACTCGAGCATTCTAAAATATAAACCAGTGAACTACAACCAGGCTTTGTTGTTACAGCTAATTTCAGGTCTTCCTTGCTGGATGCATTCTAGACTGCCACATAAACTCTCCAGTGCCTTCAAGTCATTATTTCACTCGTAAAAAAAAAAAAAGCTGGACACCTTGCTCAAGTAAAATGGGGGGAGAGAGAGAGAGATTTGAACAGTATAGAGACAGTCATGTACAGACAACTACTTTTTCATGCAAATAAAGCAATACACAAATCCACTGGTTTTAGAGGAAGACAAGCTCTCTTTCTCCATTCATTTCAGTCTTTTCAGCTTCCAGCACTTGAAACATTTTTTGGAAAAAGCTTTATGAATCAAGTCTAGTTCTCAAGGTCTTAACAATGACATTTAGACATTTAATTAGCAAGCCATCACTTGGACTGGCATCTAAACCTTTTGTCAGAGACCTAATTCTGTGCCAATTCAAACATCCCATTACTCCTATATTAACTAACAAGAAGCCTCATAATATTCTGGCTACTTGATTGCACTGGCACACATTAACACAACAGTGGAGTGAGTCTAACTGAATTTAAGGACACAGATTTATAGTGTACAAATGTTAAACTACCAAGGCTATTTTAAGACAAAAATAATTCTCACATTTGTGTTTGGCATATTCTGTGCTTCTTAGTAGCCTGGATGCAATTATAATGTCATTCAAGTTGGGGGGCAGGGGGGAAAGATCATCTAAGTCCTGATCTTAAACCTTTCTGAAGCTCATTCTGATGATATTTAGAGACTTACACATGTAAATTAATTACAACTATTCTATGTTGACATTTCTACTCTGGGTCTGTACAGTATTTTTAAAAAGCCATGAACATATATAACAATGCATATGAACTGTATTTGGAACCAAAGAAGAAAAATCACATTAGCTAATGCCCTTTTTTTTCAGTTTGCCCTTCTAATTTAGAACTGGAATAACAAAATAAAAAATGCAGAAAAACGCTAGAGCAAATGGCGGGAACTCTGTGGGTGTTTTCTCTGTCTTGTGGAAATAGGAACTCCACAGAAGTTTGACTCACCACTCCACTAGACTGAGCTAAAATTAGAGTCCTATACAATGAAAGGCTTGTAGTTGAACAATGTGAATACCAGAGAACAAAATCCCAACAGAGTCATTCTGCTGAAATAAAGGGGAGGAGAAACACTAGTACCAAGAAAGATTAAAAAACCCCAGCAGATACATAACAGAATTGGGAAATACTCAGAGTTGTGCTTGGTACTGATAGTCTGTAAACAAAATTTTTGTTACACTGTGTTATAAAAATACCAGTTTAGCTGTGTGTTAAAAAGCAGCGATGTTGAAGGAACACGGTCATATATTAGATTCTGCTAACCTCAGAATCTCATGTATCTCAGCATTGCCTGCTGACTGTCTTCTTGGCAGTGATACCTGCCAATTATAGTGTCAAGGTTACTGGCACCAAAGCTTTTACTCCAAAACTGCTGACAAGGCAGCTTTTGATGCCAAAAGTAAATTCTAACATAATCAGCATTTTTGGGGGGGAGGGTTGATAAAGATCCTGGTGTATTGCACCTGCTGACAGCCACCAATTTTACCAAAACTTCATGCCACATCCAAGCCTTTGGTGACTAATACAGAGTAATCGAGTACACTTTATATGAGCCCCTGGATTGCAAATCCCCTGGGAAAAGGCTTAAAAAGAGTACAGATCTTGAATGTAGATCTTTCTGGGGAGAAACTACCTAGGTTATCTGCCTTGTCTCCCCGAGATTGTTTGCTATTAACTCCAGAAACTCCATTATTTAATGCATAATTCAAACATCTACTTTCACACACACTAAAAGTCATAGTTGAATTAAAAAAAAAAAAACACCCCAATCCTATCCCAATCACCAAAAAAAGCATAAACCTTAAAGAAGAAAAATGTTCAAAACAACTTTGGTCTTGCATCTCTTCTGTAGTAAAAGGACCACAGCTACTTATCCTTTTGTAGGACCTACCTGCTTTGCAGATGATAAATGGGAACTTTCTACTCTAAGAACTCCTAAAGATGAGAAAAAAAAGACAGTCCTTCTTTGGGGCAAGCATTATGGGCACCGGAAGGACACTAGAGCAGAACTGATAACACACAAACGTTTCTTTCAGAATGGAAGCCAACATCTTCCTTGTTAATGTGAGGTGCCTCCTTACCTAATTTGAAGCTTTTACTGAATAGCAAAATGCTACGATCACCAGCATGCCCACTGAAATAAGCAGTTGGCAACAAGGTGCTGAAATTTTGAACTAGATCAGCCACAGGAAAGATATTTTTTTAACTATTTACGTGAGATCAGTGTTAATATCACACACTTCCTCAGGCCCTTAAAAGGCATTAAGCAGACTGACAAGGTCTCAAAGCTTTGGGAATTAGAAGTCAGCACTTAATTGATGAAAAAGCTCACAAATGAAGAACAAGCTTCTAGAAAGCCAGACTCTAACAGAACTGAATTTAATTTTCACTGAATAGTAAAGACAACTGTTAAGACCAATAGACAGTGGTAGTATTACACTAAGACGTCAGCAACTTGAGAATAGTGGAAGTTCTTTGCAAGACTGACACCTGAAGTTAAATCTATAAAAAAAGACTACACTACTATGGCCTGCCTCCAAGAGGAACAACTAACTCAGAATACTTATTCAGATACTGCAGAAGCAAAACACAACTTAATAAGACTATGAACTTGCTTGATCAAACTATTTTGCTCCATTTGCAAAATGAACATCTTCCTGTTTGATGAATCTTTAGGTAAAGATTCCAAACAATGCTATACATATACAAAGCAGTGGAGGTAACAGTTTAAAAACCCCAAAACTGTCACACTCTAACCTTTTTTCAGACGCCTCAGACCAGAAAAGAATAGATTGCATTATTAAAATAAAGGATAAGTTAGGCATTTTTTACTCCAGAATTTAAAAAACAAACAACTTCAAATGTTCAAATTTGCACTGATAATAGAATGTTTCAATGTTTCCATTATCATTCAAATAAAAGCTGTTTTAATATCACATTATTAGAAGGCTTGACCATTAAAGCATCCATTAGAGTAATAAGCAGCATAACAGCTTCTTGTACAACATGACCTATTTGCTCAAATTCTTACACCACAGCCCCATGAAAAGCTTAATTCCCAGTGTTACCCCATTCTAGGACAGGATTGTTACCATGTATGAAATAATACTTCTAAAAAAATAGAAAGGGAAAGAATCTAATCTCCATATTACTAAATTCCAATGCCAGTAAGTAGGTACCAACATGGTAACTGTACTTGTCAAAACATTCTTCATACACTCTCAAACACTAACTACACCATAAGACTTGCTAGAATGTATGTTTTTATGTACAGTCTGTACATAAAAATCAGTACACACAATCTATATAATCAAGATTATCCTATTCCTTTCCAATGAATTCAAACACATGTGAAAAGCCATTTCAAATATGTAGTCCTGTATAACAGCATGTTCTATTGCTTGTTAATAGACTGTGTAAATTTGGTCTTCAGGTGTATGCTGCAAGGAATACCTAAACCTTCCCCTACTCCTCTCCCCAAACAAAAGCACTAAAATGTTACTACACCTATATACTCACCCCATTTTAACTTTGCAGCACATTCCACTGCTTATCTTAATTACAATGTATAACTAACTACCTACTATCAATGTATTTTCTTATATTCTCCTCCAAATCCAAGCACAATTTGCATGAAAATCAACATTGCTCACATTGAGTTCCCCTAAGTGTGGCAGATCTGTTATTTTTGAGAACAGAGATCTGCTGCAAGATATTGTAAGAAGGAACTTTACACGCACAGTACATTAACACCACCTATAACAAACAGAAAAACCATCATTAAAATTATTAAATCATAGAGAACAAAGATCTCTACCAACACTATCCTAACAGATAAAACCATGACTTTATTACAATGGGGTGCATCAAACACATCATTGCCAGCTGGTCCACTGAGGGGACTATCCAGCTCTGCACCATGGTGGTGCAGCCTCACCTTGACTAATGACTGCAGTTTTGGGCACCAGGAAGGACAAAGCTATTAGAGACTGTCCAGAGGGGGGCAACAAGGGTGGTGAAGGGTCTGGAGGGGTATTTGCATCCGGAGGAGTGTAGCCAGCAGGTCAAAGGAGGTGATCCTCCCCCTTTACTCTGCCCTGGTCAGGTCCCACCTGGAGTATTGTGTCCAGTTCTGGGCTCCTTGGTATACAAAGGACAGGGATCTCCCGGAGAGAGTCCAAAGAAGGGCTACGAAAATGATTAGGGGCCTGGAGCATCTCCCCTATGAGGAAAGGCTGAGTGAGCCGGGACTGTTCAGTCTTGAGAAGAGAAGACTAAGGGGGGACCTAATTAAAGTTTATAATTATCTGAAGCAGGGGATGCAGGAGGAATCAGCCAGCTCCTTTTCAGTGGTCTGTGGGGACAGGACAAGGGGCAATGGCTGCAAGTTGGAGGAAGTTCCGCACCAACATGCGGAAGAACTTTTTCACAGTGAGGGTGACAGATCCCTGGGACAGGCTGCCCAGGGAGGGGGTGGAGTCTCCTTCTCTGGAGATATTCAAGACCCATCTGGACGCCTATCTGAGTGATATGTCCTAGGGAGCTGCTTTGGCAGGGGGGTTGGACCCGATGATCTCTCGAGGTCCCTTCCAACCCCTACAATTCTATGATTCTATGATTATGAGATGAGGCTGAAGTCCCTTGGTTTGTTCAGCTAGGAGGAGACTGAAGGGAGCCTTCATCACATGCTGTGGCTTCCTGACAAGGGGGAGCGAAGGGGCAGTCACCGATACCCTCTTTGGTGACCAGAGAAAGAACCCGAGGGAATGTCGTGAAGCTGAGACGGGAGGTTTAGGTTGGATGTCAGGAAGAAGTTCTTTGCTCACAGAGTGGTTGGGCACTGGAACAGGCTGCCCAGGGTCACATGCTCCTGTCACATGTGAGGGTCACTCAGTCACATGCTCTGACCTGGCTGGTTCTGTGTAGAGCCAGGAGTGGGATTTGATGATCCTTATGGGCCCCTTCCAACTCAGGAGATTCTACGATCTATTTATGAAAAACTATTAGTGACAAAAACACAAAATGAGAAACACTTTGCAACAACAACAAAACATCACTGCATACTACATGCCATATTTATTTGGTTTTAATAACAACCCTCAGTTTCCAGGAAATAATTACAACACAAAGCCACATTACATAAAACTACTAGGCTGGACAGGCTCCTTGTAATACTTCTGATGCAGTAACACTTTGTTCCTATCACACTAAAGATTTTTAGAGAAACTTTCTCCAACGCAAGCAGCAACATGAATTCAGATCTGTTCTGCTGTATACACCCAAATATAAAGTCTGTGACCAAAGAGTTCACAGGACTTTTGTCCAGTAAAATAAAATTGCAAAGACAATATAAGAGATAATTTCTGCTAAAGTTATAACAATACATGTAACGTTACAGTATGTTTGATTTTTGCCAGCATGTTTGAACCTCATTTCTTGTTTATGTAACCAGAGTGTACATCATATTTTTTTCCCAGTAATACCTAACTCTCCATATTGCCAAAAATCAGTTAAGAAAAAAACTCCCATGTAACAAAAAAACCTGCAACCAACCCAATAACCAAAAAATCATACATTAGAAAGCAAACCAAAATAAGGAGTAGGAATCGACTTCAGCACATATAGCAACAGCTATAATTTCTATCCTATCCTTCTATTCAGGCATTCAGACCACAGACATGGATCACCCCGCCACCTAAACAAGGAGTTGCAAAGCAAAAAGTAGAACCTGTAGCAAAAACAAGCCAGAATGGGCTTGAGGGAAATACTCGTATTAATCAGCATGAATTTCATCCTTATTGAAGAAATATCAGCAAAGCACAACCAAGTCATGAAACTCAATATATGGCTCAAAGTGGAAGAATGAAACAAAGTATGCATCTTTGAGTGACATAACTTCTGTATAAAATGTGTGCAACATTGGAATTTTTTACACTGTTATAGTAGAAGAATATTGCTTGATTCTAAAGAGATTCTTAGCTGAACCCCTTCAAATGGAAGAATGGCAGCAATGTGGGATCTCCATAGCAGAGGTTTCAGAGAGCAAAAAAAGCTCATGTGATCCTGAGAACCTTTTTCCTTTAATAAAGGGAGAGCCAACTCACACAATTTATGCTTTCATGATTTCTTTGCACCCTTGTCACACAACAATGAGAAGTCCTAGTTTCCTTCCAGTTCCCTCTACATGCCAGTTACTACAAAAAGGCCAATCTACTAACAGCCAAATTCAGTTTTGTGAAACTCGGCACCTTTCAGGGTCTATTTAAACCAGCCAACACTCATACCATTAACTGCACAAATAAAAAGCTTTTTATTGATAACTGCTTTTCAAAAAAACACCCCACAATTTTCACTCAAAGAATTTAATCTACAGATGAAAGGCTAAGCCATAAGCAATGCCTCACTGTCTCAAATTTGTGCTGGAATATAATAATAAAAAGTTTGCATCTTCCAAAAAAATAACAGCATTGAGAGGGGCATCATTTTACTATTCTGCACAAACCTAAATTAGTTTTACTTTGAACTTCAAAGTCTATGAGTAAGGTCTCTTCTTCCACTAGAGATTAATATTCTATCAATATGTGGTTAATACACACTCCTGAAGAATCACTCTATCTTTACAAAAGACACCTCAAAATGCTATTGATCCTCAAGCTTCACTGTTTCAGTACAGCACTTCCACAGAGAAATCAAACTACTTCTGCTTTAATAGTACTACTTTGTCTACTGAACTTTATTTCTCACCTTCTGAAAATGCACATGGAAGTGATAGTAAAATTAATTATCTGATTTTAAAAATTGTTTATGTTTTTTAAATTTCTCATTTCCACTAGTGATGACTAACATTAAAGCAATCATTCTCTAATACAGACACAAAGGACCATACTCATGGTATCAAATTAATCCCTGACAGTCAATTCAGATTAGCGCATACTAGCCTCCTAACTACAACTAGTAAACTATCAGAGGTACTGTTACAGTAGCACATGGAGATAACAAAAACCAAGTATTACTCTTTTTAAGCTTTTTGCCATCTACCTAACTCTCTTACAACCTTCATCAAAACACACCATCCCCACTGAACGGGACACCTCCAGTACTTTAAGCAAATGCTTACTGTCTAGCAACTTTATCATCCTGCTACAACAAGGCACGAACTTTTAACTAAAATTGAATGGCAATCACCCAACACACCAAGTTCCTCAACAGCACAGCAGGACTTGCCATTGAAATAATTATCACAGGTTATTTTAGTACTATTTTAACAAAGTCCTATTTGTAGTCATAATTGAAGTTAAATAGGATCAAAATCCCAAACAGTGTGAGGTATTAAATATCAAAACGTAGTAGCCTATGTTAATCTGGAAGAGTCAAAGCTAAGACTTCACAGTAATATTTTTCCTTTCCTAATGCTAGTAACAAATGAAGAAACTAGCATGAACTCACACAACTAGAAGGAAACAAGTAGAAGGTCAATTTAAAGATCAGTTAACTACCATATTCTATTTCACAGCCGAGTCCACGCACATTCATTTAGTACAAAGGAGATTTCATTGAAAGCCAAGGTCATAAAATAATCTTGGTAGACTTTTTTTCCTTTTACGTTCAAAATATTGATAATCTCATTAAAACATGAAAGCAGTGAATATTTTATTCACCAAGCTGGTCGATTACATCGTTTTAGTCCACTAAACCACTGTGTTCCATCACTATCCTACAATTTACTAAAAATGACACTGTGAAAAACATGGTAACTTGATAAAAAGACGACACGTGGCTACCTACTACCCAAATTAAATCAGGACCACCTAAAAAAGAATATACATCCGCAACAACAACAGAAGATTCTTGCACTGAGTTTCAGACAGTGTGAGAGATCAAGAAATTTATGGCTTTCTATTGTATAATGCTACAAAACAACTTCTGTGGCAGTTTGAAAGTGGAAATTAACTCACACTATCTTAAATCAGTTCTTGCCACACACAGTACTTTGGAACAACTTGCCACAATGAAATATTTCCAAAGCACATATGGACACCTGTGTGAATAATTCCATCTGTTACTCAGTTGCTCAAAACAAACAAGGAAAGTTAACTACTATAAAACAATCCAAACACGTTTTTTTGATTTTTACTCAAAGGAAGAATTTTCAGAGTCTAGCCAAAATAAAGTTAGCCAAATTAAAATTTTCATTCTTCATCATTACAGGATTAAGGAAGCTTTACTTTTAACTATGCTGTTCAGTTTTAAGTGAACATAAAGGAATGTAACTCCCTTAGATATTTACCTAGATACAAGATCATTCTAGAAATAATCTAGATTTTATTGAAAGTAACTATATATATGCTATGCACACAAATACATACATCTTTTTGAAAGCATACACAAGGCAATGTAAATGAGAGGCAGATGTTCATTGGGGCCAACAGCTCATACAGACCTCAACTTTCCACATACAGCCTCACAGCACATCACTGATGGTATTTGCTGAATAATGTCAGTGAATAATTTGCTGAAAATGTAGAAACATTTTGTGTAACAGATGCCTAGGTGTCAAAAGCTGACATACCTGAGCATGTATTTCACTGCATGGAAATAAGACACATAGTAAGACAAGTTCTTATGCTCAATAGTGTTTCCCATTGTACTATTTGAAAATAAGAAATATTTCATCAACTATACCCCCATTTGGATTTCCAGATTTTTGGTTTTTATTTCTTTGTACCACTAAGTATAAATATCTTATACCAAATTTATTTTTGTTGTTTTTTGAGGCCTAAAGCATCCAAGGAGAGCAAGTACTTGGAATGTCTTCCTCATTGGGCAGAATTACTCTAAAAATAGTCTTCACCATTTCCTTCACAAAGGAAAAAAACCCCACATAGCAAGGAAGTTGAAGCTAGAGTGTAACAATGATCTCATGACATTTACTTTAAGTTTATTATTTCTTGAGCGATTAGGGTTGCATCAACCCATCTGGCACACATTTTTTTTTCAAATTCACTTCAAAAATACAAGATTGTAGCACCTAAATAGTAAAAAGGTTCAGATTCTTTGCATTTCAATTAGTGGCCTAATCTTACTTAGCTCTCACCATAGCCTTACCTTACCAAAATGTTAGCAGTACTCCTGAAGCAAAGCTTTCATACCTGTTGTTCTCCCCTGGTACATAGAAAAATCTCCTCTTGTCAATCAGTAGTGGATAGAAGCAAGCACATGAAAACAGTTCCTGCAGAACCTTAATTTATACCAAAAAGTTAAAGACTTCTGTAACGACTTTACCAGAATGCTTGTCTTACCAGTTTCACAAGCACTACTGTCATATTGTTTATAGCTGGGAGGGGGGGGGGGGGGAGCAGAAAGAAGGCAACAAGAAACCAGTTACATTTTTTAGTATGCTTGCCTCTTCACTTCTCTGTTACTCTGCAGCTACACAATGAATCTGATCTATTTTACTTTACATTCACCACCTTCTGATGCTGTGAGTGGCCACTGAGTGTAGAATTACTTCAGAAACTGAGGCTGTAGTCACAGACACCTGTACAGATCCACCCCTCATTACAAGAGATCACAGAGGACATGTAACAGAAAAAAAGTCCTACTAATACCGATGTTTAAGTATTAAAGTATTTGAAGAGTCACCTAACAGTTAGGGGAAGGGTTCTGCATGTCAAGGACTTTAAATACCCGTTCATAGAAGACAGTAACTGAGCTTTTCCTGTGATCCAGTCGCCGGGCCTTGACCCTATTGCCTTCACATTCCAGCAGTATTTTAGCTGAACACCTGAATGCACATTTTGAAGAGCAAAACTTGTAAACGAAGCCAAATATTACACCACCTAAAAAAAAAAAAAAGTCCCCCAAAGCCACCACTACTGGCTCTGAGTAAGATCTACAGGACCAGGCTCCTTGGGCGGGGGATGCAGCACCTACAGCGCTCTGCCCCGTCCCGGCGGCAGGGCCGCGAAGACGACGGGCAGGGCTGAGCCTCCAGCGAGGCGCACACAAGCCTTGGCCAGGCGGACGCCCGGCTCAAACCCGTCGAGCGCTGCCGCTAGCGGCTGCCGCCCGACAAGGTGGGGGGGAAGGCGCCGGTGAAGCGGGCAGGGTCTCCCGGGGCCAGCGCTCCGGCCGACGGGCACTCACCTGTCTGTCTGCCTTGCTCTCCCCGCCCGGCAGCGCCACCGCGACTCCTCCGACGCCTCCCGCCGCTGACGCGCGGAGCGGCGCGCAGGGGCAGCCAGCGGGCGCGCATACGGGGGCAGCCGCTCCCCCTTCTCACCGGCGAGGGCCGGTCCCTGCCCCGTCTCCCCAGCTCCTCATCCCCGCGGCGGACTCCGGGGCAGCTCTGGTCTCCTCCCGAGCTCCTGCGCGGACTCAGCCCCCGCCCGACGGCCTCCTCCCGCAGGCGCACCTCAGCCGCGGCTCCGGGGCGCTGTCCCCGCCAGCCCGGCTCCCCAACCAACCCCCTCACTCGCTTCCCTGCACTGATCCCTCCGCCGCCATCTTGCCCAAAGGGAGAGGGGAGGACGCAGGCGCAGTCGAGGATATCCCGGCCTCAGCTGCGGCGGCGCGCATGCGCGAAGGCGGGAGCTGCTGCGCCCATGCCTGCGGAGCACACCTGCTGCGGGGGCCCGACTCAGCCGAGCGGCTGTCGTCGGTCGCCCGCTGCCCCCGAGGCAACCCGCCGCCTCCGGGGCCTCGGCTCGGCGGTGGGCGGCGTGGTTGTGCTGCGTTGTGCTGACCGGGTAAAGCTGCCGGTCGGCGTAAGGCCAAAGCAGCGCAAAGCAGGATCCCTTCCTGGGTGGTCCTGGTTCGGCTTTGGGGAGTAGCGTGCGGTCGGGTGTAGGAGGGACGGGCTGGAAGGGCCACTCACCTTGGCAGAGGGGCCGCTGTGCCCACGCGTTGCCAAGTATGGAAGCTGAAGGGCAGCGTGGGATGCATCCCCTTCCTCTACATGTTTATCGGGACACTGACAGCACTAGGGCAGCGTCTCTTCCCAGGAGATACGTTCTTCCCTATCAGCCTGTGTTTGTGCTTTAGAGAACTTTACCATAAATGCTTCTCCTCAGCAGCAAGAGTTGTGAGGCTTTTCAGGTCTCCGCTCCTGGAGGTGGGCCCTGGCATGCCCTGAGTTGGTGGGCATGCTTTTGTGGCCAGCTGCTCTCTGAAAGGATGGGTTGTACACAACTAGTAGTTCTGCACTTTGGTCTTTCATCACTTTTGGCTGAATGTTGCATGGTTTGTGTGACTTTCTAGGCGTCCAAGTGACAAGGTAATACACCCTGTATTTCACTTACCTTTTTGGGGTGATATTTCCTATGCAGTTAAAGCTCGTGGTTCCTCTGGCCTCCCCAGTGTGAAATACGTGGAATTATGAATCCTCAGCATTCCCACCCACAGTCTAGAGCAGACAACTCTGCGAGCTTCTCTGTGCTACTTTAGCCATCTTTGACATACATACCCCTCCCCACCTTTAGACTTGTGATAAAGTGATCTCACCAGTTTTGTAACTACCTTCTTTTGACGTATATGAAGACCTTTTTTCTACCAGTTTGAGCATCCATTGCAAGGTGCTCTCTAAATTATTTTTGACTCTTCTGGACTTCCTATTTAAATTTGACCTGCAGAGTTTTACAACTTTCTGTTGTTCTCCTTTGGGCCTGGACAACTTCTGCCCACCCTTGTTAGTATCAAAGAAATTACCTTGCCAAGCTCCCTCTCTCACTGCTCTTTGACAGACATCGTGCTAGAGACTGTCACAAGCTGCTGTCAAACTGCAAGTGTTTGTGAGTGTTGGACGTTTGGGAAAGCCGTTACATACTGATTGTCACATCCGAGTCCAAAAGGAGGGACAGGTGCCTCAGATTTGCCGATTGTTGGAATTGAAGTGTGACGACGCTCAAGGTCCATACACAAATGTTAACTTTAATAAGAACATGGAGACCAAAAGTACTGTTAATGTTGGCACCCTCACAATTAGACCTATTTGAGCTATGCAGCTTTACTGGGAACCAAGGTAGACTTTGCATTACTTAGCAGCTTTGAGGAAAATTCAGGGGTGTGGGCGGGAAGGGGTGGAGAGAGAGAGAGAGAAAATGTGCATGTCTGTGTCATCCCCCCCAAGTGCATGCCTTGTCCTTTTATGCTGGTAGTTCCTTTCTTCATTTGTGTAAGCTCCACTTCTTATGTAAATTAGCACACAGACTCAAAAAAAGGAAGTTTTGAGTCAGTGGGTCTCTTGCATCAGTGGTCTGTGGGTTGGTGGTCACTTTTCACCCCCTGCCACCTTTATCTTTCACCCAGTTATTGTGGGTTTTGCTGAGTGACCACTTAGGCAGTCCCTTTTTTTGTGGTTTATGGATATTTAAGACCTATTTAGTTCACTTTAGAGACCTTCATCTCCAAAGTGTGACTAATTTTGTCTTTTAGCTTCTCTGTATTCCAAACAGTTCTTGTGAGGGTGCAAAAAGGATGAAAGGGAAATAACGGGTCCAAACAGCCTTAAAGCTTTAATCAGACTCCTACACTGATAAATAGCTGAGTCTGTGCATTTTATGTTTTAATATTGATTGTACTGCTTGTGTTAATAATGAAATTTTCCTGGGATTTGAATATAATTTTTAGTTGCAATTTCTGTCATTGTTGTGCCCTGATTATCCCCCTTTTCCAATTCCATGGGTTGTAAAATCGTATCCTACAAACTGTGATCCTGAGTAGCTAAATACAAGCTGATACAAGGTTTACCAGTATAATGAAAATGTGTGTGTTGAGCTAATATCAAGTTACAAATGGTATATTTTACACAAATGTATGATGTATTACACTGATTATGCCTTTTTTGAAAGACAATAGTTCTTGTTAATATATTTGTAAATTCAGTCACCTTTAGTTTTCCTGGCATCTCATCTTTGCCTGAAAGCTAAAGATGAGAGTCATAATGGTTTAATATTTTAAGGAGTTTGGTTTAAATCAAAGAATGTGCAGCTGTGTGATTGTCTAAATAAAAATAATTTTAAATGTCTCTGTTGAGTAACCTTCTTCTTCATAAAGAGAAACCTTCATAATTTCTTGAATTCATTTTATCTTCAAATCCAATTTATCTTCAAATAATTTTCTGCCTGACTAACCTAGAAGCCTTGTGCAATGAAGTGACTCTATCAGTGGACAAGTGAATAGCTGTGGATATCATCTACTTGGACTTCTGTAAGGCTTTTTGTGCTAGTTTTGGCTGAGGTACAAGTTAAATATCTTCATAGTAGCTAGTATAGGTCTGTAGGTTCAATTTGTGCTGAAAACAGTGTTAATAACCCAGGTATGTCTTTGTTACTGCTGGGCAGGGCTTACATGGTGCCAAGGCCTTTTCTGCTTCTCACCCCACCCCAGCAGTGAGTGGGCTGAAGATGCATAAAGTGTTGGGAGGGAACACTGGACAATTGACCCCAACTGACCAAAGGGACATTACATACCATATGACATAAACTTCAGCCTATAAGGGCCTTGGGGAAGAGGCAGTAGTGGACGTTGGCATTTGGAATGATTGCATTTGCCTTCCCAAGTCACTGGGTTTGACAGATGGACTGTTTGATGGAGACAGAATTGGCTTGATGGCCACGTCCAAAGAGTTGGAGTCAATGACTCGGTGTCCAAGTGGAAAGCAGTAACAGGTGGTGTCCCTCAAGGCTACCTTGGTGCTATTCTGGCCTTGAGGCTAATAAATCATAGAATTGTTTTGGTTGGAAAAGACATTTAAAATCATCAAGTCCAACCATTACTCCAGCAATGCCAAGTCCACCACTAAACCATGTCCCTAAGCACTGCATTTATGCATGTTTTAAACATCTCCAGAAATGGTGACTCAACCTCTTCCCTGGACAGCCTGTTCCAATGCTTGACAATGCTTTTGGTGAGGACATTTTTTTCCCCTAATATCCAATCTAAACCTCTCCTTGCTTAACTTCAGGCCATTTCCTCTTTTCCTATTTTTTTGTTACTTGGGAGAAGACACCAACACCCACCTGGCTACACCCTCTCCCCAGATAGTTACAGCGAGGAATAAACTCTCCCCTCAGTCTCCTTTTCTCCAGACTAAACAGCCCCAGTTCCCTCAGCTGCTCCTCGTCAGACATGTGCTCTAGAGCCTTCACCAGCTTCATTGCCCTTCTTTGGACGTGCTCCAGCACCTCAATGTCTTTCTCGTGGTGAGGGCACCAAAATTGAACACAGTACTTGAGGATGGAATACAAGGTGACAATCACTTCCCCAGTCCTGCTGGCTACGCTATTTCTGATACAAGGCAGTATGCTATCGGTCTTCTTAGCCAGCTGGGCACACTGCTGGCTTATACTCAGATGGTTGTTGACCAACACCTGCAGGGTTTTTTTTTCCACCAGTCAACTTGCAGCCACTCTTCCCCAGGCTGGTACCATTGCATGAGGTTGCTGTAAACTTATTGCAGGACCTGGCACTGGACCTTGTTGAACCTCATATAGTTGGCCTCAGCCCACCAATCAAGACTGTCGAGGTCCCTCTGTAAAAGCCTTCCTACTCTCAAGCAGATCAACATTCCCACCCAACCTGGTGTCATCTGTAGTCTTACTAAAGGTGTACTTGATGCCCATGTCCAGATCATAAAGATAGAACTGGCCCCAGCATCAAGCCCTGGGAAACACTACTTGTGACTAGTCACCAACTGGATTTAACTCCATTCACCTTTATTCTTTGGGCCTAGTCACTCAGACAATATTTTTCCACATTGGTCCAAGTCATGAGCAGCCAGTTGCTCCTGGAGAGCTCTCTGGGAAATGGTATCAAAGGCTTTACTGAAGTCTAAGTAGACAACATCTACAGCCTTCCCCTCATCTACTAAGCAGCTCGCTTGGTCATAGATGGTGATCAGGTTGCTGAAGCAGGACCTGCCTTTCATAAACCCAATGCTTACTGGGCCTTGCCTTGTTGTCCCATATGTGCCATGTGATAGTATTCAAGATGATCTGCTCCATAACCTTCCCTTGCACTGAGATCAGACTGACAAGTCTGTAGTTCCCCAGCATCCCATTGGCTAACTAGGACCTCCTCAGTTAGCCAGAACTGCTGATAAATGAAGTGGCTTGGTGAGCACTTCTGCCAGCTCCTGCAGCACCATTGGGTAGATCCCATCCAGCCCCATGGACTTATGTGTGTCTAAGTGGCATAGCAGGTTGCTGTTTCTTCTTGGATTATGGAGGGTCTATTGTGCTCTGTGTCTTCCAGCTCAGGGGGCCTCTGTACCCCAAGAACAACTGGTCTTACTAAAAACACTAAAGCAAAGGTGGTATTAATTATCTCAGCCTTTTCCTCAACCCTTGTCACTATGTTCAGCCCTCCCCCGCCCCCCTCCCCATCAAATAAAGGATGTTAATGTATTAATAGAAACATTTTTCACTGTCTTTTAACTGCAGTAGCCAGATCAAGTTCTAGCTGGGCTTTGGACCTTTTAATTTTCTCTCTACATAGCCTGACAACATTTTTTAGTTCCCCTGAGTTGCCTGCACTTTCTTTCAAAGGCCACAAATCCTCCTTTTCTTTCCTGAGTTCCAGCCAAAGCTCTCTGTTCAGCCAGGCCTGTCTTCTGTCCTGCTGGCCCATCTTTTGGCATATGGGGATAGTCTGTTCCTATGCCTTTAAAATTTCCCTGCTGAGGAGTGTGTAGCTTTCCTGGACTCCTTTGCTCTTCAGGACTGCCTGCCAAGGGACTCTGCCCATCAGACTCCTATACAGACGAAGTATGTCCTCCAGAAGTTCAAGGTAGCAGTTCTGATGACACCCCTCATTTCTCCAAGAATTTAAAACTCTATCATTTTGAGATCACTGTGCCCAAGACAACCCCCAACCATTAAATTACCTGCAAGTTCTTCTCTGTTGCAAGCAACAAGTCTAGTAGAGCACCTTTTCTACCTGGCACTCACACACGAGCTGTCTCAGGAAGTTATCTTCCACACAGTCCAGGAACCTCCTGGACTGTCTCCTCTCTGACATACTGTAATTCCAGTTGACATCTGGTAAATTGAAGTCCCTCCTGAGAACAAGGGCTAGTGATCATGATGCTTGTCCCAGCTACTTACAAAATATTTTGTCTATCTCTTCATCCTGTTTGGGTGGTCTGTGACAGATTCCCACCATGATCTCTGCCTTAGTTGCTTTTCCCCTGATTCTTACCCCCAAACAATGCTATTGTCACCACCATTAAGCTCTAAGAAATCAAAACACTCAACATATAGGGTGACCTTACCACCTCACCACCTCACTGCTTACCCCTTCTGAAGAATTTATAGCCATCCATTGCAGCACTCCAGTTGTGCTGGAGTTATCCCACCGTGTTTTCATTATATCAACTATATCACAGTTTTTCTGCTGCATAGTGGCTTCCATCTGCTCCTGCTTGTTGCCTGTGCTGTGTGCATTGATGTAGATGTACTTCAGTTGGTCTACTGACCTCACCACCTTGTTGAGGGGGGAAGTTCTAATTCTTACCTGACCATTCTCAGGCATTTCCATGGTTTCTAACCCATCACTAATCCCGGTGTCTTTGCTGTCATGTGGCTCTCCATCTCCTACATCTACTGAGCTGGTAGACCAGAGGACCATCCCACAAACATTGTCATGCTGCCCCCAGGCTTATCTCTAGCAAGCCTGGTTTTATCCCCTTATTCTTTCCATTCTAATTCAAAGGTCTTTGAATTAGCCTTGCTAACTCGTGTGCAAAAATCCTTTTCCCCTTTGAGACACGGGTACACCTTCTGTCACCAGCATTAAATACTACATAATGTCTTAATCAATGACATAGTGGGACTGAGTGCACTCTCAGCAAATTTGTGGATGACACCAAACTGAGCAGTGCAGTTGGTACTCTAGAGGGAAGGGATGCCATCCAGAGGGACCGTGACAGGCTTGAGTAATGATCCCCTGTGAACCTCAGGAAATTCAACAAGGCTAAGTACAGGGCCCTTCACCTGGGTCAGTACAGTCCCCAGTATCAATACAGACTTGGGGATAAATGGATTGAGAGCAGAGAACCTGGGGATTCTATTGGATGAAAAATCGGACATGAGCTGGCTGAGTGTGCCTGCAGCCCAGAAAGCCAATTCTATCCTGGGCTGCATAAAAAGGAGTGTGGTGGGCAGGTCAAGGGAGGTGATTCTCTGCTCTTGGGAGACCCCACCTGGAGTACTGCATCCAGCTCTGGGGATTCCAGTACAAGAAGGACATGGAGCTGTTGGATGGGTTCCAGAGGAGGGCCACAAGGATGATCAGAGGGCTGGAGCACCTCTCCTACAAACACAGGCTGTGAGAGTTGGGCTTGTTCAGCCCAGAGAAGAGGGTCATGGGAGACCAAAGTGTGGCTTTCCAGTACCTGAAGGGGCCTATAGAAAAGCTGGGGAGGGACTGTTTAGAAGGGCATGTAACAATAGGTCAAGGGGCAATGGCTTTAAGCTGAAAGAGGGGAGGTTTAGATTAGTTATTAGGAAGAAACTCTTCCCCGTGAGTCTGGTGAAGCACTGGAACAGGTTGCCCAGTGAAGTTGTGGATGGCCCCTCCCTCGCACTGGAGGGTGTCCTTGCCCCTGGCAGGAGATTACACTAGATGATATTTAAAGTCCCCTCCAGCCCTAACAAATCTGTGGTTCTGTGACTTATTTGGGTGTCAGGTGGAGAGCTGTAAAAATGAACAGTTGAAAGCAAGTTAATCTCATTTAAGGAGACTGAAAACAGACGAGACATCTGAGGTAGATATTGTTTTATTTAAATTTTCTTAGTATTCTCTAAAGCATCTCTTTAGAAAACTGTAAGAAAATTCAACATCAGTAGTCACAATCTTTGTGGTCCCTTGGTTCCTTGAGGTAATAGAGTGCACATAGACATGACTATGAGCTGCACCTCTGTGCTGAAATGCTAGTCAGGACTATATTGAAAGAAAAAGGTAGGGAGAATAGCAGCATGAGCCTGACCATCTCAGAGGTATGCTGAGAGTATTTCAAGCAGCAGCTGTGGCACTTCTGCAAATATAGCTCCTCCTTGGCCCCTATGGCTGAACACCTGCTGCACTGCTAGTAAAGAAAGAAACTTTGGCTGATACACCATCTGCCTCCTTGAAAGGGAGAGCAAGTGATTGTATCAGACTAGAGCTAAGCTGCCTCATGCTGAATAAAGAGGTATAAGAGAGATGGAAAAACAATGACCAGTTACGATTCCTAGGACACTTGACTGTAGCTGTTCTAAACTGTGGCATAAGGAAGCTTATGCTATTAGGAATCAGTAGGAATTTGCCCTAGCTACGACCTCTTCTTTCCCTCCCATTGCGCCTTGCTCTGCTGCCACTACTCATTCCAGGCATACAGGATTATGCCTGCTTGGAGCTTACTGATTAAGGGTGAATGGAATACAGTGGAAGTGTAAAAGTAGCAGACTAGAATATGTTTCTTAACATAGCCTTTGAAATAGCCTGTTTTCTTGTCTTTTCAGCCAGCTGGCTTGTCACTTATCTGAAGATTATCACTATTTTATGCTTTAGTTTTTCAGAGCACGTTCGGCTGATGATCAGGCTAGTATTCCATTGCACTGAGTGTTTGACACATGTACACAAGTCAGTTGCTGACCTCAAGCAGTAACATAAGACTGTATGCCAAAAAGATCCCAGCACCTACTGGCCAATATAAAACGACAGCAGCTCTAATTTGTTGGTTTGACAAATGAACAAGATGATCTTACTGAACATACATCTGGAAAAGTTATAGCCTGTTCTAAGGGAGATTTGTCCACCAAGAAATGTTCTGTAGCTGTTGGTCCGTATCTTCAGATGTTTGTTGTAAGATGGATCATTTTCAGAAGTACTTTTGCAGTGGCATTTCTTCATCTCACTGTGAAAAACTTTTCTGTTAGACTAAGATTTAAGTAAATGCATTAAAAATATTCATTGATGTTAACTACATGACTAAGTGGAATCATGTTCTCCACACTCTGAAGAGGAATGCATTTCTCACAATGGGTAGTTTACAGTGTCATAGGAGCCATTTTGTAGGAGGAGCCATTTTAGCAACGTTTACCTCTCAGAACAAAGAGCAGTCCAAGGGACCTTCAGTAAGTAAAAGAGAGAGAGAAACATTTAGATAGTAGTTCTACAGAAGTTTGCAACTGAAGGACTGCCCTCCCCCACTTCAGGATTGCCAATCACAAATCAAAATAGAATCATAGAATGCTTTTGGTTGGAAGACACCTCAAAGCCCATCTAGTTCCAACCCCTCTGCCTCAGGCAGGGACACCTTCACTAGACCATGTTACCCAAAGCCTCATCCAACCTGGTCTTAAACATTTCCAGGGATGGGGCTTCCACAACCTCTCCGGGAAACCTGTGTCAGTGCCTCACTACTCTGACCCTTAATCTTCCTTTTTGTATGTTTGGTTTGAGAGATCAATGGTTTAATATTAAAACGCACTCATTAATGTACGTGGTTTGCTAGACAACAGTAGATAGAGGTAGCTGCAATCAACAGAAATAAATGGGACAGCTAGAATCCACAATACTTTATGCCTGGGGTTCCAAAGTATAACAAGGGAAAAAAAGTTGCTTTTCAGGAGAAATAGTCCTATACTTGGGTATTCTATAGCACTAGAATCCTGAAGATATAGTTAGAACTCTAAAGATTTTTTTTGTTGTTGGGACAACAACATTTTTTTGTTGTTGATGTTGATAGGACAAGGCGAAATGGCAAGAAGCTGTGCCAGGGCAGGTTTAGATTAGATATTAGAAAAAAAAAATTTACTGAAAGAGTTGTCAGGGCCTGGAACAGGCTGCCCAGAGATATGGTTGAGTCACCTTCCCTGGATGTGTTCAAAAAAAGGGCAGATGAGGTACTTAGGGATATGGTTTATGTTCGGATGGGAATGGTTGGACGTGATGATCCAACCTTGTGATTCTGTGATTCTGTTTTGGTTTTTGGGGGGGAGGGTTGGGGGAATGTCTTGTCTTTTTTTTTTTCTTTCCTTTTTTTTTTTTTTTTTTTTTTTTTTTTAGTTAAGTATCAGTCCAACAGTTAATTAGATCAGAGAATTTGGAGCAATTAATCATATTACAATCATTTGCTGTCGATGGGCTGTCTGTTACAGACTTAGGTTCACACTTTTGAAAAGGAAGCAAAGGAAAAAAAGCACCAGGCATATTAGTGCCAGAAAAGAAATCCTATTTTGGGGTTACATGTTTTAAAAAAATAGAGATATCCTCTTAAAGCCTCATAAATTGTAGCAAATTTTATCCTGTCAGTCTAAAGGAAAGTGATAGTTGCATGGAAAATGTCCAAGTTTCCTGTCCTGGAATTGAAGAGGGAAAGAAAATGAGATAAAAGGATCTTGAATATTCATGAGAAATGGCTTTGAGTTTAGTCCAGAGAATGACTCATTTTGAGCTATGCTCAGGTCCAGACATTAGAAGAGGTCTGGACTTGCACCCTAAATCTTCAACTTTCTAAAAGAAGAGTGGAGATTTTTTGTGAAAGTCAGAAGTCTGTATCTTTAAACAATTCTCTTACCTCCCTTGAGATAGAAAGGGCAGAGAGATCCTAAAGACCAAATTCAGCTCATTTAGCTACTGAAGTCTGCTAAATCTAGATGATTTTGAAATAGTTCTTGGTTTACCTTAAGAGGATTCAATAGGAAAGGAGACAGAGTTAGAAAAATTCTGCCTGGATTACTCAGAAGACTTGAAAAGAGTAGAGAAGCTGGTACCTAACAGATGCAAAGAGAAAGCTCTTGAGGCGAGTATGCTATAGCTAGCAAAGGTCAGGACACAATTGATAGACTATTTGGGGAAATTAGAAGCTGAACGTTACATTTAAAACATTGCTCACAATGAAGGAGGGATTGCAAGTGGTACCCCAAGCTACTACAGGCATATTAACAGAAATTGCGTTAATGAGCAAAGACAGGTAGACATCTGCATGCTAACAAATCAGTACAAAACAAGTAGTAATGGCAAACAGTTCAGACAGTGAAGATGCTAAGACAGAACTTATAAAACAAAGGTATATGAACTTCCTTATGTGGTCATTCCCAAAACTGGAAAAAATGTAGCCATATTAAAATCTGTCTCTATTCTTCTGTGTATAGGAGTAACTTATTGCTGCAAACAGCAAGAATATAACATGGATTTCAAATGAGCTCTAAACCCAATAGCATTGCAACTGAATAATTTTTTAAGGATTCTTCCAAACAAAGCAGATCTTTCTTGTCTTCTTCACATTTTTTCTCACAATCAGATACAACTTCATAGAGGGTTCTTTATCAGGGAAGCAACTATGCAACACTGGGGGCTCAACATACTTTTCTTCTGAACTGGTTGTTATCTAGAATAAATGTCCCTGCGCTTGTAAATTTTTTGAGGAAAAATAGAAATTTCAGGAGGGGAATGGAGCTGTATATTCCAGTGTTCTCTAGAATATGACATTTTATATGGAAGTTTTCATACCTTGTTTCGGCATGCTTATGCTCCAGTACACACTCTAATAATTATTTCCATGTTATGCCTTATTTTTTTGTGAAATCTGAGTAAATATAGCAGATAATATAGTGTGCTGTTTGGAAAGGACATGATTTTGGAAACCCTATGTAAGATTCATCTCAAGCATCTGAAGTTGCATTGAATATACCTCATGTGGCAATTAATCTAACTTATTTTAGACATTTAAGATGAATTACCTTCTAGTTACCTGTTTCTTTCTGCTGATTATAAATGGAGTCTAGAGGGACAAATTTAGGCTTAAATGTCTAGCATTTTTAAATGAAAACACGTGAATCTTCTCTCCTATATCAGGGCATAGTAACATAGAATAAAACAATCCAAGAAATCAGTGCAAATAACACACTTTTAGCAAGCTTTGTAAGAATCAACACAAATAGATGCTTTTGTGTAAAAGATTTAAATTTTAAATTTTGCAATTTGAAATTTTGACCTTTCTGATTTTTACTGTCATTGGTCTGTTCTTAAATCATCTTTATCTGAGATACTGTTTCCCTGAAAAAAAACCCTCTAGGGCCTGAATTGTCAAATCTAGGTCAGATATAACTCAATTTAAACTGGCGTGTCAGTATCAACGAGATCATATGGCTACATTCATTACCATTTCTACACAAAGTTTTCTTTCTTTCTGAAAGTTTATAATCATAGTTCAGAGACAGCAACAGTATTTGCAATGCTTATGTAAGCTTGAAGATAACTATAGTCTTTCTATCTACAGTATTCTAGAAAATTCTTTGAAGGCCGCCTAAATCAAAAGCTCGTGAATATAACTACAGTATTGATACAAGTAGCAAATTTTGAGAAAAAAATTGTTAGAGAGTCAAGATGCTTCCATAAAAGCTTGGCCAAAGCTTGATTTTGTGTAGTATCCAAGCTGCTTTTGTTTACATGATTAATTGATCAAAGGTCATATACTAATCAGTAATTTACAGAGAACATTTATCATAGAAGAGTACTAGGAAGCAGAGTCTATCTAATTATCATTGATTTGATCATTGTATCACATCATTATTTGAAACTGTGAAAGAGAAGTGCTGACCTACCTAGCACCTGGAGTAGTCAGGTTGTTTTGGGGGGTCAGCTGCTCCATGGGGGCCAAGTTAGAATGGCCAAACCCTGTCCCACCACTCACAGGCAGGCAACAGGGTAGGCCAGGGGGGACACCAGCAGCCCCCAGCCTTAGGCATCAAGCATCTCCATGGGACAGGAATGTGATTAAGGTGTGTTTTGTCATGTAGGTGCTGGCACAATTTTTTTTTGGCATATCCTAATGTAAAGCTGTATTTTTCCCTAAATTTTCCTAAAATGGTCAAGGCCAATCTGGGATGTTAACCTGTGGGAGGGGGCCAGGATCAGGCCCAGTGAGGGGAAGCAGCATCAGACACAGCCTCACAGTCTGTAATCAGGGTCACTGTTACAAGGCAGTGCCATAGTGAGCCCAGAAGCCAGCCAGCACTCAGCATCCAAGACCAGATGGATGGGACGTGTGGCCAGGCACGGGCAGGTCTGTGAGGCAGTAGGGTCTGTGGCTCAACTGGGCTGAGCAGGAGAACCTCAGCCCAAAGCAGCTCCCACAGGGCAGTGCTTGGCTCTGTCTGGGACCTTCACCCCATAGTATCTGTCTGGAAGGGGCAGCAGCTTTCAGCTGCATTACTCTATGTTGGTCCAGAGTCCTGGCCAGAAGGGTGTGTGTTCTCAGGACTCAGTTAAGAATGCTCTCAGGCATGTGTTAAAAATTGAGAAATGGTATGAATTTAGGAAAAATTAGGGAAAACACACCTTAATCACAGTTCCTGAGCAATAGAAGCCATCTGACTTTAGCAATTTCCTAAAGGAAAAAAAGAAACTTTTTGGTAGAGAAAGACTATAGTTATCAGTATTACTGAAACCATCACTGTGAGAAAGATCTCACCAAAGGTCACATCCATGACCACTTTCAAAATTCCTGCTACGTTTCTAGAAGTATACATCATAATCTTATTTTAGAAGAAAAACAGATATTTCTATACTCCAGAGATAGGATATTTCAGCTCAGCTAAGATTTCTAGTGTTCAGTTTACACTTTTCATGTTTTTATGGAAGATAAATGGCAAGAGCTTTAGTTAGGATTCAGAAATAAACACTTCTAAGTAGCTATGCACTTGGTTACTTGAAAAGCAAAGCTGTTGTGACATGCCCATTGAGTCTAGACCATGAAGTGAAGACACTATTTCTACGTTCACAGGTGTTACTACAAAATAGATTTTTTGAAGCATTGCTTAGTCTCAAATAGTGTTCAACTAGTAAATTCCAGAAGCAGCACAGCTGGCAGAAGCTTTCATATAGAATGAAAATCACAAATGCACATCAGCTCTGAAACTGATGCAACTGCAGTGGGATGCTGCAGAAGTATCGGAAAGAGACAAATCTCTCTTATGCATCCTTTGCAAGCATTTTTGGGGTCAGAACGTATTGCTTCACAGAGTGGTAGAGCTGTTAGCTACCATGTATAGATGACCTTAAAAATTATTATTTTTAAAGACAAACATTAGGAAATCTGAAGGCTCTAGGGCATTCTTCATTGATTTCATTTGCATATGTATACTGTGAAGCAATGCTTGCTCATCAAATCATGGTGTCTCTTCCACAAGAATCAGAATCAGTCAGTGAACCACATATACTGGAAATGTAAGAATGCGATGTGGCTTAGTTACACACTGTGTGAAGAACACATTGTTCTTCTGTGTGAGGGTACTGTTAGTTTTATTTGAAACCCCTTATATCATCTGTTCAGAAAGAAGGTAAGGACTTCTCTATTAATCCTCTCATATGAAGTGCCCTCTCAGTTATTTTTTTCCCAAGATGAATTGTCCTAGTTGAGCTAATCAGCCCTAATGTGGGGAGTGCACCCAGTCTTTTACACTCATCTGTGTACCTTTAACTCTACACTGTTTGAGACAGAGACACTACAACCAGCTAACCTTCCAAATACAGGGGCACACTGTGATGTTTTTTTCTAAATTGAAATAGGACAATATCAGTAGGACCTTTCTAATGCATGATTCCTTCCAAGAGTGCCATTGCATTCCTATGTAAAGAGAAGTCATATAATACTTTTAACTGATTCTTCCCCAGTTGAAAGCATTTATCCCCACTCCCACTAATTTTACTCTTTTTGACGGCTTCCACCAATTTGCTTGATGCAGGAGTCAGATTTACCGCTCTGCAGTTCCTCTTCTGCAGCAGCTTTGAAAGCCTTTAAAAAGTCAATGTCACACTGACCATTTTGCAGTCCTCTGATGCTTGGGCCTGTTAAAAAAGAGGTTGCACAATCATTCATTCATCAATTTCCTTCGGTTTCTTTACAGTCCTTAGGTGAACGCCATCATGTCCTGGTGATCTGATACAGCTGCATTTGTTTTTCTCCTTAATATGGTCTTCTAACACTTGGATTTAGGCAGGTTCTTGGACACATTACCTGTGTGGAAAGGTTTGCATTCCCGTCTTTCTTGTCCTGTTTTGTAATTTTCATGGATGAGTTC
The DNA here is from genome assembly GCF_964237585.1 of Gallinula chloropus. Lineage (NCBI taxonomy): Eukaryota > Metazoa > Chordata > Aves > Gruiformes > Rallidae > Gallinula > Gallinula chloropus. Next base: position 25,880,555 of record NC_140089.1, read on the forward strand.
AGCAGATGTTGACATTTATTGCAGGTTGGGTACAAATGAATCATGTAATGTATTGAGAAACATCCCTGTGATGAAGCAAAGATACAGTTAAGCTGATGAAAACATTGATAATTTAAAAAAGGGTTGGTTATACCTCTGACAGTATTCATTGCTTTTTATATACTAACTGCATTATGTTTAAAACAGATAACATTATAGGGAATCTTCCATCTGTAAATATAAACATTTAGAAATATTGCTTTTGTTTCTAAGAATGTTGCCATCAGAAGAGAAAGAAATGCTAAAGGCTTGTGAAATCTGAGGAAGCGATGGAGCCAAATCTTGCAGGACTTGATAGACCTAGTGCAATTGCACATGAATAAGTCTCTGTAGAAGGAATATTGTAAAAGTTATACTTCTGCATACTTGGTAGCATGATAGGACACAGTGAATAAGTATTGACAAGAAGAAAAGTCTGTTTGAAAAGCTTGAATGTGCTCGTATGAAACTACTGAATTTAAATATTTGTAACTTTTAAACTTCTAAGACAATTTTGCTCAAACATAACTTAATGTTTACATCACAGTCTAATTTTCTAAGTAATACTAATACTATTCCTGGTTGATTTTAGTTAGTTAGGCGCAAAATCTGAATAATCACATTTTTAATATTTTTCTGCAGTTTTCTGTAAAGATTGATAAAAAACATCTCCTGACTAGTATGAGCATGTGCATTTTCAGCTGACAAAGATAATAGCAAATCTTCAAGAAAGTACAAAAAAAAAAAACCCACAAAAAAAAAGAGGGCAAGAAAGAAAAAGTTGAATGAACTGGAATCTAACTGTAGTATTGGGATTGCTATTTAGAAGTGAAGCAGAAAGTGTATTCACTGAGAAATGCTTTGCTGAAAACAAGTTTTACAGCACTTTTCACTTCAAAGTCCTATGAAAAGTAGTATTAACACATATGCCCATACCTCGGTGTGTCCAGGCTGTCTGCAAACTACAAACTATAGGGCAGGTACAGTGTCCCCTATCTTAAATGAAGATTTTGAATGCATAAAAACAAATAGAAGCCAAGAGCCTGTTAACCCACAGAGGTAACATGAGCAAGAGAACTGGCTTCTCCTCCTCCCTGAGCGACAGATTGTTGACATCCTTGGCATTATCTAGTTTGTAACGCCATTTTAAATCCAGTACAGATGCTGCAGCCAAAGCTGTCAGGAGCTTAACTGTATATGAAAACCTTGGCAGAGGCAAAATGCAGGTTGGCTGTCTGAATTTTTGTTATTGATATGAATATGCAGTAGGAATATTCCAGTCTAAGTAGCAATTACCAGGATGAATTTTCATAATTAGCAACTGTAAGAAAAATCAAATATGGGATGCATCACCATGCACTTCTTTTATTTTTAGAACCTCAGTTTAATTACCTCTGGCACTGACACAGCTGCTACATGATTCTTAAATACTTCCACTGAACAGTTTGCATGCTAACAGAGAGGTTTCCTCCTGTACAGGTTCTGTCCTGAATGCAATCGCATGAAATAGCCAAACTGGCTGAACTTTGGAAAAAAATCACCTGTGGTTCACTTTTTATGCAGTTCATTAGATGGAAGAAATAAAGAAGGACAGAATAGTACAGGAGGTCAATTTTACCCATCTTCTTACTGTCAGCTGCATACTGTGGGACACTTAAATAAATAACCAGACTCTGGGGATTATATATTACTGGGCAAGTAACTGTGCCCTCAACCTGGCATCTAGCAATCTGGACATTCCTGTCTAACATTTTGTAGTTTCAGGATTCTCAACATTTCTATTTCTGGAAATTAGAGGTTAATACGATTATGTTGGGAATTCTGTCAGTTCATGAAATGAATCTATTATTGTATATGTCTCATAATGTACAACTTCATTAAAAAGCAGCCTAAATTTCTCATTCCTGTGTGTTCTCAAGACAGAACATTAAATTAAAGCACTGAACAAAAAAATAGTAATGTTAACAGATGATGATAAATAATTAGAAGTATGCCCAAGAGAAGACCTTATTTTGAGACCTTGAAAATATCTGGCTGCAAGATTACTTTTTGCAAATCAGGTTGATTCATAAATAAATGTTCGATATCCACACCTTTACATTTTTTGCATACCACAGAAGATATATTTTCACCATTTTCTTTGACTGAAAGAAAAGTGTGCTGAAAGTAGTTTCTGCACATAAAGACATTTATATTACCACTGTCTGCACTGTCTCCTTTTCTCCTCTCCTAATGCCTTTCTCATTTGCTCTGATGACTTACTATGTTTACAGAAATCTGCTCTGCTCAGCTGGTACTATGGGTAAGGAAACAGAGACAGACAAAAAAGAAATTAACGGATTTGCCTTAATGCAACCATCAAATATATGGTACTGGAAGGAATTTGGTCCTCACTCTTGGAAACATTTGAAGATTTACTTAATTCATTGAAGGAATAATGCTGTTCAAGAATATGGGTTTATATAAGCATTTCCATTATTACAGTCTATGGATTATAAATTTAAAACCTGCGTGGAGAATCAATAGAATTCATTGATTTATTCTTCTGAGACTGGAACTTACTGTAGAAACAAGATTTTTAAAAAGATCAAATGCAGAGGATACGCTGCTCAGGCATACCTGTTTCCTCATGCCGTGTACCTGCCTGTTTCATGCTGGGGTGGAAGATGAGGGAGGCAAGAGAGAGACAGTACAGGGCTTTTCCTGAATCAGTAAGAATGGCTTGACAACAAATGGCTTAATAAGGTAACTGATCTAATTAGACAGAATAAGAAGGGTAATATAGGTAGTGAGTAAATCCTACATCACTTCAGATGCTGGGTACCCTGCATTTGTGCAGCATCGGGTGGAGGCTGGATGGCTTTGCCCAAGGCAAACTGTGCAGAGCAGATCCTGTCTGTGCAGAGAAGCTATCCCTTTCAATCCTGTGACCTATTATGCATTTTTCTCACAAAAACCCGCTCTCTGTTCCTAAAAGGTGCTTTAGAGAGAACTTCTTGCTGCAGTTTTAGACGCAGGCAAGGCTAGGCAGCTGGTGTGATCGCAGGTATTCAGTGAGAGCTGCCTGTGGGCTCCTCTGTTACAGAGAGATGATGGAATTTATCCTGCAGCCAAGGAATTTGTGCAGCACAGCACAGCCCTGAAGGCCAGGCTGTACGTGCAGTTTAGTGCAGCACAGCTCCGTGACTACTCACATTAACTGTTCGGTGGAACTCTAGCCCCTAAATGTGAAACGCTCTCCTGGTCAGGATCAATACACTGCCTAGGAGGAACAGCCCTATCTTCCTTGAGAGTTCAGTGCAAGTATATCCCTCTTCATACTAAGCAGTTCAGTAATGTTTACTTTGAGAGGTCAGCTTAGGTTTTTAAGGCTGTAAAAGAATGCCTCCTTCTAATGAGGGGCTGCTGTATTGTGTAAGGAAAAGGAGGAGGAAAAGAAAGGTTTTGTTTTCAATTTGAATCGGACCATCTAACACCTTCAGATCAACAAATGAACCACCTAGTAAATAACTTTTAAAAATTTAAATTTGAAGGGTATAGTATAGGTGCTTATGTGTATGTGTTCTAAGATGTTTTCTGTCACAGAACTAAGCCACTGTTTGGAAGAAGGTAATGCTTCTCATATCTGCTAAGAGGTACAGTACAGTATTTCACTGCACCCTATCACAAGATCTCTTGTAACATACTTCTGCCTAACCTAGTATTGCATTTTTTTTAAAGTATAAACCCCAAATTCTAAAAAGGTTTCTGTACAGAAAGTAAATGGTAATTTTAGTTAAGCTTGTAAAAAAGCTTAAATGTAAAAATGTAAGGCTGCTTTCTATATACGAGTAGTTTAAGTTTTGGTCTGTCTTTCTGGAATCTAGGAATTATTTGGAATTAATTATTTTGTTGTTGTGTCAAAATAGTTGGTAAAATGCATAGGATAATGAGTATCATGTTTTTACTTCTTTGCTGTGGTTTTGGTTTTTTAATTGGCTATTTTTGGTGTTTCTTTTTTGTGGGGTTTTTTGGGTTTGTTTTTTTCCATAAATGGAAAGGACAGACTCCAACAACTCTGTTACTATGTATTCTCTATTTCTCTTCTATAAATAGCCTTCTCCAGGTGCTACTGTGCAGTAACCAATGCTGCAAAGAATGTGAAACATAATAAAAATGACAGGTGTCACATTGTCACTGGCATCTTCTAGGATTTTAGGTTGCAATCAAGCTATCCACGAGCCATTTCATCCCCATTCTGACCAGTAAATACAACATTGCATTTACCACATTGGGATGAGCCCTAGTCTCAGGGAGTTCAAGCTGATGGTGGTGAGAAAGGGTATATTTTACACACAGGCAGGGCTGTTGACAGTCCTAAGCTAAACCAGGAAGACCACAGAGCTGGCACAACATAGAGAATTGTGTATCTGCTGTATTCCAATTACAGTATCAACTGCTGTTTGGTTCCCAAATACCAGTGGGATTTAGGCAACCCAATATGCAAATAATGAGGGGGGAAGGGGGCTCAGTATATGACATTTCCTCTAAAAAGCAGGGTTTGGGGTTTTTTTTCCTAAGAAAGGGAACTGATATTTTAATTTCCCATGATCACCATGTAGGTTGCATCAGTCTTGTTCTCCAGTATATTGCATTGCCTTAGGGGACTCATTTGGTTTTGAGAGAATCGCTGGCAGCATAGCTACACTTCCTGGGATATTGCTGATTGCTGTGCCCATACATATTGCTGGACATCTCTTCCTCAAGTGCACATTTCCTGCTTATTCTATGCTGCCATTCGGTCCTTTTGTAGTGGCTCCCCATCTGTGTATGTCTTGGGAATAAAACATCCCCTTATGCATTGCCCCTTACATAGCCAGTTTCCAAAACACCTCCAAATGTGCTGAATTACTCTAAAAAGCATGAATATGCAGCTCAGCATCACTTTCAAGCATTAGTGTTAAGAGAAAGCATTCAAACTAATATCACTATGAAATACAGTGAGGATGACTGTATAGAAACATTTGCTGGTCACACTGTGCATCAGTGCAATATAAGGAATTTATTTGGGCCCGTGTGGTGTCACTCATGTACAGTGTAGCAACCTTGGCTTATAAAGGCAATAAATAGAAATAAAAAAGAAGTGACAGTGGACAGGACCCTTTTGGTTTAATCAGTCCAATCCATTCTGGTTTTATGTACAGCCTCCTCCTTCCAGACAAGAAGTTCTGGAGAAGAATTGTAAGGAATATGTTCAGACCCATGCCTGCTTTGCAACATTAGGTGCTCAGAGTCAGCCTCTTGACTTTGACTGGAGGAGAGGAGTGTGGAGAGATGAGCAGCCAAGAAGGGAGCACCAGTGTTTCAGCCTTGGTGCTTCCTTCTTGTCCAAGGGTCTTTTGGTCTGCTTCTTTCTCTGCAACCAGCCATCTCTGGGGGCTGGTGATGAGGACTTGAAGGGAAAAGACCACAGCTGTGGCAATGAATGCTTCCTCCTGCAACTGAATGCTAACAAGTAGACCAGCAGGACAGGGGCTGAACCACTCTCAGTCACATTTGTGATGCAAGCAGCCCAAGTGCACGCACAAGGAGAGAGAGGCACTTTTTCCCACTGTTTTTTCATGTTAGGCTATTAGTGAAAAACCATCCTTTGCGATTAGTCATTTCCCAGAGGAAGTGGAGGTATTTTTTTGGTATATCCTCTCTCTGGAGTTGATGAGGAAAGCCAGAAGTCTGAATGTAATTTTCAATGGAAACAAAATAAGAGTGAGGTTAGGTAATGAAAAGGAGGAAGGATGGACAGAGGAAAGGGAAAACACAACACAAAGAAAAGAACAAAGAAATAAAAGTAAGGAAACCTGTATCTTAAAAATACAGACACCAAGGGAGCACTTAATTGACTTGTGTTTTTGTACTAGTCTCTGTGTATTGGCACAGCCACTGTATTTCACTTCCATGTCATTGGTAATCAGCAGCTTCTAAACATGTAAAAGTGGTTTTAGCTATTTTACATGAGAAACTGAAAGTAAAATTGGAGGCAAACATAGTTGCATTATGACGGAAATAATTTTATTCAGTGAGTCAATGAAGGGAAAGAGCGATAGTGTCTAAGCTATATCTATCTGGGAGCTTTGCCTTCAATAGAGGCAGCTTCAAGATCATGAAAAAGGGAATGTTACTGCCTTCCATAGTAAAGAGATCATATATCTCTTTCCTTTGATGGGGTGTTGGGGCACATTCTTAGATATCATGGTAGAAATACCATCTTTTATATATACCCCAGAATTACAAAGTTAAGCTTCATATTGAGACTGTTGTCATAATAGTTGCTGTTCACTTATCTAATTCAGCCTTGGCTATTCCTGTAGTTTCTAATCAGAGATGAATAGTTAAGGAAAACTTGAGAAAATGCCATTCAAGTTTTATTTACTCTTTGAGTTGCTGGAGTGAAAAAAAGATTTGTGTTTATTTTCAAGGTTAAAAAATTTGAAGCATAACTTGCTTACAGCAGTATTTTACCCACAGTTTTTAGCTGGGCTGATCTGTCAGGGAGGTGACTGTCAAATGGAAAAATAATAAGGTCAGGAATGTAAATGTCTTATCTGCAGCATGAGGGCATTTGAAATGTTTTTTGCTAAAACACGATTCTAAACAGAAATGGCACTTATTAATAGCCAAAAGGATTTTGGCCAATATCTAGTCGTATTTCATAGACATCTGGAGTGATCACAGCAACGGAAGAGCCTCTGCTGAGGAACCCCGAGGTTGTTTACTTGCAGCATTGGCAGAGCATTGGTCGGAAATTCAATTCTTTCTATGAGCATCTCTATTAGAAAAATGTTCAGTGTTTTGCTGCAGATGTATAAGCTAATGGCTTGAGTAGCCAGAAGGGATCATCATGATCATCTATTCTGAACCACTTGTAGGGATTATTTCTGGTTTATGTTGAGCGCTCATCATAAAACACATAAACCGTCTTGGGGAGGATAAGGTCAGGCACTAATCACTATGCTACAGAGAATGTGTCTGCGTGGTTTAGCATGAACACCAGCTCTTTCTACCTGTTCAACTAAAGAATCACATAATTGCACACTTCTGAGGTTAACCTGGCAGTAGTGGTAATGCTAAAAGATGAAAGGGGTCCTACTGGGTGACAGAAGTGGGTTGATTGGAAATTGAATGATGAATGTAGAACTATGCAGTACCCAGCTCCCTTGAGGGAATTCAGGGTTCCAGACAACATCCTGACACGATGAGTGCTGCAAAGTTGCATTCTTTTCGTTCATACACAGATGAGTGATTAACTGAAAAAAAAAACCCACATCAAAACCTATTTTTGAAGAGAAGTATTTTATATTTTATCTGCTTGTCTTGTCTTTGTTTTTTACGTCTCTGTCTCAAGGGCTCCTATTTTTGGGGTCCGGTTTATTAATCACTCATTCTAATCCATGTTGGGTTTTTTCTTGCTTTGGATAAAAGATGATTTTTTCCCCCCACAGGCTAAGATTGATTGGCAGCTCTCTCATCTTTAAATATTTCAAGTGCTATATCCACGTTTGCTTTGTACAGTCACATGCTGTGCTGTAAATATATCATATACATAATATTAACATATGTGACTGCTTTAGCAGATAATTCTTTGCTCTGCCTAAGTAACTTAAGCAAAATTCATCATATGAAGTATTAAATCTATACTACTTTTTTTTTTTTGGCAATGCATTTTGGAGTTTACTGCATGTGTAGAGATATCTGTCTTTAAAAAATTAAAATTCTACCTCTCTATTAACACAGTGTTTGAAGATGGGCTCAAAAGGCATGAATTATATATCATATCTGACTGCTACTCGCCTGTGCCAGATTCTAAAATAAAGTTTTTTTATCTTGTTTGAGTCCTTATAACCGGAGAACTAAATGAATCCGAAATTTGACACTTGGATTTGTGTCAAAAATGCAACCACTAGTTTTTAAGATTGAAGGAAGTATATAGGGATTATTTCTCCCAGTGTACCACTCCAGACTCAAATAATTGTGACCTATAGGAATTCCTGAGCCCTGTAACTACATGCCGGAGTTTTTCTTATGTGAACTTTCCAACTCATCTTCAAGCATTTAGGTTTTTGATGTCCATAATATTCTGTATTAACAAATACCACAGATTAACATTTGTAGTATGAAAAATTATTTACTACTGTTTTTCTTAAAGGCTTTGAGTGGTGATACAGTTTGATACTCCCTCATATTACAATATTAAAATAAGATTTTGTAGAGGAAGACTGTCACAGGAATGTTAAAGGACAAATAAAGTGGCATGTATTTTACTTGGCTGCTATTGGGGGAGAATTGTTAGGGAGACAGCTTTTGTCAAAGCACTGTCCAAGGTTTTTAATATCATGAGCTGCTAAGATAATAGATTTAAGATTGCTTTGAGCATATTATAGTAAGGGTATTTCCTGTGTATATAATGTTCATAATCATTCCCCAATAGCTGCTTTTTCTTATTTCGAGAAAATTAAACCAGAAAGCTTCTTTTTAAATGACATATCTTTGTCATGTGAGATAAAATGTGGTCAGATGTGGGAGCAGAAAGTTCACCAGTCAGCCATTGCTTTAGGGTGATCTTCATCAAGCCTTGTTGATTTCAATTACTGACACTTTTAAAGCATTTTAACATTTATATCTAAATATCCTTTAGCCTCTTCATTTCTTCATCTGAAAGATGTGTTCCTATGACCTTGTTAATAAACTTTATATGTATGAAATATTGGGTCAGAATGCTTTTTATTTTAAATGTAAGGCTGAAAAGAGATGTTAAAAATCTTACAATTTCTACTTTGTCCCTTAATACTTGAGCTATTATCTCATACTGTCCCTTTGCAAGGTGTCATTGTTTTCAGTTTTGTGTGATTTTTTAATTTTGAGAGCATTAACAAGCTTCTGAAATAACCATTTTAGTCTTACAGTATACTCCCTGTTTTGCTTGCTCCTTGGAATAATGCACTACTATTTTTAATGTATACTCTTAAAATTGCACATTTGATAGACCCTGTTTTTCACTTTAGATTTCATTCTCATAGGAACGTGTTGCTTGAATTTGTTGAAGACATTTTTGACTGTGGTCTGAAAGGTGAAAAAAGGAGTTTATTTATTTATTTATTTAATCATCTATGTTCAAGCCAATGTTTCATTTTTCGGGGGCTGGGTTTTGGGTTTTGAATTCCAAGAAGTGGCAGTACCGTGTTATACTATGGCCTAACAATGCCAACTGTCTACTGTGAGATTCTGTTAGGGTTTGCTTTCTTAGGATCTTTTGCTCTACTTTTATACAGTCTTTCTGTTATGAGTTTGTTGCAGTTTGAAGCAAACTGTTTACTAAGCAAATAACCTGCCACAGATCTCTGAAAGAAGGTGCTGATACAGTAGTGGAAACAGCTTGTTTTACATTACTTTTATCATTATATCACATAATTTACTAAGATAGTAGCACTTATTTTACCAAGGCAGAAATAAAGAAAAGATGTTAAGTGACCTACCAAAAATTACAGAGAGAATATAGGTCACACATATCACAATAGCTGCTTGTTTGCCCTGTCCCTGCTTAAACCTGAATGTAGATCTGCCAAGGAGGGAAAGCATATTGTCTGCTCTGAAAACACTGATGTAAAACTCAAAAGGAGAATTGACAGGGACCAATGTTTTTCAACTTTTCCCTGATTAGTTTGACCCATGGAGATCACACTATCAGCAACAAATTTTGTACTTGGAACAGCTGTGCATGAAGCACCAGATGTTATGTGCCAGCTGTGGCCGAGTCTCTGAAAACTGCAGCCCACAGATACTCCTTTAATTAAAGAAAGAATAAAATTGTCATGCACATATGAATGGTTTTACAGAAGAAAAAAACTGGGGGATGCCTTCAACTTACAAATCCATAAGCATTTTGCCACTCATTTCTTGGGGCTCTTTTAATATTCCCACAGACCGATCCACTCCTAAATCTGGATACCAGTACTCCTTTTTTACAAAACACATACAAGTGCTCATGAAAAAATCTTCCATATATGTTCCTTATACATGAGATACAGCGTTCAGTCTTTCCTGAGAGACAGCTATAGTCAATGGAACTTTTGTACAACTATCTTTCTGAATAAGTAGACTAATGAATTCCTAGCCAAGTACAGCTCAAATTTCTAACTGATCATTTTGTACCTGTGAGACTTTTAAGGAATACAGCCTTCACCTCTCTTTTTCTGATAAGAAGATCAGACAAAGGGAATTATGTGTTTGCATGAATGTCTGTGTCCTGCTCAGTCCACCCAGCTAAATATTGAGAGACTGACGGTGTTTCTTCGCGATGGCTTTGGACCAGTAGCTGGCTATAGCAATCCTGACTGGAGAAGCAATGCCTGTCGAGCAGTTAGTGATCCACCTAACAGTCACCCTGAGTGAGCCCAGGCCTGTGCTGCGCCGTGCTGCACGCACATCCTGGCTCTCACAAACGGTGCTGCACAAGCTCCCTGGCTGCAGGATGAAGGCAGACATCTCACTGGAATGGAGGAGCCTGCTGGCAGGAAGTTCTGTGAACCTCCTTCCCGTTTTCCATCAGAAATTAATGCCCCACCTCAGGCTACCCCAAGTATTAACTTACCTCAGGAAATACAAAGTTGGGAAAGGAAAACTCGTGCTATTTTTTTTTTTTTTTTTGTTACTAATGTGCTTGAAATGAACACAGGGGTGTGTACAGCAGGAGTGAGCAGCCCTGCGTGGAGCTGTGGGCGCAGCTTTGCACAGCAGCCTTTGGGCAGCAAACAACAGGTCGTTATGGTATAATACAGACAGGGGGTGAAGTGTTGGAAAGAGTAAATACTGGTTTTGCATGGCACTGAATGATTTAGAGATAAGTTTTCTGTCTAGAAATAGATAAGGGGAATACAATCACAACTTTGCCATCTGCAAATCCCATACTAATAATGCACTTTAGATTTACTGAGTTACATGTGGATGACAACCCTGTGGTGGAAACTGTTCTGAGTTGACATACATGTGATTATTCCAAATGAGGATGAAATGAGACTATATTCAATATCAAAGATTCATTGAATCGTTTATATTGCAAACGACCTTCAAGATCATCTAGTCCAACTGCTATATGGAAAAGTAACAGTCTTATGAAACGAATGGCTGTTTTACAGTTAATATAATGTACTGTAATATGGTTTCAGTAAGGTTACCCACGTTTTAGGCGTAACTCTACATTAATATTCTTCAGAGGACAAAAGGCTTTCTTCATCTTCAGGTGACACTGTCATCAACCTTTGACTTCCAAGAAGCTCTGAAGATATAAAAGAAGAACAAAATAAGTAGCTTAATGTTTTGTGTCTCATTTACCTTATGATAATTTTGACATTTACTTAAAAAATGAAGTTACTTAACATACAGGGGCAAAGGGGATTACAGTTCTAGTGGAGTGTAAGCACTCCACATAAATCCCAAACTAGCTCTGTGAATGCTGTTGACATCAGGACATACAGACAACTAAGATAGTGAACCCTCTGGATTGATGAGCCTGATTGAAAGCTGGGATATTCATCCTTGAAAAAACATCACCCACTTAAGTGTGTAGCACTCCAGGTAGGGACAGTAAATGCCTGAACACCTGTCAGTCAATCACTAAGAGAGAAGGCATGTCCAAGGAAGTTTTAATTTGTAGGCAGAGGAGCTTGGTACTGTTTTATACCTTGGCATGTACTGACCTTATGAAGAAGCAGTTACCAGATATCATTCCCCTCCCATTAAACTTGGTGTGACAGAACGTATGTTTTTCGGCACTTTCCAGCTTCCTCAAGGGAAAGTATTTTTTTTCTTCATTGTGAATATAGATGAATCCTTAATGCCTTTATAGAACTTATCTGATCTAAAAGTATTTCATGGATAAAAAGTCAAGCTTAAGAGGGAACTGTTTAACTATAAAAAGATTTGGCATCTCTGAAACAGCGCTCAGTACTTATGATCAGAGAATGTATAGTATGCAGATAAAATAGGGTCCATCTTAAAAGGTCTCCTCCAAGTGCATAGTCTGAGTTTTGATGAGTTCAAAGCCTGCTGGGCTAGCTTTCTGAATTATAGGGAGATGAAAAGTTTCATCACAGGCAGCTGATTCTGCTTCTCTCCTTCCACAGAGCTCAGCGAATCAGCAGCGCTGAGCATGAGCCCCAGCCCTGCAGAGCACCTGATCGCTCAGTCTGCAGCGTTCAGCTGCTCAGCAAGACTCTCCTTGCTGCAATGGTGCTGCATTCCCACATTTTGCAGGGCTGGAGTGATATAGAATTAGATCACTGCAGCATGATTAGCTCTTTCATGGGACTCAGAGATGACACATGACATTTTTCCCTCAGAATTTCTAGCTAAAGGAAGCATGGATATTCTTGTTTCTGTTGCATTGTAGCAAAAATGTACCTTATTTTTATTTCCTGCCCACCAAGCCCAATTCTAGCTTTAAAATAAGGCATGTAAATAAGCTATTATGTATATAACAATTGCTGTTTGATACAATCAGTAAGTGAAGTTTCATAGGTGTTTTGAGATTCTGAAATCAGGAATTACATTGGCACAGTTATAGCACCTGTAATTTTTATTTACATGCATTGACTTCCATTCTGTTTATTGGCAAAATAAATTTTCTTTTGAGAAAAATTGCTGTGTTTAATTAAATAAAAAGACAAAGATATAGTAGGGACTAAACGGTTCCAAAATAGTCATAAAGCCTTTTGCATTTCTAACCATTGGTTTGAAAGCATCAGTTCAACAAGCAATGAGAACCTGACTTGGAGCAGACTATGATCTGCTCCACTCCTCCCCACTAGCGCAGACACCTGAGTTTCTCAACAGCTGGATCCCGAAACAGCATTGTTCACAGCACACTATTTTAAAGTACCTGTCATCACCCCCGTTCAGGTTTAGGAGATGCGGCTGTAAGCTATTCACACGACTGGTGAAGGACGGGCAGGTGGCAGTACTACCCTCCTAAGCAGTCCTCACCTGAGAGCTCCCTGATTACAGGTCAGCATCCGAAGCGGCAGGTTTACAGGGTGGGTGTTCAGAGGCACAAATAAAACAACTGAACACTGCAACATATTTTCTTGTAAATGGAAACGGTCACACCCAGTGTGCCAGTATGAGCCCGAAACCTGTGGCAACCTCTTGGGAGGGAAGGCAAGTTTAGAAAGGTGAGACACCTTTATTATCAGCTTAGCATGTCTGGCCTCTTGCGAAAACTGAAATGCAAACTAGGAGTTAATCAGTGTATAGGAAATACCTCTCATAATATACTATACTATATTATTTATGAAGCTTTCGTCAGACTTGAAGATGTTAGTGCATTGTAGGAACAGATCTTCAGCTGGAAAGAAAGTAATGAAGGAATACCAGAGGGGAGGGCTGCTCACTGGAAGTCAGACCTCTGTGTTTACACTACCTGTGTTAGTGCTCAGAGTCAAGCATAGGCACCTTTGTTTCACTACTGATGTAAGTCAGGAACTTGGGCTCCCAAAGCTAACATTTATAAGAAAAAAGCCCACAAGTGAACAAGAGCCCCAGGGACAGCAGTGATCACTCACCTAATCTAAGGAGTGTCGGTTATTTCCTTCATTTATTGTGTGAATTGAGAGGAAAATGAAGCAGTCAGGTATTTGCAGGTCAAGCTAGATGATGTAAATGATTAATTCTTGATTTACACTAGGTAATTTTTCTTGGTATAGTTCAGAAAAATGGCTGCTGTGGAATCATAACCTCGTAATCTGTATCTCTTTAATGCTAGTTAGATGGTCCAAGCTTCCAAGGACTGTTAATTTGCCCTTGAGTACAAAGGCAATGATCACAACAAAAACCGATACCCTTTTCAGAGGAGATCCGGTAGGATTGGTTTGGTACATGACAACAGACAAAAGTGTGCAGGCATGCCAGTCTCCTCACAGGCCCAGGCAATGCAGCAAGAAGCATGCTGTGTCACCTGTATTCCCAAAGTTGCCTTGGGTGGCAGATGTTCAGGGATTTTGTCTACACCGTTACGTTTGTATTCATTTTGTCTATCAAAGCAAAGGATAGAAGTTTCTTTTACTGAAGGACCGAGTTCTCAATTGCAAAGCTAGAAGCTCAGTTGCAGGTAAAAATTTTTGCTTTTTTTTTTTTTAATCATACAAAGAGTGCCTGCAATTGAGGCTATGTTTTAGCTGCAACTAATTTAACAGAATAAGTGAAATACAGCAGACCAGCAAAGCAGTGTTCTACCATGTACTGATCTTTCCTCAGGCTTAGATGTATCTCCTATATGCTTCGCACTAAGCCTTACCGTTTCCTAAAAGGTCAACTTCCTCTTCTAACAAAGAGGACTTAAAGCTCATTGAAGTAATTTTGTTCATTGCAATATACAGAGAAACAAAAATGTGAGTTCAGTTATTTGAGAGAGTATGCGTATCAGTGGATAAAGACCTCTGGCTGTTTTCAGTGCCGTGGTGGTTTGACCCTGGCTGGAGGCCAGATGCCCACCAAAACAGCTCTATCACTGCTCTCCTCAGCTGGACAGGGGAGAAGATATAATGAAAGGCTCCTGGGTCGAGATAAGGACACAGAGAGATCACATTACTGTTGTGGGCAAAGCAGACCCAACTTAGGAAACCTAATTTATTACCAATCAAATCAGAGGGGAGTAATAAGAAATAAATCCAAATCTTAAACCACCTTCCCCCGCTCCCCCTTCTTCCCAGGCTTAAGACAACCATTTTTCTTTACCTCCTTCCTGCAGCAGCACGGGGGGACGAGGAATCAGGGCCGGGGTCAGTTCATCATACGTCGTCTCTGCAGCTCTTTCCTCCTCACGGGGAGACATTCCTCACACTCTGCCCCTGACCCAGTGTGGGGTCCCTCTCACGGGAGACAGACCTCCACCAACTTCTCCAACGTGAGTCCTTCCCACAGGCTGCGGTCCCTGGGACCAGACTGCTCCAGCACGGTCCCCCCCACAGGGTCACAACTCCTGCCAGCAAACCTGCTCTGGTGTGGGCTCCTCTCTCCACGGATCCTGCCAGAAGCCCGCTGCAGCACAGGCTCCCTACAGGGTCACAGCATCCGCTGGCTCCAGCATGGGGTCCATGGGCTGCAGGTGGATATCTGCTCCACCATGGACCTCCGTGGGCTGCAGCGGGACAGCCTGTCTCACTATGATCTTCTCCAGGGACCTCAGGGGAATCTCTACTCTGGCACCTGAGGCACCCACCCCCTCCACCCCCCCACCCCTCCCCCCCACCCACCGACCTGCAGAGTTGCTCTTCCTACATCTTTTCCCTCCTCTCTATGCCTGCAAAATGCTGCTGGGCTTCCTTTCCCACCTTCTTAAATATGTTATCCTGGAGGCGCTACCACCAACGCTGATTGGCTCGGCCTTGGTGGGTCTGTCTTGGAGCTGGTTGGTATTGGCTCTGTTGGACCTGGGGGAAGATTCTAGCAGCTTCTCGACAGAAACCACCCCAGCAGCGCCCCCCTCTACCAAAACCTTGCCATGCAAACCCAATACAAAGGTTTTGCTAAAATGCCTCTTGGAAATTCATCACCAAGGAATTTGTGAATAGCTTTCCAGCTTATTTTTCAGTTAGCACAGTACTTCATAAAATTAGCAAATGAAATCACATTTCAACACTATCACATAATTGGTTTAGCAACCATTAATATAAATGTCACTTGTCTTTCTAATATCTGTGGTAAAAAAAGTAAAAATCCTGCAAATGGACAGTCTGATAATTCAGTATTTTCAAAAGTTTGCAGCACGTAAGAAGGTCTTTCAAGCTAAAATACATAGAAATAAGTGATTTGTGGGATATGCCTAGCCAGTTGTATGTGCTGAGGCTTACACATTTAAATACACTCAAGATTCTCAAATTCTTTTGATAGGTGAGGAGAAAATATCACACAACCCTCAATATCAGGTTATACTTAACTATACTGTATTTTAATGTGGGTTTTTTCGGTTTGTGAGCTGGGCAACTAAATGAAAGCAGAAGATCATTTCTAATTCACCTAACTTGGCAACAGAGAGGTTGGCAAAGTTAAGGCTTAAGTACCACTACCTGCAGTTGACACTTACTGTCAACAGTCAAACAACCTGGTTGCTGTCCTGTTCTTTTTTATTTTCATTTTTGCCTTGAAAATTAACAGGGCAGGCATTGAGGTATTTCTTTTGCAGCCACACAAGCAGGAAACAAGTATTGAAATCAATCACTCAAATCATTAAGCGATCACAGGTAAATCTATTTTCCAGCCAAGACACTAACTGTTTCAGCTGTTTTATCAGATGGCAGAGGAACTACCGTATCAGTGTCAATACTCAGACGTATGTCCAGTTCTGTCAGGATATAGGAGATTGGAAAACTCTGCTACTTTGTCAGCGGTTACAGCAAGTGATACTCAGGATGACATTTGACAGTGGTTCTCGCAGAGTGGAAGATGAAGATAAACATTCTGCTTGACCAGCATAGTCTGAGATATACCTTTTGTCACTGGAATTCACACATCTGGCTTACGCCTTAATTTTATACTGGTGTAAAATTTTGCTAGGAGTGTTTTTTCCTGTGGGTAATCGGGAGCTGGCACATGCTGCATCTACGCAGACCCATGTTGGTGAAGCAGCTCGCTGCCCTCCAGCCTCTCCCGATTTGCCAGTTCCACCTGTCAGAAGCGCCAGACCAACTCCTCATGTGTTTCCAAACCTGCCCCTGGTAAAGACCACTCGGGCAAGCTTGCAGGCAGCGCGGAGGTGGAGGGGTGACATGGTGCCGGGGCCAAGGCAGGATACGAGTTCTGGGGGGAAAGCAGTCCGACTGCAACCTTGGCACGACAGCTGCTGGTGGGGACACTGTTGTGCCAGCACACATAACCTTCCCGTGCTGAAGCCCGTCCTTCAGTGCCGAAACGCGGGGACGGAATTCTCCCTGGGAAGGTGATGTGCCTGGGTTGTGCCGTTATTAATACACCACGAGTAAGCGTCGCATGAATTTAAATGATTAGCGTGAGCGTGTAACAGTAAATTAAGAAAACTAAGGCACAAACTGAGTTTTAACATGTTGCAGGGGCTGAGGAATAGTGGAAAGTAAAGCAGGCTTGTGTAGAGGGGCTACAAAGGAAAACACAGTTCAGCAATGTATCAAAAGGGAAAGGAAATAATGGAAAGAGCAGAAAAGACTGAAATATTCAGCTATTTCTTTTGCTTCTTTCTTCACAGAAAAGCAATTAGAGCTTATTTATGATCACTGACTGAACAAAACACATTTTTAACGAACAGCTAAAGAACTGGCAAGAAAATTGATGAAAAAGCCTTGAAATAGTACAGATGTAAGCTGTGTTTATTCCAGTCAGCACTCTGTAAACCTCAGCAATTGTTTTCAAGACCTCTTCAAAGGAAAACGAAGGGTGGGAGAAAGGCAACTGTGATACTTATCTTTAAAAGAGTCAAGTGGAATGGACAACGTGAAGAGTTGCAGAGCAGTCCCACTTGATTCTGATTCTTGGGAAGATAACAGGAACAAATTACATGTGAGCATTTCAAAGCATCTGGGTAATAAAACAATAAGACAGGGCCTGCTTTATCAAGAACAAATCATGTCAAATCAATTGAATTTCGTTCTTGACAGAGTGAAAATTATGGTAGACAAAGTGGGAAACAGCTGTTTCCCATAAACAGAAAACAAGTTTTCTGTATCTATTGCCTTTTATGAAGATTTTTCCTGCTGTTGCCTTTGACATTATGTGAAGCAAACATGTAAAAGATGTTCCAGATTAAATTATTGGTACATTCAGATACCACTGGTTGAAAGGCTGCGCAGAAATTAGTTATCAATGAGCTAATCTTAGAGAGAGAGTGGGGGGAGAGAGAGAGAATTTCAGACTGGTTTGACAGGTTACTGTCCCAAATCCTTTGCTTAATGGTATTCAGCTGAATACATACTATACTGTACCATACCTGTGCAGTTTCCAGATAACACCATGATGGTTGCAGTCACTCTGAAGGGCAGTATCAGAATTCAGGCTCAAAAACATTGTTTTTGCATAGAAAAAGTGAATACATTTTTTTTCTTATTTAGATAAACATGAGGCTGAAAAAAAACCGAACCTCTCTGTATGGCAGCTGTTGAGAAATTTCAGGTTTACAAAAATTAACAACTGCTATTATCATTTGTGTGAATCTTTATTTTATAAGAACAGACATTAAATTCTTTTCTGACCCTGGGACACACCTATGCTGATCCTTTCCGTTTACAATATAAAATGGAGGGTACCTGGGTGTAGATGAAGTTTTACTGTGTTTCAGAGAAGGCCCAAATGATAACACCTTTAAAAGTCTGCCAGATGCACGCGGCTGGTATTTTTTAGCATTTCAGATTTTTGGTATCACTCACAGTGCTGTAAGTGAAAGGAGGAGCAGAAAACTGAGGAAAAAGTGTAGGTTTAAAAGCAGGCCTAGAGAAGTAGTTCATAGAGAGGTCATTCCCTTAGTCTTGAGGGAGCAAGTTTCTTTGCCTTTATCTCACTTTTTTTTTTTTTTTAAATATTTTGCCTCAAAACAAAACCTGCAAAATGGATCTAAATCTTCCCATGTGGCATCCCACATTCATGAACAGAAAGGTATGAAAACATTGCTTGATATTTTTTCACAATGATTTATTTTCTGGGACCTCAAAAGAGCACACAAACTAAAGCAGGACCCCTTTTAATATGAAAGTCAACATATTGGGTGCTTTCCCCCCCCATAAGTTCACTGTGTGGTGAATTTACTTTTAATTTACTAAAACAGAAGTACTAAGATAGACTGGATTTTTCTGACAAGTCAAAAGCTCAGAGGTTAGCCGCACCACTTCGAAATCATTCTGTTTTAATATATGAACCACATTAGACAGCAGAAACTGTCGGACAAAGGTTCAGGTGGCTTAAAGAACTTGTGATTTTATTTTCTTTCTACCTGGAGGGAATACATGGAAGAGAATGGCATCAGAGTGGGGAGGAAAACTACTGTCCTCACAAGACGGCATCATAAGCAGCCGTCAGGACCTTGGTGTCTTGATTTGCTGCTGTTAAAATAATTAGGGACTTTGCAAGGGTTGATTTGCCTTTCCCGAGGAAAGTTTTATGGTCAGTCATAAAGTTTTTTTATCTAGACTGCTACTGCTTTTGTAGAGAAATATATTGGAGTTGTAGATATTACACACATATAGCAGAAAAGTAAAATATCTGGTATTAAATCCTCTGTTTTGTGTTGGTTTCTTGTTGAGATTTTTTTGTTAGGGTTTTTAATTATTTTTCCTTATTTCTTAGTTTCTGTTCAGCTTTCTTGGTGGTACAGTTGGCATATTAACATGCTTTTAAGCTCACACCTTGCCTTCCCAGTGTATTCTTTACTGGTGTAGTTTGCTTTTCCAAACTTCTCCAACTTTTCCTTTCCTTTGGGATTTTTTTTTTAAATTAATAAACTACCCTATAACTGAGTTAAAACAAAGGACTCCAGACAACCAAAAAGGTGAATGAATCATTCTATCTAGCTTAAGTTGAGGGTCGTGGGGACACAGGTCCCGAGCATTCCGACAGAGGACACACATTTTGAAGGTGTATTTGCTACCTGTTGTCCCAAGGTTTGAAGAACCACTGCTGCCATGTAAGCAGAGCTGAAAATCCTATCAGCCTTGTGGGGGGCTGAGTAGGAGGCTGTGCAATATACAGAAATCAAACGAAGCTCAGGTCTGCACAAGGATCCTTTTTGTCTTTTTATCAATATGACTATCCTGGCATGTAAGAGAACGCACTCTTCTCCGGAGCCAGGCGTTACAGCTCTTCCTCGTGTGAGCAACATCAAGCTCAGTTCACTTGTGTCTTCTAATGCAGCTTGTTTGGTTGGGTCGAAGAAGCAGCTTTGAATCAGACACGAGGGGAAAGCAGAGCCATGCGCAGCTGTATATGCTGATGGAGCCATCGAACGCGGTGGGATCCCGTGTGGGATCCGTATCCGCACCGAGCTGAATCCCAGTCCTACAGTAACACAGAAATCTAGATCAGAGCAGGCCTCCCGAGTCAAACTTCCTTTCCAGCTCTTCTCTTCTTCACTCTCTGCCCCAAAAATGCCAGTCAAAATAAAAGAAAGGAGCTGTTGCCAGGCAACCTCTCGCCAGATCTTGAAGTCAATTTTTCACATGGATGCTAGATGCTGATGCCTGGGTGGATGTATTAGGCACAAGATACTTCTTGAATTGTTCACGGAAAAAGGACTAATCACACCTTTCTTAATTATAAATGCACTAGATAGGGATTAGCCTTATTAATTATCGATTGCTTTTCCAATCAACTTTTTCATGAATCTTCATAGAATTTGAGTTTAAAGTGTAACAAATGAAATAATATGAGATCAGGTAACAATCCTGCGGAATAATTAGAGAAGGAGAATAGCATTATAACTGAGATTTTTCATTGCAATCTTCAGCACTCCTGCTGTTTGATTATCAACTCATCAGTACTTAAATAAGCTTACAAGTATTTCCACTGAAATGCACATTTTAAACCAAATTGTTATTACAGTGTTATGGCTTTATTTCTTAAGCTAAATTTTGCATTTTAGCTCAATATGTTGTAACAGAGCTCTATGCTTCCACATGGAAATAGGAACTAATCCATGTAATTTCATTTTAATCTTAATAATGAGGAGTGGAGGGAAAAAAGAATAGGGAAGTCTAATTGATCACCCAGGGAGAAGGAGACTTTACTTCATTTCCTTTTTCCTAATTAAGTAATGCAATAGTGGATGACTGAAACATGTACGTCGTGAAGACAGTCCTATCATCAGAGCAATGTCAGTATAACGTGAATGTTTTCCTTCAGTTTAATTGCAAAATTGTGATGAGCACAGGAAGCATTTATTAAAACCCATAATAGATTGATCAGATTTGAAATAGCATGTTTATAAGTAGTCTTTCATTTCACATTTAGATTTTGTTTTGGAAGTTGAAAAGTGATAATGACTATGGTGAAGCAGGGATCATTCAACCAAATCTTCAGATTAAAGGTAAAATATATGGGAAAAGTATTCCTCTGAGAATGTCACAGCAGTTAGATACATGGATATTCCATTCCATTAACGTTTCTATTTTGGAAGCAGAAATGGGGAAAAAAGATGAGAAGTATCACTGCATTGCCATAAACCACTTACTTTTGTCACTGGCAGTCTATTATGCTTCTGTTACTTGTTAAGACCCTGTGTGAGGAAGTTAAATTGATATTTAACAAGTTATGAAGGAAAAAAACTACGGAGTTTTGTGAATGTAAGAAAGAATGCCTGAACTTCTCTTTTTTCTCATGTAAGCAGCAATGAGGCAGCAAAAATAAATAGCGACCTGTTTTATACAGCACTAACTTGCAAGCTGACTCTCTTCATCACTTGCTCATTCTCTTGTGATGTCCTAGGCTTGAATTCCTGTCTGCACAGCAGCATGATTCCAGCAAGAAAGTGGAAAGCAACTTCCTCGGGCACCTGCGTGGGACAGTGTAGCTGTTAGGCTGGTGAATAGCCACAAGCTGACAATACAGCGGCATAAAATGTGTTCAGTTCTGGGGTCCCTGGTACAAAAGGACAGGGATGTCCTGGAGACAGTCCAGTGGAGGGCTACAAAGATGATTAAAGGCCTGGAGCATCTCCCCTATGAGGACAGGCTGAGTGAGCTGGGGCTGTTCAGCCTTGAGAAAAGAAGACTAAGAGGAAATCTTATTAATGTTTATAAATATCTGAAGTGTGGGATACAGAGGGAAATGGCCACCCTCTTCTCAGAGGTCTGTGGAGACAGGACAAGGGGCAATGGCTGCAAGCTGGAACACAGAAGTTCCGCACCAACATGCGGAAGAACTTTTTCACGGTGAGGGTGACTGAGCACCGGAATAGGCTGCCCAGGGGGGTTGCAGAGTCTCCATCTCTGGAGATATTCAAGACTCGTCTGGACACCTACCTGTGTGATCTGTTCTAGGGAACCTGCTTTGGTAGGGAGTTGGACCTGATGTTCTCTTGTGATAAGATGGGTTTAGCTAATGTGACAGCTATGTAGAGTGCAACACCTTTAGCATTTGCCCCTGACACAAATTAGAGCTGGGCAGGTTGATTTAATTCACTGACATGGCAGAAATTGCCATATGAAAAAGGGGGGCGGGAGGGGGGAAGGGGTGCTTTGGCTTTTTGGTGTTGCTGTGTAATCAGTGAGGGCACCCGTGCGAAGGGCCTGGCAAGCACCAGAGCAGACAAAGGGGCATGGGTGAGACCATGCAGCAGGCAGAGAGAAAAGGAGGTAACTGGGTGTCAGCAGAAATTTCACCTGCAAGTGGCATCAGGACTTTTACAAAACCACCCACAAAAAAAGCAGAGAGAACAGCTTTGACTCCCCTTGTGCGCCAGTAGGCCACGAAGACAAACCGCCCTCTCACTGCCTAGCCCCCCTAGCAGTTAGCCTGTTGCACCCAAGGTGACAGACATCCTCTGCCTCTTCTTGGACTGCACATGGATGGTGCTGAGATGGAGCATGCCAGCCCGCTTGGGCAGTGTAGGGGCCCGGGCTGTGGTGACACCTTCCTACGGGGCAAGGCCCGGGCGCAGAGGGTAGGTGCCTAGGTGGTTAGGTGAGGCAGAGGTGCCCGTAGAGTTGTGTATGAGAACTTTAAATGCATATGGGGTGGTTTTTTTTTTTTGCCAAGAAAAGCAAATTTAGGGAGGATACTGAAACCACTAAACTGTCTCCCAGTGATTGCAGGAGTATTATGAATCCCTTCTTATCAAATGGATCACTGTGCATTTATCAAGGAGATTATTAAGCAGTGCTGTTTAGTCATAAATAAACTCCAAACTCTAAATTAAACATTTCAGCTTGTTTCTTATCTCAGTAATTCCTGTGTTCAATCAAACATGAAGAAAAACTTCTAAGCACTGTAATATTTATGCACTGCTGTGTTTCATACACTGTATTTAACTCTTTAGGAAAAAGAACAGAGAAACAAAAATATGCTGCATGCTAGAATAACAGTTAAGTTTAAATAGAATTAGAGAACATTTAACACTTTTAAAACCCTATTACTGTGTATTGTCAGTACTTGGAGTGACACTGTGTTCCAGTGTGGCCAGTAACATGATCTTAAAATATGGAACTTCATATCCAACAGGTATTAAGCAACTTTAAAATAGCTTAGACAGCTGCTTGTGTTGCACATCCATACTGCTAACTCCAGTGGAAATGAACAGGAAATATTTGTAATGGCTTCTTTTCTTCCCTCTGTCTCTTCATATCTTTTTCTATCTGGTGTAGGAGGCCCAGCCATCTTTTAAATTCACTGCATTTGCAAGCATTTTTATTTACCTTTAATCTTCACCTATATTCTGATCTGATCTTCAGTTTGCTTGACATCCCATGAACTGGAGCGCACACGCACACACTTTGCACACTTTCTAGAGGCACATCTTTTTCCCTTATCTGCAGAACATGTAGCTCCAGTTGTCACAGCAAAGAAATCGGAGCAGTATCTAGCTTTAGCTGGCATTAGTAATGAATTTCTGCTTCTTTCCCAACTGACAGTGCAATCCACTGATCTTTTTTAGCTCCTTATAGGTAACTGCGCTGAAGTGTACAGCTAGAAAGGATTGCAAAATATATAGTGAACAGCTTTACTTGTGAAGCTCAGTAGCTCTGAAAAACAGGTTTAACTCACCACATTTTGAGATACCTTAATGTGCTTTGTTATATGTGCTCCCAACTGCATCACCCAACCTATATCTCCTAAGACTGATTAGAGCTATAATCAAGGCGGGATACATGGGTGCTTAACAGAGGTGCTGCTGTGCTTGGTGAGGACCTGTGCCTCATTTGTTTTGTGGAGAGGGCTGTATTCAGACAGCCACAGTCCCACCACAGTGCCAGGACTTGCTGTTTCTTAGTGGCCATCTGCCTTGCAAGCTTGTCAATAAGAATCTATCGAAAATAACAGGCAGAGGAGCATAAGTAAAATTGTGACCTACAATATGATGTTAGAAATGTTAAGTTCATGGTTGTATATTATCTTGCTTCAAATATTATAGGGAGGAATATCTGGATCAACCCAAAAGATCTTACAAGCATTTGATGTAGGCACCCCTCCCTTTTATTTTTTATTCGCCCCATCCCAATTTAACCTCTGGAGTTTAGGAATTTTCTGTGTGGTTGTTTACAAACCCATTTGTATTGCAGTGCTCTTGTTTTATTTGATGTAAACTGGATTCTTGGCAGCTCCTCCACAGAAGTTCCACTTTGAAAAAGCAGCTGTGCAAAACATAAAATGAACACATCTGTGTGTGCTTAATAGTTTTCTTTAATCTTCTAACAACTAGCCCAGAAAGATACAGGGAGGAATTAAAAAATGTTCTATATATCTTTTTTATGTGTGTAAAACTGTCTTAACTTCCAATTCAAAGGTTTTAATTTAAGCAAAGGGAGTTGGAGAAGAAAGGTTAGCAGCTGAAAGGAAAAGAACAAAGTCTTGTCAAGTGGACTGGCAGTAGAAAATACAGTATATTGAAATGCTATCACAGCCAGGCATAACTTCACAGATGAGATGCACACAAACATCTGCTGCTGGATTTATTGATGCACCAGTAATGGGAGATACGGGATGTTTTAAAACAGCAATACGATAGCCTTACAATGAACTTAAAAACTCCAGATGTTTGTGACACAAGCAACAGAAACCCAGCAGAAGCAGAACATTTTCAGGAGATGCCCTGTCTTTTCACCTGCATCTCTGCAGTGGTGGTGACAGATGTGGAGTCTCCACAGGAACCCCATCAGGCTACTACAGAAATCTCCACAGTGAGGAGGAATCAGCCTTCCTCTTCCACTAGGACAGAAATATCCTGTCGTCCAGTTGGTCCCCTTTTTTGCCTGGCAATATATACCTGGAGCCCACAAGCTGTGTATTGGCAGCCTTGTATACCCCCACCAAAGTGTTATTTCCCAGGACAGTACACAATCTACTGGGACTCAATGAGCAGCGCTGCAGAGAAAGCATTCTCTTTTTAGCGTTGCTATTAACACAGTTCTCTGAGAAAGAACAATTCAGTGTTTAGTTACTGTGCTAAAACATACTAAATGTTGAATATGAAGACAACTACAAATGGAGAGGGGAATACTTAAGAGGGTCCTGCCTTAGTCAGCAGGACATACTGTGTATTTCCCCTTTAAGGAATGAAACCACAGTTTCCAATTTGTGCCTGCCTTTTTCTTGTTCAAAGCGCTTTAACTTCTTCCCTCTTATCATTCAATTTAATTCACCATCTGTTCACCCAGGACTTAGTATTTTCAGCTGAGATATCAAAAGGAAGACCACATTAATCAAACATTAGTACTTTTGAAGCAAGTAGGATCTAGAAGAAACAGATGTATAAATCATGAAACCTAATTGCTTATCACATTTTTCTTCTCCTGCCTGTAGGAATGCATGTGCTTCACAGGTTGCTACCCTGTCCTGAGGTTTAAGGGCTCAGGCTGCAGAGATGGGAGAATTACATTCTCTTTGTGACATTAAGTGGACTCAGGTGTAACTCCCGCTCACAGCTAATAAGCTGAAACCAGAATTAGTGCTGTGTCAGCACATTTGCAAGGCATCAAAGTAATGTTATTAAATACACATGGGAAATAGCAAAATAAGATCAGAAAAGACATCACTAAAAAGTTAAGCTGTCAAACAAAAAATGGCTGTTTGTGAAAGTGTTGAGCCAATAGAGCCAATTATTTTATAGGCATTGTAAGATAAAACAATAGGTTGGAATAGGTAAAGAATGAAAAATACTGCAGTTAGAGAGAGAGAGATGATCGCTTCACAAGCAATTGTTTTCCACTCCAATTAACACAAAGATAATTTACCTGACCTCTATTTTCCGCTTGTCACCAGGAGGCTCAGAATCTTTTCTCTGTAAACTGCCCAGACTTGGTATTTTTTTATTACATAGTTTTTCTTTTAACAGAATTCTGTAAACAGATTCCTAATGTTTTATCTAATTCAATGTAATTTCTTTTGCATGCATATTTTCTCTTTGCATAAGAGATGTTCCTCCTTTTTTGGGACACTTCCAACCTTCTCTGCTGAATGTGTTCCTCTCTCTAATATTGCAGATATGCAGGGTGTTCATACTGCAGAGCAAAAGTCACCTGTCTGAAGGACTTTGTCGAAGGATCACAAAACCAGCAAGTAAAAAGCCCTGGCAAGCCACCAGAGTTATGTGCTATATTCAAGGTCTTTCCTCAGACATTTAAAAAGCTCTATAAAGTGTCACGGTTGTGGTGGGAAAAGAAGCTATGTTGTATGTTGTTTCATAGCAAGAGGATGTATAAAGGAAATATCTGCAGTCCAACCTGCCTGTATTTACACTGAAATAGATTTGAAATTTCTGAAGAATCACAGTACAGCTTTTCTTCACGCAGCTTTCAGCATCTGCCAGACTTGGCCATGTGAGAAGCTGCTTTTGCCATTCACCACATCCTGAGTGCCCTTCATGCCCTGAATCCGATTCTGTTTCTTTTGAGTTTTGCTGCGGCATTCATTAAGCTTTCTGTGAATATATGTGGCATGCTCAGCTCTCACCGGCTCAGGTGGAGAGGTCAGGACAGAAAAAGGTTGTTTGACTCCAGACAGACATGCTTCTATATTTACCCACTAAAAAACTCCAAGTACAAGTCCTTGAAAACAGTGGGCTTTTCTGTCCTTTGTCAAAAGCTTGTGATCTCTAGGATCTCTCTCTGATTTCATGTGTACCACAGCTCAGTTAATTACAGCGGGCTTGCTCGAGATTTATGTTGTTGTAGGAGAGCAATTGTTTTTGATGTCTGTTATCAGGACTGATCTTAGGAATTCCATCAATTGTGAATACAGTTCTAGGAAGCAAATCTAAGGAGGCTGGCTTGCTGTTAGGTTATTGCTATCTCCTGGCATTTAGGTAATACTTGCAATTTCAGAGTTTATTTCAAACATATTGTGATTTGCACAATAAACCCTCTAGTTTCTAGGGTCTAGCTGGAGTTCATGGCTTGCTGGATGTGCTGGCTGCTCAAGTATATTTGCCTTTTTATTCCCATCCTGCATTATCAGAGAATTGTTTCTCAACTCACACCTGCCAACCAACATCTTTAGACTGTCTGTTTTTTAGAACAAAATTGAAAGTTGTATCAAGGATGCCTCGTGGCAGCATTACTTTGGCACCAGATTTATGTTTTGCACTGTTCAGTACAGAAAGAGGTATAAAAGATGGATTCCTTGCATGGGAGCACATGGCTTCTCAACCAAAGCTGGGCTCTGCAGAAGCAGGTCTCTTCTGGGCTGGGGCTCTTCGCAACGCGACACAATGTAATGTGACATATTCATCTTTATGAGAGATGTTGGTTATGAAGGGAGATGTGTAATAATCTTACGTCTTCAGAGGCCAAGTGTAGGCCACTGGAAACGGCAAAAAAAAAAAAAAAAAGCTTTTGTTCTGATGTGGTCAAAACCTGTCTTACTCAGACCAGCAAGAAGCTGCAAATCCCACAGACCAGTTATGCATTTGACACTCATCAAGAGGTTAATTTATTAAAAAAGGGCTACTCTCCCTTGTTGCTAGGTAACAGCGTAGTTCCCTCAGGCTTGTGATCAGCAAATGAATTTTTCTGATGATATACTGCTGGTAACTGTTTATCTTGCTGCTGGAGCCAGCTTAAAGGAGGACTTTTTATGAGACTCCTCATAATGGAATTGGTTTTATTTGTCTCGTTTACTCATATAATTGTATTTGGCCCTAACATAATTTGCGGCGTTAATACAAAGCTCATTTTCATAACTTACTCTGCATGCAAATACAGCTTTCCACTATTACATCTTAGAGTAAACATCTGCAGTTTTAAATTACAACTGCTCTGAAAGCCGAAGCTTTAAATTTCTTGCCCCTTCTTCATGTTAAATTTATATGTAAAACTGGGTCAGTGTGTTCTCTAATTAGCTTTCTAGCCACGGGACGTAAAGAAAATAAGGAAGAAGGTTACGAGGAAAATTGAGTGGCAAAGAGAGAAAGCATAGCTGTAGTCTATGGATTTAATCGTCTTTGCAGTAGATGTTGTGCCAGAGCACGGGGCCGAAGGCTTCAGGCTAGAGCCCTTTTTTCTAACAAGTCGTGCAGAATGGATATCCTCTAGTGTGAAAGGACTGCTAAGGAAGATGCACGTCCTTATGGACCTCGTGAGGGATGCAGGCCTAGCAAAAGAGTCTGTGAAAGCAGAAAAGTAAATTCTGTCATGCCACATTTCCTAACTGTGAAGATGTTGGCATATTTCATACCATTTGCATTTCAAATGTCCTTCATATCTTCTCATTCTTGTAATATCTGTGGCTGGCTGTTATATGAATGACAGGAAATAATGTCCGATTCTGGGGCCTGGCCCTAAATGTTCACATCCCTGAAGAGGTAAAACCACTGGCTTGCTTCTGTTGAGACAATCTTCCTTCTCTGCAGCCTCATGTTGTATTGTGCAGTGTAATGCAAATTAGTGAGTTCCTACTGTGTCACTGGATTAATTCTTCCTGGAAAAAAAATAGCTGACCTGAAATACTAGAAACAGTTTGATTGAAATTTGGCACTATGTGGATTCCTTAATATTTTGTGTATTACTGGTACAAAATAGTGCTTCAGGAGGGAAAAAAAAACAACAATCCAATCAGTTTTGCTTGTGTGTGAATTCTTCCCTCTCTTGCTCTAGCAATCTTATTCTCTAAGAAGAGCTGCTGTCAACTCAAATGAAACATTTTTCTATGAACAGACATGTTTTGTGAAACAGTAGGTTACCATGTTACCAGCAATGACAGTGAGGAGCAGTTCTAGAAGTAGTTTTAGGCTCTGTCATTGTCAGGGGTGTCTCTGCTACTAGAAGGTTCCTCCTGCCTGTGCAGGCTGTGATGACTCTTTTACTGTGTTACTGTGCAGTTAGTATCTAATTAGGGGATGAATTGAGGTAACATATATGCTATGTGTTCAATAAAAGGAAAGTCTGCAACACGGTTATCATATGATGTGCATCAGTTTAGGGAATTGATTGTAATGGAGTAATTAGTCTTTAAGAATTTGCACCCGATGGAGGAGAAAAATTACTCTTAACTAGGGACAGGATCTATTCAAGTACCTTTTGTCAGTTTGGATAGAGACAAACATTTCACTCAATGAAAAGACACCTGAATTCATTTTATCTCACAAGTGTGTGCAGGAAGGAAGGAAAAAAACACAAACACAAACCGAAGGCCAAGCTATTAAATACTAATAGCAGTAGAAAAGTTTTTAAATGAAATGTATTAGATTAAACTTGCTGTAGCTGCTAAGTAGGTCATGTTGAAAGAATTATTCTACCAGCAAAAGCTTTTTCGTGACTTGAGGTTAAACTGGCAGGAAAGCTCAGTAGGTCAGTAGGATACCCTGAGGGGGGGATGCTGACCATTCAAAATGTTAATGGTCAACCTGATTTTTTAGAACCAAAGAGAATAAATTTCAGCAGGTGTAGTACTTGAGAAAATCTGAAGACTACAACTGACCAGAAGAATGACTTCTAAGTATATTTTCAACTAATGGAAAAATACTCAGTTATTGTCAGGTTTTGATGGCAGGGAATATCATTCCTCCACCCTTAGATAAACAAGCTGGGAAACTTTTTAATTAAAAATAAAGAGCCTTATTTAAAGGTTGATTGCAAACTGTAGTTTTTGTTCTGTGGGAATTGCATGGTTTGAAAAATTCAGTTTCATCTCAACTGAATTAAGTCCAATGTTTTTATTTTCAGTTGAGACCTCATTTTTATACAAATACTTAAAAGATCAGAATGTTCCAGTTTAATGTAGGCCAAACAATTCGTTCTGCATTTGACTTTTTTGTTTTACAATGATGAACATATTTAGGAATGTTGGTAGACTAGTGTTTTCTGAAAAGAAATACGAATTATTGTAAGCACACTGACTTTTGAGGTAATTCATTGTCTAACAAACACTACATTTGCATAACCTGTAAAATACAGTTGGATAAGTTCCTTTCGTTTTTGTATCAGCTGCTGTTGCTCTGGCAGTTTTATTCCAAGTACAAAAGACTGGGTGATGAGATAAAGGGAAAGAAACTGGCAGATGTTCAGTGTTTCACTTCTTTATGAAATTCCTTATCATCATTCTTTATCACAGCAGATTACAGAAGTTGCTCAGTTATTTTATTTTAAAACCTGCAATTTTCAAGAACTGTTATTAAAATAATTTATTTACATAATTTTTCTGTATTACTAGTACATCTTTCCCTGATCATGACTTCTTACTCTGCCTGTTCCTCTACCTGCTCATGTCACGTACAATATGTTTTAATGCTTTAACAGTAAAAACATTAATTAAAAAAAAAATTAAAATATATTGTGAGAAACATGAGCTGAAGTTGACAGGAGGCCAGAGTATGGCATGATTCATGAACTGTAGCCTTTTAATATCACTGATCTCTGCGTGCCAGAGATTAGCGCTGTGAGAAGCATGAGAAGTAATACATTAGTAAGAAGTGGGATGACCTATTTCTGCAGAGCTCTGTAACTTAACGTAGTCCATCAGATCAGCTTCAAGAGACATGTATTTCTTATTTTAAGTAAGTCTCCTCCAGGGCTACCTTACTTTAATCACCTAAGAGTTGTCTTCCCATTTTTTCAATGGTATTTTAATTTGAATATTTGCCTTTGACACTTCCTTTATTTTCCTACCTAAACAGTGTCATAAATTTCCTAATACTAGGAATGGCACCCTTTGCATCCAAAATTAGAGTAAGGCTTGATGCTGTGGCAAAAATCTGAACTCCAAGTCACTGCTTGAGTCCTGGAATTTGCAAACTGATGCAAAGGCGTTGATCACAGAAACTCTGCTCAGAGTTTGATCCTGGCTGTGTAATAGCCACAAGTCTTTGACATCTGGCAACTGCACATTGCCTGCAGGAAATTAATTAGGAATTAATCAGAATTCTCATTCATATTCACACTGGACTTCAGCTTCTGGCTTTTTACATTAATAAATGACTGTTCTTAAGACTGACGGTGTTGTGGTGTTGACAGCTTGAGTCCGCAAAGTCATAGAAAAGCAAGGCTGTTCCCAAGCATCTCCTGGTGCCTAAAATCTCTTGTATCTCATTGATACCATGGCTGGTTCTGTATCTGTTTCAGCTCTAGACTCAGAATATTTTAGACTACACTGCAGGAAAGTACAAGGAAATAGCCAGAACTGGGTCCAGTCTAAAACCATCCAGCAACCCATCTTCAGGCAGTGTCCATTGGTGCGTAATGTAGGAAATTACATAATAGTAATGGAAGTATTATTATTGATATAAGGAGTAGTATTGATATAAGGAGTATCTGGCAATCAGTGGTTGAGGAACTTACAGAACTGGAGGCTGAATCCTATCTGTTGTGTTTAATTCCCACCCTTGAATTTGTCTGCTCTTGGTTTTTCTAATCCCGCTCCTAGTCTGACTGCTTGTATTTGAGAACGATCAATTCTCCATTTCAGCAGTGTGTTATGTTCCTTTTATTTGTTTTAAGCTTGCTGCCCACTAACTTCATTATGGGCCTGCTGTGCTTGCACTATGACAAACATTAAGCTACTCTCTCCTGTTCAGCTTTTGCTTGCCCCCTCTTCCGCTTTTCCAAACTGGAGCTTGTTGGTCTGCTTGATTAACCTCATATGGAAACATCAAGGTGCTGTTCTTCTCTAATCAGCCCGGTTATCAAATCCTTTACTTTTGTTATTTCTGCTATGTGCATTAGGCCTGCATGTCATGCTCAAACTGTGGGAACAGCGGTGTTTATACAGTGATATGGTGATATTTTCCAGTTTATCATCTACTCTTTTCCTAATGTTCCTTAGTTACCTGTATTTTAATATCCTGCATGTCTTTATATGCACAGCTGAACACGCTGCTGACATTTTCAGAGAACAATGACACCAAATTGTATTTCACCTAGCTCTTGTGATTTGGAGCCCAATACTGGCTATTTATAATTATATTTGGTTTTCCCAGGAAATTTGCACTGAATTTCACTTAACGTTTTATTATCTGGTCACCCAGCTTTAGATAAGGCTATCCTGAACAGTTTGGTATTATTAGCAGATTTCCTGACACTCATGTTTAACCTCTTTTTCATACCCTTTTGGGGATTTATTTGACAACATGTGATCAGTGCTGAAGATCCTGTTTGTAATTTGATTTCATTATGAAAATTTTTCATAGAAAATGCAGGAAAACAATGGAACAGATTGGTTTTATGCTGTTTCAATGATTTCTGCTTGAGCCACTCCCTTTCTACTTAATAGAAGGAATCTAGCTCTCTACAGTTGCTAGCTTCGTGGTTTTACAGCATACTAAATTCATACTAGAGACAAAAATAGCTTTGAACATTTTCCTTATGCTTATTATCCGGAATAAAAATACTGAAGGAAGGGGCAGGTAAAAAGGGGATGCCTGCAGCGTTTTTATAACGAATGGCATTGCAGCAATGCTACTATGGCATATCACACTTATTTATGGATTGGCACCTATCTTTTCATGTTAGGTAGATGAGAATCAGCTCGGTACAGGGAATTTGTTCATCATTTCCTTGTTCAGATACAAATGAAATGCATGTAACTCACCCCAAATAACCTTTTTTAAAAAGTCCTTTTCATGTGCTCTTGTTATGAATGAAAAAGTATATTTTTATGACCACAGTGTATTTATAACAGCACTAATATTTAAGGTACTGTCTGGGTTTTTTTAAAAGGATTTTTATAAGTTTAAAGTGAGAAACCTCAGGCAAAATATAGTTAGGTTGACTAAATAAGATCCTTCACACCAAAGACAGAAACAGCAAACTTTCAAATTAATTTCTTAACCAAATTAAAGAAGGTAGTCTCAATGACTGGCAATAATTGAGTTTTATTCTGCACAGAAAAGGTAAGAACACAGGACTGAAATCAGGTTTAAAAAAAAATCTTTCTGAATTTAATGGTTCTATTAATGGAAACAGTAAAGAGAGAGACTTCTATAATGAAAATTGATTTGGATTTTCAAAATCCAGTGAAAGGTAATGCAACTCAACAGCATTTTACGAGAGAATGGATAAATGAAAAGTAATGTCAGTTTGAGAATATCAAGTGTTATATTTTTAGGAAGAAACTTTTCTGGAGAAGTTGAACAGAGGTGATGCAAATCACTTTTGCCTCTGGACTTAAAACTCACATGCAAGGATCTGACCAACAGGAAGTATTTTTCTCCTTCTTTTTAGAACTTCATCACTCTCTAAGACAGAGCTTAAAGAGGTGCCCCTAAGTGTGTCCTAATCTTCAAAGGTGCTAAGATCCCGGAACATTCTGTGAATCAGCCGAGGCTTACAGATCCTGTTTGCCACATTAGTCTTCACACCCAGACAGTGCAGCTGGGTAAAATAAGGTAATAAAAGTGCTGTACACAGATTGCTGTAGAAGGGAACTGCCAAGTTCCAGAAGAGTATTAACTTTGCAGGATGCTTTTATTTTTTAACACCCACTTCAAATAGTACTGCTTTTTTTTTACTGTGTAGGATGCGTCCCAATATCATAGTTAATTAGGAATGTACAAATAGGCTCCCAAAAATGGAGATAAACAAACTTAATGTTTCTCTTCATATTCCTTACAATCAAGGAGTTGTTCTTTAACGACACTTCAAAAAGTACCTGCATTGTTTGGGACCTGAACGCCTTTTATATATAGATGTATGAACAAAGGTACAAAGGAGGCTGATGCTCACTAGTGTCAATCTGCTAGACCTCCTGTCCTCTTGAAATGGAGACATCTATATTATGTAATTTGGATACTTAGGAAAATTCCACTTTTCATCTTTCAGAGAACGCCTTTTCCTTCCTCTTCAGCTCACAGTAATCTCCGTGTAGAATAAGATTTGAGAAACTGTCCACTGGGGATGTCACAAAAAAAATTAAATGGTATACTCACTGTGAGTTTCATAAGCTAGACAGAGGCTGTGGTTGAGTATGTCCTGTATCAAACAGGAGTTAGTGATTAGGGAAGCGCTTGTAACCTGCTGTGTGTCGCTTGGCTTTAAAACGAGACAGCACTTTGTCAATCTGTTTGAGAGTGCCCCGCTAGCTCTGTATTTCTTAAAGTATTTGCTTCAAACATCTAGAACAATAATCAATGCCAGTGTCAGTGAAGTAATTTGAGCTGTGTATCTGTGCAAACATGCTATTTCACTTGACAGCGCTGTGTTACTATGGCAACTACCAGTTGCACATGTTTTAGGGAAGCTTTTGCTCACTGTGGCTGATGTTGCTCTGAGGTGGTGTAGAAAGCACCAAACATGGCAATGATGCAGAGGAAAGTCAGTAGCCGTGGAGTGGGGTTCCTTAGCTCCCTTGGGATCATCGTCAGACCTTATTTTCACCTTCAGACTACCTTTTATAGCAAATATTAAGAGGAGTCTGTGAAACTGTACGCGTTGAATAACCTGTGGAAATCAGTAGTTTGGGAGAATCTGGGGAGAATAAAGATGTTTTAACAACAATTGGGCTGCTTCCTTCAATAGCAGAAAAAGTTGGTGGTTTCCAGAGGCTGGACACCTTCAGATCTGTAGGGAAAAGAGAAAACTTACAATAGCAGTTTCGAACACTCCACTATGGCAAATGCTGGTGCCTGCGCTTATGCTGAAGTAAGAGGCCCAATGGGTGGACTTGAATTGATGTATACGTTCTGTATCCACAGCATTGGAGCTGCAGAAACTGTATTTTATTCAGAGAGGGAGCATCAAAAAGGGAGTTTTCTAGAACTAATTAAGAAAAAGCAATATTGTTGTTCTGTATTGGAAACGGATATGGAAGAAAATTTGAAAGTAAATAGCTTTGATTTAACCCTAGCATATGTAGTTGCACCATTTGATTTGAATATACTTAGCAAAATCCTTAGTTAAATATAGATTTATTAGTTGAGGGAAGCATGAAAAGCAGTTTACATATGGATGGATTTTACTGTTTTCTTTAAAGAAAAAGATCTGAAATAGTATTTCAGGTGGCTAACAAGTCCTGAAAGGTTTGCCCGTATTTAGTAACTATGCTGTTTGATATGACTAACAATTTCTAGTCACTTGGAATAGATGTGTTTAAAATTGTTAAAAAATTTAATTTACAATAAAAATTGGGCAGGGGCAAAACATTACGTGTTGTTGCAGAAAAGTTGCCTTTCTCAACCTTAGCTGTTAGAAGCAGCAAAACAAGTTCTAAAAATACAAGTAATAAAATTGGTCCTAAATACTATCTGCAAATGTACCAGTTCCAAGCTCTGATGCTAAAGAAAGAAAATGAGTGAGCTGCATAGATGAAGTATAAGCTTGTTTAATTTGCAATGAAATGAGGGTGGAAAGGACAGTGAGTACACTGGAGGATGGGTTTAGAAATCAAAATTATTTTGACAAATAAATCAGGATGGCGTTCAGAAGGAACAAAGGCAAAGCAGAGAAGCGTTATCGCTACTAAAAAATGCAGAAAGGTGACGAGGCAGCAGTCCTTCAAAACAGAAATGAGGCAGTGTGCCTCCCCCCACTCCCAGACATTATAGACACAGACACAAGTGCACAGCACAAAGTTGTTGGCCATAAAGCCTGGAGCCCTGGGAACCTGAAGGCGGCACACGTCAGACATCTGGGCACAACAAAAAGCATCTCCTTTAATTTAACCAGTCTATAAAGTGTTTGCAGTTTCTCTGCTCAGTCACTCTGTAGTTTTCCAGTTCTTTATTTACATGTGATATTCCCTTCACATGGCTCCCCTGAGCCTTCTTCAGGCTGACCAACTGCAACTCTCTCAGCCTGTGAGGTGCTTTAGCCCTCTGGTCATCTTCATGGCCCTCCTCTGGACTTGCTCCAACAGGCTCCTTTCCAGGGAGATCTGTTCCATGATCTTGCTGGGCACAGAGTTGAGACTGACTTGTCTGTAGTTCCCCATGTCTTACTTTTTTCCTTTTAAAAAGTGGGGGTTATGTTTCCCCATTTCCAGTTCGAGGGAACTGCTCTGGACTGACACAACTCAAACATGATGCAGAGTGGCTTGGCCACTTCATCCACAAGTTTCCTCAGGACCCACAGATGCATCTCATCAGGTCCCATGGACTTGTGCACCTTCAAGTTCTTTAGATGGTCTCAAACCTGATCTCCCACAGTGAACGGTTCGTCATTCCCCAGCCCCTGCTTTTGCCTCCTGCGACCTGGGTGATGTGACTAGACCCCTTGCTGGTGAAAACTGAGGCAAAAAAAGCCATCTACTGC
Source organism: Gallinula chloropus (assembly GCF_964237585.1). Classification (NCBI taxonomy): domain Eukaryota; kingdom Metazoa; phylum Chordata; class Aves; order Gruiformes; family Rallidae; genus Gallinula; species Gallinula chloropus. Next base: position 25,916,944 of record NC_140089.1, read on the forward strand.
AGACTTCTCCGCAGCCATCTCCCAAATGCAACTAAAGGCTGTCTCAGACCCTGTATACAAGCTAACCTTAATTTGGGTATCTTCTGACATTCAAAAATTTGCAGCCTGGGTAATGTTGAGACAGGATAACTCAAGGCAGGCATTAAGGACAACTGCTGGGAAAAGCAAGACTGCTTTACCTTTTTGGCCTATGGTGCAGAGCAGGAAAGCCAACTGTCTATGTGTTGCTGCTGATGAGGAAGCAGCAGTGTGTGGCAATACCCACTGCCAGGTCAAAGCTGGCTGCTCCAGCTGGAGCAGCAGCCATCAGACCATTTTCTTGGCAGTAAGAGAGGAGCAAGCCTGGCTGCCTGCTGTCCTGCCTGGCAGCTCCCTTCTGCTTCCCATGGCAGGGACATCAAAGACCTCATCAGTCTCTTTCCCCAGATCTTCTGTTTTGCCCACACCGTGGGCAACTCATGTGGAAGTATAAGAGCACAGTCATGTTTGAAACATCTTGAGGTTGAGGGGAATTAACACCTTTGCCTTCACTGCACCCAAGCTGCAGAAGCACCCATACAACCGCCTGCAACGGCTACCGCGGCTCAGGGTTCATCTGTGCAGCTGCTTGTGCTGCCTTGCTCTCCACCCTCACCAGCTAATCGGAGGATTTGCATGTTCAGGCTTGTTTGACCCCTGGTAAAAGTCTTACAGAAGAGCCAAGTTACGTGGGAATGTGGGGAGAGAGTACTTAAAAGGGAAAGGAGAAATGGTAGAGCAAGGGAAACTCTTGGGGAGAGGAGATATGGCTGAAGAAAGAGAGGTTAAGCCTGGAGAGAAGCAAGGGAATGGAGGAATTAAAACACAGCTGCTAAGTTACGAGGTAAAAAAACAACTTCATACTTAGACATATTCAGCAGCCTCTTCTGAGTCAGTTAACTCATTGGTTCAGCCAGAACAACGAACTCTGGCCTTCTTTATGCTGTACAGCTCGAATGGTAACAGCTTTGCTGCGTGGATGCAGTTCACAGAGGGCCTCAGAACCTGCTTGGTGTATTACGCCTGACGCACCTGTTCATAAGCAGGGCAAGATGTGGTGAGCACTGTGAAGTTTCAAGGTATTCTTTTACATCATGAAAGCTATTGCTGTTCCCTCGGCCTTGAGGTGCCTTTATGGGTTAACCTAACAATTAAAAGAAACCCCAACAATCTGGATTAGGTGGCAGTAAACTTCTTTTCTACAGCTCATTTTCCAATCTGTAATGAGATTCTTCACAAATAGGTAGAAATAAGTTAGATCTTACCAGATCTTTTTCAGGTAGCTAAGCTACTCTTGCACTTCAAATCTACCTGTAAGGAAACAGTAGAGTATTTTCAATTTAGATTAAAATAAAAGAAGTAGGATTACACTTCTGTATGTTCTGTGGTGCTTTGTATAGGAAACAGCTGCATGGCTTTCCCTCTACAGGCACTGTGGATGGTTATGCGAGTCCTACTCCTCCTGCTAATATATTTGAAGTGGAAGTAGATCGCAACCTACTGCTTTGTGTTCATTTTATTGAAGTAGTCCAATATAATTTCATATGCCCCTGAAGCTAACGAGGAACTACACTCAGCCGTATTGAATGCTTCATCTTTACTCTTTCAACATATAATTTCAAAAGGTGTCTGAATGTTTCCATGCTGAAGAATAGTCAAGGTAGTTCAAAGGGGATTCCACATAACAAAAGCATGCCTCTAGCCTTCGTAAAATCGTTAGCATAATGAATTTCCTGTTATGCTTTGCTTAAAGAATTAGCAGCACATGAAATACAGGAATGATTTACATATTTTGTCCACTATGCATCATAATGTGACAAACTTTTCGGAGTCTTTCGATTAGTTCATAAAATATAAATTGTGAATTTTTATTTTTGTGTCAGGGGTTATGTACACCACAATGAAACACAGACAACTCACTGTCACTGCAAGCACTTGTGGGCTGCTTTTGAAGTCCTTCATGTGGCAGAGGACTTTAAACCTTTGAAAAATCAAAGGAGATATTTTGGCTTCCTTACTGACCTGTTCCTTCCTTAAACTGGCGTCTGTTTTTCTGTGAACTCCAGAGGGTGATATATTCCTTACAACTCAGAACTCCGCTCTTTTCAGCTGCTAAGAATCTGCCCTTTAGTCCATGATAAGTCAAGACTGCTCTGAATAAACTAAAAACTGGCTTTGATGACCACCATCGTGCCTTGACTGTGCTTCAAAAACAAGTGTGTCCTTTTGCCCTTATATGTTCCCTGTCTTGTTCAGGCGAGTGGGATACTGCCATTATTTTATTAATGTTCTTTCATTACTCCACTGGGCACGGCTCTAAGTATATGACATCCTTTTCTGTATTACCTTGTTTTTGTCAGCTTGCCATCTTTTATCTACTGACTCTCCAGATGTCTTTGATCCTTCTCTGTGACTGCCAATTTTTATTATCGTGATGATCGCTGATTGTTTTTGGAGTAGCACAAACATGACAATTTGCAGAAACCAAAGAGAAAGTCTTGTAGTGCAAGCAATTCATTACTTATTCCATGAAAAACAGAAGACATGATTCATAGTCTTAGCCTTCAATATATCGATATTTTGTTCTGTGAAAGGGAATAATTGCATTTATTAATTGAAACAAAGCATTATCTAATGAAGATCTGCAATGGTCCTGGATAACAAAATAGTTTCTATTTGATTCCAATATATTATTGGTCTGTGGTTCCATTACATTAAGACTATTACAACATAAGGGATGGAGAGTTTCTGTAACCGATCACATAGCAAATCTGCTAATTGATCTTCCCTGGGCACTGTAGGAGTTGTCATAAAGACCCTGTCCCTTTTCCGTGTTCTTTTGGCACAGGCTGAATTGAGGATACTCTTGGAAAATGGGAATAAGGAGTAGTGTCCCCCCTGTTTTTGCCAGGATGCTGATAGGTCTTTTTAAGAAATGCACTCAGAGCTACCTCTGAGTACCTATCTCTGACCATGTCTTGCATGCCAGTCTGACACCCATCTACACGAAGGACTGAAAGGAGGCTCCAGGGAATTACAGGCCTGTCATCCTGACCTTGGTACCAGGAAAGATCATGGAGCAGTTCATCTTGAGTGTGCCCACTAGGCATGTGCAGGCTAACCAAGGGATCAGATCCAGACAGCATGGGTTCGTGAAAGGTAAATCCTGCCTGACCAACCTGATCTCCTTCTATGACCAGGTGACCTGCTTAGTAGATGAGGGAAAGGCTGTCAATATTAACTACCTGGACTTCAGCAAAGCCTTCGATACTGTCTTCCACAGCATCCTCCTGGAGAAGATGGTGGCTCATGGCTTGGACTAATGCATTTTTTGCTGGATTAAAGAAATGACAGTCTCAGAGAGTTGTGGAGTTAAATCCAGTTGGCAGCTGGCCATAAGCAGTGTACCCCAGGGCTCAGTCTTATTTATCAATGATCTGGATGAGGATATTGAGTATGCCTTCAGTAATTTTGTAGGTGACACTAAAATGGGTGTGAGTGTCCATCTGTTCAAGGGTAGGAAGGCTCTTCAGAGGGATCTGGACAGGCTGGATTGAAGGGCTGAGGCCAATTGTATCAGGTTTAACAAAGCCAAGTGCCAGGTCCTGCACTTTTGTCATAACAACACCATGCAAAGCTACAGGCTTGAGGAAGACTGGATGGAAAAGTGTCCAACAGAGTGGAACCTGGGCGGTGTTGGTTGACAGCCAGCTGAACACGAGCCAGCAGTGTGCCCAGGTGGCCAAGAAGGCCAATGGCATCCTGGCCTGTATCAGGAATAGTGTGGCCAGGCAGACCAGGGAAGTGATCGTCCTCACTCAGTACTGGTGAGGCTGCAACTTGAGCACTGTGTTCAGTTTTGGGGCCTCATTGGAAGAAGGACACTGAGGTGCTGGAGCAGGTCCAGAGAAGGGCAGAAAAGCTGATAAAGGGTTTGGAGCACAAGTCTTATGAGGAACAGCTGAAGGAACAGGGGTGGATTAGCCTGGAGGAGACTGAGACCTTATCATTCTCTACAACTACCTGAAAGAAGGCTGTAGTGAGGTGGGTCTCTTGGTGGGTGGGTTGTAGTGTAGTAAGTCTCTTCTCCCAAATAACTAGCAATAAGATGAGAGGAAATGGTCTCAAGTTGTGTCAAGGGAGGTTTAGATTGGATATTTGGAAAAAATTCTTCACTGAAAGAATGGTCAGACTTTGGAACAGGCTGCCCAGGGAGGCTGTGGAGCCACCATCCCTGGACATGTTCAAAAAAATGTGTAGATGTGGCACATCAGGACATGGTTTAGTTGACATGGTGGTGTTGGAAAGATGGCTGGGCTTGATGATCTTAGAGGTCTTTTCCAACCTTAAAGATTCTATAATTAAACTTTGAAATTGATAGTACATCTGTGTACTTATCTTTGTGGGAGCCTGAAGAAGAAAAACGAAAGGAAGACAGGACAAGAGGGAAACTGGAACCTTTCAGGCATTCTTATGCATTGCACTGTAATTAAAACCTTATTCTTTCTACATTTAAACTGTGGTACCTGTATTTTTAAATAAACTTTCCTTTCTCTATGAATTGACAAAGTATTTTCAGATGGATAAAGAAGATTGTGCTCAGGATGGCTGGCCTAGAATGGTTTTGTTTGGGGGCTGGGCTATCAGTTCTTGGCCACATTAAGAGGCCTATGTGTAGTGATAAGTTATCTATACATGTTTTGCACGTGTGTGTAGATGGTGATTTGCTTTCATCCCCACAGACTTCTACTTTTCTTGCCATTTTAATTATTCATCTCATCAGAACATTTCTGGGGTATTTTACATAATATTTCACTTCAGGAGTCATACTGTGCTTTCCTTCAAAATTTCTGCTTCCTACGGTACAGCAGAGAGCGACACAGTGCCTTTTGGCTAGATAAATTTGGTGCTTCTCTGCTTAAAGGTTCCTTTGAGGCATTAGTATGATTATTTAAGTATTCATTGAATAAAATAATCATGGTCTTCCGGGCGCATTATGGTCTCTGTTCCTAAAGAGGTCAAGGAGATCTCGCCAGGCTGCAGTGAGATGATGTCCCATGCTTTGATTGCCATCTAGTGGTGTATAGTATGCAGCTCTGTATGCAGCTCTGGCAACACTGATAGAGGCGAGAGCCATCTCTTACGCTATTGTACCTGTGATCACAACCACGAGGCAGAAATAACCTGTGATGAACGGAGGCACATTCAATGAGATGGGTTGTTAGTATTAGTGGAAGAAGATTAAACGGCCCTGGGACCGGTAGGAATGAAGCTTGTCCTGACCGTCCTTTACTGAGCTCTTACAAGCATTCAGGAGTCTCTTATGGGAATATTAATGATTACTGAATTTGCCACAGTGGCCTGAAGAAACAATTTCAGAGACAGTTTTCTCTTCTCCCCGAACTTTACAGTGCACATACAATATCTTATTAATGTGCAAAATGCAATACTTCACAGAAGTTGGAACAAATGACCAACATTGGTGTGGGTTTATGTACAATGGGCAAACCTATACTTTTGATTTGCACAGCTGCAAAAGACAGATTATTCCCTACCCTTATTTTTTTCCTCTGGTTATCGAGATTTGGTATCAGGACAAACATCTTTGGGACTGCAGGTCTTTGCTGCCTTGATTCTTCTCCCCTATAGATGAGTGAAACCCAATCTGCAGAAAGTGCGTGCAGCACGAGCCCCTCTTTATCTGTTCCAGTCTGTGCTGGCTGGGAACAGTTTCCCACTTGTTAAGAGTGATTGCCTGACCGTTTGTCAAAGGCTCCCAGACTCATGGGACACAGACTCCACGCCAGGCAGAGGTTTCTAACTAGCAAGCAGGACAGAGCGTTCTGGCTTCTCTTTGAGCTCTGCTCTTACCTGTCTTCCTACCCTGATCCTTAGCTCTAAACTCTTGTTCTTGCTTCTTTCCTCTCTTGTCCCATTTATTGTTAGGCTACTAGCTAGGCTGCTCAGTCTTGCTCAGATCTTGGCTCAGGTACCAAAATGTGCTATGCTGGATCTTGGGCTGGTATGCTTCTCACTGTTTCCAGCCTCAGTCTGCCCCAAACATGATGTGTTTCTGTTTGATGATGGGATGTGAACAGGGAAGTGCAGATGGTGACAAATGATGGCATCACTACGCAGTTAATGTGATCACTTTTCCCCTGATGTTTCTCTGAGCTTTTCTGCTTTAATATTGAATTACCCACTCCTTCTGCCCTGTCTACATAACCAAGGATGGGGGACGCCTTCTCTACTGGCCTATGTACTTCTGTGAAGTAATTTACAAGCTCCTAAAACAGATTGGGAATTCGGTGTTGTGTTGTAGGGCTTTTGAAAAAGAATTACAACAAAAATTAGAATGCACCTAAACTTCAGTGTGAAAGGCAAGATATTATTTTGAACATTTTAACCAGCTGTACTTTGACTAGATCAAATAGAAAGGGTGAGTTTGTAATCCATGGATCCTTAGCTTTTAGGCAAGGCTTTGTCTTCATGCTTCTTAATGTCTAGTCTAAACTCATCCTGAAGCAGCTTTGAACCCTTCCCACATACTGTGACATTGGTTCCTGGAGAGAAGAGCTCAGCACCTCCCTCTCCACTTCCCTCCTCAGGAAGCTGCTGAGAGGAACAAGGTCACCCATCTGCCCCCTCTTCTCCAAACTAGACAAACCTAAAGTTCTTGCCACTCTTCACAGGACATGAGTTCTACAACGCACCAAATTTGTTGCCCTCTGGGCACCTTCAAGGACCCCCACACCCTTCTTAAATGGTGGGGCCCAGTATATACAGCACACAGTGCTTGAGGTGAGGCCTCATCACTAAATACAGTGGGACAATCCCCTCTTCCAACAGGCTGGTTATGCTGAGTTTGATGCCCCCAGGATGGGTTTGTGCTCTTGGCTGCCAGGACACACTGCTGGCTCATGTTGAGCAGCTCTTGACCTGCACTCCCACATCTCTTTCTGCAGGGCTGCTGTCCTGCCACTCCTCTCCCCATTTATTCTTATGTCTGGTGTTACTCTGTACTAGGTGCAGAGTCCACCATTTGGACTCATTGAATTTCATCCCATTAATCGTTGCCCAATGCTCCAATCTATATTATGTCCCTCTGCAAGGCATCTGGTCCCATGGGAATGTCAACAGCACCTCCCCCCAAAGAAAGGATTCTGTGAGTTGCTTCGGGAGTACTTTTTTCTGAAATTAAATACTGGTTTATGTCTGTGATCTACCAAAATCTTAACAGACCAAAAACAGACACTGCAGTAAAGATGGACAATATTGCAGATTCTAATTGATTCAAACCTCATATCCTTGTCCAAAAATGCTACCTTATTTCAAGTGTATCATATGAATCCATATGTACCACATAAACTCATGTATAACGCATTAAAATAAACTGGACAAGTTAGATCAATTCTAAATATTTTGGGGTTGCTCACATATACTTATGGAGTTACATGAGAGAGTCAGTGAAGTGCCATCAAGAAAATGAAGGCACTGAGCATCTGTCCTATGAGGAAAGGTGCAGAGATCTGAGACAGACTGTTCAGCCTGAAAATAGAAGGCTCAGGGGCATCTGATATCCACAGCTATAAGGGCAGCCCAGTGAGAAGGCGGAAATTACTGAACAAAAGAAAATGCCTGCCAGTTTGTGATCTGTGCAATGGGAATGAGGCCTTGGAACCAAAAATAAAATAAATGCAGCTGGCCTCTTTAAAGTACAGCTACAGAAACCAGAGACATCCTGAGATAACATCGATACGGGCAAAACCCCAAAGAAACTGTAACAGCAACTTATGGTCTGAAAAACAGCAATAGTCTAGGGAAATAAAATTGGTCTGGAAGAATTGTTTGCATAATATGACAGTTTTGGGGATGATTTGGTTGTCCTCCAATATCCGGTGTGGTTGGGTCCCTTTCTGGAATCAGTTCGTCCTCCCATTTGGGATGGTTTGGCCCCTTCTAAAATCTAATTTACCTGATTATTATATATACATGTAAGTAATTAGTCATGAATGCATCTGCTGCTATATTTTTGGCAAGTCACTTCACTAATTAGAAGTTTGTAGTAACCTGTACCTACTTGGTGGTTGCTGTCTGGTTTTTGATATACAATTCGTCTCTTGCTATTATTAAGTGCTGATACACCATTGATTGGCACTATATTATGATTGCCAGTATTAATTTGTAATAGCTTGACATATTTTTTTTCCTTGTTAATCATAGGTTTACTTGCAAGTTACGACTTTTTTTTTTTTTAATTTCTGGTAACCTGTAACAAAGCAGAGAAAATGAGACACTAAAAACCTCAGTTTATTTGTGTATTATGGAATCCTGTGAACCTATGCTTGGGATGTCTACATGCCCACAGGCTATGCAACCCTTTACACTGGATCTTGTCAATGGATGTGAGACAGGATGCAAAGATGATGTAGCCAGGCTCTTTTCAGTGGTGCCCAGTGACAGGATCAGAGGCAATGAGAACAGACTGAAACATGGGAGGCTCTCTCTGAACATCAGCAAACACCTTTTCCCTTTGGGGGTGATGGAGCACTGCTACAGGCTGCCCAGGGAGGTGATAGAGTCTCCATCCTTGGAGACAGTCAAAAGTCATGTGGACACGTCTCTAGGTGGTCTTCCTTGAGCAGAGCTGTATGACCAGATCCAGAAGACCCTGACAACTTCAAATCTGTTGCCTTTCTGTGATTGTGTGATATTTGACACATTTTTTTCTAAAATGTTCTTTTTCCCAAATAGTTATTTTTCTTCATTATTGAAAGCTGAAACAACAGACTGTGGTAATGAAGATAATCAGTGAAATGATAATTGGGAAGGTAGGGGGCAACGTTGGCTCCTTTTTATTTGTTTTTGGCAAGTAAGTCAGCTGTGATGGATCATCCTGATGTGTGGCTGCAATGACCATTAATCAGCTTCAAAAAAACACCTCTTTGTCTACCACAAAACAAATAGTGCCAGTAGTTTGACTGACTAGTTTGGCTTGTAAGGATTGTCAGCAAGCACTGAACAAATTCATTGAGCTGGGTGTGCATGGAAAACTGAATAGACTTAGTCTCATCATTTACCAGGTAAGCCCCCCATTCCAAAACTGTCTGATAACTCTAGGTGTTATCACTTATGCTTGTGTATTTATTTGGAGACATATTCCTGCTTTCATGGAAAAAGAGGAAAAAAACATAGTTCCTTATTGTTTAATTTTCTAATAGCATGAAGTGTGGTGGCATACTCTTTTATTTTTATTATAGTGGTGTAGCTGAATACTATGTAACAACTGGGAAAAATACATGGAGTACCAGGAAGCTTCATTAGACATGCTATAAATCTATCAGAAAGCTATTTTCATTAAATTGATTTCAGAACTACTAATACAGTTCACTAGCATTTACTATTCAGTCTTCTGCATCTCTGACTTCAGTGTTGTCTTTGGATATCTTTCAAGGTGTTTAAAAGCTTTTCACAAGAAATTTTATTACCATGAATCTTTGTTAGTATTTGTATGGTAAGTTTTTGGTGGCACAATGTACCTGACAACCCAGCAATGTTTGTATTCTTTCTGGTTTTGTTAATTTTATGCATCCATATTTTGATGTTTCTAAAAACAGAAGCATTAAAAACCACATTGGGCATTATCATACCCCACAAAATGAGATCTTGGTTTTCACTGTAGATGTACAGCTTAACCACTATGGGGTAAAAAAGTGGACTGTTCTGCAAAGAGGAGTAGCAGCACAATAAATTAGGACTGTGGATCACACTCCTGATACCCTAGTACAAAGTAGTTACCTGAAGGCTGGCTTTAAATGATTCATACGAAAGTGATTAGACAGGAGCCACAGTCATCTGATTTTTTCTGTCATCAGGGAGCTTTACTGCTCTCATGTTCTTATCAAGCCAGCCTCATTGCCAGGAGCAAATGAAAAAAAAATGCCCAGTTCTTAAGCAGAAGCATGTAATTGAGAATGTGGGTCCGATGGTGCAGCAAAGTAGGTGGGCATGAGCTGTATTTGCAGAAAGCTGAGATCCATGAGAAGCACAGGCACGTCCTGACTCCCAAGCGGTTTCTCGAGACAGCATTAGCAAAGCCCTTAAATGTGCTGCTTTGCTGTTGTCTAGGGTGACTCAATTCACATGTCATACCATGACTCTGTAGTCTAATTAACGTCACAGAAGATAATTTGCAGACACTTAGGGCACAAGTTATATCATGTATGTAATTTATATGCATCTTGTGCTCTGATGATTATCTTCATTCCTGTTGGTTTTCTGGATGAGAAAAAAATGTGTTGATCCCAAGACCCTAGATTATACACAACAAAGCAGGGACATATTATTCTGTCTCTGACTAAGGTCACAAATCAAAATGTTCATTTTGTGGGAGGGGTTTTGTGTTTTGTTTTGTGGGGTTTTGGGTTTTTTTTGTTTTGTTTTGTTTTGTTATTGGTTTGGTTTGGTTTTGGGGCTTTTTTTGTACAGACACAGATTGGTTCACACACAATCTCCCTATTACTTCTTCCATGTTGAAGACAACAAAATTCAAGGCTGAATTCCAGATCTATACATATGGTTTTCAGGGAAAAGTCCCCCTGACGTTAACCCTGCAGGCCTGGAAATTTAAAAATTATCATCACACGCACAGAGGATTTTTTTCACTACATGAAAACTGCAGTAAAACTAAAAATAATAGAACAATAGACATCAAGAAAGAATTTTAGCACACTGAGTTTTAACTATTTCTGGTTTTGATAATTTGAGACTTGAAACCTGCCATTTTTAAAAACAGTTTAATATATGTACCCACCTAATGTTCTGGGTCTGTTAACATGCCACTTGTGCTCCCTTCATAAGACATGAGTTATCATGTTCACTAATGTTTTAATCATAGACATGCTTAGGAGGAGATGAAGAGGAATGGCACGTCAAAAGACAATAACCAACTTGTTTACACATAAGAGACTGATATTTGAGATGCAATTCCTACTCTTCCACTGACTCATCATAACTCCCTGGGGAAATTACAGTCTATACCTCAGTTTTCTCAGCTATAGAAAAAGCTTAGTGATCTTTGTCCATCTCACTTGTTCCTCTTTGTGAGGATGTCAGTTATTTCTATGTATTCACAGTCCTTTGAAATACCAAAATACTAATTTTTTATGTTTTACATTCCCCTAATGATTGTTTTTAAGAATGTTTTTTATTGTTATTTTCTATAAGTAGATGTTAGAGTTTCCTATCACAGAGGATCAGAAATTGTTCTTCTTTGATTTACTATTATAACGGGAAATAATGGAAATTTAAGGAAAAAGAAACTTGAAAGCAAATTAGTACACAGCAGATGCTGTTTCTGGAGGCAGTGGTAACATGCTGGATGTGGAAGAAAATGGTCTAATGGGAAACTCATGTGAAGACAACTGTGTTTATGGGCCATTCCTCAAGGACTTTGTTGTGTAAATCAATCAGTTAATCACTTTTAACCATTTACCCAAGTTTCTGGAGAGGGATGAAGAGCAATAGTCATGTTGCTGGTCCTAGGATCTTTTCTGTCAGCTGACTAAAAATACAGAGGAAAAACATGAGTCTCTTTTCCAAACAGCATATGAAAAGACAAACCTGATAATTCTCTTCCTAGGCTGCTGATGAAAGAATGACCACAGGAGACTGCTGAGAAAGGACATCCTTTGTTTATGAATCATACTTGTTTGCAAGCAATTTTTAATGTGCCCAATTCAGCTCAATCCATGTGTGGGAAAGTGACCTGGAACAATAAGTCCTACCCTGAGGTGGTAGACATGGCAAAACACTTTCACTGTATCTGCCCTACGAGGAGGGAGAAGCATAGGAATAGAAATGGCCATTGCTCCTAACCCACTGTTCTGTCACTGACACTGTGCCACAACATGCGCTCTGCAAAGTGACTAACTGCTGTCCCACCTGTTGTAAGATTTCGGGCACAGGCTCTCCTTTGGAAGACTGAGTAATGAAATACCAAGACCAGGAAGGAGTTCATGCAAGATCAACAGCAGGCATTAGAAATGGCTTTAGATGCTATGAACCAATTGCACTGATAAAGAACTATCAGCCATTCTGGCCATGAGTTTAAACCCGAAGCTCATTATGCTTGGGCACGATGAGTGGCTATTGGCTTATTTAAAACCAACCTCCACAGGGTGGATGGTGGCATTTTGCTGACTTTAAGGAACATGTCTTCTGGCTAGGTCTCCTCTTGGATGTAGTAGTACCGCCAATGCATCCAGCTTTTGATGGAAAGGAAAACTCAAGCACGGTGTTCTGACCAAGCTGATACCGTGAAGGGACATCCTGGAAAAAACTTACATGGAGGAACTTTTCTAAGTGCTGTTCCCCATAAAATGGAAATCTTGACTAACCAGCAGTCAAATTCTTGACAATGTGTGGTGGTTTGGCTCTGGCTAGAGGCCAAATGCCCACCAAGCCGCTTGCTCACTCCCTCTTTTCAGCAGAAAAGGGGAGAAAATGTATGTCGGGAGGCTTAGGACCTGAGATATGGACAGAGGGATCACTTTCCAATTAGTGCAATGGGCAAAACAGACTCAGCACAGAGTAAAAGAAAGAAAAGTGATTTATTACTACTACAGCTACATACCTAGTGAACTAGAGTTGGATAATGAGAAGGGCCCAGGTCTTAAAGCACCTTCCCCCTACCCTTCCCTTTCTTAGCAGACTTAAACTTCATCAAGATTTTACTCCCTTCTTCCCCCTCCTCCCCCCCACCCCCCACCCCCCACCCCCCGCATGGTGCAGGGAGGGGCAGGAATGGGGAGTGGGGTTCTGGCATTTCCTCACAAGCTGCTTTCTTTCCCCAGATCTTAACACTTCTATTTCGCTGCCACCCCTCGCCTCTTTGCATGCTTGACTTTAATCATAAATTCGCTCCTTTCTTCCCTCCTGTTGCAGCACAGGGAGGGGCAAGGAATGGGATATCGGGGGTTTTCAGTCCATTCCTCCTAAGTTGTCTTCCGTCTTAGCTGGGGGGGAGGGAGGGCATTACACACACACACATATACTTCCCCTGTGATACTGTGGGGTCCCACCCACGTGAGAGTCATATCCATGAACTTTTGCAGCATGAGTCCTCTCTACCAGGGAGTCATCTCCTCACCACAGGCCTCTCAGCAGGACTCTCTCTCTTCCATGGGTGCTGACTCGACTGGCCTGGTCCCCCGCAAAGTCACAAGTGCCCCAGCAAACCTTCTGTGGCGTGGATCAACCTCTTCACAGGCCATAGATGTCTCTGCTCCCCATCCTCATCCATGGGCTGTGAAGGGAACACCTGCTCAACCATGGTCTTCACCACGAGCTGCTTTCTGCATTCTTCCCTCCACCTCTCCTTCAGGCCCGGTCTTGGTGTCTGCGCAGCTTGTTACATCTTCTCACTCCCTTCTCTGGTGGCAAAGTGCATCTGCTTGAAGTTTTTTTTCTCTTATAGGTGGTTCCCAGAGGCACTGTGACCATCTCTGACTGGCTGGTCAGCAGCAACTCTGGCCTTGAATTGGCCGCTGTTTACAGTCTGGGGTTTGCAGAAAGCTCTAGCTGCTATTTGCAGAAGCCATCTCAGCAGCACAGCTACACAAAACTGCAACACAATGTTAATAATTTAATTATAACTGAGTAACTTCTCAGTATTCTTTTATCATTTATGTCTCTGCCTATGAAGAAATATACAGGATAATCCCACAAATGCTGTGCAGATTATGGCTAACTCTTCAGGTGTCTGAGTAATCTCAAACCCCAGCAACTGTTTGGTTGCTCCGATTTCCTTCACAGTCTTAAAGCTCACGCTGTCATAGAAGGTAAAATGAAAGCTCACACTTTTTTCTTTGTGATTATGGAAAAAATTATTAATCTTGTATAAGGCTTGTCAAAAGGGCATCAAGCCTACCTGCCTTCATGCTCAAGAATTGATGGCTCTGTGGTTGGAGAACCCTGGTATGTTCAAACACTGATACAATCTGACATGGTGCCTGATTTGGTGGCTGACTTGTGCATGTTTATACAGATGCAAACAATATTCTGCCTTGATGGTTGTCATTTACTTGTGTGGGAGTATAAAGTTATGCAGTCTCCATCCTTTGAGGATTTAAAAACCAGGCTGAATAACGCTCCAGGGCAACCATGTCTAGCCTCCTAGCTGATTCTTCTTAGAGCAAGAGCTTGACCTAGAAACATCCTGACACCCCTTCCAAGCTTATCCCTTGACACCATGATCCTCAAATTTCACTCTGACATCATCTGAATTACCTTTAGTTCTGTGGTGGGGCAACCTTGACTGTGTGCCAGATGCCCACCCAGCTGCTCTTTCACTCCCCCACCTCAACTGGACAGGGGTGGAAAATAAGATGAAAAGCCCATAGGTCAAGATAAGGACCCAAGCACTGTCATGGGCAAAACACACTTGCCTTGGGGAAAATTGATTTAGATCATTGCAAATTTAAGATAGGGAGAATGGTGAGAAACAGACAAAACCTAAAAGACTTGCCCCACCTTCTTCCCAGGTTCAGCTCCTCTCCTGCACCCAACTCCTCTCCCTTCTTCCCCCCCTCCCAGAGCTCCCCAGCAGTGCAGAGGAGTGAGACATGCAGGCTGGGGTCAGGCCACAACTGTTAGTCTTTGCTGCTCCTTCCTCTTCACACTCTGCTCCTTCTGCAGCATGGGATCCCTCTGGAAGGAGACAGTCACCCACCAATTTCTGCAGTGTGATTCCTTCCCATAGGCTACAGTTCTTCAACAACTGTTCCAGTGTGGGTCCCTTCCATGGGATGCAGACTTTCAGGACCAGACTGTTACAGCGTGAGTCCCCCATGGGGTCAGATGTCCTGTCAGGAATCCAGCTCCACTCCACAGGCCACACCTCCTCTAAGGGCTGTAGCTTCCTCCACCTGCTACAACTCAGGGTCCTCCGTGGACTGCAGTGTTAATAGCTGCTCCAATGTAGTATCTGCTCCAATGTGGTCTTCCATGGGCTGCAGAGGAGGCATCCTGCTCCACTATAATCTTCTCCAGGAGATGCAGGGAATTTGGGCTGTTCCTCAGATTTTTTCCCATTCCTCCTTCACAATTTCCATGCAGCATTTTTTCCATTTCTTAAGTACATTGATGATCTTGGCTGAGGGGATCAGCTATGCCCTGTGGTGAGTCCATTGGAGCTGGTTGGAACCATCTGTGTGTGTGGTAGACCCACTGTCTTCCCACAGAGGCCACCTGTGCAGTTTTCCCCTTCCAGCACCTAGTCACCTAGTCACCAGTGCAAGTCCTGCTCAACAGTATGCTAAACGTGGGTTCTCCAAGTATTTACACAGGAAGAAAGAAGCAGGCAAGCTTCTTAAATTAGTTCTTGAAATGGGATTCTGGTCCTGAAACTTCATGCTGATACCAGGCTGAGTTGTGTCATACTTTGTTCCAAAGCTTCAAAGCAGTAGATGAAACAATCACATTAGAAGACCTAATTATTATTCTGAAAAGTCCAAAATTGTTTCAACCAGCTCTCTGCCACTCCTTACACCTTAAAGCATTGGTACTGATTGGTATCCAGTCAATATTGCCTTCTTGCTTTTATGTACACCTTGTTGTGGTTTTAACCCTGGCCAGTAACTAAGTCCCACACAGCCACAAGCCTCAGTGATAATGGGGAAGAGAATCAGAAGACTACACGTGAGAAAACCCATGGATTGAAATAAAGATAGTTTAATAAGCAAAGCAAGAGCTGCACATGCAAGCAAAGAAAGACAAGGAAGTTAATTTACCCCTTCCCATGAGCAGGCAAGGGTTCAACCATCTCCAGGAGAGCAGGGTTCCATCACGTGTAATGGTTACTTGAGAAGACAAATGCCACCACTCCAAATGCCATGACCCCCATCCTTACTCTTCTGCAAGCCCCTTATGTTCTGAGCACAGTGACATATGGTATGGACTATTCCTGGGGTCAGCTGTTCCAGCTGTGTCCTCTCCCAACTCCTTGTGCACCTCCAGCCATCCTGCTGGTGGGGTGGGGCGAGAAGCAGTAAAAGTCTTGCTTCTGCATAAGCAGTGCTCAGCAGGAACTAAAACATCTCCTTGTTATCATCAGTTTTCAACACAAATCTAAACCATAGCCCCATACTATAAAGAAATTTAACTCTATCCCTGCCAAAACCAGCATACACTTCTATAAAGAGAGAAGCATAAGTGAAAGACTTTTTCTAAATTTTTAATGATCTATTAACTAATTTTGATGGTACAAACAGAAGCAAACAAGTACAACATATTTAGGCTTAAATTTTAATTGGTAATCTTAGTAACTTCATACTCTGTGCAAACACGTCTACAAACACGCAAGGAATGATGTGGAACTTGAATATACGCATCAGTGTAGTTAACAGACTTTAAGATATAAATAAGCAACCATTCAAAACAGTATTTCAGGTATGCTTTTGGCAATGAAGTAAGATGCTAGGAATCCAGACCCTATCAAGTCAGCATGAACAGGAGATAAAATGCATGCACAAGCAAATTAAGAATTCATTGTGATTACCCAGTGCTAGCAGCAATGGAAACATTGTCAGTAAGCTTGGAATGAAAGACATGGAAGGCCATCAGGTAGTAGGGAATAAGCTTTATTGTAGAACTATTAGTAGGGAATAAATGGCTTAATCTAATTAATCTTCTCTTCATAGATGCTGTGGTACAGAGTTCTTACTTCCTTGCAGCACTGCTATATCAATCCCTGGCAATCTGTGCTATCCTGTAATGTGGTGAGTTTGAAAATATGCATATATTAGAATAGTAATACATTTTACATGTTGTGTTAACTGAGGAACATTCATAGTTTTGTGTCCTAGAAAATACATGAACGTCCATGCTGCAGTCAATTTGTCTATGCTGTGCACAGAGGTGTACACCTTAACAGCGAGATGTTCAGAGTACTCTATCAACATCTAATGTAGGACGTGTTGTTCTCCAAGGCTGTGCCAAAATCACACAGAATCACAGAATTCATTTTTATTTTCAAGATACAGAAACATATTTTGCTTTATCAGCAGTTGCTTCATTTTGTACATTCAGCTGTGGAGAAGAGAAAAAAATAACCCAACAACCTAAAAAATAAAAGCCTTGCAATTGCCAAAAAGACCTTATGTGATCAACTAGCATGTGGGTCACTGCTCAACCCGTGTGGTTAGGGGAAGTTGCGGTGAGACACATCACTAGCTCTCTGCTCCAATCAGCAGCAGCACATACTTAAAAATCGTGGTAACGTGGTGCAGCAGAGTGAGAAGCCAGGCCAGGAGGGTGGCTTGGGCCTGTGAAGAGCACAGGAGAGCTGTGGAAGCAGATAATGGGGAGGAACACCCATGGTGCTTAGACCACACTCCAGTTGCCTTCCAGGCAAAATGCTACATTGGAGGGTAAGACCTTTGCAAGCAGCATTTGTACTTTAGTTCCATCAAAGGTGTTTACATTTTCATGATCCTGTCTTTCTGTCCCTGTTTGACCGGCAGAGCTCCTACAGAAAACACCTCCTGCTCCAAGCGTTTTATTATACTTTCATCCTCTTTCTGTTTCTCAGTTTATATGCTTTTTTACTCCACTTTTCTTCCTTTCTCTCTTCTCTGAGGTCCTTCTCATTGTTTCTTTTGCTTTCTTAGCTTTCACCTCTTTATTGTACACATTCTTTGCAGTGCTTGCCACCCCAAACCCAAACAGATCTGTTTGATTCTCCTACTCCACCTTCTCTTGTCCTTCCCTTGTATTTTCCTCTCTCTGCCCTATACTGGTTTCTTTTCAGCCAGCTGAATGCTAGCATGACCAAGTGCCTTGAACTCAGAAGATGGGTGGCAAGAAGTTAGGTTGTTAGCTATACAGAATGATGAGGAACAGTAGGTATTGCTGTACACTTAAAGGCCATGTCAGACTTAGGCAGTATGAAATGTAGCAGCGCCGGGGCTTTAAAAATGCTGTGACTCTCTCAGTTACCTCATTCAGTTTCTCAAGTAACTCTGGGGGCTGAGAAGTTTGTTTCCGAAGGCAAGCTGGGCTCTTTTATTTTCTGTGGTTTATTAAGGAACTTCCTGCAGTTCTTATTTAATTTTTTTCAGTTTTAAGGAAAGAATCAAAGACTACCAAATGATGCACCCACAAACATGTCAGTCAGGTGTAACCACACTTATAAACTCCCAGAAAAAGGGCAAACTTTCCAGATCTTCCTGTTTTACAGCCTGACTTGGTAGTTCCAGAAATTACACTTTGTCAGAGGAGTTCCTGGGCTCTGCTGTGAGAAATGTTCCCCATGGGGGACTGCCATGAATAGGAAATCAGCTGGGTGGTATCGTGGTCCTGTCTGACTCTGAACTGGAATGATCCTTCTACATGATCAGCATCACTCGGACTCAGTGACTAGGGCAGAAAGTTGAGGGAATTCTTTCCATCCTCAGACTACAGAAAGGAAACTTGAAAGGGAGTCACAGCAGGCCACACCTGACATGCTTCAGTCTGTATTTTTGTTTAGCAAGTATATGAGTCTAGAAGATACAGTATGGGCTGGTTATTTCCTTGATCAGTTGCAGGGAGCTGATGAAATCCACATAGGTGAGTGCAGTCACTGAAGAAAAAACTTATTTCTGCTGGTTACCTGTTTCATCATTGCTTATGATAAGTGACGTTCTTCAGTGACTGCTTTTTCTGCATTCAAACTACAGCTAAGAAGGACTGCTTTTCCAAGAAGGACAATCTTTTGTGCAAACTGTGTTAGAAAATCCCTAGATTTTCAGATTATCCAAAACTTGATATCTTTCTGCATACTGCAACTGATAGTATTTTAGTATAGATCTTGCAATATTGGAATATACAAGAATTGCAACTTTAATTTATAAACTGTATTTACGGTTAGCATTGCAGATCTCAATCGTGAATGTGGCTGTAATATCCAGACATCAGAAGACAAACAGAATAAAGATCCGTTAAAAAAGAAAAAAAGAAATAAAAATTTGGACCTGACTTTTTAAAAATTCAGGGTCACAACGGTGAGTTTAATAAATTTTATGAGAGCAGTCAGTAGTTTTCTGTATCAGAGTTTCCTATGGATGGCTTGTCTACATAAACACATTGCATGGGTGGGAGACACTACCTGTTAAAATGTTCATGTTAATTGGCATCTGTGCCACTGTAACTAGGTCTTGAATGGTTGCCTTCTTGAACAGGCTTGGAGTTCTGGCTGGAGGAATCCTCTCCATCTATGTTTGGCTTGCCTAAGTAATTGCTTCGGTTTAGTGTGTCCCTGGGTTTATTTCCATGGCATGTGGAGGTTAATGACCCTCTAGGAGGCAGAACTCAGGATCCTCTGGCAATGATGCCCCCCAAACTTGCATTCAGAAAGCAAGGGCAAGGAAGAGATGATAGACAAACATGGGTTGTGTTGTGTATGAACAGTGTGGGGCTCAAGCAACAGCATATGGACTAATTACCTAAATTCCTTGTAATCTGTCAATCAGCATGGCCAGCATATATTTGGGATAACAGATGCTTCACCATGTGTATTCAGACCAACTGCCTTTTACAAGAACATGAGAGTTTATCTAGTCCCCTGGAACAGGGATAGCACTAGCTCCCTGGGAATGAAGGTTTTGGCATATCATTGCTCATTTCTTTACCCCAAAGATATACTTCAGGAGCTCCTCTTATGTGGTAGGAAAAAGTGCAGTAGTTTGCAGGAAATAATCCTTTTCTGTGCTTAAGTGTGCATCTACTCAGTCCTGTTTTAGTAAGAAAGCTGAGTTTATCCAGTAGGTAGTATCATTTGAAAATGGTATGCTTTTCTCCACAGGAAGCTCGCCTCCTAAATGCCCACAGATCATCCTCGATTCTTCTGCCACTTGGGGCCACAAGGTACCAATATAAATTGCCAGGGCATGACTTAGAGTCCTGGAGAGAATGTATTTTTTCCCCTTTGTAAGCTAAGTTGTTACATCTTGCCACCCAATTATCTTTACTATTAAAATACATTTAAGTTCTGCCAAGGGAGCTGAGCATAAGCAAAATGAAACAGGATGATCTGGTTCTTCTTTGCATAGGGGTAACTTGTCAAAATCTTGACAGAGACTCTGTAAAACCACATCACACAAAAATAGATTCTATAAACAGTAGCTAAAGACAGAACCTTTTCTTGCTTTGATAGAAGTCTATAGATTTTGCAGTGTCTCAGTTTAGCTCTATAGTTACAGTGAATATGCTGAAAGCTTTATTTTGTATTTTTGGGTGGAGGAAGTATATTTAATGTAATTTATTAAAAAGGCAGAAAGTGAGAGATACTTATGACTTCCTTAATTATTAAGTGTGTGTTTGCAGTGCCACAACCTTCTACGGTCTTATTTGTTGCAGTTTTGCATAGCTGGATACTGGCAGAGAACAGGGGGCTGCAAAGATAGCGGCTGTAAGAAGCAGCCAGAAGTTCTCTGCAGGCCCCAGACTGTAAACATCGGCCGATTCAAGGCCAGAGTTGCTGCTGACCAAGGCCGAGACAGTCGGCGATGGTCACATCGCCTCTGGGAGTCACATATAGGACAAAAAACCCCACCAGCAGCTGCATTTTGCCACCAGAGAAGGGAGTGAGAAGATGTAAGGAGCTGTGCAGACACCGAGGCTGGGGAGGGGAGGAGGAGGTGCCCCCGGTGCCAGAGAGAAAGATGCCCCTGCAGCCTGTGGAGAAATCCATGGGGGAGCAGGTGTTCCCCTTCGACCCATGGAAAAGGCCGAGACCCCACCTGCAACCTGGGAGAGGCCCCACGCTGGAGCAGGTGGAGACATACAGGAGCTGCTGTGACCCGCGTTGGATCAAGCCCCTGCCAGCAATTGCAGCCCATGGAGAGAGACAGAGACACAGAGATGAGCAAGGGAGAGATTCGCGCTGGAACAGGTTTGCTGGGGAGAGGCTGGTGACCCCGTGGAGGACTGGGACTGAGAGACATTGTGATTTATGACTGCCCACCATAGCAGTGACCCATGCTGGGGCAGCTGGTGAAGAGATAAAGCTCTGTGGGAAAGGACTCATGTTGGAGAAGTTCATGAAGGACTGTCTCCTGTGGGTGGGACCCCACGATGCAGCAGGGGAGGGGGTGTGGAATGAATGCTCCCTGACTCAACCAAGAAGGAAACCAACTTGCGAGGAACAGACTGAAGCTGAAGCCCCCATTTTCCCATTCCCTGCCCCTCCCCATGCCACAATGTGGGGAAGAAGGGAGCGAAATCATGACTAAAGTGAAGTCTGCTAAGAAGGGAGGGGTGGGGGGAGGTGCTTTAAGATCTGATCACGCCTCTCATTATCTGATTCTGGTTTCACTGCGTGTGCAGTGCAGTGTAATAAATAAGAGGGTTTTCTTTCCTTCACTGTGTGTTGAGTCTGGTTTGCCCATGACGTTGATTACAGGATGATCTCTCCCTGTCGTTATCTTGACTCCTAAGCCTCTTAATATATATATTTTCTCCCCTGTCCAACTGAAGAGTGATAGGCCAGCTTTAGTGGGCATCTGGCCTCCAGCCAGGCCTAAACCACCACATTGTTAAACAAGCAAACAAAAATAACAGTGATGTGTCAGTCCAGGGGGTTTCAAGGTGTTTATTGCTGTGGAGATACTAATACATTTAATTGGCTGTTCAAGTGTACTTTGGAGAGCCTTTTTAAGTTTTTTGAGGGATTTTGGGGTGTTATTTGTGTTGTGTGTATAGGTTTGTTTTGTTATTGCTTGTTTTCCTGATTATCACGGAGTTAAAGATACGAATATTGGCTTTAATTTAACATTTCTCATATTTAAGTGGTCTCGAGTAGCATGTCTTATTTTAGCAGCTCACTAAGTGTATTGTGTGGAGTATCGTGTTAAGTCACTACATTTTTTGGAGGACATACAAAACTGATTGTTACCATGCAGTGGATGTATACATGTGTGGTGTGAATAGTAACACAGTCTCTGGAGAAATCACTAGATGATAGCGTCCATGATTGTGTTTTAAATAATATCTTCATTAGTGAAGTGATAAATGTGAATTCATGCACATTTGTAACATGCTCAAACCTCAGCCACTGAATGGTGTAAAATGCCTTCTGGAAATGATTCTTGCTCCATTGCCTAATTTGTTCTGTTTTTTAGGAAGAAGAGACACAAATGAGCATAGCTGTCAATAGCATGTTGAACATCTGGAGAACTTCACTGCAGACATCTGGGGGCAGTGATATATGGCCAGGTGGGCACATGGGCAGTGCTGTGCTGCTATGGACAGTTGTGTCTTATTTTTCCTGTAAAGACCCCAGACTCTACTGGACTAAACTTGTAGAACAGTACTCTTGGTAAGAGTTTTTCTTTAATGGAAGATGTGTTCAGGGTTGTGCATTTAGCCCAGAGAGTATGTACTGTTGCTCTCTGAACTCATTTGAAACTCCTTGCATTAGATCTCAGGGCTATTCTCTGCCCACTGTGTGGGTGGGCAGCTGAGTCCAGGAAACTTGTCCCTACATGAAGAGGAAGATGAACAGGTTGTTCAGTGGCTTGCTTTAATTTTTCCCTAGTCTTCTGGAAGCCCACATAGATAAGATGGAGGAATTGCATCTCTACAGATCAGTAAGTAACTGTGATAGGTAAGTGGTAATGAGAATGGCTAAACCAGGTCATCACGTCTTACTACATGTTCAATTACTGACAGCAAACATCTGTGGGAAAAACTGTGTAAAAACTAGTGAGAAAGCAGATATGCTAACTTCTTACCTTTGGGCTGTTGGTCTCATTGCTGGTAGGTACTATATATATAGAAATCCTTCTGCTCAGTGTCTTGTTTATGCAGTCACATTGAAAATACTTGATTACAGTTAAGACATTTTAATGAAGTTATACTGAATCATAGCAGGCAATGGACAAAAATGCCTTTATGCCCTGTTCCTGTACTTACATGCTTGAGTTAAACATGTCCGTAAGTGTTTCTGTGATGAGAGCTTATGTCAGCATTTCTTCCTTTGAGGTGCTTGACCTGTGTTTTTTCTTGCAGAGAGAAGTAAAAGGAGCTCAGTTTCCTAATGGATTAGGAAAAGAGATTACTATCTTATGTTTTTCACAAGTTGTGAGCTGGACTGAGGCAGGGCTAGTCCTAAGCAGTATGGAGCTCCAAGCAAAGCTTGGGCCCTGCATTTTTGCACTTGGAAATAATAGCTGCTTTGCTCTCCTGAGCTCCTCTCAGGTCATACTGGTTCATGGCATAGATCCCATTGCCTCTTCCTCTGCTTCCCTGGCTAATTTTCTCACTTTTTCAGTCCAGGACCCCCTCCCAGGTTTTTACCTCAGTGGTATCTTCTGGGACTGCCGCTGAAGCAGTGGCTAGCCATTGGCAGTACCTGCTGAGGACATAACATAAGTTCATATGTTAATGGCTCTGTGCTCCAAACACTGGAATCAGACAAACATGAATGCCTATTATATATATGCCCTGTGGACCAATCAGCTAACATGTAATAGTGTATAATGGATCTTCAGAAACAGAAGAATTAAATAGATTGCTTTGACCACTTATAACCAAGACTAGTCTTGATTTAAACTGTTCAGCTGTGGGATTGTGATGTAGCTATATAAGACATTTAAAGATTATAATTAAAGGTTTTAAAGCAGGTTTTCAGTTCACTGAGGCCTCCCTCTCACTTGATTCATCAGTGATTTACACATATATAATGACTTTAACTGACTTAGGGGGTAATTTATGTCATCATGTGCATGATATATGGATCTAAACAGCCTAAAGAGAGGGGGAAAAGGAACCATCTGTTCTGTAGAAAACCATCCGCTGTCAGAAGGGTTCAAGAACTGTGTTTGAAAAATGTGTTTAGAAAACCAAGGACAAATTTATCTAAGTTTCTTGTGCTGTCTGGATGACATTCTCATCAAGTATATGTTGACCAGCAAAAAAAAGTTAATAACTTAGCATTTTTAAGCTTTTACAAGACCTCATATTCCATTAGTTATTCAAAAGCCTGCATTTCAATGAAATATTTAATATGTTTTGTCCTGATCTTCACAGACCTCACAGGACACTCTTTTTGCAGCTACCATACTGTACTTTTGCATGTCTGGGGTCTGGTGGAGAAGGGGGGCTCCAGGGGTGGCTTCTGCAAGAAGCAGCCAGAAGCAGCTCTCTGCAGGCCCAACAGAGCAAACATCAGCTGGCTCAAGTCATTGCTGACCAAGGCAGAGCCCATCAGCAATGGTCACAGCACCTCTGGGAATCACATTTAGGAGGAAAAATGACAAGCAGCTGCTTTTTGCACAGAGAAGGGAGTGAGAAGATATAAGAAACTGTGCAGGCACCAGTGTGCAATCAGCATTTTATTCAAGCCGCTAGCTGCTTACATAAATCTGAGGGTTACATAACTAGGGGCCAGAATAGGGGGGGGAAAGTCCATCTGCACCCTATCACATCTTTATCACCACAATGGAATTTCGAAGTACCATGAGATGTCTTTATAGGTTCCCATTCTCAGGCTTTTCAGCCCCTTGTTAGTGAATTCTTAAGGCTGTTTTTGCAAGTGCAAGTAGCTGTGGCCTTGGTCAGCTAACCAGGCTCCCACAATTCCCTCTTTCTTTTGTGCAAGCAAAACAGCCAAATTAAGGGCTTTGTTAATTAGTTGTTTAAGTATTGAATCAAACAAAGTACTATAATGAGCATAGACAATGTTATTAGTAAGATAACAAGCCCAGCCGTAATAACATCGCTGAACCAGCCAGCAATTCTCAAGGTGTTAAACCATCTATCCAGCCAGCTACTCTCATACTTCAGCTTCGCCATTTGTTGCCACAATAAATCAATGCTCTTTTGAATCGATTCAAAGTGGTCTGATAGGTTCATACAGCACATAACCTCAAAGTCCTTACACCCATGACCGTGTGCCAAAAGAAATCAATAGCAGCTCTATTTTGCAAACTAGCATGTCTCACACTATCCACATTAGTAAGTACTCCACTGAGAGCAATAGATGTAGCATTTGTCTGTTTGCTCAACCAGCATCCCAACTTTGTTAATTTTTTCAGAGCAGCTGCCGAAGCTGCTCGTGGGGCTAGTATTGATATAGCAATGATCTCTCCGGGCCCCGAAAAGGTCACCTGATCATCACATTTACTTGTAAATCAATGTATGCTCTGACGTATACATCGTTTTTGAGTGGATCATAGTGAGGATGGGTGTAAGGAGTGTGAGGGTCCCAAGCTGCAAGGTCCACCATTAAGGTGTGAGGGAATACCTCCCCAAGCACAATCCCCACATATTAAGAGTACACCTGCAGGAAGGGTTACTGGAATAGATATAGAACGTGAGATACTAGGATAAACATAATTACACCATGCAGTGGCATTTCTATAAGCATTTAAAGTAGCATTAACATCCATCGCTACTGAACCTAACAATGCCAGCTCCTGCACCTGTTGGGAAAGGCGTGTAAAAACACCATCCCAATTATCGACACAAGAACGAGGGGAATTACATAGCTCAGGCACAGGAGAGAAGTTAGGCCATTCTTCTACTGGCAGTCCAACCAAACAGGTAGAGAAGGGGTCTTCTGGAGTGGCCACAGACAGACACGTAATATCTTCTTTCACGGCATTTTCTAAAGTCACCCAAACATTCTGTATCAGTTGTGGAACACTCCAGCCTTCAACTTCCATCAGGGACTGCAAGTACAGCAGGACAAGGAAGGTCTAAAAACAAAGTAACAGTCATTTGTTATTATTTTTCACTGTGGGCTGTACACTTAGTGATGAGACCCAAAGAGAGCCGTCCTTGGTCAATAGGCAGAAATACCCTCTTCCTACAAATTTGATGTTTGCTGTACCTTCCCATTTTCCTGTTTGTGCATTCTTATACATTACTTGTGAGCTATCTGTAAGCATTCATAGATTAATAGATGCGTGATAATAGCAGGAAGCATTCACTGCCCTCTAATACATAAATGATATAAAGCAAAAAGTGTTCTGTCCACTAACTCTCCAACAGACAAATTCTGTTCTGACAGCCTTTACAAATGGTCTATTTAACACAGCATGCATCCATTCAATTATCACATGTCCTGTTGGGGAATGAGGTATTCCATAAATGTGTTGCATTCCCCATTGTTGCAAGAATTCTTGGACAGACTGTGAATGGTAAGATGGGCCATTATCTGTTTTAATCTGTTTTGGGACCCCCATGATAGCAAAACATGAGGTCCAGTGCTTGATGACATGCTTTGCAGTCTCCCCAGTCATAGGGTTTGCCCAAATCATCCCTGAAAAGGTATCTACACTCACATGTAAAAATTGCAACCGTCCAAAACTGGGGACGTGTGTGACATCAGACTGCCACAACTCTAAGGCTTGTAAACCACGCGGATTAGTCCCAAACCCTAAGCCCTGATTATGATGTGAACACTGTGGACATGATTGAACTACCAGTTTGGCATCCACAGCGGAGATGTGAAATTGTCGTTGTAGACCTTTTTGTGTTCTGCTGGAACATTTCATGAGAAGCTTGGGCTGCCTCAAGGAGCTGCTAGGTGCTATCATAATGGCCTGGTCAGCTACTGCATTGCCTTCCCCTAGTCCTTTCCCAGTTTTATGGCTGCGTACATGCAAGACTGCATATTCATGAATTCTTCATAATGCAGCTCACAGTTGAACAAAAAACGTCATTAACTGAGAATTCTTGTTTTCCCTTTTGTAGGCATCTTCTAATCGAGTGTATATGCCCATAACATACAGGGAGTCTGTGACCACATTTAAAGGCTTCTGATCCCATTGGCAAAAGGCCCAGACCACTGTCTTAAGTTCTAATGTCTGCAACGTGTCCTTTGGTCGGCCTGGTATTACCTCTTTATGCCAATGATCATTCTGCAACGGGAATGGTAAAAAAGCAATCCTTCAAATCAATTATATGAATACGCCATCCTGCGGGCAGCATTGCAGGCGATGGCACACCAGGTTGGAGGGCTCCCATTGTTTCCATTTGTTCATTAATTTTGCATAAATTGTGTAATAAATGCCACTTGCCAGACTTTTTGGGCACAACAAATATGGGGGTATTCTACAGGCTCGTGCCAGATTTTTTGGGCACAACAAATATGGGGGTATTCTACGGGCTCGTAGAAGGTCAAATATGTTTAGCATCCAATTGTTCCAACTGTTTAACAATATTCAAGTGCTCTTCACTCAATAACCACTGCTCCACCCGTACTGGCTCATTAGTCAGCCATGTAAGGGCTGTTGGTGGCAGTGCTACAGTGGCCAAGGCTAAAAACCCTGATTTTTTCTGCGCACTCCCATCCGGCCGAGCACATCCCTACCAAGCAGCATCTGTAAGTTGCTGGGCAGATGAGTTACAAGTAGCAGCACGGTGACTGGATTTTCCCCGGTAACTTGTACGATAACTGGAAGCTTTGATTGTACTACGTTGGTTAAATCCTCAGCTCGCCTAGTGTTACTGACTGCCTCTGTGGGCCACTGAGAAGGCCAGTGGTCTGGGGACACAACAGAAGCATCAACTCTTGAATCTAGCAGTGCAGTTACCGTGATACTACTTGAACCCTGCTGCAATGTTACCGTCACCAAAGGCCTTTCTCCCAGCTGGGTGGTTAAGCAGACCGGCCTCCCAGTTGAGCCAAAGCCCCCGGTCCGCTGTGGCCCCTTGGCTCTTGGGGCATCCGCAGGTACAGGTATGAGTTGTGCTATACAGGTTCCTGCTGGAATGAATACAGGTGGAGTTATCGCGAACAGTAATGCATAGATGTCTCCCACGCAATCATCATCAATTACCCCTGGAATTAACACTACCCCAGACAACCCCAAAGAGGATCTCCCCATCAAAATAGCATGTAAATGTCGAGAGGATGATAAAGGGCCTTTCACTTGTAGTTTGACTTTTTGCACCCTGGTATCTTGTAGATAGGTATCTACTGCTGTTGCCACATCCACCCCAAGGCTCCCTCTGGTTGCTGGTTGTTGCTCATCAAGGTATGCTGGAGGGTTGGTTGGGTTGACCTTCGGCTTTTTTGCCTTGGTGCGCTTGGGCTTCACGCTGCCTTGACCGTTTCCCAACTCAGGAGAAGTTTGAGTGGCACGGGTACATTCAGGACAGTGATCACAGCAGACCTCCTTCGTACATGTTTGACGAACATGTCCCCATTGTCCACAACGGAAGCAACGAAAGTCCCGTAGCTTTCGTCTGCTTGATGTTCCACCTTTTTGCATTAATTTGGTTTGTACAGAAGCAGCAGTCGGAGATTTCTTATGACCTTGCTCTGTTTGAGCCACTCTCTGCAGCATCATTTCCACAGATGATCCCCAGGGAAGTGAGGCTAGGATAGAACGAGTGCTAGGGTTGGCATTGTCGTGAACCATAACACAAAATAACTGCTGTTTAATGTCTTCAGAGAGCTCACTATCCTGAATAGCAATCCACAACCGATCTACAAATTGTCCAAACAATTCCGTATCTTCCTGCTTAATACTGGCAAAGGCAGGTTCTTTTTTGTCGACCGGTATAGCGAAAATCGCTTCTAAAGCAAGGCGAGAGGAGAGACGGTGGAAAGCAGCAGGAAAATTTATTTGGTCATTGGGAGATGCATACTGTCCTAATCCCACCAACATATCAAGTGTTATTCCATGTAAAGGATCATTCAGCTCTCTAGGAGTAGCTGCTTCCTGTGCAGCACGCTCAAACCATTCCAAAAGAAACAGCAGATTATCTGAGGGAGTTAACAGCAAACGTCCCAAATTATGAATATCAGAAGGCAGATTCACGTTTGCAGTAAAGATCCACTGAATGATATTTTTGGACTCTTCAGAACGCAAGCCACAGTCGCTGACAGTTCTACACGCCTGCTGCAACAGCTTCCAGTCGTGAGGCTTCCATTCACCCCCGTCTTGATCCCGTACTACGGGGTTGGCAGCTCGCGACGCGGCTTCCCGTTGTGCTTCCATGAACGCGTTACGAATCACCACCTTCCGACGCGCTCGGACCGTACCTGGCGCAACCCTCCCACAAGGTGGCGCCGAAGGCACAGGCGTCTTGCAGGGTGCCGGCGGCCCTGCGCTAGCCATCTGATGATCCTGGTCTAACTTAGTCTTTTGGAGGCGCTCAGTAAGGTCTTGTACTCCTCCCTCCGCTCCCCCCAAATCAGAGGGGTTGTCAGATGTTTCAGGGGGACGCTTCGGGGCTGCGGAGCCTGCACTTTCAGGACGCTTCGTAGGCTCTCGTTGATCGGCAGACCCCGCCGAGGGCAAAGCGCCGTCCTTTTTTGTTCCCTTCGCCGACTTTCGCGGTTCCGCGGCCGCGGAACGTACTAAGCCACGGACCGGACTTTCACGCACTGTCTCCGCTGGAACTGGAGACCTTGTTAATGCCTGTGCTGCAGCGGCAGCCACGGGGCGTCCAGCCTGCGTTGCTTTTAAAGCGTTAAACACCACACGCCAGGTTGGTTCGAGAGACAGGAGCAATTTCTCTTCTTCATCACCCGCAATAAGGGCATCCCACATACGATTCCCGATCTCTCGCCATTCGGAGACACGAAGTATCTGTGCCACCTCTGTCAAATGTCCAGAGTGACGAGCCCATTTTATCAGCTCCGCTAGCTTGTTTGGAGGCACTTGCTCTCCTCTCTTAGAGAGACTACTAAGGAGCAGTTGCTCCGCATGTTCCCACTCCATTGTGGGTCCAGAGAACGGGGAGCGACCCCGCTTTTCCAGCTACCGCAGCTTACTTCTTTCAGCGGCTTCCCTCTGCCGCAGCTTCTCTGAAGATCCTATTGCTCCGGCCTGGCTGCTGCACCCGTCTCCGCAACGTCCTCTCTGGTCTCCGATCGCTCCCGGTCTCCGTCCGTTTGAGTCTCTCACTCAGGCGGCAACTGTTGTGAGATTATATAGACCTAAGGGTCACAATAACCAGGGGCCAGAATAGGCGGGGGGTGGGGGAGAAAGGCCATCTGCACCCTATCAGGTCTTTATCACCACAATGGAATTTCGAAGCACCACGAGATCTCTTTACGGGTTCTCATTCCCAGGCTTTTCATCCCCTTGTTAGTGAATTCTTCAGGTTGTTTATGTAAGTGCAAGTAGCTGTGGCCTTGGTCAGCTAACCAGGCTCCCACACACCAAGCTCAGGGAAGAGGGGGAGGAGGCGTTCCAGGCGCTCCTGCAGCCTGTGGAAAAACCCATGGTGGAGCGGGTGCCCAGCTGCAGCCCATGGAAAGGGCCGAGACCCCACCTGCAGCCTATCAAG
The DNA here is from genome assembly GCF_964237585.1 of Gallinula chloropus. Classification (NCBI taxonomy): domain Eukaryota; kingdom Metazoa; phylum Chordata; class Aves; order Gruiformes; family Rallidae; genus Gallinula; species Gallinula chloropus. The sequence continues at coordinate 25,947,253 of NC_140089.1, forward strand.
AGACCCCACACTGGAGCAGGTGGAGACATGCAGGAGATGCTGTGACTCATGTTGTATCAAGCCTCTGCTGGTACTTGCAGCTGGTGGAGAGAGACAGAGACACAGTTAAGTGAGAAAGTGATCCATTGCAGAGCAGGTTTGCTAGGGGGATGGAGGGGGAGGGCGTTTGTGACCTCTTGGAGGACCAGGCTTAAGCAGAGAGACTGAGACATTTTATGATTTGTGACTGCACCCCATAGAGATTGCGGAATGATCTCTCCCTGTCCTTGACTCCCAAACTTCTCAGCATATATTTTTCTCCCCTGTCCAGCTGAAAAGGGGACTGATAGAGCAGCTTGGGTGGGCATTTGACCTCCAGCCGAGGCCAAACCACCACACAGATGTGTACAGAAATCCTAACACCGCACTGCCCAGGTTTAAACACTACCTGCCCCAAACAAGAAAATAGAAGTAACATTTCCTGGAAGTAGTAGGGTTTTATTGTGAGCAGGTGTTTAAAAGCTGAGGTACCGTTCTCTGTGCCACTTTGTCTACCCTACTGGGTATGTTACTACTAGGTATGCTAGTAGGGTTTGTCAAGTGAGAAATGTCTATGTAAAGTGCCTTCTCTTATGCAATATGAGCAAGTTGGCTATTGTAAGCTAACTTTACATAGATTCTTAAATTTGCACATGCAGATTTTCTATGATCTTCAGTAGAATGACTAATGCATACAAATTTCAGCAAATGCAAGGACACTTAGATCAAGATTTAGCTTTCTACTCGAGAGGAAATATATAGATGTGTGCAGCAGTTATAAAACAAGGATGGACTGGTGTGTGCTCCAGAAACTATATGGAAGGGCAACTGCAAGTTCTTTTACGGTCTACCTTTTTTTTTTTTTTCTTTTCTCTTTAATACTAACAGGCTATTGGTTTCTGAATTCAATATATCTGTGGCAAGCTTGGTATTTAAGACCATGCTGGCAAAAAACATTTCATGCCAAGGCTACTATCAAAGTCAGCCTCTCCTGCACCCTCGTCGTCGCTTCCTGAAGACGACAAAACTTGTTCCTCGACCTAAGGCCCTTCGGGGACCGCCGCCGCTCCTCGGGACAGCGCGGCCCCGGCGCCCCCGGCTACTGGCAGCCCAGCAGGGGTCAGTGCTGCCACGGAGTACTGGGCCGCGGCCGCCGGGAGGGGCCGCGGTGGCAGGAACCGGCGAGGTGAGCCCGAAAGGGGGGCAGGTCGGTACTGGGATTGTCACCCCCGCCTAACCGCAGGCCACCGCAAGTGGCACAGCAGAGCCACGGGAGAGGACAGCGCGGGTCCGGCTCCGGACCTGGCATGCCGGTGGAGTACCGTGAGATGCGGAGCGGTGCCGGTGCCGGGCGGGAGGGGCGGGCGGGTGCTCAGCAGCCAGCCCGTGGGCGGCGCCTCCTTGGTCAGGCAGGTGCCGTTTCCCGGTCTCTTGTCTCAAAAGCACCCGGGTGACCGCCGCCCGCCCGCTCCGGGGGAGCACTGCACGACCGACGGCAGGAGGCGGCCGTCGGCTGGCCGTTTGCTGGGTCGCTCAAGGCGCCGCTGCGCCCCCCCCCCCCCCCCCCCGCGATCCCTCCGCCCCCGTCGGGGCAGGAGGTGAGCGGCTGCCGGTGCCCTCCTTGCATGGCCGCGGGCAGCCGGGGGACGTCAGCATCGCTCCCGCCAGGAACGGCGGCCACCCCGCTCCACTAGCAGGGTCCGCGGCCGGAGATAACGTGCTCGCCGGGCGGAGACCATCCCCCCCCGGCTGCGGCGAAAGCTGCCCCGGCGCCCGTTCCTCCACACAAAGAGGAGGCACAGAAACGTGCGCGGACGGGGCGGAGGACGGGGCGGGTGGGGTGAGAGACTCGGTACCTCCCCGGGGCGGCAGTGGCGGAGGAGCCACTGTGACAGCAAGCCGCGGGCGAGGGCTGCGCCCTGGGCTCCTTCCTAAAAAGCTGCCGGTCTCTTTCCTCTTTTCCCACAGGGAGCGCCCGGCACCCCCGGTCCAGGCTCCTCCGCGGGATGGCGGCGGTGGCGGAGGGCCGCCCCGTGGGTTTGGGCGCCGCGTCCTAGCAGCCGCCGGCCTCCAGCCCCTGCGGCGGGGCGCTGAGCCGGGCGCGGAGCCGGGCGCGGCCCAGCCCCGGCTGCGCCTTAGCCCCTCTTCGCCGCCGTTCGGGGCTCTTGCCGCCTCCCTGGTCCGCCCCCGGCCATCGCAGCAGGCATGGGCTGTTTCTGCGCGGTCCCGGAGGAATTTTACTGCGAAGTTTTGCTCCTGGACGAGTCCAAGCTGACCCTGACCACCCAGCAGCAGGGCATCAAAGTAAGGGCAGGCGGCGAGGCTGTGGGATGCGCGGTGGGGGGAGCCCGCCGGGGCTGGGCTCCGCGGCGTGCGGTGCGGCTGCCCGGCGTACCGCGTTTCGGTAGTGGGGAACGGAGCTGCGTTCGGAAAACAAGGGGCTTTGGGATCCCGCGGGGGGCGTAAAAATAATTTCATAACTTTCGTTGCTATCTCGGGAGGGACAGGTAAACCGGGGAGAGATGCGTGCCGGTGGGGTAGACGTGTCTTTGGGGACTTTAAGAGACTCGTTTAAACGAGCAGGTGCCGACCACTCGGGACACGCGGCACAACTATGCTTTTGTACGTGCTACCAAAAAAGACCCTCAAAAAACAGGCTGCCGTGTACACGGACTGTTGAGCACCAGCGTTGACTCACTCACTCCCCTCTCCCTCTGCCTTTGGCCGCTGCTTCCTGCCGTGCCCTCGCAGGAGCTGCCTGCCTCTCCGGGGGAAAGGCCGGCGGCATCGGGTCAGCCCCGGGCGCCTCTCCCCGGCCCCCGTGAGCGGTGGGGCAGCAGCTCCCCAGCGGAGGGGTGAAGGTCCTGGCTCGTCTCCAGCCCTGTGGCGGGTAGTCTGGTCGGTGAGAAAAGCTCTTGTGCTGTTGCAGCATGCTCGGCGCGGATGAGTTCTTCAAAGCAGGCATCTGCCAAACGCTAATGAGCCCGGACAGAGTATGTGAAAACTGAGATTTTTCTAAAGGCCCTTAACTTTGCCCTGTTTGGCTAAGCCCGATGACAGCAAATGACGGGTCTCAGATACTTGAAGCCCTCGTTCAAAGAGCTGGGTACTTGAATTATCATCATAATTAAAATGTGGTTTCAGAGCTGGATCAGGAAAAAAAAAAAGAAGTCAGTTCTTTTAAACCATTGTTGGAAAGGGCTGATCTATTTTACCTAAGACACCCAAATAATAAAAGTCCCTATGCCTGTATGTTTCAGCTCCAGTGGTTAAGGTTTGGTGAAGCAAATTGGGAAAGGAAAACCCAAAGCAGGTGGAGAGGAAGTCTAAATTTAATGATAGAATTTTAACTGTAATCTGTGGCACTACCAGCTCTACGTGTATTGAGAATTATCAAGTTTTGCTGAATCAGCTGCCTGCAAACAGGCTCATAAATCCACGCTTAGCACAGTGGAGTAAGCAAATCACTGTGACGCTGGAATTCAGTAGCTGTGTTGCATCTTTAAAGGTTCTGAAAAACATAACTTTACATGCGCACCTGTGGGTTTATATGTGAATGCATATATGCTTTTGTTGCCTCTAAATCTGCAGTTGTGGAAGTGTATTAGAAGAATAATCTGCAGAGATAGCCCTATGGTTAGCTTCATGAATTCAAACCCAGGAATGTGAGAGTTCTGTTCAGTGTCTAATAAAAATTATTGTCCCATGGGAAAGAAAGGGTCTGAAGATGTAACTTCTTATTAAGAGTGTGACTTGCAGTTTTGGGAACTACTACTGTCTAATTTAAGATGAGGGTGTGGTTTCCTGGCATTCTCAGTGTGATCTGAATGCGGTATGACACTAAACATTTTGCCCCTTCCACCTGCTCCTTCTCTGTCTTGAATCTAACCACAGAGCAGTCACGGAGTCAGTTGGAACAGTGTGTGGATCTGACAGAAATGTAGTAGTGTTTAACATTTTGGGGTAGACACTGATACTGCACAGTAGGGAACTTTACGGAAGGAAGAACCTGTAGCAGTCTGGTCTGTTGGGTTTTTTGGGATCAAATTTGTATAACATGGAACCACACCCCAGCGCTGTAGTGCCGTGAGCCTTTGAAAACCTGTGGAGAGGAACTACACAGCTCTCCCTAGTCAGTGGTTTCCACCATTGTGGTCTCCCATGCTTTTGTACTTGCGTGAGTGTTTGTGCAGCTGCATCTGAAGAGCAGCACGTGTCCAGCTGAAGAGTAGCCACTGGTTTTCCTTTTGCTGGGTTAGTCTTCAGCTGGGTAGGTGCCCTGATCTGATTCACAGCTGGAGGAGGGCAGAGCTAGCTCTTTCAACTGAGTCCTGGCTCACATCATTTTAAACTGCTCAGGGAGCATTTGGTTGGTTTTATTCTACAAGTTTCCACTGAAGTTTGTAGGATTATTTATTAGTAAAACAGACCTTAGTATTTGTCATGTTCTGACATTTGGCACTTTAACCTTGAAATACAAATGTTTTATTTGAATTGTAGCAGGTATGCATCTGAAAATGGAGATTCTTGTAGTTGTTTTTATAGAATTTCATCTGTGGCATCGAGGTATTGATTGTAAATGTTCTTATCTATTTTATTTTAAAACAAAGATTTCTGTATGTGATCTTTTTTGTATTAACACTTTTTTATTGGGTTCACAGCTGCATGGGAAAGATGCTTTTAGGTACTCCTTCACAAATCGTGAACAAGGTATTAGAAGAGCAGTGATTTTAAGTGGTTACACAAGCAGATTTGTACCCGTCTTTTCCACAAGCAGATGCATATCTGCTCGAAATAAACCCCACAACTTAATAGCTCTTTAATGTCTGTGTACTTACTTGGTATTAGTGGATTTAGTCCTATTTGGTTTGAAAGGCAGAAGACTGAGCTCTGTGACTGTAGGAGTCCTAGGCAACTTCCTTTCTTCTGTGAATCTGGAATGAAGTAATGAATTAAATACTTTTTTCTGAATTGATGTAGAGTTCTGAAGATGCACTGCTTAGTTTGCATGATAGTAATTTCTGGCTTGCTACACTTGACAGCAACTACACGCAGCAAAATATGACATTTTTGAATTGCAGTTTTAATTAACGTGCTCTTGGTACTACAGTGGGCTTTAAGTTGCAATTAACATTAAAACAATGAGCAGCAGTGCCACAAGACTAAGGCTTTGAATGCAATTTAGAGGTTCTTGTCTCTCTGGATTTCAAAGAGCTTGTTAGGGAAAGGATTGGCTTTTTTCTGGTTCCAAGTGGGGAAGTTGAGGTGCAAAGAGGTCAAGTAGACTTTTTCAGTGCTGCGCAACAGATCAACATCAGAGCCAAGAATAAAGTTCCCAGCTGTATATATTGGTAGCAGATGATCAGTCTGTTAGTGGGTCGTGCTGTCTGGAGGGGATGATCTCTTTAGTTGCCCAAACTGACTTGCTTCTCATAGTTTGTTTCTGTTTTCCCTCTGTTAGTATTGCTGTTCTTCCTTTATATCTTTGTGGTTTAAGGTCAGAGTACTGTTGTGTCAAAATGTGGAAGCTGGTTCTCCAGCCTTCAGTTTTACAGCAGCGTGGTTATACGTAGATAATCAAGAAAGGACATCAAATAACTCATAATCTTCTGTTTCCCTGCAGTATGTTAAAAAGTGCTATGCATTTTGGAATTTACCTGTTTTGAGATATTAAAGCAATGGCAGTTGTTAGTCCAAGCAATTTTGGATTAAAAGACGCTGTTCATCAGGTTCAGATACAGTTTGTTTAATCAATGGTCTATTGGGGCAGCTTTTCCTCTTAATAGGGTGGTCAAGATACCAGTTAAGAGACAGGTTTTTAGCAGGTTTTTTGCTATAAATAAGGTAAGAATCATCTGTTACTGGAAAAGTAATCACTTTTCCAGGGCTGTTACTTTGATTAATCTTCACATAGATGTAACAATAATGTAGGCATTTTAATGGTACAGTAGTACCATCTGAGTAGGTATAGCTTATTTGTTGATGTCACAAAACATGCCAGTAGTGTTTTGAGATATCTGACTGATGGGTTGTGGGCATTACATATTTTGACTCTGCTATGAATTGGCATAATAGTCCTCACAGAAGGAGATTGGTATGCCTTGTTGGACAGATTTGTTATTGGAGGTCAAGGAAACCTCTGTGTACCTTCAGAAAAGACCACTATGAAGTCTTTTTGTGGTCAGCTGTTTAAGAAAAACAGTCATCCAGTAATGTGTTTGTAACAGGAATCTAACAACCTTTTAACTTACTTTCCTCGAAAACACTGATTAAGATAAATGGTTTTTGGTTTTTCCTGAAGAAGTTTAAAATACTATGAAACATTTTATGTTTGTATGTCTTTGAGTAGAATAAATTTCTGCAGAAAATGTTAGCTCTACTTCTCCAGTGAACCAATGCTCTAGTCTAAAGCTGTCTGGTCATTGCACTTTCAAAGTATTCCTTGAAGTTCCTCTCTAAGCACTGTATTTGTGCTAAGTCGTATTTAATTTGGCATGTGTGGTGGGCCAATAGCAAAGTTACATTATAGTATAAATGATGAATAGGACGGATACACGAATTCTTCCTGGAAGACTCCTGTTACAGTGTATGTTTTACAGTATATGTTCTCTAGCATTATTTTACTAGATAGTACTCTCTAATACTGATACTCTAGGCCCCATACCACTTGCGTAGTATGTTAAGTTGTTAACTTGTGCTTCTGTGATATACAAGGCTGGCTGGCATTCCATATCTGGCCCTCCATAGAGAGATGCATGCTTACAGGTCGAATCTCTGTCTACAAAGAAACTGTGTGGGTTTTATTGGGCAAATAAGCAGGCATAATGACTGAGAATTTAAGAAAATGAGATCCAACAGCAGGCTTCAGTGTCTCTACATGATTTAAAAAATAAACATAAAAGCGCACACACACAAAAGTATATGAAATCACAGTATCACAGTATTGTAGGGGTTGGAAGGGACCTTGAGAGATCATCAGGTCCAACCCCCTGCCAAAGCAGCTCCCCAGCTCATATTGCACAGATAGGCATCCAGGTGGGTCTTGAATATCTCCAGAGAAGGAGACTCCACTCCTGGGCAGCCTGTCCCAGGGCACTGTCACCCTCACTGGGAAAAAGTTCTTCTGCATGTTGGTGCGGAACTTCCTGTGCTCCAACTTGCAGCCATTGCCCCTTGTCCTGTCCCCACAGACCACTGAAAAGGAGCTGGCCATTTCCCCCTGCATCCCCTGCTTCAGATAATTATAAACTTTAATTAGATCCCCCCTTAGTCTTCTCTTCTCAAGACTGAACAGCCCCAGCTTATTCAGCCTCTCCTCATAGGGGAGATGCTCCAGGCCCTTAATCATCTTCGTAGCCCTTCTTTGGACTCTCTCCAGGAGATCCCTGTCCTTTTTATCCCAGGGAGCCCAGAACTGGACATAATACTCCAGGTGGGGCCTGACCAGGGCAGAGTAGAGGGGGAGGATCACCTCCTTTGACCTGCTGGCTAAACTCCTCCTGATGCACCCCAGGATCCCATTGGCTCTCTTAGCCACCAGTGCACACTGCTGGCTCATGGTCAACCTGTCATCTACCAGGACCCCCAGGTCCTTCTCCACTGAGCTCTTCTCCAGTAGGTCATCCCCTAGCCTGAAAGGAACGGTTATTCCTTCCCAGATGCAAGACTTTACACTTGCTTTTATTGAACCTCATCTGGTTTCTCCCTGCCCAGCTCTCCAGCCTGTCCAGGTCTCTCTGGATGGCAGCTCAGTGTTCCTGCGTGTCAGCCACTCTTCCCAGCTTTGTATCATCGGCGTACTTGCTGAGGGTGGATGCTATTCCCTCACCAAGGTCGTCAGTGAAGATATTAAACAGGAAAGTAGTGAGTGACTGAGGTTAGGAACTGTGTTAAATGGCTTAATATGTAAAAAAACATGAGTGGGTTAATTAGGTTAGGATACATGTTAAGAAACTTAGGCTGATTGACAAAATGATTTCATAGAATCACAGAACCGTGTGAGTTGGAAGGGACCTCAGAGCCCATCTAGTTCCAACCCTGAGCACGCCATGGGCAGGGGCACATTCACTAGCCCAGCCTGCCCAAAACCCCATTCAGCCTGGCCTTCAACACTGCCAGGGAGGGAGCAGCTACAGCTAACCTGGGCAACCTGTGCCAGGGCCTTACCACCCTCACAGTTTAAGATTTTTTCCTAATATCCAATCTGAATCTAACCCTTCTTCATCTTAAGGTCATTCTCCCATGTCCCATCACTGCGCTCTGTGACAAACAATCCCTCTTCTGCTTTTCTGTAGGCTCTTCAGGTACTGGAAGGCCACTATAAGGTCTCCCCAGAGCTCCTCTTCTCCAGGCTGAACAAGCCCAACTCTCTCAGCCTGTTTTCATAGGAGAGGTGCTCCAGCCCCCTGATTATCTTCATGGCCCTCCTCTGGACTTGTTCCAACAGGCCCATGTCCTTCTGTGTTGAGGGCTCCAAAGCTGGACACAGTGCTCCAGATGAGGTCACCAAAGCAGAGTAGAGGGGCAGAATCACCTCCCTTGACCTGCTGGCCATGGTGGTTTTGCTGCAGCCGAGGATACAGATTTGACATGATACATAAAAGTAGGTAAGCATACAATTTCTGGGGATTATTCCGCTGTTATATTGTCTTTTTTTCACTCCCCAGTGAAAAATATATATACTATATACAGAAAATGTGGTGTGTACTTTTTGGTCAAACTAATTTAGTTCAAGGGACTCCAAGGAATCAATATGGGAATAGTAGGCTCCCGTTTTTTTCCCCTGGTGAAAATGTTTAATGAATTCATGTGTTATTCAGGAAATAGAGCCCTGTGAATACAAATATCTTACATTGTGTTAATTATTGTAATTGAGAGATGACATTAAAAGTCAAACAGGTAGTCATTTGCTGTGTGAGTATGGAATGTATTTTTTGTAGTAGTGATTTCTGCTGTTTTATACTTCTACATTTTTTAAAAGGGAAAGCATCTTACTGTGAAAATTGTTCTTAATTATGCAGGTACACTATTTCAAAAATCCTAAAAGCCTTTTTTAATGGTAGATTGCAGTTGCTTTCCACCTATGGTAATTTACTTGCCATCTACAGTAATTACTAAACTGTAATATTGAAGTTCAAGCATATTAAATTGGGCTCTTTCCTTTGCCCTGTTCGGTATTGATTAATAGATACCTCGAAGGCAGATTCTTCTGGATATTCAGAGTACTGTTTTGAGAAGAATAGTTGATAAAAAGTGAATTGGTTAAAAGGAACACAATCTTGAAATCCAGCTCTTTTTTTTTTTTTTGAACACTGAAAACAGTGTTTAAAAAACATACCATTCTAAGAATTGTTAGCAACCTCATAGTTTATTTTCTTTGCAGACCTACAGGTTTCTGTTATGTGTGCATATTTTGATCAATATCAAGGAAATTAGGTAGATAATATTGTCATGCTCCAAGTGTATATAAGTACATGTTGTCTTCTTCAGTGTTGTAGGTACAGTACATCTAAGAATTGTTTGTAACAAAAGGAACAAAACAAAATTTAAACAAAAATATTAATTAATGATACTCCATAGCACTTTCATATTAGAAAGTAGATGTTTCTTAGATTTCTGTCATGGGTATAAAATATCATCTGATTGACATCTGAATACAAGAAGGCGCGCCTGGAGTTGTGCACTGTATCAGTCCTCTAGAAATGGACTGAAATAGAATACAATTCTAGTTAAGAAAAGAATGAAAGTAAGAAAAGGGCTCATAACCCATGCTGTTAACTACCTCTCGAAATTACTGTCACATACTTGAAATAGATTACTAATTTCACCAGTATCTTTACAGATGAGACCAGCAATTTTGAATACCCCAGGGAATAACCATAAAATAAATGAACACTGAGACACTTTATTTTCCCTAGGTGCACTTAACTAAATTAATGAAACCAGCATGACAGCGAGAAGGAAATCCATTAACTTTTAAATGAACTTACATCTTAGTCAGCCTGAGATTTGAGTAATAACATTGTCAGAGGGGTCTGTTTTGCTGGTCTCAATGAACAATAATTTCTTTGTATAACCAGGGCAAACATAAGCTGTGTGAGATGGCCTTTTTATTAAACAATTCTGGATTTCTGTAACTTGTATTGAACATTTCTTATATTAGTATTTAGTATAGCTAAATACCATCTGTTGATATTTTATTCATTTTAGTTTATTCAAGTCCTTAGTTTATTAAAATATAACTGCAGAATTTCAACCCTTCCCCTCAAGAAAGAAAACTGCTAAAAATTTCTGTGTGATACAAGGGTAACTCTTGAAGAGACTAAATAATTTGTAAGGTGGTTCAGAAAGCGAATTTCATTAAGAAGCTATAGCTCTATGTCACTTCACACTAAAATATCTGTTGCCAAGTTGGTATTGAACATGCATGAGAAAATGAGAGGTTATGAATTGGTCGCATTTCACATTGAGTCATTACTAATATTCATACTTTTGGTAGGAAGATGAGAAAATACTGATGCATTCTCCTTTCTTCATTCTTGTCAGTGATTTTTTTATTTCATCTTGTACTTTCCTCAGGAGTATTTCATTTTTGTAATGACAGAGCAACTTTATTAGCTGCATTTTACTTAGAAGTGTGATCTTTGCTAGCAGGTAATTGTATTCCAGTATCTGAGTAGAATTTGGCAGTCTGCACTTTTAGTCCACATTTTAGATACTCTCTTTTTGATCAGATCTTGTGCTTGAGCATGCTAGTTTAATTTCATAGTATAAAATGAAGATTGTAATTTCATTATTCATTGTGCTTCTGTTCCCATTTCCTTCTTTGCATCCTGTGTTAGGGATGGTTGAACACTGCAGGCCCTAAGGTCAAAGGGACATGCTTGGGGTCGACCCGTGCTATTATTTAGATGTAGAAAGCCAGTAGAAACATTGCATAATGAGAACTCTGCTCCTTTGGTTTTGCTGCAGCATGAAGAGCAGGACTGTTTTGGCAAGTGGGAAATGTGCTTTTTAAAATCTCTGCATTGCTTGGTTTGTGACCATAGGTGCTGCATTTTGTTTTGGTTTTTTAACTAAGATTTCATTATCACCATAAACCTGCCATACCTGATCTTTCTTCTTACCTTGTTCTGCCTCTTATCCCACTGGTCAGAAGTAGCCTGTGCTTAGTGATTCTGGGAGGTAGGTGCTTACCTGTAGGAAAATGTGTCAGTATGGTCTGGTGTAAGGTATATAAAGGAACACAGGCAGCAGCTGTCACACAGCCAGTGGATTTACATTCTTTATTTGGTGCAAGTAAAAGAGGAACAGTAGTATTGGGAAGGTTGGGTATTGAGAGAAACAGTTGGGAATATGAGTGACCGAGGAAAAGAAATGTTGTGGTGACCTTTCCAGAGCTGGAAAAAAGACACCTCAGTAGTTGCTTTGAATTGATAGTACACATCATCATCATCATTGAAAATAACAACTGAAATTTAAAATATCTGTGAAGGGATTGTTCGATCATTTTCATGGAAGTCTTTAGTGAGTTGAATGCATCATTAATCTGTAGTACCAGGAGTATTGTATTAAACCTAGGTTGCTAGCACTCTCAGAGGTTTGTAAGAATTTCTTTTAAGCAAACCCTTCTTTCTCATTGTCTTCTTTTATTCTCTCTTGGTGTGACATGAGGGAAGACCATACAAGTGTCAAACCCTCCCTCCTATCAGGTTTTTTTTTTTAGCAGTTATGTTTGAAAAAGGGAATCCTTTATATTCTGTGGAATTCAACTGCTATTTGTACCTACATTTAAAATATATAATAAAGTCATTATAGTCTTGGATAGTTACTAATGTAAATAAAAAAGTAGGCTATATTTTGTATTGTTCATATACTTATTTGTCTGTATTTACCTTTTAAACTTCTCAGGGTTACAAATGGCTTTCTAAAATCCAGACAAGAAGACACCCTATCTTCAAGTTTTGGGTATGTGGGTAAAATCTGTATGTGGTTGAGCGAGCCTTTTGATAATAAGTGGCTCAGCACTTTACTGTCTTTCCTGTGTTCTCAGGAAAATGAGAACTGAATGCACTGAGGGATAAATTCTTTGGCTGTGTGAGACAGAATGCCTTTTAGTAATGGAAAAGGAAGATCTTTTATATCTCAATTGCATGAAAAGTATTTGGAAGGCAGAAAATGGCAGCTTCCCTATGTAATTAGTGGTAAAATTTGGCATGGCTACTAATGTATGTAAGCACATGCTTTAACACTTTGCAGAACTAAAGGCAGTTGAGCATTTTGCAGGGTTGAGCCAGAGGAAAGATCATCCAGATAAAAAATACCAGACCTTATTCTTGTCTTCCCTATACTAAATTTCACTGTAAGTTCTTGTTTATGTCTTAGAATAGGTTCTTTGTAGTATCACCAAAATACTTCCTATCTACAGTAATTCCCACTTCTTATTTATTAAATACTGAAAATCTACTCTACTATTGATCTTTTAAATAGATTAGATATGGAAAAATTACAGCTCTGGTTTTAGTTCATAAATTTTATTACAGTGTCAAAAAAAATTGCAACAAAAATCTTTTGTGGATGAATGGTGGCTAGCAGGAATGTAATGGGGTTTAGTTTTTCCCCTCAAAGTATCAGAAAAAGAGTTGTCTTTGTAAGGGGCTACATTCAGAACCATAAGGGAAAATACTTTTTTTGTGATTTTATTTTTTTTTTTTTTTTGCCATGCATGAGTACCACAGGAAACTTGTGAAACTAGCTACTCAGAACTAAAAAAATGAGGAAGAACACTTAGGTGAGTAACGAGGCATGAGTTCAGCACTTGAAGCAAATGTTAGATAACCCTCCTGAAAAGAGGTAGTCTCTGAATATTGGTATGACACACAGGAGGAAAGCAGACTCTCCACATCTTCCTACTGGGGTCATCTTGAGCTCTCCTTAAAACCTGGTGTTTGCCAGTACCAGAGACAGAATAATACTATTAGGCCTTGCCTCATTCTGTTTCAGTGGCTTTACCTATTTGCTGCTGGTATGGAATATGGCTATTGTTTATGAAGTAGTGTAATCTTCTTACAAAGGCTGTTGAAGGGAAAGGAAGTCACATGCCACAACAAAATGGGACTGGAAAGCCATGACTGCTACTGTTCTTTCAGGTTTTGTTCATGCTGAGGAACTGTCGGATTCTGTTTCCTATAGTTCTCTGTCTGTGTTAACTAAGAAGGCAACATGAAGGAATGTAAGGAGCCTGTTAAGTCTCCTGGGCTAAGTTGTGCAGCTGGCCACATCTGCACTGTGGTACACACAGCCCAGACGTCCCTCTTTGGGGGTCCTTTGAAGTCTGCTTGATGCTGATGGACAGTCTTTTGTCTGTGTGGTAGATTTGTTTATTTTATATGCCAAAATTAAAAGGAAGCTGAGTCTCAGACTCATAATTCTGATTGCTCTACCATGGCTGTAAGGGGTGAGTGATAGATATATCTGAGTGCTTTGAAGTCACATGCAATGCTGGGTAGTGTTCAGGAGTGGCTTGGAGTGACCAAAACCAAGCTGTTTATGTTGAGGACCATTCAGCCAGTGATCCTAACAACTATACCAGAGTCTCCATTGAAAACAAATTAGGACATCTTAGAAGCAGTTGTAGGAGTAAGGTAGCCTAAGTTTGTTTGTGCTGATTGGGAGAAAAAGGCCCTGGGCAAATGAAGAAGAGATGCAAATTGATAGCCAGGTTACAGTTTCGTAAAGTTTTTCTCATATTGCTGTTTCCTCTGTGAAAGAAGGGAAGAAAGCCACGAGACCTTGCAGAGGAACCTTTTGAAGAGGTGTGTGAGTATCCTGGCTTACCCTTAGCTTTTTAGGTTTAATTTGCATTGGCTGCATTAGCTAGGGGAGGAGGGAGAGGGCTTAAAGATATTTCAATATTTTGAGGATGGAATAAAGCCCTTTAAGTTCCAAAGAACAAATATTTTGCCTCTATTTTTCAGCTTTTTTTTCTCCCTATTAATTTTTTCTCTCTAAAAGTCCCTCAGCAGGATGGAGATGTTCCACAACATATGTCCATATGCCTTTTGTTTCTATGTATGCCATTTAAATTGGCTAACAGCCTTCTTTTTAGCATGCTCTTCACCTGGATCATAGCAAGCTCTAAAGCCACACTTGGGAACAAAAGCTTTGGTGTCCTTCAAAGATACAACATTTATTCCAGGTGATTTTGAATAGTCTTTTGTTCTTCAGTGTGAAGGCTTGACCTTAGTAAGGTAATGGTATCTTTAGCATCAAAAGGCATTTTTTAAATTAAGAACAAACTTTCTCCAAAAATGAGAGGTATTCTCTGCTCTCCCAATATTTCAGATAGGTATGGATGAGATAGGAAAGTTAAGAAAATGCTCTTAGCCTTGTGATTACTCCAGTTCCTCCACTGTTCCTGGGCTGTTCCCACAAAAGCCAATTCTCTTCCTCAGGCAGTGATTTGGTAATAACGTTTCTTTTTCTTGTGAAAGCAATAATGAATTTCTAAAGTCTTTCCCTGATTTGGCAACCCATGAAATCACAGAACCACAGGGTTGGAAAAGACCTTTAAAGATCATCAGGTCTAACCATTCCCATCCTAAACTAAACCATATCCCTAAGTACCTCATCAGTCCTTTTTTTGAACACATCCAGGGAAGGTGACTCAACCTCCGCCCTGGGCAGCCTGTTCCAGGCCCTGACAACTCTTTCTGTAAAAAATTTTTTTCTAGTATCTAATCTAAACCTGCCCTGGTGCAGCTTCATGCCATTTCCCCTTGTTCTGTCTCCTGTCACCTGGCTGAAGAGACCATCGCCCACCTCTCTACAACCTCCCTTCAGGTAGTTGTAGGTGGTGATAAGGTCTCCCCTCAGCCTCCTCTTCTCCAGGCTAAACAGCCCCAGCTCCCTCAGCTGTTCTTCATAGGATTTGCCCTTCACCCTCTTCATCATCCTGGCTGCCCTTCTCTGCACGTGCTCGAGGATCTCAATGTCCTTCTTATGGTGGGCACCCCAGAACTGCACACAGTATTCGAGGTGTGGCCTCACCAATGCCGAGTACAGAGGCACAATCACCTCCCTAGATCTACTGGCCACACTATTTTTGATACAAGCCAAGATGCCATTGGCTTTCCTGCCCACCTGGGCACACTGCTGGCTCATATTCAGCCTGCAGTCAACCAACACCCCCAGGTCCTTCTCTTCCTGACAGCTCTCCAGCCAGTCTCCCCCAAGCCTGCAGCACTGCATGGGGTTGTTATGTCCCATGTGCAGCACTCTACACTTGGCCATGTTAAACTTCATCCCACTGGTCTCAGCCCATCAGTCCAGTCTGTTCAGATCCCTCTGAAGAGCCTCCCTACCCTCAGGCAGATCAACACTTCCTCCTAGTTTAGCATCATCTGCAAACTTACTGAGGGAGCATTCAATCCCTTCATCAAGGTCACTGATAAAGATGTTGAACAAGACTGGACCCAGGACTGAGCCCTGGGGGACGCCGCTTGTGACCAGCCTCCAGCTGGATTTGGTTCCATTCACCAACACCCTTTGGGCCCGTCCATCCAGCCAGTTTTTAACCCAGCTGAGGGTCCACCTGTCCAGGCCAGTGGCAGCCAGTTTCTCAGTCAGAATGCTGTGAGAAACTGTGTCAAAGGCTTTACTGAAGTCCAGACAGACCACATGCACAGCCTTCCCCTTGTCCATTAAGCGGATCACCTTGTCATAGCAGGTGTTCAGGTTAGTTTGACAGGATCTACCTTTTGTAAACCCATGTTGACTGGGCCTGATCCCCTGGCCATCACACATGTGCTGCATGACAGCTCCCAAGATAACCCTCTCCATGATCTTCCCCGGGACTGAGGTCAGACTGACAGGCCTGTAGTTCCCCAGATCCTTCTTCCAGCCCTTCTTATATATGGGGGTAACATCTGCCAGCCTCCAGTCCAGTGGAACTTCCCCAGTCTGCCTGGATTTCTGATAGATGATGGAAAGGGGTTTGGCAAACACATCTGACAGTTCTCGCAGCACCTTTGGGTGAATCCCATCTGGCCCCATTGACTTGTTGGTATCTAACTGGACCAAGTTAATTGTGGACTGGGTTTCAAATCCAATGAAGACAAAAGCTGTTTCAGTGTTCTTTGACAGCAGCTTCAAGGGGAGCCAAATTTGACCCGATTTTTTTGCAGTTAGTAACTGATTATGGTGAAAATGAAATATGTGGGAACTTGTACAAAGATGTTAGATGTTCTTCACCTTTTTCTACCTTTTAAATAAAAGAAACTTCTTCTTAGTCATCCTTGGCCTTCCACCAGAGTTCAGATCTTGAGTCTGTTTAGAGCTTGAAATCTGTTTGTTGCTTTCATGGCTGAATCTTTATACCATGATATTAGATATGTTTTTTTCTCTATTCCCCCTTTCCTGGGGAAATTCAGCTTTAGGAGCACATTTCACAAACTGTCTCCCCAAGTATTTCTTAAAAGACAAGCCTCAATGCGAACTGTGATTGTTTATGATGTCTGCTGCTTTGTGAAAGGATGAACAAAAATCAGCGTGTACAGTCAGAAAAATAATAGGCTTATTTTTTATATTACATGTGTGTCTGTACAGAAATTGGAGGGGTCCTGGTGAAATTATGTTTGGGGATAAGAATCTATAAAATGTGCTGAGGAATTTCTTTACTTTTCACTTGCTTTCTTTTGTTGTAAATCTTTATTTGCAGTGATCTGTCCTGTTTGTGGTTTTGTAAGAGCACAGAATTTTTACTGTAGCATGCAGAAACTCCAGAAGAAGGCAAATGTCCTTGAGGAAGACAAGCTTTGGAGTTGGCATACTTTGTTGAGAGAAGGGTTTGATTGGGAGGGAATTAAACCACCTACATTGAGTTCACTGAAAATGAATGAAACCCAGCTTTTTGTGATAGATGTGTTTTGGTTTTGGCCAGTATTTGAGCCCATGAAATTTTCTAATTTCCTGATTTTTTTTTTAATTTAATTGTATTTTTTGTCCATGAGTATTGTGTGTGTCAGGGTTGAAGCTTTGCAAGTAGGGCAGCATACAGAAATTCTTTTGTTGCTGCATGTGACCTATATGTAGTGTGCTTATAGAACTGTCGCTTCAAGAATATTAATTCATAGCCTTTCATAAACACATAATGTACCCATAGAAACTCCAGAATCAAAAGGGTAAGTAAAATTTTCTTAAGTATTATTTAATCCTACCACGTGTCTTCTCTTGGTGATGAATCAAAACAGCTAGTTTTGTGTATTCCTGCTCTGCTGAAGCCTAAGCATGTACTTGAAAAGTCACAAAAGTACAAGTCAGTATTCATTACTGCATTTACCTGCCTTTTAAAGGTATATAAAGCTATGCCCATCTCTGTGTTCAATGTGAAGTGATTATACTCTGTGTGTTTGTATCCAGTTCACCAGTGAATTGATGTATTTCTGTTGAAACTGGTGGTGTTTCTTCTGCCTTTGCCTACAGTGGATTACGGTTGTTCATTTTAATATGCATTTTTTTTTCTCTCCGTAAATCTCACCACATATAGTAGATGGACTTGGTTACTATTATCTGTAAGAAAAAGGACATCTAACAGGCTGATGCTTATTATCTAGTTTCTCAGTCTTGCTCTGATTCATATTCTTTTCCTTTTTTTTTTCTTGCATGCAGAAGGAATATGGGATAAGAAAAATCACTTGAACTGTAGAAAAGTAGTGTAATTGAATTTTGAGCATTGATTTCTGAGTGTACAAAAATGAGGCAAAAGAATGTACTCAAGCAGTAAATTGCAGTAGCTAGCAGAGTGTACAGTGCCTTTAAGAAGCAGGTGTTTGCTGTGAAGTTCACCCTGCATACAAATGCGCTTGCATTTTGAAGTCAGTTTTGGAACAGTTGCGAGGGAACAGGAAACCTGACTGGCCTGATACAGCCACTTTCTATTCAGTATGGGCTTGCAAAAAGGGAAAAAAATTAATCATAATGCAGGGAAAAACGTAATTATTCTTAGCTCTTTTAAGTCTGAAGCAGGAGGGAGGAACCAGAAGAATGATTTGAAGGAAATTGCAGAAGTGATTGTTTTAAGTATACACAAAGGAAGCCTTGCACTAGCTGTTCTCAATGTGGAAGAAGGGACTGAGTATTTAATTTAAACAATGCCTTTGACTCCATTAGTTCATGCTTCAGCACTCATACTACGTATAGATTCAGGTTATTTTTCAAGTGTACAGCTTTTTGCCTCCTGGACAAAGTTTGGGCTGGACTTTTTGTAGAGGGATGCATTGTTTTAATCGGGGTAGCACTTGGGCAGAGGGATGAAACATCAAAGTACTCTGCAGACAGCCAAGGCAAAGGCGGGCCCTGCCCCAGAGAGATCTCAGTCCAGGGCTGCAGCAACACACAGTGAGCAAATTGACAGGTGTGGGAGGGGAGCAGGTTAGGATGAAGAAGAAAAGAATCCAAGTTGTCATTTCAGGGAGTATTGTCTGTATTCAGTAGAATAGCAGTTTCCTTGGGGGTTCTTGCTCTGGTAGAATAAATTTGCACAATTCTGCTGTGAGTAAATTGCAGCAGGCATATGCTCCAAATTGCAAATGCACTGTTATAGGTAGCTCTGGGCTGATGTGAATCCAGTTCTTGCACAGCTGTCATGATTTTAATTATGAGTGTTGTGTGTTCATTAGGGGTCAAAAAAAATAGATAAACCAGCATGGAAACAGTTTATGCAGATACAAATAATTTTGTAGTTACCTAGCTTAACCTTTTCTTAAGTGAGAAAGAAAGTAGGTTGATATTAGCAACTGGACCACCCTTGCCTGGGGCAGACTGGGAGGGCGGTGTGCTGTGGTTCCAGGAGCAGCATGAATTGGAGAAGGTTTCTAGGCAAGCCTGAAGATCTTAAGCATCTCTAACACAGATCTGCAAAGGTAGCTCATCTGCCAAAGGCCCAGCAGTAAGTACTGACCTTATCAAAGCACTGAACCCACAATCTATCAAATCAGTTTGATCAACCCATCAGCTCTGCCAGCTCATCAAGCCCCCAAACCTCACAATTTCTCTTGACGTGCAAAAGTTGCTTTTCTGAGTAACTGGGTGTGCTTTCACGGTTGAAGAAAAAAAAAAGGTAATAGAATCCCCCAAAGTCTTTTTAGCACTCTTGTTGTTGTATAGGATACTCACTTGTGGGCAAAGGAATATGTTGGAGAAGGTTAAAGCACCTTGGAACCTATATCTATCTGTTCATCTATTTACACTGATGATTAGTGCAGAAAAGATATTATAGTGAAATGACAGACTCATTTGAACCCTGGTGGAACAGATAATTTTTGTGATTGTTCTTCTTAATCTATTTCATACAGATAGAAGGCTGAATCTGCTTAAAAGGACTTTTTGTTTTATACAAAGGTTTGTTCTGGTTTTGGACTCTTGCTTCAACTGGGAATTATATTCTCCTGTGACACTTCATTAAGCCCATGTAAGTCAAGCCAGTGGCTAGGCTTTAGCTGGCTCACACACAGTCTGTTACAGGAGAAGAAAAATTATACTGTCCTCTCTTGGATTATCTCAAATGTAGCTTCAGCTATAATGTATTAAAACAAACAAAATTAAAATCAAACGGGAAAAAAACAGGGCATACGAAAAAGAAGAAATTGGAAGGATCTGGTCTTGGTGAGGAAGATCCTGTGATGTCAGCGGGGTTACCCTGTGTCATGATGTCATAGGTGGCGTTGGAACTGTATGCAAAAGACATAGGCAGGATACTTATTTTCAGAAGGATTCAGGTGCTTGCACAAGAGTCTTTCAGAAGATTGTGCTTGGCACTCGGGTAGTTCTGTAAAACTGTCTCAAGGCCTGAATTACCGGTTACAGAGTAAATATCTGCACAACGGTATCAGTTACATCGAGGTGCCTTTCTGATGCCTGGTGTATGGGAGCTAGACCCCTGAGCTGCAGCTCGGACGCAGCATCTTATCATTGGGAGCTGGCATTTTCTTACTCAATGAGAGAAAAGGGAGAAGGATTTTATGCTTGTGTGTCTGGTTTTTTACTAAACAAAAAATCCCAGATAATGAAATGTGGATTTAACAGATTTAAGGAAGAGCTGTTGCTGACAGAGAGAAATGTTTGTCTCAAAGCAACACTAATTCTTCAGATAGGGCATATTAAATCAGTATTTCAAAAGGGAGGGTTGATTGTCACAGACATTTATGTAATGATGTGGAGCTGAAAGTTCTATGATTTGGGTAGTTGTGTTACCCCATGAATGAAGCTCTCCAGTGGGACTACAGCATCTAACTCTTTTACATGCATGCAGTATTTGTGATCTCTGCTGATTCTTACCAGTTTCTGTTAAAAGGTTTGGGCACATGAACAAGCTGGTAAGTGTTCAGCTGTGGTAGCCATACACATGCATGAGTAGCAAATATTTAGTAATTTGGTTTAGTTTAGATTGCAATAAGTGGATTTAGTTGCATTACCTTTGATTTGCTGTTGGCTAAAAGACTGCACAGGTTGTGGTAGTGGTAGTTCAGCTTACATAGGCATCTTCAGGAGTCTCTGATTTCTCTGCAAGGCTTCAAATCTGTAATGATACGGTCTGATTCTTATAGTGGATTTCACTTTGGTGTTTTTGATGGTGCAAAATCTTGGAGTTTCTTTTTTGCTGTGATTTAAAATAATTTCAACTTTTAGTTGTCATGGTTGCAGAGAAGAATTCGAAAGCATGAATCCTGCTGAGTCCTAAAACCAGTAAACCTGCATATTTCTGTGAGGAAGCTCAGAATTAAAGCAAGTGTTAGGATTTTTACTTTTTTCCCAATGAAGGTAAAGTCATCATTTCTTGATGCCAAGGATTGCTTCTAGAGAGCAGTAGCAGTAGAAGGGAATTAGATTAATAGGATATATAGTCAACCTAAAATGAATTGCATTATATGAGGACATGGTCACAAATATGTAGTTCATTCTTTACAGGTTCTTTTGGTCTGATTGGTTTTTGAAAACCTCAACTAGAGGAGCCTCCCAGGAGCTCAGCTGCAGTCCTTTGTTACTCTTCTAGTTAGAAAGCTTTCCCTGACAGCTAGCCAGGGTCACTTTTGTTTTCAGTTAAGCTACTTTCATTTTTTCCTAACTTCAGTGGGTCTGTGCATAGAGTACATTTGATCCTTAACCTTTTTAAACTTGCTTTTTCATACTGTGTTAGGAGGCTTGATGCTAGGAAATGCTGAAGTTTTGACTTTGGGCAGGGACAGGGAGTCAGGCAATTGTCTTGCACCCAAGATGAGGGAGGTTGTGATTATATGGGGCATTAGATTGTATGCAAATGGCTTCCACTACCATCTCATATTCATGTACCCAGAGAAAATATCAGGACAGGTTTGATTTATCTTTGTTTTTCTCCTGCCCAATATTTTTGTGTGCCCTTGTGAAACTTCATCTTTGTTTCTGCAGTGTGTCCTCATTGAAATCCTGCTTTGCAGTTCCATTTTGTTTTCACTTTTTCTTGAGTATTCTTCTTGTTGTATTATTTCCTTCCTGGATGATAAGGAGAGAGGACTACAGTAATCCCAACAATTTCTTAGTCTCCCCTCACCTTCCTTCATGTGTTTTTTTTCCTAGTCTGGTAGTGAGAGGGAGACAGAAGCCTCCCAGCAAGCAGATCATCTACGTGCACTGCCAATGATATAAAAGCAAAAGCACTTTGAACAGCAGTTTCATCCATGGGTACAATGTTGTACAGAAATTTCCTTTCTCACTGTGTTCACCAAATCAGCTGATGTTTCAGCACGTTTTAAAATGCATCCATGCTTCTTTGTGGATAGTTTTACTTGAGAGGTTGAGCAGCTTGAGAGGTTGGTCCTTAGGTTGCTGCCTCTGATTATTGTTCTGCTGAGGTTTTCTGAGAGTCTCTACCCAGAGAGGTCTTAACCTTGTGACTCTGCAAAAGCTTTGGCAGCTTCTCCCTCCACTGCTCCAAACCACAAAACGCTTTCTGAATGTGTATTGTTATCTCTGTTCTTCATGTTGGCTGTTCCTGGAGCTATTTGCTTGGCAGAACATTGTTCTTTCCAAGGCAGCCTTAAAGTAAGTCAGGCAGGGATCCAGCAGAAATCCAGAAGATGTGATTGAAACGGTCTTCTGAAGAAGATGAGAATGAAAACTGGTAAAATTGGTCTGCTGGTTAAAACACTGAGATAGTATGTAAATCAGCAGAGTGCAGTTGTTGCTTCTACCAGTCTAACCCCCTTGTGCAGGTCTGGACAGAAGTTTTTGCACTTAGGAAAGGGGGAACTTACACCCCCACTCTCCCCACTGCTGGTTTTGTTTCATTATTTTGACTTCAAGTTTTGGGCTGTAAGGATTAGTAGATGCATTTTTTACAATCCCTACCACAGGCATCTGCATTACTTGGTGGTCTCTTTGTGCAGAGACCAGAAGGGGCAAGTGATGTTGAGGGGAAATAAGTGCTGCAGTGTAAAATGGCTACTTTATATTTTAATTAAAATGAATCTTATCACATGTAAGTCCTTCTACCAGATACAGATTCTCATACAGTTCTTTCTTAGAAGATGTGAGAAGACCTTGAAGACTGGAAATGTGTTTGGGCAAAAATTTGGGTTTTTATTTAACCTCTAAGAACAGGGGTTGTCTTAAAACACTCCCATAAAACAGCAGCAGAGCAAAAAAATATGCCAACAAACCTCAGAACCATCTCTGCCAACTTCTGACCCCTCTCCCCTCAAAAATAAAAAAAAAAGCAAAAAAAAAAGCCTGCAGACAGAGACAGATTTGTTTCAGCAGACTTAATTTTTAAGTTTATTGGATTGGTTTTATGTGTCTGATTTTCACATCTCTGACACTGTTGCATCCAGTGTCCCTTGCAATTTCTGAAAGTTTGTGTGAATTCACTTCCTAAAGGTAAAACTCACGATTTTAAAAAGATTTTGGAAAACTCACTGTTCCTAGAAGAGTGCTCTGCTTTCAGGAAGCTCCTCAAAGTTAATTCATTTCTTCCACATGCAGAGCTACTTGCTTTGAAGAACCTGAATGCTAATAGGATCTATTTGGCAGGTCTCATTTTCTGTATTTGAAAAGTTCTCCAATGTCTTTGTGTTCTTCTGACAGTGTAATATTTGGCTGAATCTGTAAATAGTATTATGCTGTCTTTCTTGCCAAATGCTATTCAGGCGAGAAAACTACTAAAGTAGAAAAAGAGCATTCAACCAGTATTTTCCAGTGTTCCAGTTTTGGTTGAGTTTTACCAAAATTTCTTTAGAACTTAGGAATAACAACTCTCTGATTGTTCCTGATTTGACTGTTGGCTTGCTGAGATGTTTGTCTTCAGGGACAGCCTGTTTTGAGTTACCGGCTTGATGCATCTCCTGGGGAGAAGGAGTGCCTTCATTCTCAGTAGTTATTTTTTGTCATTTGGCCCCCTTCTTTTATGGCACAAAAGTCCTGAATGCAGCAGAAATAAAAATGACATGTCAGAGGTAATGTTCCCTTCCATTCATGCTTCCTCCTGCCTGGACTCGGCAGCAGAGATGAGAAGGACAGGAGGTCTTCACAAATTTAGTGCTCAACCAGATTAAGAGGAAAAATGTTTTTGATTAAGAGAATAAGAGTTCCTTGAACTCTCTCCTAATTACAGCTGCGTGTTTCTCCTCTTCTGACTTGGCCCAGCCCTATCTAAGGTAGCCTGAGGTCTGCTTTAATTTACTCGACTTGGCTGTGATTCTCCATGAGTTGTATGCCACCTGGCTATGGTTAGAACAGGGCTTATCCCAGCCGCTCCCTTTCCCCACCCTGAGAAGGCGCTGTGGGCAGGAGTGTGTGGGTGCTGGATCTCCCAAATTGCAGCTTGCCAGGTCCACACCAAAGCAGGGAGCCCCAGCTGGGGACCTTGCCCAGAGTTCACTCGTCCAGCTGTTCTGGGCAAAGGGAAAGATCAAATCCTGGCAGACCTCCTTCAGATACTGGCATGTCACCATAATGAAAAATTTGAATGGTGCTATCCAAAGCACTGTAATTTTAGACAGGCACTATGCCCTCTGCAAGGAAGTTAGTGTGTCTTTTCAGCGACCTTTCCTGCTTAAAACCCTTCCTTAAACAACATGCTGGTTTTTAAGTCAAAGGTTTTGTCTCTGAAGCCTTTGCAAAAATGTTACCTTCACAAGCAAAATTGGTGTACTCTGACCAGAAGTTAGATGCCTTTATTAATTTCCAAAAGATTACTTTATTATTGGTTTTGCTGAAAGGAGTTTTATCATGCAGTTTCACTTAACTGAGTGCGTATGAATAGTGAATGCAATACATAGTTACAGAATACAGTGTTACACAATGAAGGGAGGTCATAAAGTCAAGTCATACTTAATTCAACCTGTAAATTCGCTGCCCTCTCCCCCTTTTTCTCTGGATCAGAAATACTTTCATAAATGATGTTAAATCTACCCTTCTTCCTCCATCCCCTTATATGTTTTTCTAGACCTATTGTGTCTTTAAATAAAAAACAAAGGCACCTCCACTGATATGCTGTGACCAATACTGTTTCCAGTGGTGCCTTCCTGCTTTATGTATTTATATCTAGGCCCAGTATCGGCTTCCTTTCTTGTTGATGGTAGAATTAATGCAACCTACACTTGTAATGTATTAGGAACTGGGCTGTCACTACGAGAGTTTAGAAAAATAAAGTGTTGCTCCAATGCATTGTACCAGTTTTAAGGAAAGTGTGTTTTGCTACATGGGGAATTGTTCTACACAGCTTTTTCAACAGGTTCATGATTTTATAAGATAAACCTTAAAATGTGTTTTGCCAAAACACGTTTAGCTGGGAGAGTTGGGCTTGTCCAGCCTGGAGAAGAGAAGGCTCTCAGGGAACCTTATAGCAGCCTTGCAGTACCTGAAAGGTGCCTGTAAGAAAGCTGGGGAAGAACTGTTCACGAGGGCATGTAGCAACAGGATGAGGGGTAATGGTTTGAAACTAGAAAAGGGGAGATTTAGGTTGGGTATTAGAAAAAGTTCTTCAATCTGAGGGTGGTAGATCACAAGAACAGATTGCTCAGAGGGGTAGTGAAGGCTCCATCCCTGGATATAATCAAGGTCAGGCTCGATGGAGCTCTGAGCCACCTGATCTAGTGACATTGTCCCTGCAGGGGTTGGACTAGGTGACCTTTAAAGGTCCCTTTCACTCTAATGCATTCTCTGAATCTATGAAAATATTATCACAAATGCAGAACAAAGTAGGGTTTCTTCTTTTTGCCATCTTAACCTTTTCCTTCAACTTATTGTTTCAGTAGCCTTTCATTTTATAGCTCAGCAGATTAATTAGTGGTGAAAAAAATTCACCGCTGCCTGGTTTACAGAACAAGGGCTGGTTCAAGATTATAGTGAGCTACAGTATTTTGAGCTGCGCAACTGGAAATATGGACTATGGAAATACTGATTTTAAAAATTAATTTTCTGGATTTTTGCACATCTGGATGTGTTCTGTGCAACTTACCTGCAGAGTTTTATTTGAGAATATTACCTTGAAATTGAATAAAAAGTTACACAATGTAATGTAGCAATCTGGCAATTTTGTTAGTTTGTTTGGTGGGCAGTTTAGAGGGGATTTACAATAAAATTTTGGCAGTTAGTAATTAGGCTTACATTTAATGGTGGAAGTTCAGTTATGTTATATCATTTTGTCCTTATTTTGCATTTTGAGAAATGTCCAACTCTAGTTGTTTATAGTGTTATTCCCAAGTCAGATGTGCTAACAGTACTAATTCTTTGTAGATGAATAAATGGAGCCCTAGTACGTGTTGGTGTGTTTTTAGATGATATGCATGCGTGTGTGTCTGTGTATATACACTTACATATAAAACAGTGTATACTATACATAAAAGTATAAATATATTCTATGCATCTCTCCCTCCCTTTTTCTCTCCCTCTCTCTCTGAAAAAGTAATTGAATAATTGAAAGGCCAGAGCTCTTTTCCAGGAGACCAGTAGCTGAAGAGTGCAGTGTGCTGAACTCCTGATCTGCTGTAGCTTATGTGCCATTCCTAAAAGTCTGGGAGAAGTTTTTGAGCACCTTGTAAAGAAATAGAGAGTGCTCAGTATTTTCATGTCAGTTAGTTGATGATGGGACTAAAATTATGGATGTGTTGTCTATGTAACATGCAATATTAATCATCTCTGCTGAGTAGGATGTTGTAAATTTGAAGAATTGGAATTTTATCTTTATTTATGTATATGTATGTATAGCTTAGTTAATGTGACACTCAGCATCGTGGCAACCAAGTCAGTAACAAAAAAAACCCCACCCCACCTCCCACAGCTTCTATTTCCCCCATGAGAAAATGTTCATGAATAGATCTTTGCATTCTTTCTCCCTCGTATATTCAGTGATCATAGAATCACTGGGTTGGAAGGGACCCCAAGGATCATAGAGCTCCAACCCCCCTGCCACAGGCAGGGCCACCAACCTCCAGGCCTGGATCTACACAAGATTGCATGGGGCTCCATCCAACCTGGCCTTGAACACCTCCAGGGATGGGGCATCCACCACCTCTCTGGGCGGCCTGTTCCAGCACCTCACCACTCTCTCTGTAAAAAAAAAAATTCCCCCTAATATACAACTTAAACTTTCCTTCCTTTAGTTTTAGTCCATTCCCCCATGTCCTGCCACTGTCTACCATTTTAAAAAGTTGATTCCCCTCCTGTTTATATGCTCCCTTCAGTTACTGAAGGTCCTGCCGCAGCCTTCTCTTCTCTAGGCTGAACAAGCCCAGCTTCTTCAGCCTCTTTTCACAGGGGAGGTGATCTAGCTTAGATGCACAATTGTTTTGACAATGGAAACTTTCCCTCTGATTTCAGAAGACTGAGGGTCAGATTGTTGTCACTTTCTTGAAAAAGACCTTTGATAACCTTGACAGAAAAATATGTGTGTGTGTGATTTTCTCAAATCTAAAGATCTGTTTGTATTGCATAAACACTATTTTAGCAGAACTAGAAATCATGGAAAACGCTTCAGAACATTAGTATTCTAATTAGTATTAGGATATTTTACTTTTAGATGCAGTTTGTGCACACATGCATGCCATAAAGATTGCTTCATGTGTTAATTTTTTTTGTCAGGAGACTAATTTAATGTGTAAAAGCAATATTTACATAAAACCCCCATAATTTAATATAATACTATGTGATTGCATGACATCCCATTTTAACAAACCTAAATCCTGAAAGCAATACTGCTTCACATTACCTTTTCAAAAAGACATAAGGCCAGGATTTTCAGTTACAGTTTTCAAGTGTAAGTGGCATATTTGGTGTCTTACACGGCTTTGTAGATTTTCTTTGACTGTGTATTAAACTTGTAAGCCATGGAGTGTGCAAATGTTCCAGAATAGGTATTTTGTATGGTTTATGTTATTTATATATGTTTTATCTAGGATGGTTTGGGTTTTTAATAATTTCTCCAGTGATTTTTCCTTGCAGCTTTTCTTTAGCAGTTCAGCTACTTGCTGGTTTAAAACATTATTCATCAGTCTCCTCCCATTGCTTACGTTGGATACTAGAGATGATTCTAGCTGTGTGCTATTAACATTGAGTTGCATTTCCAGGTATTTCTGCTTAGGACATTGAAAAACAAAGTTACAGGGAAATCACGTCAGTGGAGATACAATTGCTCGCCCCAGTGGCAGAACCTTCACGATAGCAGGGAGCATGAAATCTCCCTGTAAGCAAAGAGCTCATTTGTTTTTGTTTTCCCAGATGACTTTACAGTGCTTTGCTGAGCAGGCCAGGTGTGTTTCTGTGCTTGCTTTGTGTGCGGCAGCATGCTCTCAGTAGAAGCGGCACCAGGCTGGGAAGTCTTTGGATATGATCTGAATATTCCCAAAGTTTCTGTTAGTAAGTTTGGAAGTGGGTTTATAGCAGTTGTCTGGATTTTTAAATAGTTTAGGGGCTTGTGAAGAAAACAGAAGTGTTACAGTTCCTGGTTCATGACAGGTTTTGTGGAGCATCACCATGGAAGTAATCTGTCTTGACATGACTGCAGGGAGCCAGTCTTGGCTTGATACAGTCAGGTATGCTTCTGATGGTGTCACAAATGAATACCGTCTTAGCCAGTTTTAGAAGTGAATAAACAACAAATCTCAACAGCACATCTGGGTCTCTTTCAGAGAATTTTGTGGGTTATGCACATAGTTACCCACGTGTTTAGTTACTTCCTGGCAGACCAATTAAAATTTTTTCATCATCATTACTTGGGTAAATGGGGCTGCCAAAAAGCCTCTGTTTCTAGATCACTTCTCAAAAATTACTTTGTCCTGTGTTCTCCTTGTGAAACTGTAAACTGGCTTATCCTTTCACCTGTGAAATAGCAGCAAGCCATGGAGAAGGTAGGCAGCAGAGAAGTCATGGGATTTATGCCTCATAGATGATGAATAGTATGATGGCAGTCCAGACAGCATGTGGTATACTTCTCCTGAATGGGAGTGTTCTGTAATTAGGCCTTCATACAGTACCCAAAGGGAAATAAATATATTGCTTTTAAAACCAGTTACAGATATACTGCACAGTAAATTGTTGCCTGACAGGCTCTTTTCTGTGCTTTTCCTTGCACAGTGCACTCTGGTTGATGCTTGATTCCTGCTTCATCCCCGCTCCCTTCTTGCTTTTTTTCTTTCATTCTGTTTTTATGAGGTGTTGTGATTGTATGCAGTTTTTCTTTCTGTCTCCTTGTCTGCTCCCACGTACTCGCTACGTATGGTCTCTCTCACTGCGTTGTTCATCATCAGGTGATGGTTCTGCAGAGCCCATGATTCCACGACTGGAAGCTCACGACAGTGTGAGAGAAAGAGGATGGGGCACAGGGGACACGCAGAGCTCGTATGCTGCTTCTTGAAGGCAGACGTTTGCGCTGCCACATGTTAGGCAGGAGAAGGCAGACCTAAACAAGGTGCTTATTATTTCACACATGGCGTGGTGTTTGCAGTGGAAAGAAAGAAGGAGCCGTGCTATTTCTCCTTCTGCCTCTTTCTGCTCTTTTGCTCTGCCTCCGTTTAATGCATCCGTGGCTTTCTCCTTCTTGATTGCAGCTCCAGGGACACCCATCCTTCCAGTTGCTAGCTGTGTTCTTTTGGCTTTGTAGCAGGAACAAAAAAGACTTCAAGAAAACAGACTCCAGGGGTTGAAATCTTTACTTTGCTGCCCAGCGGAGTTGAAAGTAGACCTCAGCTGCTATGTGTGATGTTCCTTGTTAGTACATGAAGCCTAATGCATGACTGCTTTTGGTGCAGCTCGAGATCTTTTTGCTCTCAGGCATGTGGCTTTCAAGCAAGAAGCAAATTCTGTAAGGTTGTCTTCACCCAGCCAGAGACATCCCACAAAAGGGAACTCTTCATTTTAATCTTTCCAAATCCACCCATGTCTGTTATTAAACTTCACATAAAAAGAGTCATCAGTATAACAGGGCTGGTTGTAAACAGCTAATTACTGGGTGCGTTGCACCCATTCCTAGGGCTCCCCAGCTGAGCACGGCTTCCCTGCCAGGCGTGCTGAGTTGTGTAGCCATGCCTGTGTCTGCAGGGTGAGGGAGGGAGGGTTGCTGCTTTGCATAGCAGTGGTCAAAGTCCTGTGAAAGGAGCCTTGAGCTGACAGCAATTAACAAAGTCACACATTTTATTATATCCAATTAGCATTTGTGCAATTAGTTTCAACATTTTTTGAAAACAAAATCCATTCTCCTTCTAGTTGCTTGCTCCTTTTTCAGGAGGGGCACTGAATGACTTCTTCAAGTATCAATTATCTGTTTTTTGGTGTTGATCAAATCAGTCATAGAAAGTTAAGTTGCATGTGTCTTGCACATATAAGTTAAAGCCTAACACTCTGAGTGCTCAGACTGCTTTGTGTCCAACTGTGATACGGAGTTTGTGGGATCCAGTGTTACATAAATGGATAAATGTGAGTGTAATACCAATACAGATACCTGACAACAAGAGTGAAGCCTGAAACGACCTGCTCAGAAATGACTTCTTGTTATTTCATCTAAATAATTTAATAATTACTTATGTTCTTCAGGGGAAAAAAAGCATCCCCAAGAAGAAAATAAGGTGTATTTTTATGGCAGATTGTGATAGAAACCAGTGAAAAACTTCCCTCAATGCAAAGGAAAAGGCTGTGGGGTTTTTTTGCTTTAAGAGCTAATTTCAATGCATCTTCAAATTTGGACCAATCATTAGATAAAACTACCCATATGTTAACTCATTTTTGCTGGCTTATATAGTTCCAAACCTAAAGAGCCCAATCTGAGAGAACAACCTGTCTTGTAAAAAAGAACCCCAAGAAAGCTAAGTGCTTAGATTGGCACTCATCTTATTTCAGACAAAATGTGTTAGAATATACCTTTATAGCTGAAATGAGTTGATTGTTTTCTTGAGTTGCTGTCACGATTGTTTGATTATTTTACCTTTCATGTAATGAAACACAGAGCCTGAGGATATCTACTGACATAGCAATTCCAGTGGACTAGAGAAGTAATTTTTCTACCCCGTTCACATTGTTCCTGCTTGTTTGAGAGTACATTTTATCAATCAGCATTTGAATGCAGAACTGGTTTTTACCTACAAATAAAATGACTATTCTGTGAGGAAACCCTAAATACTAGTAAAGGGATGTAGTCTGTTGGAAAAAGAGTATAATACCTGATACTGAAGTGGGAGAGGGGAATGAAGTGACCTAGTCTGTTTGCCAAGTAATTATCCGTATTCTTTGTGTGATACTATGTAATGTAGCTATAATATAAAAGGTGCTATATGTTTCATATAAAGCTTAGCTTAACCTTTGTCTTGTTTATGGATGGGATAGACTTCTTCTTAGCAGCTGGTATAGTGCTGTGTTCCGAATTTAGGATGAGAATAATACTGTGAACACACTGACTTTTAGTTGTTGCCAAGGACTTTTCAAGCTTCTCATACTACCCTGCCAAAGGGAAGGTGAAGGTCACCCAGGAAGTTGGGAGGGGACACAGCCAGGATGGCTGATACAAAGTGGCCACAGGGATATTCCATACCACATGACATCAGCTCTGTTTGTAGCTGGGGAGTGGGCTGGGTGGTGGCATGGCTCAGGATCTAACTGGGCATTGGCTCTGAGTGGTAAGCAATTGTGCTCTGCATCACTTCTGTATTAATAGTAGTTTTCTGTCATACTAAACTGTCTTTATCTCAACCCACTAGTTTTACCTCTTTCTATTCTCTCCCCCATCCCACTGGGGAAATAGAGTGAAAAGGCTGTGTGGTTGTTTTAGCTGCCTAGTAGGTTGAAGAATCTTAAACTTTCTAAGGAGGAGACCCACAGAAGCATTTTTAGGTTCTGCTGCTGCCTGATGCAGTGAGAGAATCTGAACACTGGCAATGCTGTGATCTAGAAGAAGTATTTTTCCCAGACAGTAATGCCTTTTCACCCCTTCTGGACAGGGAGGGAAAAAAAAGTGGGGAAAAAAAAAAGAATAATTCTTCTACTATAAGACTTTAGCTTGAAGATTTCACCCCTTCCCTCTTCATGGTACATAATTTGTTCATTCATGTTCATGGTAATGTGCTTCTGGATCCTTAGCATTGCTATCCAGGAGGATTATGGAGAGTCTGACTGGCTGTGAGCCCTTCTGCTTACCCCAGGAAAGGAACATTAGGAATGAGTAGTGACCTAGGATGTTCATCGCCATGTGAGTGAAAAAGGAGTTAATCTAGGAGGAGCAGAATGAGGTTTGCTTTGGCTAATGATGTGTTTGACAGCATGTGTATATCTCTTCCCTCTGCACTTTTCCAGTTCTACTCCAGTTCTTCAATGAACTTGCATGCACATAAACTCACTAGATATCCCTGTCTTCCCCTACCATGAGCAAATAAGGCTTCACATAAACATCTGTAAGCTGAGCGTAGTAAGGGAGAAGCAGGTGTGAGCTGCAGCACGGCACTGGGTAGGAGCAGAGGGTTCTGCAGTGTTTGCTGTCAGTGGTGAAGAAGTGGGAGAGGATGTGGGGATGAGGAGAGGATGCAGGTATGTAGGGAAGATTAAGGGGGAGCGCTGTGAGCAAGGGGTGTGGTAAGAAATAGGTGAAGGTGACTAATTCCTAGTGCATAGTGAAAGCCATTTGTCTTGGTATGTGTGGAGTGTGCTGCCTGCTGATAGAAAACCCTGGGAAATACCCTCAAACAAAGACTGTTTTGCAGCTCAATGTAGTTGGTCTCCATTAGCAGAACAGGAAGTCAGGAGGCTTATTGTTACTGCTGCTGGCAACTGGTTAAGTGGATGAATGCAGCTGGCAGTGCTCTTGAGGAAGCTGGAAAGATGAGCACATGATTTGGGTGTCCAGGCTTTGGAATAAATGTGCTTCTCATGTATTTGTAGACAGACACATGTCTTTCACTGGGGCCATCATCAGTAACTACAGAAAGTACAGCCTTCATTTTAGGGTGGCATCCTGTTAGCAATCCTTACCCAGAAACCATTCTGTCTTCATTAGTTGGTGATAATTTAAATATATACAGTACTGCCTCTCCAGTAATTTGTGCTCAATTATTACAAAGGCAGTGATGAGAATGTAAGGTTTCAAATTAAGATTTACTGTATCCCCTGATAGGTTGCTCAGATGTTTATCATCACTATCAATTTTATTTTATTTTTAAATATTTAAGGTAAATATTTGGAGATAGCTTTTGCCTGTTTCACGTTACTCTGTTTTTTGTTGTTAAAAAGCCATGTCAGCTGTCTTCTTCCTGCTGATACTGGGAGGCACCGACCAAATTACCCCTTCGATATCTCTGATAAACTGAGTATTTCAGATTTCTTTCTCCTCTTCCCAAATGACCAGCTTTTCAGAGTTTCTCTGTTGTCTTTTTTTAAACCCTTACCTAAACAATTTTTAATTTCTTTACGTAGAGATGTGAAGAACAAGCTGTTTCTTCAATTATAAGAAAGTGTTGCACCTTCGTACATGGATGCTTTTCTGTTCATGGAACTGTTGTATTCTCCCCTGTCCCCACTTAATAAGTACATCACTGTGATCTCACATTCATTTTCGTGTTCACAGTGATGCCCAAGTCCTGTTCAGAGCTGCAGCTTTCCAGGAAAAAATCTGCAAAATTGACATCCATTTCTTCTTGTAGATGATCCTGCCCTTTGCGGTTGTTAAGAATACATGCTTTCAGAAGAGCCTGTCTGATAAGTGACTCAGTTGTGTTTGCTGTTGCTTGGGTTTTTTTTTTCCCACAAATAACTGGCTTGTCTCATTATTTTTCACTTCAGTCATTTTTGTGTGTTTACAAATCTTCCTAGGGTGGTTTTACAATATCTTACAGGTCATAGATAAACTGTTGCAAAATCCTGCCTGAAACTGGAAGACAATCTTCTACTAAAAACTGTATTTTGAGCTTTATAATTAGATGCATTTTAATTCAATTTGATTACTGGGGTTTGGTTTTGTGAGTTTTTTTGTTGGATTTGTGGTTTGGGTTTTTTTTTTAAATAGTGTTACTTTTTAACATTGGATAGGATAGATTTACTTCCTATAACTGGTAGAGCTCTCCAGTGTAGTGTTGCAGTTATAACAGGCTCCTAATTTTGAATGCATGTGAGAGAAAACCAGATCCCTATCATCATCACCATTTATTTTATACAAAGGAAATTGCTGATTTTAATTTTTTTTTCCCTAGACTGTGGTTAATTATAGAGCTGAAATGTTATGAAACCTCTAAATAAAGCTTGGCCCCCTCACTCCCTCCATCCTTCAGAATCACATGATTATTGAACTATGTAATCAGACTCCCAAAGGAGTTATCCTGTTATCTATATACACAATTGGGTTTACATGGCAAAGCTTTTCTACCAGGGGTTTGCAGAAGTGGTCTTTGTGAGGGGAGGAGGGGAAAAGTGGAAAGGAAGACGAAGGGCTGTTATGGACTGATCAAAACTGCTGTTCCCCATTTCTCTGCATGGCTTGAGGAGACGGAAAAGGAAATGAAATGGAGCTGAGCCTGGGAACAAAAGGGGATGTTGTTTAAAGTTTTGTCTTTGTTTCTCACCATCTTACCCTTATTTTTAGTTAGTAGTAAATCAAATCACTTTTCACAAGTAGAGTCTGTTCTGCCCATGATAGTAACTGATGAGTGATCTCTCTGTCTATACCATGATGCCTGAGCTCTTAATCTTATTTTCTGCCTCAGTCCAGTTGAGGGGCAGTGAGGGAGAGCAGCATTTAGCAGCCAGCCAAGTCAAACCGCCATAATAAAGATTTTTGACAAAAAATGTCAGCGTTCTTTCCTTGAGTTAGAACAAAAACATGTAATTGTGAAGCGATATGATAATGCTGGCCATATCCATGGATAACAGTAATGGATAAATGGAAATACATCCAAAAAATTGTCAGACATGTTCTTAGCAATAGTCATGGTAGACTGCTCTCCCTCCCCAGTTGTAGTGATGGGTTGATGCATTTTGTATTATTCTACCACTGTATGTAGGTCAAAAGTCCTCTGCTGTCTTCTAAAAATGAACTAATTGTAAGAGCTATTTATGTTTGTTTTGATAATCTTTATTTTGTTGCTTTTAATACATTTTCAAATACAAATCACCTTAGTGTGGCTGCAAAAGGAACTTTTGCTTTTTGACACATTTGGTAATTTAATTTTTTAGGGTTTTAAATGGCATTATGTACTTGGTGTAAAGTAACTATTGTTTTATGTTTATTTGTAATTGTGCATTACAATACTATTTTTCCCTTAACTGTCATTAAAAATAGTTGAGTAAAGGTGGAAAACATGCCAATATTTATTATTCATGGAAGATCTTTGTAATTAATTCTTACTGCAAGCCCCAGTCAATGGATGTTGGAACCACATATGAGAAATCAGTGCTGATAATAAATTACTGATAGTGTATTTTGGAATGTGACCAATGTAAAAATTTTTAAGCTCTAAAGAGTGGAGGGTGGTGAATTCATGTATGGAGAAAATTGAGTACCTTGTAAGGCATGTTTGTATGTGTCTTAACATCTTGAATGTTGACATATTTGCTTAACTAAGAGGGACTTTGAGTTTCTGTTTTCTTCTTCTCAAATTCCATGCCCCGTATAGGCTTACTTCTTCACTATAATTTTATATACTTTATTTAAATTGTCAGACACAGAGGTGTCATGGCAGGCTGTAAGGATTGTCTTCTGTCTGTTTCATTAGTCTGTCAGTCGAAGCTTCTAGGTTGTTTTTTTTCCAGGTATTTAATGTCATAGTAGCTCTGGGAACACAGAAGTCACCCATTCAGCTGTGTACCCTTCATTGTCTTGGGTTGAAGCTTCCTCCTAGTACAAGCAAATTTTTCATGGGGCTTAAAACTGAAGTGCATATGTCGAGGTCTGTTCTGCTACCAAAGTGTTGTTAGTAATTTGCATTGAAAAAGACTTTTATTATTACTGTATGGATAGAGTGGAGCGCACATGAGACATCACCAGGTCTTTCCATGAGGTTTGTGATACATGTGCTTGTGAAACCCATTTGTTTCATGCTCCACACAGCAGTATGTTTTGGTTTTGTGTCTTCTTTAATACCATGTGTATCACAGCTCAGAGTGCAGATTGTGTTTTCAAATGCACTCCTAAAGACCGAGTTAGCAGAATGAGACCTAGTTTTGTGGCTTTGGTTTCATACATGGTAAAGAGTCTGTTTCTGTGTAAAGTATTGTGCTGGTTAAAAGCCAGCAAATTAGGATTGAAATTGGATTTGAGTGTATGGAATGTTTATGTTTCAAAGAAGCTGAAAGTTTCTGATTGAGATACATGTTAACTGGGTCCTGGAACCTCCTGTTGCGTATTTTATTTCAGATAAAGTGGTTTAGGATTGATTCACCTGTCTTTCTGGATGGATGATGCAAACTCTGGCAGAAGTCAAACTTGCTGAATTTTACTTGCTAATCATGGGAATTGTTCTTACCTTGCTTGTAACAAACTCCTCTGCTGGGATGCTGGCATCCTGCATGTTAAACAGCCCCACAACTTCCCATGCCAGTGGCAACTGGCAGGCACTGGTGACTGCTCGTAGCCTTCTCAAGCTTGCAACGTTTGCTGAATATTCCTCAGCCTCAGACTGGCTCTGTGTCCTGCCAATATCTGATCTGGATGGATGACATGGACAACTTGTGCATCCTGAGGTGACACCACGATGTGTCTGTCTCATAGAACCTATGGGCTGGATTTCAGAGAATTTTGGAAGTCTGAAGGAAACAATAGCATCTGAATAGTTAGGTGTCTTGCACAGATCAATGAGCCAACAATGTTCATAGTCCTTGTTAATGCCAGTTTTCTGTCTTCTTAAAGTGGGTCATTTAAAACATCTGGAAGTAAGTTCTCATGTTTAAAATGTGTTCCTTTTGTAGCACCTGTTGTGGAAAATGGTGTGATTTGAACTGTCGACCTTCTCATCCACAGTGTAATTTGTGGATTGAGACCTGATTCAGTTCTCCTGTTTTATAGAGAAATTGGACCAATGCCTAATGCAACAACTTTAAATCAAGATTTGCTGGCGTATCTGTGTGGGGTCCAATTATCTCAATATTCCTTTGCAAAACAGTGCCTGGGGCTGCAGTACCACAGATTTGGGCTGAAACTTTGACTTAATTTATTTTCCTTCTAACAGCATTATGGAAGGACCAGTAAGATAAATATCTTTTCTTGTGCATTATTAACATAAATGTCTTAGAAACTAATTGATTGCACCTACTTAAACCAATGTACAGGTGTAATCTGATGAAGGCATCAGTTACTTAGCTGCCTGTATAGCAGAGTTTAGGAAATAGCATTTCATACTGGGAGATTAGCTTCATGTTTTGTGTTATGAAATTATGTAAGATCAGAATGTTTTCTTACTTTTTAATGTATAAAATAGTAAATGAAGAGATATTAGAAATGTTCCCTGAAAGTATACAAGTATGAAGTTTTAAGGAATGCACTGTCTTGAAAGAAACTTTCCTTTTAACTGTTGAACTTGCACAGTTGTGATGGTACTCATTACTAGCTTAGACAAAACTTTAAAATTGTGTTGCTTGTTACAACTCAGAAACATGTCCTGCCACGTTTAACAAATCTGGGCTGCTTTTTTTTTTTTTTTTTTAAATTTAATATTTAATTTACCGCAAGTGGTTTTTTGGATATGACTTCTGAAGTGTGAGGATGTTACAAGGGCTGCCTGAATTCTGCTGGGAGATAACATTTGTTTCTCCCTTGTGAAACAAACAAGCAATCAACCAACCAAAAACTCAGATGAAGATACTGGGAATTTGGTATTGAACTTAGCATTTTTCAGATGCTGTTTTACTCATTGCTGTATAGAAAGGAGGAATAAATGGTATCAGCATTAAGAAGAAAAATTGATGTAGCCACAGACCTGGCTGTGAAATACTTGAGCTATGTCATAAAATCATAGAGTTAGAAAACTATCTATGCTTTTAAACAAAAGTTACATATAAGAGATTTCTTCATCAACAGAATGCTTCCAAAACATAGCAGATTTGTCTCTGTGACACACATGGCTGAAATTATACCATTAGCAGCTACAGTTCAGTGCTAAATTCTGATGTATCTGCTGACTGTAGTGACATGGATCTTTCTTAATTTTCGCCAGTTCACGAACAGTAATTACTGAAGAGTGAAAGATTGATTTCTAGTTTCTGTTGGGACTGGTTTGCTTTCCTCATCAAGTTAGTAAATGTAAGCAAATTCGGTGTTGCATTGCCTTTCCCAGAGAAAAGTCAAGGCATTGTTCTGTTTACAATAGAGGTGATTATAGCTAGCCCTGTTTAAGCTGTCCAAACAGTTTTCTCTTTTCAACAGTAATCATAGGAATAGTTGGTAGTAGTATGCAGAGAGAAATCGGTTGCATAAAAAACACGAAAGGCAAAACGTAAGAATTGCAAAGTCAGTCATCTATGTTATAATTAACGCTAAGCTATCAGATCATACTCTGCTTGAAATGGCTTCTATGTGGGTCACCGAGATGCTTGTGCCATTGTTTCAAAGTGGGCCTGCTGGCAGCATGGTAATTTATTGAAAGTAGGCTGCTTGAACTAAGAGGCTTCTGTTAATAATTATTTAAAGGAACTCATTACAAATATTGCTGGCCCAGTTTTCTATGTATTCTCTTTAGAAACCCTTCAGAGGTAACATTTCTGGAAATTGTGCTAAAGGTAAACAGAGATTAATGGTATGATTTACTTGATGTATAACCTATCTTTTGGCTTGTTTGCTTTAAAAGTTAAGCAGACCTATTGGTTAACACTAGAGTATTTCACTGTATTTAAGAATTTTAGTTAAGATCTTTTTGATCTTCTGCTTTCTTTATGTAAACATAAGTAATATAAAACTTAACATAAAGTATCTTTGAGCGGGTAGTTTTTGAGTGTATGCACTGTGACTTAATTGTATGCTATCACACTTAAATAAAAGTATTTTTCAGTTTGTGTATTTATACCTTTAAAATAGGTTTTCAAAGTTAAAGTGGCTAGCATTTGGCTAAACAATATCATTGTCTTGAAAGAGTAAGCATGCTGTATTTAAACTTTTCAATAAGAATGTACTGATAATGCCTGTTGACCAGACAGCTTTCCAGCATCCGTGTTTCCCCCCCACCCCCCCAGTATTCATAGTGACATCAATTACATACATTTAATATTTTTTGTGTGAGGAAGAGGTTTCTTCCAACATTCCTTGAAGCCAGGGATAGGGTCATCCTTACCCCAAGCTACTACTTCCATGAATTCATTTTCAAGTCTTAATTTCAGCCAAATGCAAGTGAAGTGACGCAGCATTACTCTCTTCTGTAGATTGTGTAATGTATGGTTGTTAAATTACATTGAGTTAGGCTCACTTACATGGGAGGGAACCTCTGGAGGTCATGTAGTCTTGCTGTCTTCCAAGGCAGAGCAGATTGCTCAGGATGTTTCCCAGATGAGCTTTGACTGTCTCGAATGTCAGAGGCTTCATAACTTGTGGGCAACCTGTTCCTGCATTTACTTAATCTCCAGTAAGGAATTTCCCTCCTTGCATCTTGTGATCATTTCCTCATTTCATTGTGCATCTTTGAGAGTCTGGCTCTATTGTTTCTTACTTCAACTACATCCTCCCCTGACTACTCTGCAATGTAGACAAACAAGTTCTCCCAGGCACTTGTATGTTCATGTGCTGCAGCTCCCATTCACCTTTGTGGCCATCTGCAGAGCTTCATCCCAGTTTATCTTTGTACAGGACTTGGGTGAATTTACTGTTGTCACCTTTTGTCTTTAACCTACCAGGGATCTTTGTTTAATTTACAGCTGTATGGATGCAAAAAATCCTTTCTTTTACATTAACACTAGCGTAGTATAAAAGAAACTTCAAGTTGAGTGGAAGACTTGGAAGGTGTGCTGGGTTCCCATTGATGTGGTAACCTGTGTGTCTGGGGTAGCCAAGCATCAAAAAGGTGATGAATTGCATCTTCACTGAACCTGCGTTGGCCCATGTGATAAACAACTAGCTTGGGGTTTAGTACTAACAAGTACCAATGGTGCTGTGTTTAAATAATAGAACTTTGTCCTCTGTACCCCATGTATTTCTGCTTAATGATGTCCCAGCTGTAACAGAAATGCACCATTCTGGTCTGTGAGAGCATATCCCTGCGATTTTTTTCTGGTTTAATTTAATCTCATTTCTGTTGGTCCTGTTCTCCAGGTAACTTTCTTTCTGTAAGGTGTGTATGGCATCTTTGTACTTCTTAATTTTAGACTGGCATTTATATCAACTGCAGAAATGCAAAAAATGCCAAGTAAAGTATATTCCATATTCAACCTTTGAGGAACTTGTTTTGGTAATGTTCCTTCAAAAATTCAGTCTGCTGACATTTTTCTTTAGCCAGCTTGTGTTTTACAGTTCTTCAACTAAACTATACTTAATCCAATTTAATTAATAACATCTCATATGATACCAAACCAGGTACTTTTCTGAGCTCAGACTGGTGAGCTGTTCCATGTTTTCAGTTTTTAAAAATCACTTGTGAGTGATATAGGGTGGTTCCTTGGTGTATCAGAACAGCCTACAGCTAGTGAAG
Source organism: Gallinula chloropus (assembly GCF_964237585.1). Lineage (NCBI taxonomy): Eukaryota > Metazoa > Chordata > Aves > Gruiformes > Rallidae > Gallinula > Gallinula chloropus. The sequence goes on from NC_140089.1 coordinate 25,987,374, forward strand.
ATGGGTCTTGTTGCATCCTGTATACCTACGTAGTTTTAATAATTGTTTTCTTAAAAATGACTCTAAATTTTTTATGGTAGTGTCATGGTTCAGCCTCAGTGGCAGCTGAGCACTAGGCAGCCATATGCTCACTCCTCCATCCATCCCTTGGCAGGATGGGAAGGAGAGTGAGGAGACAAAGGCAAACAGTGTGTACTGGGTAAGGACAGTTTGCTGGGACAGCACAGGGAGAGGGAAAGAACAACAGTGCTTACAGCAGATCTGCAATACTGGTGATACACAATGGAGTTTCTCACCAAACTGCGACACTCAGAACGTGCAGCTCAGACCTGTCCTGAAGCTGGAGCAGGACCATCTCTGAGCCACATGTCCTGAAGCCATGCTGCCCCTCCCCAACTTCCCACCTGTTGCACTGGGCATGACATCATGGTATGGAATGCCCTTTTGGTTGGCTTGGGTCACCCGTCCTGGCTGTGTGCCCTCCCAGCTTCTGGTGAAAATTAACCCCATCCTAGCTGAACCCAGGACATAACCCACCCTTATATACCATCTATATCATGCCCAGATCCAGCAGTTCCCTTAATCACCACCATATTTCCCTGTCTTTGAGGTGTATCTGTGTGTAAAAGTGTGTAAAAATGCATACACACACAGAGGTATCATTCCTTTGTTCTATATATGTACTATATGTATGTAAAATGTTTGTCATCTGTCATAACAGTCTGTCAGCGTTGGAGCAACAATATGTGCAGTTAGATTGTTTTATGCTGCCTCTAGGGCTCGTGACTGCTGTATCTGGTGTGGCCTGTGCTTGCTCTTTTCCTGTTGAAGATGTTGATTTAAGGCAGTTGCTGGGTGCCAGTTGCTGAGGCCAGTTGTAGTTCCATCATCATGGCACTCAGTCTTCATTAATTTGGGTGATTCTCACTGTAATACTGTTGGTACAGCTTATAGCAATTGTTGCAATGATAACCTACAATGGCAGAGTTATTTAGCCATTAACATAATACAGTTTCTAATTTATTGGCCATTCTAACCCAGAATCAGATGCCCTTGAGGTACACATCAGATTTAGAATCATAGAGGCATAGAGTGTGTTAAGTTGGAACGGACCTTTGAAGGTCATCTAGTCCATTTCCCCATCCTTCTGTACCACTCACCAAGTGCACCCAGGCCCTTGAGCAAAACCAATCCGAACACATGGGTTTACCTTTGCCTGAAGCAGGGTTAACCCAGATTGTCTTCCCTAACATATTCTTCATACTTACTACCAGGGCTTTCTATCCTTCTGTGATGTGTAGAAGTTTCACTTGGGCAGGGACAGCTTGATTGGTAGACCCTCTAGTGTTAACTGACAAGGTGGCCTTTGCTAAATGTGCAGTCTTTAGCAGTCAGTGGTGTTGTTTGATTTTCCTGGATGCTGGTGCGTGGTAGGGTAAATGATACACCCACTCAGCTGTGCTCTTTAGCCCAGGTGTCTGTGAGGGTGGAAATGAGTCTTGTCTGACTCATTTTTTTTCTGGGGTGCCATGTCTCCATAGGACTTGATTTTCAAGGCTCAGGATAGCCTTCTGGGTGGTGGTATGTGGCACAGGATGTATTTCCAGACATCTGGTGGTTGCTTCCACCATTGTAAGCACATAGTGCTTGCCTTGGCAGGTTTGTGGGAGGGTGATGGAATCGATCTGCCAAGCCTCCCCATATTTATATTTCATCCATTGCCCTCCATACCAGAGAGGCTTTACCTGCTTGGCTTGCTTGGTTGCAGCGCATCTTTCACATTCATGGACAACCTTTGCAAGACTTTGATCCTAATGAGCCTAGAACTCTCCCAGAATGGTAGATGTGTGAATGTACCAAATTGATGGCAACAAATTTTAACTCTTCCAGATATGGCTTATGAATGAAGGCAAAAAAACATAGTATTTATAAAATGACAAGGAAAAATATTTTGTTCCTCATACTTCTAGTGGAAATCTGCTGGTTATTTTTAATGACGCATCTGTTTCTCAAGTAAATTACTGGAAGAATTTGGCAGCAAAATAGCCTTTTCCATGAAACAGAAATCTTAGACTTTCCAGACTAAGTTATTTAGGCCTTAAATTAGTACTTAATTTGGTAAATGCTGTCTAAGTGTTTCTGTGAAATACAGGGTTATTTGGATAGTTTGTGCTGAGAATGCAGCATTGGGACATAATGAGTTGAGTGTCTGCTGTCAAAACAGCTGTGTCACCGGTTGGCTTGTCAAACAATGGAGTATTTTCAAGCCTGGTTATGCCACTTGGTTTTGACAGTGGAGTTATATACCCTTTCTCCTTCTTGGCAGATCTGACAGCAAACATTTTACAGAAGAACACAGTAGGGCTTACAATTTTTTTGCTGTTTGGTTTTTGACTTCTGAATATTTCAAAGTCAATATTTTTTGACTTTTCAACAGCTATGCTTTTCAACAGCTATGCATTTCAACTGTTCAAATATTTCCTATAGATCTGTCACCTGGAACAGTACAGCTTTGTAGTAGTTGTTTGAACATTGGGTGTTCTCAGGTGTTGTGAATTGCTCTGTGGACTTAACTGAAGCTATTCTAATCTACGTCAGCTGAAGGCACCAAAAAGTCTTGACTAAAGACTTGTTGTGCTAATAAAATTAAACAGATGAGAATTTTTCTTTTGCCATTGCTCAGTTAATCTGTGGAAATGCATTTATGATGCTTAAGGAATTAACTTAAAATTGAGTTTCATGAGCAGGAGTGTAATTTTTTTTTTTTCTTCTAACCTGAAACAATCAGTTGCATAATGAATGTAAGGTTCACTGGCATATGTTTCAAGTGTAGATTTCCTTAGTATAGTTTGGATAATTAATCTGTTTTATCTCCTTGAATCTTGGTATTGTGTGATGATATTATGTCTAGGGAGAAAAGGCTGAATTCTCCTCCTGACGTAACTCAGCTCTATTGATGTAAATGGATTTATGCAAAAAAATAGGAACAGGCAAATGAATAAGAAAATAAGCATTTTGGTGAGTAGCATTTTGATATGTATTACAGAAAGGATGAATGATCATGCTTGTAAATGTGGAGATGAGAAATGGAAAAGTGTTGTTTTTACGAAGGTACTGAGGGAAGAAGTCCAGAGAAGGCTTTCCTAACACACCAAGAGGAGCTTTAATGATTATACTAAGAATACATGTGGGCAAAAGGACATCAATGCAAACATGCAAACATCTCAGTCTTTGAGTATTAACACACTTTTGCCTTCTTACCTTTAGTATTTAGGTGTCCTCTGATTTCAGTAAGAATACGCAATGTTTTTGTTCTTAATTTTTTAATTTTTTCAATACCAAGATTTAATCCTGTAATGATAGGCTAAAGCAAAGTGGTATAAAGGGCTTATGTTTAAATATTACCTCAGGTATATTGTTATGAGGAATGGCCCCTCTGACCTCCAAACAGTGATGTTAATCAAATAATTTTTCTTAAGTAATAGTTGTTGTCCCACCTATGCTGAAAGCCGTAGGGGTTTTTTAGGATATTGCAGCTCTGAACAGCATGACAGATGAGTTTCCTTTGTTTAGAAAGACAGTAGAATTGAATCTTATTTTTGCTTCAAAAATTTGAATTTGTCAAAAACAGCAACTCTGAGTCAAGCAAAATATGTGTCTTGGTTTCTGGGTTCAATGGCATGGATGGGCCATTCTCAATGTAGCTGTGCAAATAAAGGTGATGCTTCCTCTTTTTCACTTGATTTCCTTTGTCTGTGCTTGATTATCATATTGTGCTGCTTCTGTGCCAAAATGTGACATCCCCAAATCCATCAATCCTCTTTCTTGAGGAGATACCACTGGCTTGTTTCTGTCTTTGATAATGTCTTCAAAGGATGGTGTCAGTGCCGTATTTCTTCACAGTGTTCCCAAGAGAAGTTTTTGCTCTCATGGCAGGGAGTGACAGCAAGGTAGTAACTGAGCTTATAAAAGCCTTCAAACAGCTACAAAGTGCATAGATATGAATAGTTTGAATGCAAAAATGCGAGAACTTCTTCATTCTGGGAGAATGTCTGAATCTAGGACTAGGGAAACCTCCATTGTCCAATGTGTGTGTCTTCTGTTTTTTGTTGGTTAACATGGATGAGCATTGATCATCCTATCAATTAAGGGTTTGGGTTTGTTTGGTGTGGGTTTTTGTTGGTGTTTCTCTGGCCTTTTTGTGGGTGTGTGTGTCTATTTTTAATTTATATTATAATATTGGAAAGATACTGTGATTATGCTGTCCACTTACCCATGAAAGAGCAATCACTGCCTTTTGTGGCAGCAGGTCCAGGCTTGAACTGTCAAATCATTGATGTTAGATAATGAACTCCTTAATAACTGGATGAATGACATGTACATCACTGGCATAGTGTTGTATTCCTCCCAGGCCCAAGCTAGACAAAAGTCTTGTTTTTGAACTGCATAACTATTTCTAGGACTTGGCCAACTTTCTGTTAAAATCTCATGTGCTTTGGACATTGCAGGTGCCTTGGAGACCTGTACTGTGGCTGGAGTAACTTATTACCCCAGTGTGACTAGTATGGCTTAGGGAACTTTCTGATTTCAGTACTATCTATCTGTATCCTCAGATTTTTAGCAGGTTTCTGATAGAGAGATCAGCAGGCTATAGTGAGTCAAAATAATATTGGATTTGTACCGTTTAACTGACAGATCTATGCTAGCCTGGTTTATTGTCAGTGGAACCAGGTATATTATGCCCCCAAGTACAGCTCAGCTGAGCAGGAGTAGGTATGTAGACTGATGTCTGTCAGCCAGTCCTTCAGCTCGGGGAGGGGACGTGCGACAACTTCCACATCTGGTTGAGTAGCAGCTGTATTTGTTAAAACTGGCAAGCTGAGTGAGATTGTCCTTGAGGTCATGTGTTTGGATTAACTTGTAAGATACTAAAACTGTAAAATCACCACCCCATTTTTTACAGGGCAGATAACTGAGTATCTTGGTCCTTTTTCATGGCTCAGGCATTGTGGTACTTGGTGGCAGCTGGCGAGCAGAGCCTGGGAGAAGTAGCACTGCGATGAATCTTTACTGTGGTGTGGGTAGATACTGGGCTAACACCTGTTAGGAAATAAAATGTTTGGTTTCGACTTTTATGGTGGAAAACCTTTACTGAAACTTCACTGAGAGGTTTTGACTCATGTAGAAGTGCACCTTTCAGTGGGAAGACTGTCTCCTTGCAGCCTTACTATCTGTCCTGCTATTGTTAGCTGCATAGGATGAAGTTTCAGATCTCACCTTGGCTGCAAGCATCAGGGGACTGCTTTAAATAATAAAAATATGTATTTATTCATATAAACAAATAATAAAATTCTAAAATTCTGATTTTGGGTGTTGTCTCATGTAACAGTCCTGATCTGGTTATTGTCAGCAGAGGAGTTCTATGAGAGAGTTTACATGACCAGAAAAAAAAGAAAAAAAAAAAACCCACAAAAATTAATTTATCTTACAAAGAAAGGTGCTTAGTAACGTTCCACCCTGGAATATAAGTGTCACTGACTTTGTAATAGCAATTCAAGAAGTACTACCTGGGCATATCTCATTTATTATCCTGTTGCCAAAGTGATGTGTATAGGCATGGTTGAGGTCCACAAGAAGTGGCATGCCTTAAAAGCTTAGAGAAATGGTGTCTCTTAAGTAAAAGGCACTATTATTTTATTCAGTCTGCTGAATATATTGCTAGTTTTGCACTAAGCAAACCATGTGATTTTACCCTCAACTGATCAGATCAAAACTGAAGGATGTGAGCCTCCTGTCTTCAAACAAAAGGGTGTTGCCTTTGGATTTCAGTGTGAATAGGTCCATACCCAAATCAGAGACTTAAGCTATTTTTAATGTAAACAAAAGTAATGCTGCCAAAAGTCTCGTATTCACTACAGATCAGAGATTAATAATTGGGCTTCAAAACCAGATATAACCAAGTACATTGCAAGCAGGCTGTGTTGCACTTGCATGACAACATTTTAGCAGTAGCAGGGCTGCAGGGGTGGCTTCTGCAAGAAGCAGCTGGAAGTTCCCCTGGGCCCGACAGAGCTGGGCTCAAGGCTGGTCCTGCCGCTGGCCAAGGCTGAGCCAATCGTTGACAGTGGTACCACCTCTGGGATAACATTTAAGAAGAGTGGAAAAGCTGAATGAGTTATTTTTACATCAGTAGAGGATTGTGAACAGACTTTCTCGTCTTCTGGTGTTAATCGACAGATTTTTCCAGTGCGGAATCTGTTTGTGATTTCAGGTCTGTATTCAGAAAGCTGATTTAAAAACTGTTTTCCTTCTTCGTGACATGTGGAGTATACTCATGGAGTATAGCATATACCCACCCCCATTAACAAAGGATAGCATGCTTGAGGCATTTTATTAATTAAGCTCTTGAGTCTGATCCTGAAGATGCTGCCAGGATGCATTCTTCATTAGAGACACAATATTTAGACAATGAGCTTTTAAGGGTTAACTGCTCACATCTCTGTGAACACTTACGTTAATGAGCAGACATACTCATTAGTTTTCTACCAAATGTAGAGGAGGAAAAAAGACTCTAGTTCTGCAAAATGCTGTGTTCTGCATTTGTGTATAGTGCTTTATGCTATGCTTATCACTAATCTGCCTATCAGCAGGGAGTAAAGAAATCCATCCAAAGTTGCACATGGATATAATCTCTATGTATTATCCTTCATGGAGATGTATTACAGAAGTGCTTGCTAAATGAGGTTTTGGGTTGTTTTTTTTGTTTCTTCAGTATGTGGAATATTTTTGTTAGACCAGGTAGGCAGCCACCATATATATCAATATATATCATGTTATACAATATGTAAGATACTCAGTTTCTTGTAGGTTCCGTATCAAAGAACGAAAACCTGCTGTAGAAATAATTTGAAAGCCAAGTTACTGCAGTTCTTGGTTTGTATCTTCACATTAAAAACATCTTTCCCCCACAACCTTGATATATTAGACATTTATCAAATATAAAGAGATTGTGCTAACTTTACTCTTCTTGATTAGTTTACAAGTTATTCATGACAAATTGTACATTCAGTTTTAGAAATATCATTCTGGGTGATCTTTAAAGATACACAGTGCATATGAAATCTTACTTTCTACGCATAATCAAAACTGTGGTATATCTGAAACTTTGACAGGTCAGAAAAGATTTTTCATAAAGCTGTCTACAGTGTTATGTGATACAAACTTTCAACACAGATTTATCACTGATGGCCGAGTACCTACTGGATGCTGACTGGCTGAACAGTGACCTACGGTTCCCTGTATGTGAACGTGCAAAATTGTGTTCTTATGTATATGCAGTTTTTCCATAAAAAGACACTTCAAAATATGCTAACCATTTCAGAGAACAAATTAAGATTAATCAGTGAGAAAGCAGCATCTTGTCTGAATCACTGGTATTAACATCAAGTTACCACTTGAAAGGTTTAATTACTAAAAGGGGAAAAGAATGAAGGTCATGGGGGAAAAAAATATAATTGGCTAAAATATCCCACAGTTTACCTTGAAAACACACAGAATATTTTGTGCTTTATTTTTTCAGAGGGAGAAAGCTGGGTTATCACTACCGCTCCATGTCCAAGAACTGGTTCAGACTAAGACTGACTTTTTAATAAAATCTCTGAAGAAATAGCTATAAATTCAGTCTGGGAAGCTTGTGGGATCTTCCTGCATGGAATGTGCTAGGGAGAGGGTTGTTACCACTACTGAAGTTGCTTGGTCTGTTTGTAAGTTTGCCAGCCATAGAGTCTTGAACTCTGTCATGAGTTTTGTTATCTCACATGAAGTTTTGTTCAAAACAGTTTAGTTATTTCCAGTATTGAAGCAAGGAAAAAGTTTGGCTGTCAAAGAAAAAGAAACTCTGTCAACTTTTCTCTGAGACACTCTTGAAGCCAAGACTTGGTAATTGTCAGTATGTATGGTCACCATGCCAGAGATGTAGTGTTCCCTGTTCTTTTAAAGATACGCTCATAATAAGCCTGTTTTTGATGATGAAATACCTCTCTCAGAAGGGATATCCTCAAACTTAATCACTTAAATCCTGTAAAGATGCTATCTCTTACCATCCCTGTAAGGTCTTGGTGGCCACTGGGTCCACTGTGTAACTGGTGTTTCTGGCAGTTGAGTTTGGGCAGCAGAGCTGAAAAGAATGTTCATGTGTCTGGAGCTGTCAGATGTGTTACTGCCCTACTGTCCCACAAAACAACACGGTGGAGAAACTTCCTGGCCTGATTTATGTGGGGACAAAGGCCAAACTGGTGGAAGGTGGAGTGAAAAGGCAGATTGGAGAAAGGTCAAAATAGAGGAGGGAGGAAGGGCCTGGTGGTTGTTGCACAGGGAGTTCAAGGAATATGTGGGAACCGGTGAGGATGACAGGGTGAGGGAAGCAGCAATGGTGTGATCGTAGAGGATGCTTTCTGGAAAGAGTCAGGTGGTAGGAACTGGGGACTGGTTAGGGAAAATGGGGGGGGGAGGGGAAATAACATCGTAGGTAGATCTAATTAAGGAGCTCAGGACTGGCAATAAGGGATGATGAACGATGCCAGGGAGAAGACAACGATGATCTTGTGTGACACAGTTGCGTACATGCAAGAGACTGAATTAGTATTTTGCAGGTTGCTTTTAATTCTTTAAATTTTTATTTGTGTGTCATTATTTGAACTTAATGCTTGCCTTGTGTGTTTATGTGCAGGGGTGTCATTCATCAGCTAACACCTGGCTTGGATTCTGTTTTATTGGTATATGCAGGGCTGAAATCTGTAGTGTTTCAGGAATGATTCAGGAATTGATTGACAGCAGAATGATTCAGGAATTGATTGACAGCTGAATGAGGCACCCTTGCTGTGAGCACAGGGGTGAGGGGATAAGCAGCACTAGTCACAGTATGAAGAGCAGCGAGGAGCTGTGACAGATACATCCTTTCCATCCCCCTCTGCTGCCGCAGATCTGTTAAGAGTCCTTCCTTTCCCATGGAGGGGCTGTTTTGTTGTTTTCAGTCAAGGCTGTTAAAGTTGAATGTGGTCCAGTCGCAGTAAAATGGTAATATGACCCCGTGCAGTGTGTGGCACTGGATAGCAGCTCTTCGGGACAGCCAGAAACTCTAGAAGGGGCAGGACAGAAAGCAAGTATATAGAGTTCCCCATTAGCAGCCATTACAGCCTGTTAAAGGATAGTGTATCCCTGTCCTGGTCCAAACATGTTGACTACTTTTTTTTTGGGGGGGGGGAGGGGAGGAGGGCTTTGCTAAGCAGTGTCTAGAAAACTACTTTTCGAACAATAATACAGTGTATTTTCTGTTATTCTGATGAGGAGTGTCTATTTAAAAAAGGGCATTTCTAAAAATTTCAATCTGTTTTTCAAACAAAATTTTAATCAGACTTAAGTTTCCACTGGAATCAAACAATTTTTATGGGAAGCACAGTGGCAAACAAGTTACCAAAGTGGTTCAGAAAAAGTATGTACATTTTTAGGATTTTAGGATAACAAATGTATCCTTTTGCCTTCTGTCAGCATCGCAGGAGAAAGTAATTTTCTGGTGTCAATCAATGTGAGAAGTTAAACTGGAAATAAAACTTTTAAGTAATTAAAATGATAGTTTTGGAAAAGACTTTGGGGATGTGGTAAATCATGATTATTTTATAGATTATGAAAGTTCTGTATGTGTTTCAATGAAAATATGTTTCAACACAGGTGAATCTTAAAATAAGCCCTCTCAGATATGAACTACAAGTTCATATGCAAAAAAGATGTTGGTCGGTTGCAGTATAGATCCCACTGAATTCAGTTTCAAAATACCTAGCTTGCAATTGACAGCTGGGAAGAAATAGCTGGAATAGCCTGTAGGATAGCAGCAAATGAAAATACCTTGATGTTTTCTTGGCAGGCAGAGGCTCTGCACGTCCTGATTAGGGATGCTCCAGAAATAGACCACAAGCACCTGCCGAGGCAGAAGACAAGTGCACGTGAATTTATAATGCATGCACTTGTCATGCACTCTCACACATTTATTTTAAATAATTCCCCATGAATATGGAAGACACATCCCTTTGGACCCACCAAGGCTGTGAAGCTGAAAGACAGGAGAGGCCCTTTTCCCTCTGAAGCCATTATTGGCTCCATGGGTGCATGGTAGAAGACAAGAGCTCACGTCACAGCCCTGGGCTGCCTGGCCATGGGCTCAGCAGAGTTTTCTCCTGGCAGAGAAAAGATGATGTACTTCCTTTTGGCATACTCATTCTGTATAAAGAAAGCATCCCATGTTTTCTAGTTAATTTTCTTGACTTGCTTTCTGCAAAACCTTTCTCCATTCATTGAAACCTCTCGTGGAACCATTGTCATATAAGTTTATTGCAATTTTAAAAATCTGTTTTTGATGTTGCTTATTTTGTATTGAAATAAATCTGTTTTGAAGTGTTTTCTATTTCAATTTTGTCACCTTTTGAGTAGTTTTGCCTTTTTTAATACTACTTTTGCCACATTTCCTTTATTTCTTAGGTTTTAATGGAGCAGTATTTCTTAGGTTGGTTCTTCCAATGTACATATGAGATACAGAATAAATACAAGGGTAAAATTTTTTTCATTTAAATAACCTAGTTCTGGTATGCCTGGTTCTAATCCAGCTTTTTGATAGACTTCATGATTTCTGGGTTGAAAATGAGGCACTTTAAGTACCAAAGCCACACTTCTATCATTCTGGAATTTTCCTTTGGTCATCAGTCTAAACACTTTCTCTAATGTAGGTGTTGTATGCATTTTAATTGATCGCATTAAGTGTGGCACTTTTGGAGCACAAGTACTTAAAATTTAAAGATGCCATGCACTTCGATTAACTGCAAGACTCTCAAAGGAGATTGTCAGTAAAGAGCTAAATACTAAACGGCTTCCAGAAATAGAAAATTTTAAAAATTAAAGAGACACTCATTCTGTCAAGTATTTCAGGATTTTACTACTATTTCAGCTGTTAAGCAGAGTAGTGATAGAGTAATACAGTTACAGTCTTATAAGAAGTTGGCTCAAACTATTAGTAGAATTTGGGGGGGAGGGTTATGTTGGATTGTTTGGGGATATTTTGGGACCAAGAATAGGAAAGAGAAAATGATCAGTATACATCTTGTTAATCTTTTATTTCATAATTTCTTTCATTCAGATTGAATAGCTGTTCTGTCAGAGCTGAGTATACCTGCAAAAGCTTGTTTGTACAAAGCACCACAGCACTCTTACCAAAGAGTAAACCACCTTCTCACAGTTTCTTTAAGCAAAGCACAAACTTCTTGTCCTGCTTAGCACCTGCTATCAACACTGTAGACACACTTATACTCTTATCCACATTTTTCTTCAGTATGGCCCAGAAGTGTAAATGGTTGTCTCTTCAGTTTCCCAGGAGCCTTAGATATGTTGGTCCCAGACTCCACTGTGTCATCCCACTTTTTGGGTTTTTTCTTTGTTGTTGGTTTTGGCTTTTTTGGTTGGTTTTTTTTTTTTTTTTTTTTTTTTTTTTTTTTTTGGATCTGTTTCCCTCTAGTCTTTACTTCTTTCTCTAAGTCTTTTCAAAGCTTTGGTCATGGAGTCAGCAACTTGTGATGGTGATTCCCAAAGAAATTCTCAATTTCTTCTTTGAGATTTTTTCAACTCATCTTCTTCAAGACTAAGGACTGTGATGGAATAACACAGAGGTTTAAAACTGTGTCTCCAAGTCAACTCACATCTTAGAGCCCTCTATCAAACTCAGTTCAAAAACAATTAAAAATTTGGTGTATTTTCCTTCTGAAGAAAAGGTGGTAGTATCATACTTGGGATTTTTAATCATTTGATTTGGTTGACTAAACTGTATTATTCAGTATCATTCAGTCAAGAGACATTACAAGAAGCACAAGAGAAAAAAAAATTACCAGAATAAATATTTGAGCCTTTCTGAGATGCAAAATGAGCGTTTTTGAAAGGACAGAGGCTCCTTTTCTTTCTGGCTCTGACATGGGTGAGGCAGGGAAAGGAGAGAGGGGGAAATACAGGAGAAAAAGAGAAGTCTCTCCATTAAATAGGCCGTTCAGAGCACACATATCTTTGACTCTTTTGCATCTTTCCCCCAGCAAGACACACACACCTCAGTGATGTAGAGCTGACCTTTCTAACATGTGAGCCCATGAGAGCCCTGCTCGACCATGGAGCCAATAATGGCTTCAGAGGGAAAAAGGCCTCTCCTGTCTTTCAGCTTCACAGCCTTGGTGGGTCCAAAGGGATGTGTCTTCCATATTCATGGGGAATTATTTAAAATAAATGTGTGAGAGTGCATGACAAGTGCATGCATTATAAATTCGCGTGCACTTGTCTTCTGCCTCAGCAGGTGCTTGTGGTCTATTTCTGGAGCATCCCTAATCAGGACGTGCAGAGCCTCTGCCTGCTAGGGAGATACACCAGGTCACACAGCTATGTGTGAAGAGTATATTCTGAAAAGTAGAACAATAAGAATAACCAACATCTTAACGATTTTAAATGAATGGTTGCATGCTGTATTTTTGAATTCCATTATTGTCATAATGGTTTCTATCTTTGATGTAGAATTTATTCAAAGTGCATGAGAATGATGGAAATTGTCATTGGTATTCAGTTCTGCAAAAGAGCTCTTCACAGTAAAAAGTTAAATGCGTTATTGTTGGTACCTTAAGTCATCTGTCACACAGTAAATGTAGATGTTAATGAACTTGATAATGTTAATATTCAGGGATAGATTAATGAACAGATTTCTTAAATAAAACTCATACATCCACAATGCCTCTATGCAGAACTAGTTGCTGCCATTTCATGAAATCTGTTCATGCCTGTGAGAGTTCAATTTTAGCAATTAGTAATAATAAGCATTAGTAAGTATATAGATAGAGTCTTTAAGTCTTGCTGTTGCTTATTTGCTTCTCCTAAGTGCCCTTTGTTGCCTTCACTGGACTTTGATCCCTGCTTGGAACACTTCCTACTCTGTGTGTGAATGTGTGCATGTACAAATTGCATTACTCACTACGTAAATGTAGGTGCTTATATCTACCCCAAAAAAGGAGCCCACTGAGCTGAAGTAGTTTCCCCATAAGCCAAATATTTCGTTAAATATTTCTTTTTAACTTTTATCACCGAATCACAGAATCTTAGGGGTTGGAAGGGACCTCAAGAGATCATTGGGTCCAACCCCCCTGCCAAAGCAGGCTCCCTATCTCACATTACACAGATAGGCATCCAGACGAGACTTGAATATCTCCAGAGAAGGAGACTCAACCACCTCCCTGGGCAGCCTATTCCACTGCTCTGTCACCCTTGCTGTGAAAAAGTTCTTCCGCATGTTGGTGCGGTGCGGTGTATATTTTTCTCAGAGTGAAGTAAAGCAGTTTACATCTATCTGTGACAGTGTCAAAGTGCACTCTAGGCAGTAGTTGGAAGTGGAAAAGAGTTTTAACTAGCTGGAGACTCCACTCCCAGGAATCTTCCCTGCTCTTAAGGAGAAGGTCCATGAGTAGATTTTTAGATGTTTTTATAAATTCAGGACAATGAATTTATAAATTGTCTCCCTAGTGAGACAAATAGGAAGCACCTTAAGACATTTTTCTGGAATAGCATTTTCTACCTGAAATGCGTTAGATTGACCATTAGTAAAAGCAAAATGTGTCCACAGGCTACTTAACAGAAGAGCACTTAAAAGTCAGTGCTGTAGGTTACACGTGGCAGACAGATCCAGCGCTGCATGGAGTTCTTGGAACAGAGGTGGCAAGCTCTGTGTGGGTAAAACTCCCAGTTCTCTGGGGAAAAAAACCCAACCTCTGAAAAGAGGTTGTCATGTCTGCTGTTAGTGAAAGACAAGGAGAGCGGGAAGGATGGATTAGTGCAGTTTGGATAATGTGTTCTTAGGGCAGACTGTGGCTATTACATTTGCATGTGTTAAATCCCCGGTTTCTGGAAAGTATTTACTTCCCTTATGTGATTGTGTTGGAGAATGTCTGCACATACAAAATAACACTAATGTAAATTGTTCTCTGTTTGGACACGCATTCTGCAAATTAAGGTCAAGCTGTTTTTATCTAGGTGAATATATTTGTAAATATTTAGCGTTGTTAATTTAAAGGTTTTTCTTGCTTGAACATGCAGTGTGCTAATAGAGGTCTGGCTGGTTGACTGCCTTGGGGAACAGGGGATGCCTACTCAGTGTTGGTAAAGACCACCAGGAACAGATTTTAGAGCCTTGTGCCATGCTGCTTTCATAGATCGAAGGTGATGAAAAACTGCAGTGGTGTCTGTTCTCTTTTGAGCTTAAGGTCAGGGGAAAAATGGAGAGAGTGAGAAAGGGTTCAGAGGCACTGTTTTCTCTTACACATCTACCAGGAATGGGGTGAACTGGTGGCTCTGCTCACCCTCAGTTGCATGACTTAACGCTGCTTTTGTATGTAACTTTCATCTCTCCTTAGTACCCTTTACTTCGGGCAAAATACTGGTCTCTGAAAATGTTGCGTAAAGTTTACTGCCTGGAGTTCTGTCTGCTTCACTGTGTTGATGCTGGCTGGCTGGTTTGATGTACGGGGGGCGGTGCTGACACACACATCCGGAGCTGTGCTCGCCCTCTGCTCTTCCCTGTGCACAGATGGGGAAAGTGCCGGTGCACAGATGGGGAAAGTGCCGGTGCACAGGCTCTGTTGCCAGCAGGTGCAGAGCACCTTGTGCACTGCTCACCTACTGGCCGCTGGCTGGCACAGGCAGCAGATCAAATGCCCCTGGAGGGTTTGGTAGCAGCTCAACCCACACGCATGGCCCCTGTCCTCAACAGGGCAATGTGGGGATGTTAGACAGGTGTTTCTGTGTGTTGTTCTTCACAGTATCCTTGTTTTTCCATACCCTTTCCTTTGTTCGGGATGAGAAACCTGCTCTTCCTCTGAAATATTTTCTCTTGTATTGATGCTTGTGACTCAGCATCAGGTGTGACTTTCCAACAGACTCTACTAGTGGTCGTGGTGTCAGCAGGCATCCCGATAGCCAGACTTATGTTTTAAGCCTTTTTTGAGTGAAGGCTCATGAATTCGTTGGCATCTTCCTTTCCTTAGATTTTGCGAGGTTGTAAGAGGTAGAGTCTGTGAACTGAATTACTTACAGGAGAAAAGCACGGTGGGTGTTTGAACTAAACGAGACAATGTGTTTTTTCTTTTGTTTTTAATAAGAAAGAGTCTTCACTACCTATATTGCTTTCCTTTCAAGGGAGGGAACAGCATCCTACTGAGGCAGGCATTGCTGCAGGTGTTGCTTTGTCTTTAAATTCAGTTAACATCGATCACGGATCTGATTTGGCCAGCGCTGCTGTGTGGAATACAAAAGAGAAAATTAAAGAATATCCAACTAGAAAAACCTCACTGGAGCTAAAAAGCAATGAGCTGTGCAGAAGATAAGAATTTCTGGTGACTAAATTTACAGTAATGTGAATATGTTAATATGTAGTACTGAATGTACCATTTTTAAAAGAATTATTTCTTTCTGATTTAAAAAGTACAATTAAATCAGATCTCTCCCGAAGGTTCTGTCATTTTCTTCAGCCAGCAGAAACCTGCCTTTCTGGTTTATGAAACCATGGTGCTAACATGTAAAGCAAGATGTTATGACTCATTTGAACAATTCTTTGTTCTCTCTTGAAAGCATTGTTGATGATATTTTCAACCATACTTGAGTTTACCCCTAAGAATGCGAGCCTTTAGCACGTCTGAGTTTAATGCAAGGCAGATTATGTAATTTTTGCAGTGCCATACGATGTGAATGTAATTCTGTTAACATATTTGATAGTTTTAGTCTGCAGTTTTGCTGAATTTTGCTGTCATTTCTGCAGGGGAGATACTATCTTGGTATGCAAAACTTTCTTCAAATGTAGTGAAAATGTACTTCAGGACTGAGAAGTGGTCACCTGGGGTTTCATCAGCAAAACTGCTTGCTTAATGCCACTTGAAGAGGCAATTCTCTTGCTTGAAACCCTGAAATTATGTGGTTTAAAATGAGAATGTAAATCGAAAACGGATTTGCAGTGATTTCAGCAAGGGTCAGTGTTATACCTGAAAAATTCTTTTCACTGCTGGGAAAATAAGAGGTTAAAGAAGGCGAGGTTAGAGGGGTGTGGGGATACCTGGCTCTTATCGTGGCAGTTCCCTTGCTAAGCACCACCTTGTGTACATGCAGGCATTGCTGAAGGAGTAGAAAGGATTGGTGAGGAGGGCGAGGAGACTACTGCACACAGTGTGGTTTGGGCTGAGGATAACCTGAAAGTGTTGAGCATCTTGATGCTCTAGACGTGGAGAACCCCTAGCCCTTGTAAGCTGGATGCTTTTACTCAGTATTTCACCACAATAGGACCAGCTGTTTCTGCAGGACCAGCCATGATGGAAGTGTTAACTGAACCGTGTCAAGAGAATAAATTAACAGGCATTCATGTTTTCACTCAGCCTAGCAATTTAAGTAAAAAGCAGTTAAAAAGCTTTTTACCCATCGTTACCCTTCATCTCTGAAAGGAAAGAAGGGAATCTTTAAGCCAAACCAGGTGTGAGATGTTTGAGGTTTTTTGGGTTAACACACTAGCTTTAGCCTCCACAGGAGTAAAGCTGGCCCAAAGACTCTTTGTGTAGAGCCCCTTGAAGTCATCAGCTGGCTGAAGAAGAGTTCCACCCAAGAAGGTTAGCTGCATCCTCAGCTAAGTAAGATAAGACTTAACCTTCTTTGCTCCGTTAGTGTCTTTGATTACTCCCAGTGTTATGTTGCATGGATTCAGGGCTGCTTGGTTTTTTTGAGCTTTCCCCCTGTGTCTGTTTCTAGAGATGCCTATCCAGTCCTAAATTCCTCAAGACTTTATTCTATTGTGTAAATGATGATGGAGACAATTTCAGTGGTGAAGGCAATTTGCCTTAGATGACGTATGAATGATGATATAACTACTTGCTTTTTAGTGAGACATCTCTCCTGCTTTTTTGAATAACAACTGATTCGAAGATAAAATGAGGGAGGACAGGCTTCAGTCTTGAATCCCTGGTGTCTAATAATATAAACTGTGCTCTTAAAAGCTTTTTTTAAAAGCATGTTTTGTGTATTTCTCTCTTACTGCTGTAGTGTAACTGGTAGTCTGTAGCAAAGATTCTTCTTGTGCATTGTTCTTAAAAAACAAATTCAGTTTCTTGTTGAGGAATCTGATGGAAAGTTATTTGTATTGCTTTGCCTTATCCAAAGTGCTAGAATGAGATTTAGTGAATTTCTGCTTCCATTAATCATGATTTCCTGCAAATTGTTTTCTGTTTGGTGATCAGTCGTTAAGTCTCACTGAACATGCTGAGGGAATATAGAATTACAGTTGCTTAGTATAAACAAACTGTATGATGGCTTTAGACTGTTACACACTCAGAACCTTTAAAGAGCATCTTCTGGTTTAAGCAGGTGCATGGTAAGTGTGGTGAATACCATGGATTCATAGTTCCCAGCCTACCATGTTTACCTTGTCATGGCTTGCTCAGAGTGTGAGTGGCCACCTGAAGTTTTTGTACTGGCTCTGCCAGTGTAATTTGCAGGTACAAAACCTGACCAGATGCACCTGCTAAAGAAAATGGATGAATCTTCACTGCTGTTACATCAAGCTAAACTAAATGATTTTTAAATAAATGTTATTTTCTATTTTGATTTTAATGTTATTTGATCATCAGCTAAAAAGTAAAATAGCACAGAAAATATCCCGCAGTGTCCTCTCCTTGTTTCTTTTCTTGCTGGTGATCTTACTACAGTGTAGCAGTTTGTACGTTAGGAAGCAGTTAACCAAAACCCAATTATGAGTCATGTCCGTATTTTCTTGTGGAATTTTGGACTGTAGTGGTCAAAGGTGCTTAATTGATTCTGAGGGGGATCATTTTGTGTAATTATTCTCAGTTTTCCTAGCCTGGTTGTTGAAGGCTGCCAGGCGAACTGACAAATAAGAGGCATTCAGGTGGAAGGGAGCTTTTTATAAGGCATTCTCAACAGTGCAGTGTGGTTTGTAGTGCTGTGCTTAGTTAGCATTGTTTGCAAATACTGGTGTAAACCTTTAATGAAGTACTATACAAGAAAACAACTGGATTATTTCAATTCAGGGTGTTGGATTGCTCCTACTTCTATCAGAAATATCTTAAAAGAAAACAGAACCTAACCTTCTTTACAACAAGTAGTAACAGAGCAGCTAGTGATCTATAATTTACATATTAAGGGCAAAGTTTTTCTTCCTAAGCTTTGTTGTCAGTTTGAGTATCAGACCTGTACGGGAAGGAAGGGTATGATTTTAGAATTTATGTCATGGGGATTAGGATTTTGATCAGAGTCACAGAAATTTTCCAGAAAAATGTGTGGTTCACCAGCATCGTGCTCATACAAGTACACTTGAGCATTTTGGTTTTACTTTCTTTGTATTTTGGAACTATTGACCTGCCAGCTACCTAGTAGTATTTCCAGAATGATTGATTAAACTTCTGCGAGGACAAAATATTTCCTTCAGTAGGGCTGTATTTTGTGTTTAAGGCACTGGGAGCTGCCTCTTTTTTTTTTTTTTTTTTTAGACAAAGCTAACTGAATGCATGAATGCCACTGCACATAGCTGACAAAGGCAGAGCATCTTTGTGAAAAGGCTCTGTAAATTCTTTCCCACAGAAGTCAACGAAAGGGTCGGTTGTCCTGGGCTACGTATTTCGTCACTTAAACCTAGTGGAGATAGATTACTTTGGACTGCGCTACTGTGACCGAAGTCATCAAACGGTGAGTAAAAGACATGGCAGACTGCATTTTCTGCATGTAAAACTTACCCTGTGTATGTCATTTGTCTGTAGAACATTAGATTGTCATACTTTCACTAACTTTCACTGTTTTCTTGGCTCAGGTTTCCAGTAATAATTTATTTGCATTAAATTCTCGGAATAGCCATTAATGTCTCAGGAACAGAATCAAATGCTAAATTCTATTGAAAACTAAAGAAAGTATAAATAGTGTAAAAATATGATACAAAAGTAGGATTAATGTTTCCCCCTTTTAATATTGTGTCCCGAAACCCATGCTTGGTGCACTGTGCTGTCCTGTTTTCCTTGGCCCTGTGGTATCCGGGAAGTAATTCCCTAAGCATGTCACAGGCTGCTTCATTTGGAGTGCTTGCTGAGCTCCTGTTTCAGAGTATATGATATGGTTGGTGTGGTGGCTGCCTGCTCACTGAGAGCCCCAGTGCTCAGGGTGTTGGCAATGAGATTTTCATTCTGCCTGTACCCTCTGTGGGTCCTTGAACCCATGTTCTCCTGAGCATTCTTGACAGGGACTCATCAGACATCTGAGAGCTTTTTCCATCGGGAGATTACAGTCCTAAATACACACACAAAAAAATTGAAACTGGGCTGAGATGTTTTACCCAGAGCAGGCAGTGGATTGGGGCAGTGGTGTCAGGAGTCCCTGTGTTCCCCCCGCCCCCAACATGGCCTGTGCAGGGTTGCTGCAGTCAGAGGTGAGGAGCAGCAAATACTCAGCTGGTTACAACAGTGCTGTCTTCATAGGGTGGTCTTCATACTACCTTAATTTTATAAAGAGGATAATGCCTGTGGTTAAATTAAGTCAAGCAGTTACACTTTTAAAGTCACTGTACTGAGAGTATTACTTGCTGTCGGGAGACCTTGATGTCAAGAAATGTCATGTTTCATCTAAAAATAATAAGTTATTGACTTGGTTAAATATTTGCCAATTTCTTCTGTTTAGCAGAAACTGAACATACACTAAGCAAGTTTACACTGAAGTCAGAACTGTATTAGCAGAAGATTATTGATTCCTGCTGAGAGCTACAGACTGCCCTACTCAGTATATCGTTACTTCTGTGCCATGGTCTAGACATTTGTGAATTCAGTTCCTTGATAAGCTTCTAACTATGTTTAATTCCATGGAGAATTCAGATCTAGCTGTGAGCTGAAGGTAGACTGTTACACTAGTATTTTTATTCCATGATAAAACTGATGTGTGAAGAGATGTACGTTGTTTGGGTTTTTTCCTTTCAGAAGTGTTTCTTTTTTTCCAGTGGAGGCAAACAAAATAGAAATGGCTATTCCTGGGGACATCTGCAGACACATACACACTGTGTATTAAAGGTTTATATGGCATTGTGAACGTAAGAGAGGATTACATCTCCTCTGTAGGAGGCTGAACACACACAGGCACATGTTAGGATGCATCCTGCTAACGGACTAGGTGGTTTGGTTGTACGATACCTGTACGTTCTGTATTATGGTAGGGTGCACGAGCTGTACGTCATCACCCCATTCACGTGGTCTTTCCAAATACAAGTAACGCCTTGTTGCTGTTTTCTCTCATGTGATGCTGTAGTAATGTAAATTTAGCATTAGCCATTGTCTCTGTTGTCTGGCAAGCCCAAGGCTGGGACGCTGCCGCGCTTCTTGATTTTTCCCATGGATGTTCATGGTGTTCAACCCGCTTCCCTCGTTTGCTTGCTCTTGCACTGCCACCGATCATGTCATGAGGATACAGGTTGTACTGGCACAGGTACAGCGCTCCAGCTGCAGGGAGGTCTAGCAGACCGCGTTTTGCCTGGCCTTTGCACTGCTGGGCAGGCATCTCTGCCGCGTGCTTGTGTTCCTCATCCCCAGATGGGAGTGCTGCGTGTCTCCCACTGCCCGCGGGGGCTGTTTGCAGGGAAATCCCAGGTGTGTGGGAGAGCGGTGCGCACACCAGCTCTGTCTTGACATGCCGCTGGGAAGCAGCCAGGAGGTACGACCAGAGACCACAGCGGTGCGCCACGTTGCGGAACCCACCGGCCCTGCCATGTGGAGGCTGCCACAGCGACCAGCCGAGGTTCTGCTGCAGGCTTCACACCTGGGCTGTGCGCTACCAAAAGGTTATGGAAACGCTTGTTCCTGTTGCTTGTGCAAGGGTAATTAAAAGTTGGCTGTTTTATCTGCAGAGTTCATAAGTGAGTAAACGTGTGCTGCTGTGTCTACGTGTTTTATGACAGTTGTCACTAGCTTGCTATTTTTGAAATCTCTAAGCTCTTAAAAATGGCTGGAATAAGGAAGGCTTCCATGCAGCCAACACCTTCTGCTTTACCTGTAAACATACGTTCAGTTGTGCACCGAATATGGCTTAAACTCTCTGGGCTGATGTGGGAATTAGTCGGGTAATGGCTGGCAAGAAACCTAGATTTGAATTTTGGATTGGGTGTGTTTTGCATTGGCCACAGTAGATTCCCTAAGGGAAAAAGGTTACCTTGCTAATTAGTTTTAAAACCATGCTCCTGAGTTAGTCTCAGATGGAAAAATGTGTTTGGAGGTTTGGCTACCATTGCTTGTGGTGGGGAATATTTTACTCTGCTCTGTCAGGTTTTTTTGTCATGGTATATGTTTAACTGAATGATGAATAAAGCAGG
This sequence comes from Gallinula chloropus, assembly GCF_964237585.1. Classification (NCBI taxonomy): domain Eukaryota; kingdom Metazoa; phylum Chordata; class Aves; order Gruiformes; family Rallidae; genus Gallinula; species Gallinula chloropus. Next base: position 26,008,825 of record NC_140089.1, read on the forward strand.
GTGGACAAAATTATGTATTTTAAAGAACACAACCCCGTCACAAAAGAAACACTTTTTCATTAAGGGTTTGAAATAGCTTGTTTAGTTATTTTGCCCCATTACTTTTGCATGCCTCAGCACTTCCAGGTGGTCTTTTAAGTGCTGTGTTGATGTGGTACCTCTTATGTGGGTGGTATCATAATTACTTTAGTAGTACCAGTAGGGCTCTAATCAGTGAACAGGGTTTCACTGTGCTGTGTAGTATATGAATGCACAACATTAAAATGGTTTCTTCCTGGACAGCTAATGAACTAGTTAGGAAGTGAGAGAGCATGGCTGGGTGCAGCAAACAGATTGGCAGAACTGGATGGCACTAGGAAGACCATCAACATTAAGATAAAATATGAATTGCATCACACTGTCTCTAGGGTGGTAATTTGGTTAGAAATTTTTAAATGACATTCCCCAGAACTCTCCATGTTAAAAAGACAGTATTTAATTTGCAGACTCAAGTTCTTGAAGGCTAGAGGTGGTCAGAACACCTTCTTCTTGAAATGTGTATGTTTTATCTGTCTTGTACTCTGAAGGAGGCAGGACTTACAAGGAAAAATAAAAACCACTTTGTAGTATTGTGGTGAGTTGACCCTGGCTGGAGGCAAGATGCCCACCAAAGCCACTCTATCACTGCCCTGCACAGCTGGACAAGGGGAGAGAAGATGTAATTAAAGGCCCCTGGGTCAAGATAAAGTCAGGGAGAGATCACTCATCACTCACCAATTAGTGTCACAGGCAAAACAGACTCAACTTGGGAAAATTAGTTTATTACCAATAAAAATCAGATTAGGCTAATGAGAGGAAATAAAAATAAATCTTAAAAACACCTCCTCCCACCCCTCCCTTCAATCTGGGCTCAACTTCACTCCCAGTCCTTCTCCATCCTTCCCCAGCCCTGCCAGCAGCGCAGGGGGATGGGGTATGAGGGTTCGGGTCAGGTCACCACCAGTTGTCTCTGCTGCTCCTTCCTCCTCAGGGGAAGGACTTCCCACACTCTTCTCCTGCTCCAGCATGGGGTTCCTCCCGCAGGGGACAGTCCTTCACCAACTTCTCCAACATGAGTCCTTCCCATGGGCTGAAGTTTTTCATGCTGCCATTGGCTCTATCAGACATGGGGGCAAGAAGCTACCCCTGTAGCCCCCCCTGCTACCAAAACCTTGCCACACAAACCCAATACAAATAATTATTTAAAATACAGTATACAGTAATTAAATAGAAATAATGTGATATAAATCTATGCTAGAATAAACAGATGGGTTGAACCAATGCTGTTAGTGTTTCTTAACCTCTGAGTGTTTTGGTTGAAAGACTGCATAGTGCTTTTTAGTGTAGTACATGAATACTTTTTCTGGTGCAAATATTTTAAAAGGAAGGCTAGTTTTGAGTGCCACTGAATCCCTCAGTGTGCCTCATCATTAGCCCTTCACCTGAGCCGTTTGCATTGTGGAACGGACTGCTGACACTCAAGTTAGGCTAAACTGAGACACTCTTGATGGTTCTTTATGTGGATAGTGAGCTGTGTCCTGATCAACAGGGCACTTTTGTGTTCTGCCTTGTCTTCCAGAAAGGTTGGACGTTGTGCCTCATCTGGTATTTTCAGCCAGAATCTTCGCTGCAGGAGCTGAAGGTGGTTTAGGAAATGCTGTCCTGCCTTTTACTCTCCCTCATTACTTTAGTATTTGGGGAAAACTGTGTCGCAGTGATGCACCACTTCTTTAGCGAAGGAGAGGCCAAATGCTGGGTAGGTTGGTGTTAGGAGGGCCATCCAAATAGGTCCCCTGCCCCTCTCGCTTCTGGTTCCTACTGTGCTGCAGGTCACAGGTACTCTCCATGTAGTCCCTTTGCTACTGCATTTGTGGCATTGCCAGTGTGCCTTAGGATAGTCGTGCTAATTACTGTCCTGGCAGCAGGCCAGTTTTTTCTTGAGGCACACAAAAGAGAGAATGGAAATGGCAATTTTAACGCATAATGTATCAGGAAAAGCTGAGCAGAATTTGATGAGGGAAGGGGTACTTTTGAAGCCCAGAGGCATTCTCTTGTCAAATCACAAAAGCGTGCTGAAAAGAGTCATGTTATTAGAGCTTCTCTTACAGAAGAAGATTTTGGAACTCCCTTACTGCAGAATGGTAGACAACCAAAAGCATTTTAAAGGTCTGTTGATAACAAAACCATTTCTTTTTTATTTCACTTTCAGAAACCTGGTTGCACCTTACAATCAGGTTGCCCCCTCACCATCCCTAAGCCAACTCTTAACACTAAATCCGCTTAACCTAAAGCTGCAGGAGGTATGTCTGCATTGTACAAACAGGATATTTGCTTCACAGCCTGATGTAAGCTGTTACATTCACAATGTACAGCATACCCTTATTCTCTTAGGGCTCCAAGGGGAGAAATACAACTGCAGAAGGCATGTATCACCATGTCAATTCATCATTGCAGCCAAGCTAATTTCCCCAGCCCCAGTTAGCTCAGGTGCAGTGCTGTGTGCGTGTGTAACTGCTCCGAGATCGGGAGCTATCAAGGGATGGGGAGCGCTCTGTGTCTGTACAGTGCATCCACTGCGTAGCGTAGATAGGGTTTTTCCCTCCCCTGCTACAGGGAAGCTCTGTTTTGAGAAAACAGACCTGAAAACATGTAAGGTAGGAGGTAGTCCATGGCAACGTACTTTGCATCTATATAGCCCAGGTCTCCGTTTCTTGTGCAGCTGAACTTTCTACTGTGAGTTGCTGTGCTGCAGTGGTAGATTGGGTCAGCTGTGGCAACAGGGAGCACGGAAGTCCACGCCATGAACTGCATGTCCCTGCTGTGCAGACTTCCGTGTCTGAGAGATGTTTCTTGACCCATCCAGTGTGCTCAATAAAACAACTGCAGCGTGCTCAGATTGCCAGGTTACTAACCAAATTGGGTAGGGTGACAAACTGAACAGGTTACATGTAGCTTAACTGTAGAAAGAAGAGCATGGTTTTAACAAAAGGTTTGTTTGCAACCCAGATGTCTGTTCTGTAGGGAATTACTGTCACATACTGTGGTGTATGTTTTGATCTTAGAAGAATGGATGAGTAAGGTTTCAGAGTATAGCAGGATCAACAGGAAACTCACATTGATGATCTAATACTAAATATATTAAATGTGATTTCAGATTCTAATAAATAAAAGACAGAAGTGTAAAATATGTATTTGTATTTTGTATGTAGGAATTGCCTGCTGATTTATACATTTCTTATGTAATAAGGATGTCTTGAGTTTAGCAGATTGAGATTCTTTGCACTGAGTATGTGCAGAAGAACTAACAAAGTAATTCTAGTTATTAGTGTAGCTGTAGATTGTGGAAAAATCATGATAATTTCAGATTATAGTTGAAAAATCCTGGCTTTTCTCTTGAAAGTTATGTGAGTAAAAACTGGCATGTGTGGTGTGATTGGTACAGCTTCCTAAGAATCTGATAAAGGCAGCCCAGAATTTAGTTTGAAGTTGATAGGCTTTTCTCCACCAGACACTTCACTGATTGATACCACAGCAAACATTTCAACCTAGTTAATATTTTCTTTCAGACAGGTTAATGGAATTTGACCCAGGTTTAACCCTATGCAGATTCAAGCAGTGGAAGATTCCAGATTTGTGAAAGAATGTTTGCAGTCATTTAAAAGGGCTAAATATGAAATACTGTGTGGTGCTTTGATTCATACTGCTTACACATCTAGCCTGTATGGGAACCAGATTTGTAGAAGTACAAAGGACAATAGAGCCTGTTTATTTTTAGATATGTTGTACTTTAACACATTTTTTAAAATAGTTTCTACCTAAAAATTAAAAATTAATTATGGTATTTCATAGCATTGCACATTTATAATCAATTTTAGTGGATAAAAAGATTTATACTATATGATCTTTGTAAATGACAATTAATAGACTAGTAGCCATCACTTTGGTAAACGAGTAGTTGCATTATTTAGGACTATTTAAAAATCATATTTTTTCCTCTATAAGTATCACATTCCATTTCAGATTCACAGAATTTATCACCTGCAGTTGTATGGGTACATGCTGGGCCCTCCACCTCTTTGCAGTAGTAGTGAGCTGCTTATAAGTCAGATAACCCTGTCTGTGCAGGAGAGATACAGGTGGGAAGTCACTGAGAACTGTCAAGCGAGCTGCCAAACAGATAAGAACAAGGCTGTGTGTTGGAGCTACTTTGGCATTAAGAGATGCAGAGTTTGTTGTCAGCACCTGCTGTGCTAGTGTATTGGATTAATAAGGCACTCTTCTTTTTTGTTCTCTTGGCACTTAACATGAGAGCTCAAAACTGTAACTATACCCAACACTACCTATATGTATATGCAAACAATTAACATGCAGCTAGTACACACTATTATCTCTGTATGCTTGTGTGTCTTAGAGGGCTCTGGCGTAGGGGCTCTTGGTTTTGCAGATGTTCTCATCTTTATAGTCTAATGTTTGCTTGAAAAATGCCTTTTCATTATCCATGAAATTCCACTCATCTTTGGCTTATAAATAAAATGTTAGAAACAGCCCTCTCCTCCCCCTGCTTCTTGCATTCTTCTGGAAAATTTTGGCAGCCTTTAAAATAATAAATAGCTATACAGTAATTCTACATGTGGGTTTGTGGCATTGCCAAAATGCTAAATACTTACTGGAGGAAGGAGAGATCAGACCAGATTCTTGCCTCTTCCCCTCACCCTCTGTGGCAGCAGTAAACTGTCCTAAGCCGGACTGTTTAACTTCACCTATGCAGCACATGGATTTAGATGCCCATGGTACCCTCAAAACAGCATATTTTTTGGGTCAGCTGGTGCTGGTTTTCACTAACAGGAGTAACAGCCCTCTGGTGAGGGCTTAGAGAGCAGTTCCTCCTGCTGATTCCACCTGGGAGAAGGAAAGTAGAATAAGCTACAAATAACCAGGTTTGTTCCCTCTCCTCTCTTCAGATGCCCCCTGAATCTGAAATGCTAGTTTTCCTGCTGAATTTTTCCTCCTTCCCTAAGGTGGAAATTGCCTTCAGAAGACCATATGAAAAATACAATTTGACTTGCAAGTCAAATAGAGCCTAGTGATGACTAAGACCTCTGATGCGTCTCTGTTTTGATTGTATTGTCTACAAGTGTCCATGGGTCTTTAATGACCTGTCCCCATTCTGGTTTGTGTCATGGCAGCCAGTGAATCGCGTGGATACAAGAGGTGGTGGAATTCAGGTTGCAGAAAAAGCCAGACATCATCTGTAACTGTTCTGTGCGTGAAAACTTGAATGAGGATTACAAATAATCAACATACATATGCATATAAAGCTAAATTGCCAGGAGGAGTACAAAGCACTATATCTTGAAGCGGATTTCAGTTTGGTTCAGGAGACCTTTATGATAGAGTTATTCTGTGATAGATTTTCATCTGGCTTTGAAACTTGCAGGGTAACACAAAGCTGTCAATGAAAAGCAAGTTAGCTTGACAATGTGCTGTTCATACTGTGATGCTAGCTCTGGAAAGAGGTCAGACCACATTATGCCTGTATTGCATAGCCAGATTGTGCACTGCAGAGTCATTTAGCCTTCTTTTTTTTCCTGCCTGTTGACTGTAAAATCTATTTATCAGCCTATTGTGCTGCTCGGATTCTTATTGATAAGAAGTTCTAGGGCGGTATTTGAACAAGCATGACAAGGTTTTTCCTTTCCACCTTCTGTTGAGATGAAGAGGGTTTATTATTGAATAGTTACTGCATGCATTCAAAACAAGCATGTGATGAATTTTTTTTCCCTTCAAAATTTAGGAAAATTTCTTAACGAACATTCCTGGATTTGAAATGGCAATGCCCAAGAACAAGGTGTAATGGAAGTAGTTCGCTTTCAAGCTTTATCAAAATAATGATAGTTGTTATAACCATGTTACAAATTAGTTTCTTGAAATTTTCCACTTGAACACTTTGTAGTGTTTTCCCCTCCCATCTTCATGCTACTCCTTCCAATAATGAAATTTTCTAATCCAGATAAATTCTCTGGATAGAGGAAAGAGATTTTTTGATTAATAATTTTATTTTTATAGGGTTAGTTAAGGGGTACAGGAAGGTTTTTCTTCATTAATTGGTGTCCCTAGTTCCTCCATTAAAAAAGGCATGGGTACTGAGGGAGTAGATTCAGTCCACCTCGGTTTGCTTTTTATAGCAGCTCTGTTCTGCAGCATTTTTGTTTCCAGTATTTTGAGAAGGAATACCAATCTCCTTTAGTCCAAAAAGGTTGTGTATGAGGAAAGTGCATTTAAAAAAAGAAAGACAAGAATGGTCTTGGCAAGTGCCTTTGCACTCACTTCCAAAACTGAATCTTAGATATGTCAGGCTAAGGAAAAATAAGTTGCTGGAGGCTTTACAGGAGCAGGATGCTGGTGACCTGAGTAGCCATAATGAAGAGTACATAGATGGTCTATGGTCAGCAGTAACATCAGAATAGCTTTTATTAGAAGTTGGATGAATGTGGGGCAGAATAATCAGTAAGAAATTATATTGCAGATTGTCTGTTGATCAAATGTTATGGGAACAGTTCATCCCTCTGTGGTGTACTAAGTGTAACTTGATCATCTCTGATGCATTTGTCCAACTAGTCTGTAAAGTCTCTGCATTCCCTACCTTGGTACCAATTTCCAGTTGTCCACTTACCCTACTGCAAGAAACTGTTTCTGAAAATTGAAAAGAATTTTTCTTTGCTTCTAGTTAAACAAATTTCCTCATACTTAATATACTTTAAAAAATATATATATATATCTATCTCACTATATTCTTACAGCAATTTCTCAGGTGTTGGTAGAATGCTGTTTTGAATTTTTTCCCCTACAGTCTTCTGTTGTTTCAGAAAACAAATGAAGATCCTTCGTTCTTTCCTTGTAGGTCCTCTCTTACATGCTTTGGTTTTGCTTTTATTCAGACTTATCCTGCTTAGGTTAATCTCCCAGGAAGAAACTAGCAAGGTTGTACATCCATCTCCTAGCTATAGCAGACCAGGTAAACACCAGTGGGTACTTAGTGTGATACTATTGTATCACACTTCTGATGAGCCTGAGGGTGTGGTAGCTGTTGCCAAACAGATTATCTTTAGGAAGACCCCTATGCCCAGAGAAGATATGTTGTGTTAGACTTATACAGTGTTTCTCTGATCATGAGCTGGCATAAGTTTATCATTAGCAGACTGAAGTGTGTCAGTCTGCTCATAAATATATCAATGTATGAATAAGTATGGATTTGCAATTATACTGTATTAAATTTCCATGTTAAGTGACTAATTTCCTAATTATCTTTCTCACAGTACTGGCTGGATCCGGCAAAGACCCTTGCTGAACATAAAGAATTGATAAACAGTATGTGTTCCATTTGAATTTAAAGAATGTATCTGAAGAGGAAGTAACAGAGGCAATGTTCTGTGTATACCACCTGCACAATGTTTATTTTCTGCTCAGAACAGATTGATAGCTCTTGAACTGTTGTTACTCCAGTTCACAGCTGTATCCAAATTTCACACATAGATGGAATATACCATTATTTTCCAATAATGTGTGTGATTATTGTCCAAATATTTTTCTGTGCTTAAATTGTATTTTAGAGTACTAAGTTGTGCTATTCTTAACAGTTATAATTATTTTTATAGTAGCGGCGATAGCCCTATCATACTGTACCTACTTTGATTCCTTTTTGCTTCCAAAAGTAAAAGTAGTGCTTCTTACTGACAATAGTGTCTGCTGTTACTGTCACTCTTCAGATATCACAGATGCAAGATCTATAAAAAGATGTAGAAGTGGAGCATGACTGGAATAAATACAGCTGTAAGAGTGTTGGTATTTTGTTAACTGAAGTGTTCAGGAGAATAACATATATCGAAGGTGAACTAGAAAAGCTTTTCAAAATATTGCTTAATTAAAGTGGCAAGTAATTAAAGTTGCTCCATATGATACTTGAAAATGTGGAAGGTACTAGCTTCAGTGGAAAAAGTATCTAAAGGTCAAATCAAGCAGGAAAAAAAAAACAACCCAAACTTGGAGAAATACTAAGTTAGCAATGAAATCTAAAATTAAATCTTGAAAATAAGCAAAAACTCCCAAGTAGACAGGCAAGCTGTGAATACATTAACACAAGATGAGAAAAACAGTAATAATCCCCTGCCGCCTCCCACCCGCCCCACTCCCCCTGCCCTGCCCCATGTGTACATGCATAGTAAGTGTAGATGTATGGATTACCTGTATGGATATAAGATTTTTTTTCTGAAACTTTCAGGTTTTGTAATAATAAGATGGGCTTTTTAGTAGCAGCTCTGTAGTGAGCCAGTAACAATTCGTAACAATTAACAGTTTATAATGACTAACTTCTGCACCAAATATTTTTTCCCCTCAGCTGGACCACCATACACTCTGTATTTTGGCATTAAATTCTATGCAGAGGATCCATGTAAACTTAAAGAAGAAATAACAAGGTACAGTATTTAATAAGAGTGTAGTCACTGATTCCAGTGTAGTAATCTATGCCAGCCAGGGTGCATGTGATTAGGGTGTGGATGGGTTGTTGGCTTGGGGTTTTTTTGCTTAAAAATCTGACCATTTCTGCTTGAACATGTATATGTAAGAAGAGAATTGTAGCTTCACAGCGGCCAGTATGGACAACTGTTGGGAAGCCCAAGATGAAAAGGTGCTGTCTGGTGCATCAAAACCCAGATAGACTCGATGTGCCTTTTTAGTGTGTTTTTGTTTGGGTTTTTTTTTTTTTTAAGGAATATATTGTCACATGTGCATTTATATTGTTATAATCAAGCTAAGGGTTTCCTTAGATATCAAATACCAGTACAGGGAATCCTCCTCTTTATTTGCCATAGCTTAAATTCCAGAACTGTTTTTCAAGAGGATTTATTTTGGTCTTTCTAAAAATATGCAAAGGAAATTGAAGAGTTGCATGCTTTTGATTCTTTTAACTAAGCTTGGCCTCTGCAAAATAGGAGGATGCACACACTAACACATGCATACACCTGCACGCAGGCAGATACACACACATGCTTGCCTGAACTCTCACACACAGGGTTTTCTCTGTTTTATGAAAGGTCTCAGACAATTAGTTTTAGGTTCAAAAGGAAATTTGAGAGTTTGGGCAGGTAGGCAGACAAAATGAGTGTGCTGGCTTGTATTAATAAATGCCAAAATACTTCTTTTGATGTCCTAGGAATATGACACATGAGAATTCATTAGAATGCATGCAAAGTTTTTAATTTTCCTTAATCAAAGGTGGCAGTTGCTGCAATGCAGGCAGAATACTTTTCTTGCACCAGAGAAGAAAATTCTCTTGTTTCCATACTGGCACAGCAGGAACAGAAGTCTCCAGTCTGACAAGGCCAATGCTGGCCTGGTAAAAATAGTAAACACTATGACTTTTTGGGTGAGAGTTGAAGCTGGTCACGTGTGATGGCCCTGGGCTGTGATAGTTTGGTGTGGTTTTCCTGCATTTCTCCAGAAGCATTTTCAGATGGGCTCACAGGGGCAGGCAGATGGCTCTGGGAAGGGAACTTTGGCCACTGAACCTGTTGTGATTGCTGCCTGGGAGGCAGGGTGGATTTCTGTCTGGGAAATAACAGGGGCTAAATTTTCAAAAACTGTTTGTCTTGTGATAAGGTCAGTCAGTGATTTGCACTGCTAATTAGGTGAGCAAATCTAGTTGGGAAGCATTTTAGAATAATTAGTAAGTCTGTGTTCATGCCTGCACAGCATTTGGTCATGCAGGATTTGCACCTTATATGGTAAGAAGGAGAGCATTAGAAAGCAGTAAGCTTGTGTTGATGCTCTTCAGCAAAACATGTTGAATAGTCAAATGCTGTCAACATTTCTGAGCATTATTCCTGTAGGCTCTTCAACCTTTGAATGACTGCATACCTTTTCAGAAAAACAACAGTAATAACAACACCACCTCCTTCTGCTTAGGAGGGATTAAAGGCCCAAGTGTGCAATTCCAGTGATAAGTTAACCATTTTGTGATAATCGATCTGTTCATCTTTGGAACATGAATTTGTTATTTTAATGGATACGAGACCAGAGTCAGTTATTAGATGTTGATGATCTCTGGCATTACATGATTACTATTTGCAAATAATGAAAACCTGTCAAATTTGTAATTGCTTCACAGCAAAATATATCTGGCTTGTAGGCAAAAGCTAACTCTGAGGTGATTCCTATTAACATTTTCTGGATGTGTTTGCTGGAGCAGGCTAGTGCTTAGGCACCATTATATATGTGTGACAAACTTGACAGTGCACACCATGAGCGTGCTTTAGCTACAAGTTTGGACAAAAAGCCTGGCTTTGTAAGGAGCTTGGAGGTTTCAGTGGGAATTGAGATTGTTCATTTTGTCAGTGATGCATTTGGAGAGTTGGCTCTAAATGTTTTTTGTATGGAGGTGGTGTTCTTTGCATATTCTTACCCTGCTTAGAGACTGCAGTAGGAGAATGCAAAAATACCAGTACCTGCTACATGGAAAAGACATTTTTAGCATCATTTGGTACAAAGCTCTGCAATGTGGAGCTGCAGAAGTGCTAACAGAAAGAGGGTGCGTATCAGAAATGCATTTCATGTTGAAGAGAATATGCTGTCTGCTCCACATGAGATGTAAAATCATCCTTGTCATTACCATCATTCATACAGAGAAGTTTGTCTAGGTAGGAGTAGCAAGCCTAAGCTAGGTGCAGTACTGAGGTATTGCTTAGAGCGAAGAAACTCTTGAGTGTATGTGCTTTGTGTTGCCAAATGATGCTTCCAGAAAATTCTTGTGCAGTGCCCAGGTCCTTTAAGGTGGAGAATATTAGCCATTTTCTGAAGTACAGACATTCCTACTGTAGTATCTGTCACATCACAAATTCTCAGGGATCCTCAACCAGAGGACACTGGTATCCTTATTCAGAGACTCATCGGGGCTGATAAAGTCCAGTGAGTTTGATTGGATCTTGGATTATTTGTGGATAAACTGCACTTACACTTGCAGTTTGCAACCTTCTCTGAAATCAGCATAGGTGCATTCTGAGCTTAGAGGTGGTTCCAAGGTGCTTTCATAAGTAACTTCTACTAACACTGTACTAATTTTTTGCAGTGTAGCTGAATGGCTCTATGTAAATAAAGTTGTATTAAAGAATAATGAAAAAGCTATATGGTTGTGTAGATGATGGCTTTTTTCTTTAAAAAATTACTTTCCCAGTATTGTTATCTTTTAATGAACTTGGTGCAAGAAAGTCACTTAGGATAATGTGAAACACTGTTTAGATCTGCTGCAATAAAACTAGACAAAACCCATAGAGATTGTAAGAGTTTTCCCATAAATGGGTATGGGGACTTGCAAAACCAAGCAGACCCTTTGTATGACGGACTGTTCTACTGGCATTGCTTTCCTGCCTCTTTAGTGCATAATGTTTCACAGTAAGTGGTCTCAGTGTGTGCTTCATCAAGTGTAGAAGCAGGTTATGACTTTGAAAATTAGGTTTACCCCTGCTATCTCTGTGCCAGGAGAGAGAGTACCCTATACTATGACATTTAGATGCTGATGGTAAGTCCATCTGTTTTTTTCACGTGAGTATAGACTCCATCATATCTGCTTGCTAATCCATAGTGCGTGAGAGGAAAACCTGGAGTCAAGAGTACCCAATACCCAGCTCTCCTTTACTGATCAGGTTAAACTTTGCCCCTTTGATAGGTTTCTTATTTGCTTTTTCTGGTTCCTAGCCCTCTTCCCCACAACCTGACTGTTCTATGAAAGTCAAAAGAGAGAAATTACATTTTTAGGAGGAAAATTAATTGTTTCTTCACAATTTAAGTAGATGGGAAACTTGCAGAGTGCTCATCTACTTGGGTTCTTTGAGTAGATTAATCTTAGTTGTTACTTCAAGGCCAGTAGGGGAAAAGTACAGTTTTTGACTGTCACATAGCTATGTTTCAGTGAACTAGAAGATGATGAAACATTACTTGATGCATCAGACTCAGTACTGAGAAAATGACTTTGTGTTCTCTCTATGTTTTAGGTATCAGTTTTTCTTGCAGGTCAAGCAAGATGTTTTACAAGGCCGTTTGCCCTGTCCAATCAACACTGCAGCACAGCTGGGAGCATATATAATTCAGTGTAAGTTCTGGTCAACTGAGAGCCTGTTTCTTTTGATCCTCTATTACGATTAATTTTAAGTGGTGACTGAAGAATTCACTAACAGTTTATATATTTATTTCAAAGTAGAATAAAACTAGTATGAATTATTTCAGCTGAAGAGCCACAAAGAGATGACAATTCTGAACAAATAATATAGAAGCAATGGAAGTTGAAGACTGAAAAGTCAGTCTGAAGACCCTGCCGAACACTCTTTGCCTTGCTGAGGAATCAAGTACTTACAACTTTATGACTTACTCTGGATTGCACACAGAGTATGACAAAACCTTCATAAGGGAGTTTAGAGATTTGATGGGCTATTGGCAGCCTCCAGCCAAAAAAGCCTATCTTCTTTCAGAAATTACATTATGTCAATATGAATGTGCCTATGCTTGAATGGAGGATGTGTTTTGACCTGAAGCGAAGAATTTTAATTCTGTCATTTATCTGCATTCACCCATCAGAAGTCAGCTTTTCAGAGTAGTTGTTACATCCTGCATACTTGATAGAATCAATTACAAAAGAGCTGCCTGTCTACCAGATAGTTATTCCTTTCACATTACAGCTCAAGCTCTGTAGTCAGACACAACTGGTAACCAAAAATTGTATGATGAGCCACACAGGACCTGTATCTGTAATTATTTGTTAAACTTAGGTTTCTCATGAGTTATATCTATTAACAAAAGATTATTTATATTATTTGTGTTCCAGGTGTGACTCAACAACACTAAATACAACATAAGAAATACTTGTTTCATTTCCCTTTTAGGATAACAAGGCAGAATAACTTATGTGTGAAATGGGAGTGGCCATGGGACAGATTTGCATGGTATCTTAAAAGCTAAAATTTCAGGCAGTTTTTATTTTTGTAGAATTATTTTTAACTTCATTTTGCCATCTAAAAAATGTGACATGTCATACTCTGAAAAATTGTTTCCAGTGCATGTTTGCCTTTACTAGCATACATCCCTTACCTGAAAACATACTGCAAGTATGAAACAGGACAATATGTAATGATGGTAAGATCTTATTTGTGTTATGAGAAATGAATAACAAGAATAAGGTCTTGTCCTTTAGGTGTTATATAAGGTGGTTAAAATTTGAGGATCTTGTTCTGGTATAAAATCCTGTTCCTGTTACTCTGATCTCACATATTCTATTTGAAAGCAATGGGGAGGCTCACATGAGAGAGAGTTAAGGCATGTCAGAGATTACAGATGTCAAAGATAAAGTTAGTCCTGGCACCAGTAAGCATACATTTCCATTGACTCTATAAAAAGTTTTGTCCAAACTGAGATGAAGTGCATTTGTGGGAATTCAGCAGTAGCTGAGAAGCTCTGCTTCTGCAGTGGTATCAGTGGTATCTTTCCTAGTAGAGCTAGCCACTGCCAAGATCTGTAGGAGGATCCAAGACCACATGTTCTCCCAGAGGCCTGTACCTACGTCACACTGCAGCTATGGGCCCTGCTTTCAACCATGCAGATTGTACCTGCATGTCATTTTTGATCCCTGGGCACATCCTGTCCTTAGCACATAAATTGTTTCCTCCTTTTGTGACCAAAGACTGCAGACCAGTGCAGTGGTAGTGGAAAAAATCGGTACCCATGGCACAGTTTGCAGAATATGCCAGTATTTCCCAGTAGGGAAATTCTGGGGAATGCTGGAGTTGTTGCTGTTACAGTGATTCCTGTTCTTGTTCCTGCTTTGTTCAAGGACCACATCATTTTTACAGAGGTTTTTTAGAGAAACCTCTCAACATCTCTACTGAGCAGATCACTGTCTTGCTCTAGAAGCATCATTAAATACTGGAAAAAAAAGAGTTATTACATAAGTCCTTTTCTTCTTGGCTCTTTGTCCTGAGTTCAGCTAGGATAGGGTTTATTTTCATCAGACATTGGGAAGGGACACAGCCAGGACAGGTGACCCAAACTAGCCAGAGGGGCATTCCATGCTGTATGACATCATGCTCAGTGTAAAAGGGTGGTAATCAGAGGGGGCAGTGCTGCTGCAGGACCTGCAGCTCAGGGATAGTCCAGCTTTGGGACGCCTCCGAGCTGTACAGTCTGAGTTGTGTGATTTGGTGAGAAACTGCATTGTGTATCACTAGTGTTGTATATTCTAAGTGCTGCTGTTGTTGTTGCTCTCTCCCTGTGCTCTCCCAGCAAACTGTGCTTACCCAACCCACCAGGTTTGCCTTTGTCTCCCCACTCTCCTCCCCATCCCGCTGGGAGAGCTGGGGGGATGGGAGCTGTATGATGCTCAGCTGCAGCTGGGGCTGGACCATGGCACTCCTGATGCCTCCTTTTGGCTGCGTTTTTGGTTTAGTGGGCACTAGATAGACCTTCCATTAAACTTTTTGCAGAGGTGCCTGGTCTGTGCAGGGTTATTAAGAACATGGAAATATGAACTCTTATAGAGTTTCTTGGATAGAGGCAATTAGAGGCAAGATCCATAAAAGTGAGTTCTGACCAAGATGCATGCTTACTTTGTAATTGTGTGGCAACATGCAAACTGCTATGATTAATGCATGGAATTTCAAAATTGTTTCAAGGAAAATTACATCGGTTATTCATTAGGTTATTTTCTTTAAGACAGGACATATTTGTCTCCATTCACATTCCCACGCTGACATTCATGTTAGGAGATCCTGCAAGAACACAGATCAGTTCTGTCTGCAGTGTTAGAGCTTACTGTGATGGTATTCTGCAAATGAGACCTTGCTTCCACATTTGCTTTACATGTGCTGCCAAATAATACATGTCATAAAATGTCAACTTTGATGGCTTGGACAGAATTGTATCTAGTCCTGTAGAAGTGGCAGGTTCCTGGTCAAAGCCTGTAGCTCTTTGAATCTCCTGTTTCTCTTGAAAAATGATTGAAGACATTTTTTCCTTGGATTTATGTGTGCTGTGTCTTTCGAGTCTCTTAAATGACTGAATGATGTGTGTGGTAAACTGACAGCTGGAAGGAGATGTCTTGGCAACAAATGTGTGGGTTATATAACTCTCTTGGTTAACGTAAGGTATTGAATATGGGTGACCCTTCTTCCCTTGTGTTCTCTAGCTGAACTGGGCGACTACGACCCGTATAAGCACACGGCCGGCTACGTCTCAGAGTACCGCTTTGTTCCAGACCAGAAGGAAGAGCTGGAGGATGCCATAGAGCGGATACACAAAACTCTGATGTAAGTGCTGTTGGGAACTTGGCAGGTCACATCAGATTCGGAGATGCTTGGTGTGTAAGGAAGGGAACAGCTTGTGGTGCAGAGCTGAGGTCTCTAGACCTGAGGAAAGAACACAGGGCATCCAGTTACACCCCTCAGAAGGAGAAAACATGTTATGTATTTGGAGTTGTTCTTTTAGGAACTGAGTAGAACAATAACTGGAAATAAGATGTCTGTTAGGCCACAGTATGGGTGTTTGAGAACCAACAGTTTTAATAGCGCTCCTGTTTCCTCTCAGTTTATAGTGAAAAAGAATGAAATAAAAATCTGTGAGTTCAGTTCCATGTTCCAGGGCAGATTTCCTGCATAATTTTGGACAAATTGATTATGATACCCATGCCTCAGTCTACTGTCTTTACAGTGGGGATAGTAACGTTTCTTTCCTTTGTACTGTGCATTCAAATGAACTGTAAGGACAAAACCACTTTTAATCTAATAATGTACGATACTTGGTACAGTGAGACCTCTATTTTCTTGCCAGATCCTTAGCTGGGGTAACGAAGGAGTGCTTGTAGCAACCTGCATGAATCTTTGTGGGAGCAGCTCACGTTGCAGGAGGTACCAGGAAAGCAGTTTGTATGCCCATGGTTTAAATGATAATCGCAGTTGCAACACCTGCATGAATTAAAGAGACAGATTGGTTTTACAAGCATAAGGTCCTTCAGTTTTTATTAACCACCATATCTTACATAAAGCATATTGACAGTGGTCTATATAATGGATTCCACTGTAAGAACATATGATTTGTGAGTAAAAAAGCAGCACTTTTTACTCCCAGAGCAGACTCTGGAAAGACAGTCATCAGGCAGCACTAAATTATGCTGGGCATTTGAAGTCCTGGTTTCTGGACAAGAACTAAACAAATTCCAAAACTTTTACAGCAGTGGGAACACAGGGTATCTGGTGGGCCTTCAAATAATTTTGATTTAAGTCGAACAAGGCACTAGAGAAGTTCACAGGCTTTGAAACTGTACCTGATAACATTTCTTACGTATGACAAAGCAGGAATAAGCTAGAGTTATGGTACTTGGCAGGGGCAGCTGTTGAAGAGATTGCAGGAGGAGGATATTAGATGCACTCCAGGCAGGAGAAAGGAGAACTGCATAGATCTGAAACATGTATGTCAGCAGATCTGGGACATTCATGCAATCACAATTTAACTTTTGCAAAAGCTGTAAATGACAGATTTATTTTTATAATACCAGACTTTAATTCTCAATTTTCCATTTGTTGGAATAAAACATGGGAGTTGTACGATCCTGAACATTCTGGTTACTCTGCCTGATAGTGGATCCCAAGACACTGCTTTGAGAGTCAGCTCATTTTCTGCCAGACTGCAATTTGTGCACACAGTGCCTTCCCTTAATTACTTGTCAACAGAGTGGGAAGCAAAACTGCAATAAGGACTGGAGATGGACTGGAGTGCCCAGCAGATAAGTGAAGCAAGATAAGAACTAGTAGCCTCTGGCCCCATTGGCTCTGTCAGAGGGGACAAGCAGCAGCAACATAATAGCAATCTGATAGGGAAGTTGGAGCAAATAACATAATTTCCAGTAAAGAAGGCAATGCCAGGACGTGATCCTGTGTAAATACAGATCCTAAATACTAGATGTATTTGCAGCAGCTGCATAAGTAGTCTATTAAAGAGGGCGTTTAACTTGACACTGTCTCTAGGCATACAAAAATATTTTAAAAATCCCCAGCAGTTCAGAGCCACATTTTGCCCCATTTAATAATTTCTAGAAATGGCCTTCTATGTATGAAATACTTTCAATGAGATTAGTTTTAGTCCAAAGCACTCCTGGTGCATGAGTAACAGAAGCGTAACTACCAGTCAGTTTGTGAAAACACTGGAAGTCAGAAAGATTTAACTCCCATACCTGCCGTTCCAAATGTTAGACCACAGGGCCTTCAGAAATGCAAAACATGAAATTGGGTTTGAAAACAAAGCATATGCCAGAAGTTCAACCTGACGTAAAGCCAAAACAAACATTTACTTGCTTATCTCCAAGCTCACTTTCCTGGTAAGTATAAAGAAGCCTGTTCTGACAAATCCAGGCTAGGTGCAGTAGATAACGATTTATGAAGATGAGAGCAGTAAGAAACATTTTATGAGTATGTTCATTATACCCCTTGTCAAAGTAATGTGTAGATAATCAGAGCTAGCCATCTTGTATATAGATCTAGATTTCTTGATTCCCTCGCTGTAACGAAGCCACAGTCTGGATAAAGGTTAAGTAATTTCTTGCCTGTAGTTTTGCATGTTAGTGTTACTTCTGCCTTGCTTAATGAGAATAGGTATTAACTCAAAGACACAGCTGTGCTCTTCGAAAAGTTCTGTAATTGGAGTCTGTGCCAGTTGCCACACTGACCTCAGTGAGCTGTCTTTTTCAGGGAAGAGAGTTCTTGTTCAATAATGATTTCTGTGTCATTGTCTGACTGCTCTATAGTAATTGATACAATACAGAGGACCTTACTAGAGGTCCTCTTGTGAGGTACTTTTTTTTCTGTTCCAGAGATTGGAAACTGAGGAACAGAGAGTTTGTTTGGTTCAACATCACAGAGGTTGTGTTTGAGAAACGAAACTTGAGATGAATCACCATGTACCAGGCCACTGATACTAAGCAATCTTCATTCCTTTCTCAAGCTTCCCCAGTCATTAGTGTTGTAAATTAGGTTAAGACCCCTTTGCCTCAAAAAATTTAGTCTTGAAGATGAAGTTCAGAAGACAGGGGAGCAGTGGTTGCAAAGAGAAGTGATAACTGACTTAACTCTGTCTCTAGTGTTTTTATATGCTTACTGATCTAGTGCTTTGATACTCTTTCACTGCTTGGCTGCAGTTGGGTGTCAGGAATTTAGCAGTATCAGAAAAGACCATGAAACTAAGGTGTGCTCATTGCTAGTTCAGCCTGACTGTCAGCATCACCAATGCCAGCACTGACTTCTGTGCAGGTGACAGTGGTCTCTTTAGTGAAAAATTTGGAAGGTGAAATGGCTGAGGGCACATTCCAAGTCATCTCACCTACCAGATAGATACATTTTTGGGACAGGTTTTTGACAGGGTTTAGAAAACCTTTATCCTTTCTGGAGGCTAGCATGGAAGTCCAGGGTTTTTTTTTCAAGACAGCCATGAAACAATATTTACTTTGCTTGTGCTAGTTACATCCAGATAAACTATTTTGGGTTGCAGGTTATCTCTCAGGTTTTTACATGGCACAATAGCTATTCAGCAGTTTATTCAGGCTGCAGTTTTTTGACCAAGTTTCTAAATCAAGTAGGGTGAGAGATGTTGACAGTGGGAGTTTGTGACTGCATCACATCTCTGGAGCATGCCTACCACCATTGTTGTACCACCTCTAAACCAGCATGACAATTCCAGGGTTAGATAGCAGGGTGAGGTGACCTTATGTTGTCATGCACATCTAGAAAGCTAAAATTTCCCCCAATAGTTAGTTATCTTTTGGTACTTTCAGAGACAGGTGAGAATAGTAGGAAACACTGACAGCGATACTTAAATTGGTATTGGATTTCTAGCACTAGTTCAGTAATGGGCTAGTTCACTTTGCTCAGGACTGGTATTTAGCCTGCCAGTGAACTCAGTAAGACAATACTACTCTAGTGAACATTTTCCCTACATTTCTGAGAGCTACTGACAAGATTTAAAAAAAAAAAAAAATCAAGCTGTGAAGTAATTTTTTATTACCCAGAAGTGGGTAAGACGTGCCAGATGTGACAGTGCTGATGTGCTGGATATCCAGTGTTCTATGTATTCGGAATGACAGATGTACCGGGAAATCCAGCTCTCAAATGGATTTGCCTTTCAAGCTTCAGGTCTGCTGCTTTTCCAGGAGTCCTTGAAAAGAAGGGCTAACACCTGAAACAGTACCAGTGCTGCTATGTGGTATGATGGGCCCTGGCACAGGCTGCTCAGAGAAGCTGTGGCTGCCCTCTCCCTGGCAGTGTTGAAGGCCAGGCTGGATGGAGCTTTGGGCAGCCTGGACTGGTGGTGGGCCCCACTGCTCATGGTGGGGGGGGGTTGGAACTAAATGGACTTTGAGGTCCCTTCCAACCCCAACAGAACCAAATCATTCTGTGATTCTATGATACTGTGACATAAAGGCATCATTTTATGTACCTGTACTGTCACGTTACTCATAGCATGTCTTTCACATTTCATGTGTTTTTTACCTTGTGAGGCACAACACAAAGTTGGAAAAAATCTGGAAAGTAGCTGCTAGGCTGGAGAGACTGGGGACACAAGAAGTGAGAATGTGTATACTGCAGGACTTTCCCAGGTCTTGAGTCAAAACATTGAGCTCTGCTTCAGACCTTGAATTTGAAAGGTAGCAAAACCAATGAAGTATTTCCCCAAGAGAACCATCCCAGCGTGAAGCAGGAGATGCATCTTTTAGAGTTGTTTTCACTAGATGTGCTGTACTTTCCCAGTAACAGTCCAGTAGCTTTCACAGAAGTATTAACAAAAGGATGAAGATGAAAATGCAGTTCAGTTGTGTCAGGCTTGTAACAGAGGGTCTTGAACAAGTATGTTGAGGGCTTTGAATTTATTTAATCATTTTGTTGTTTTTTTGAAAATAAGTCCTTCATCAATGACATCATATATGTTCCTAGTAGTCATTCTCCATCCCCCACCCCCAGTCTTCCCCTATTTTTTCCAATTAATGGCAGTTTGTAACTAATGAATTGATATGTGCAGATAGTAGGGTGACCTGTATCCTTTAAACTTGTAATCTCTTGAGGCAGACTCCGAACTTTTTCACCATAGCAGACTTAAATATTATGAGTTGGTGTGACTTCCTGTATGCAAGTTCCCCTGAAGACAGGAGTATTTTATCTGCAGTTATGAATGCTGTTTTTAGAAATCCTTTGTAGCTTGTGCTATGGGGATATAGTATGCCAGTCAGTCATCCCATTCCTGCTTCATTAATAGTCACGTAGTTATTGGGAGAAGAAGGTTATTTTGCATATTCAAGCCTAAAAATAGAATGTCTGAAGTGTGTTTGTGACAGCAGGGTAAAGATTAGCCACTGTGGTAGGCATATATTATGTATGCGATATGATAGCTTTTATCTGTGGTGATACAGTATCTGTGTTTATGATCTTAGAGCTGGGAGTTCAGTAAAAGTTTGTGCAACTGTCCGGTCTGACTTGTAGTGAGCAGTACAGTGCTGGAAGGGTTGTGGCAGTCTAAACAAAGGGTAGGAAGGGTTGTATGCCTGTCCATACAACTGTATTTATATATGTGATCTATTTTAATATGTTGACTGGAAGTGTGAAATTCTTACACAGAAATTTGTTTACAGGGGTCAACTTCCTGCTGAGGCAGAAGTGAACTTCTTAGGGGTAGCCAAATCCCTGGAAATGTATGGCGTGGATCTCCATCCTGTTTATGTAAGTATTGTTTAAATATTTTGAACTTGTCAACAATGAAAAAAAAAAGTCATGTACTAATGTGGGAGAGAGTATTTACATAGTTTAGTTGCCTCAAAATAACTTCAAAGTTACTTAAGAAATGTAGAGAAAGACGTGTTTACAGACCAAGGAGTTGTTCCCACATACAGAAGCTTAACTGCTTTTGGATGAAAGGCAGTGATGGTATTACACCTATAAAAGGCAATTAGCTATACTCTGGAAAAAAACAATGCAGAAAAATAAAAGGCAGCAAGTGTCAGGAGAGGTGAGAGAAGGATGTAACCTTTTCCTTTGACGTAAGAATTCACACAGTATTCTTGTGTAAATAACAGAAAGTGTGTCCCAAAACCTTTTTCAAAACCATCATGAAAACTAGGATGGAGTAGCAGCATGTCTGGCTTTTTTTGACATTCGTTGTGAAGGTGTTGCTAAACACACCAGGCTACTTTTCCAGCTTTTCCTCTGCTGTGTTGTGCAGCGTTGCAAGTTGTCTCTATTGCCTTAGCAAAAGCTCCGCTTCTATTGTAAAACAGCACGCATGTTGGGATTGGATCCAAGTCGTCACCTGGAGGCTATGTGCTTCTGGTGGAAACATCATTCTATCTTGTTTGAATAATTGCGCTTGTGGCAGGTTTTTCTGAATAAAAGAAAATCGGCAGTTCAAATAGGGAGTTGTAATGTAGATAGTTCACCGAGTTAGATGTCAGTACTTTGTGAAATTACTTGAAAGAAAATAAAGAAATCAAGATATTACCAGAAGATTAAGTATGTATTTCCTGCTGAAAATTATGTAGCCTGCAATACGAAGTATTTTTTAATGCACCCTGTGGCTTAATTGTATTCATATCCTGTGCTGTGAGCCCCTCCCACCCGTGGAAAGCTGGGGGAGTTACAAGAACAAGATTCGACATGATCCAACAAAACTGTGTTAAATTAGCAGAGCCTGGAAATTCTTTTTTCTCTTAACTTGCTTTTGCTCTGCACTAAGATCCCTACCTGGGTGTCGTGGTTTTACCCTGGCGGAGAGCTGCTGTCTGCTCCTTAAAGGAAAAGAGCAGGGGAAGGCGGAAGGGGGGGGTGAGAGGCAAGGTGAGGGTTTAGTTGAATTTAGTTGTAATGTGCCCAAGTCTAATCCACAGATACCATAATTTCCATTTATATGAACACATTAAACCCCCATTTGATACTGAACCTGCACATATGAAGAGATGGGAGTTCTCTTCCTTGCTTTGTCATGCTAGAAGTGAAGTTGTCTTTAGCAGTGAGTTTACTGAGGAGCACAGGCAGAGCATGCGGAGGTGAGCTTAGGCCTTCTTACCTCAGTAGACACAGAAGGACACTTTCTAAGTCTTGCAGCTTATGCTTTGTGCAGTTCCTGCTTTAGAGCTTGCAGGGTTCTTCCTCCTTGCCCCATGTAGACTGGTAACAGGCTTTTGCAGTTGTGACTTTGTGTTAACCTCATGCACTAAGGTTTGCACTCTTTCAAGTACAGGGCACATCTGATTTTGGTTACTGACCATAAATTTGAGAGGCTGTGGTCTTCTGGCACGTGTCACCAGGGTTTTCACCCTACAGTTTGTGATTCAGATGTGGCTTCCTTTGAAGGGAATAATGTATGTGGCTGTTCCTTGCGTGTCACTACCCATTCTGAACAAAAAACCCCAATGCTCTGAACCTCTCAAAGAAACTAATTCCCTGTGTGACAGTTACACAGATTTAGGAGGGGAGCGGGCAGCTGTGAGGTTGTATTACAGTAAAATGGATCAGAAAATCACTGTCTACCTTCAGCTGAAAGTTAGGTTTTCTTCTGCATTCATGTCTGAATAAAGAGTTTAGTTTCTGAGTTTTGGCCTTTTGCCAAATAGCCAAAAGTCTTTAAAAAAGGAGAGGTTATTTTTGTCTTTCACTGTGGCATATGGAATCTCCTATTCTTTCCCTCACTGCCATTCTCTTGCTTGTTTGCTTCTATACTTACAAGTTTTCATATAAAGTTTTTGTTTGCAGGTAAGTACTGTTTTCCCATTGGCAGGGAGAGTGAAGCAGCATGTTCAAGTCAGCCATCAGCCTGACTTCCTTGCTAGGCCTCACTGCTACAGTGGTACAACTTGCAGCTCAATGAATAACATACGTCCTTTTTTTCTAGGGTGAAAACAAATCTGAATACTTCTTAGGATTAACACCTATAGGAGTTGTTGTCTACAAGAACAAAAAACAAGTTGGAAAATATTTCTGGTATGGATAATTTAAATTTGCAGTCTGTGCTAAGACAAGAAGAATGTTGTATGGAAAGGTATAATTGTGATGCGTGTTTGAAAGATTAATTGTATCACAACAAAAAGTATACTTGGTATTCCTAATCTTTGTCTGAATTGTATAGATTTTTAATTTTTTGATAACCCAGGTATTGAACGATACAGTTCATCTTTACCATAATCATGCTGAAGTGTTTCAATACTGCTAATTTCCTGTTGATATCTCCTGCATACCTGAAAAAAACCCAGATCTACCTGAGAGTTCCATTTTGACTTTGTATATAAATATGTATAACTTTATGTTTTATTATGCGTGAAATTAAAGACTTATTAAGTTATGTCTGTCTTTTTTTCCAATATTGCAGGCCTAGAATTACAAAAGTTCACTTCAAGGAAACACAGTTTGAACTTAGAGTCCTGGGAAAAGATGTAAGTTTTTATTTAAACCTGAAAGGAAAGAAAAAGAAGTAATCTCAGGCCTAGTGAAGTGGCAAATTTTGTGTGTCTATCAAAGTCTAATTTATTTTATTGAAGTCTACTGCCATCAAAGTGAAATTAATTTTATTGATAGCTACTGCAAGAAAATTAACTTATCCTCAAGTGAAGTATGTTCACGATGGTTCTTGAAATTTTATTGAAGAAAGAGAAGGAAGAAAGGTTTTCTGTCCTGTTTCGTAAACAAGGGCAGAGAACAGAACAGTACTGAAGTATGAATTTTGTAACAAACTTTTATGATATATGGTGCTCTGTAAATTAGACTACTTCTGCAATGGCTTGTTTATGGGGTTACACAGTGCTTTTAGACTAGGCTAAATCTTCAGGGAAACCTAATATCAACCATAATGTGGATGGTGGAAATCTCAGCAATCACCTATGAAGCATATGCAGCTGTGGGAGGAAGAGAGTGCTGAGAATGTAGGGAAAATGATGAAGTGTAATAAAACAAATAGTTGCAGCCAGTCTCTGACTTTCGCTATCTTGTTGAGTTACAGGTTTAGTTTCCTGAATTATTTTTTTAAAAATAGTTTGTAGATCTCTTTGGAATATCAGAACTGGAGGTTTATAGTTTTGAAGAAGTATTAGCCTCTTGGCAATATTCCTCTTTACTGATTACCCAAGTATCTTCATTCATCCACGTAGTGGTTAGTCTTGTCCGTGTTTTTTACCTGAAGGCATCTGGTGTGTTTCATACATTCTGGGAAATGTAAGTTTACCATTGACTGGTTGTCTTGGTTCTGTCGTGGACAGCATTTCTTGTGCCTCTGCAAATGTATTGGTCATTTTTGCTGTTGTTACTCGGAAGTGCTTGGGTTCTGTTTTGTGTGGTGATCTATGGGAAGTTTATTTCTGATGCTGTGTTTGTTCAGAGAGTTGTTTGAAGGCTGGGGGAAGATTGGGAAACTTTCCTCAATGTTTCATGTGAAGGGTGAATGCCTGTTCATGTATAAACAAGTCCGAGTTCGACTTGAACTGCATTGAGATGATGCTGTAGTTTCTGTTTGATGCCACATATGCATAGTTTTTGTTGGATCCATGTAGAATTGCAAAGGTTTACAATACTGAGCAGAAAACCTGGAAGCTTTGGAAAACATGCTCAGGTTGAGACTGTGAATGTTGATGGCTGGTGAACACTTTCTATTGTGATCTTAAAGCAAACACTTTGCCAACACTTAGTAATTGCAAGTCTTGACAGGTACTTTTAGGAAGTTGTTCAAGGGAACAGTAAGTACAAGGGTGTGTACCCTCATTAAAATCTCCTTTGCAACTAGCAGTCATTTGAAGTCTTTCTACAGTGCTTCATAACCTAACAAGATCAGGAAAGGCCAAAATGGCCCCGAAAAACCTTCCTTTCCCCTTTTTTAAAAAACATTCTGGTGCTGTTACTTTGAACAAAATTATGTATTGGAATAAGTAAACAGTAGCCTTAGTCTCTGGATTAAAGCTGTCATAACAATTTATGCTGTTCTGCACCCAGAGGAGGAAAACCTCATCAGTGTATTTATACAACTGTTCCAGTGCTCCTCAAAAATTTAATTCACAAATTTCTTTTACTCCTCTGTTTTTTTGAATAAATGCTATTGGCTTATCCTCCCATGTGGGACATGAGTCTGCTGTATGTGACAGAAGAACAAATCTGCCATTTTTACTTAATTTTGCTTCCCTTTACAGCCCAGGGATCTAATATGTGCCTTGTTTCAGATGTGGTACAACATACCTGGAACATGTCACATGTTTCCAGTTAGTGGGAGAGAAGGGCAGAAAAGATTCAGGAAGAGAAGGAATGATGGAGACTTTCCTGAGTCTTAGACAGTTTTGTGGCATATAGCAAAGGAGTTAAGAGCGGATTATTTCTGAGTGTGTTGAGTGCTTTGTGTGAATCATGTTTTCCATATTCTAGTGAAAACTCTGTGCAGGCTAGATTTTGGTTCTGTTTCTGCACTAGCTACCTTTATTTGCACTGACAGGGACCTTTTATGGCTACAGCTGCTCATCAAGAGGAAGGTGTTGGTGCTTCTGATACCAGTGAAGTGTTGCTTTCCTCCTGCACAGGGTAACTTTTGGTAACTAATTTTTTTCTTCCTTTCAATAAATTTTTCTGAGACTTTTCTTAAACCCACCTGCTGTGAATTCTGAGCTAGAGACATGTTAGGCTTTCTGTGAAACCTCCAGGTACCAGCATGAAGTTAGGAAGCCTTCCCCTGTGAGTACCACATACAGGGGTTCCCTGAACACAATAAACAATCACAAAGAGTTTTTGAAGATGAGAAAAGTATATTTTTACACCGTTTCCTTTAAGAAATCCAATAGATCTGCCAGATGTCTGTTGTGAGCAACCTTGCTGGAAATGCTCCAGCAATACAGGTGGCTGCTGAATGCCCCTTCCCCCCTTTGCCCTGATGCAGAAGAGTGGAGCCTCGTCACATGGGATGCTCTGCCTGGAAATGAGTAGCAGAAGTGGTGCACAGCATACCCCCTGTGCTTCCCCTGCGGGTTGCTTCCTCGGGTTCTCTCGACTAGGGACATGAAACAAAACAGAGGGAAACATGCTTTGGTAGATTGTGTAGGATGAGAATGTAAATGCAGTAATATACAGGAGGGAGAGATGTGAAGCTTTTTTTGCCTGTAGGTACCAAGTACTTTGGTGCTGTTCCTCACAACCAACCGCACACTGTTTTCTGCAGCAGTGCCTTTTACTTCGGTTGCACTGTGTCTGAACATGCAAGTGAGTGATTTCACTCCTTCCCAAAGTTTATGCAAAGCTTCTGTACTTGTTACTTTTCATGTTTCTCTTTGACCAGACCAGAATGTGTTGAATATGCAAAACGTTTGCTTTCATTATTTTTTTGTGGTTGTAAGTGAAGGGTCTTTTGGAAGTCTGAAATTCTTCTTTTGAAGGATTTTGAAATTTGGGTTGTTTCAAGTCAGAACAGTTGCCCAAACTGTGCAACTAAAATTGATTTACACATTTTCAAGACATGCCTTCCTTTGTAGTCTTGCTTAGTCAGATGAAGAGGCGCAGCTCAGCTGAATTCATAAGGTGAGGTTGATAAAAACTGTTTCAAGGAGCAATACCAACCGCTGACACATAGTACAGGAACTTAAAAGCAGTTCAGAAGCACATAATGCTCCTCATTCGGTTGGCCAAAACTTGTAATGTTCTAAATAGTCTCAGAAAATCATAGATATATGATTTAGTTTTTTAATCTGCTTTTTCAGGTGACAGAAGTCACTTTATCTGGGGAACTACAGGCCTGTCAGTCTCACCTCAGTCCCGGGGAAGATCATGGAGAGGGTCATCTTGGGAGCTGTCATGCAGCACATGTGTGATGGCCAGGGGATCAGGCCTAGTCAACATGGGTTGACAAAAGGTAGATCCTGTCAAACTAACCTGATCACCTTCAATGACAAGGTGACCCGCTTAATGGACAAGGGGAAGGCTGTGGATGTGGTCTGTCTGGACTTCAGTAAAGCCTTTGACATGGTTTCTTACAGAATTCTGACTGAGAAACTGGCTGCCACTGGTAGACCCTCAGCTGGGTTAAAAACTGGCTGGATGGCCGGGCCCAAAGGGTGGTGGTGAATGGAACCAAATCCAGCTGGAGGCCGGTCACAAGCGGCGTCCCCAGGGCTCAGTCCTGGGTCCAGTCTTGTTCAACATCTTTATCAATGACCTCGATGAAGGGGTTGAATGCTCCCTCAGTAAGTTTGCAGATGATGCTAAACTAGGAGGAAGTGTTGATCTGCCTGAGGGTGCGGAGGCTCTTCAGAGGGATCTGAACGGACTGGGATGATGGGCTGAGACCAGTGGGATGAAGTTTAACAAGGCCAAGTGTAGAGTGCTGCACATGGGACATAACAACCCCATGCAGCGCTACAGGCTTGGGGAAGACTGGCTGGAGAGCTGTCAGGCAGAGAAGGACCTGGGGGTGTTGGTTGACTGCAGGCTGAATATGAGCCAGCAGTGTGCCCGGGTGGCCAAGAAGGCCAATGGCATCTTGGCTTGTATCAAAAATAGTGTGGCCAGTAGGGCAAGGGAAGTGATTGTGCCTCTGTACTCTGTATTGGTGAGGCCACCCGTCGGGTACTGTGTGCAGTTCTGGGCTCCTCACCATTAGAAGGACATTGAGGTCCTTGAGCGAGTGCAGAGAAGGGCAACCAGGCTGGTGAAGGGGCTGGAGGGCAAATCCTATGAGGAGCAGCTGAGGGATCTGGGGCTGTTTAGCCTGGAGAAGAGGAGGCTGAGGGGAGACCTTATCACCACCTACAACTACCTGAAGGGAGGTTGTAGGGAGGTTGGCAATGGTCTCTTCAACCACATGACAGGAGATAGAACAAGGGGAAATGAAGCTGTGCCAGGACAGGTTTAGATTGGACATTAGAAAAATATTTTTCAAAGAAAGAGTTGTCGGGGCCTGGAACAGGCTGCCCAGGGAGGCGGTTGAGTCACCATCCCTGGATGTGTTCAAAAAAAGGTAGATGAGGTACTTAGGGATATGTTTTAGCATAGGATGGGAATGGTTGGACTTGATGATCTTTAAAGGTCTTTTCCAACCTTGTGATTCTGTGATTCTTGAAGTCTGAAAAAAATAACACTAATCATGTAGTTCAACTATACCCTTTCTTTCCCTGTCACAAGCTGTATTCCTTCTTGAGTTACAAGTTCTAGACATGAATTTCTAATTTCATTTATTCTTTTTGCAGTTTGTTCGGAAGATTCAGTGGGGTTTGGAGAGATGTTCCTCCTATTCTGAAGTCCGTTTTAGTTTAGATTTCAATTACAAAGTAGCATTTTAGTCTTTATTATGACTTAAGAATTACAGATAATTTGTATCATTTTTTTTCTTTTGCCTCACTTAAGCCAGAGTGGTAGTGGAGGGTGGAGGTGAGTGAGCACAGTGGTGTCATACATCCATCATAGACAGGGTGGGTTTTTTTTCTTTTGTTAACCACTTTGTGAGCCATCACAAAGGATTGTAGGCTTGATTCAAGGCTTGATAGCAGAATTTTCAGTAATGGACTTTTTTTGAAGGAGAACTGGGATTAAAATTCCTCAATGAATTTAAATTAATTGCCACTAAGGTGCTACTGCCAGGGTTGGGTTTGGTTTTTTTTTTTTGGTAAGTTCTTCTTTAGTCTTTTAAGAATTGGTATAATATGAGGCTGAGAGACGTTTGTTTCAATCTGGACATGCTTTATATAAACTGGCACTGTGTTATTAATTTAAATTCATGACTTGTATAGTGTTCTTAAAGACTGACCTTGTGTAACCAGTAATAATACACTGTCCGTTACAAGAGCTATGATTGGTATGCATTATGTAAATACATAAAGACAGAGTATTTCCTGCTGAAGTTAACAATTGATAGTGTCCAGGTATGTGCCTAGCCTGGCAGAGGTTGGGAAGAAGTAGCTTCAGAGCTAGTGTCGTTATTTGTTACATGTATATGTGCTTGTATTCACTGTACATGCAGTGCTCTGTAATGGGGCAAGATCCCTCCTTATGCTATATTAATATTCAGTGTGTCTGGACAAGAAGGGTGTCTGTGTGTTCTGGCAGGGTACTTTACTGTGGTTTGGGATTTTCTTCATTTTCAGAGCCTGGATTGCTGGGAACCAACATATGTCTTGTCATAAATTATAGCGGCCACAGCCTGCTCTGAGTCAATGGGCTTTCAAAATGTTTTTGATCTGTGGATGTATGTGGTGCTCTACAGAATGGGTGTGCTCCACAGATGGTGGCCTTCTTATCTTTGGAGTAATCCATGAACTTCATCCATAAGGGATCCTCTGTCCGCCAGAGGGAAGAACTAGCATTTTGTGTCCATGTCTTCTCTTCCAGGCAGACTCAAGCTTGCCATGCCAGGGCACCGAGCTAGATGGCCACAAAGCATCTCTGAGCTTGAAAGCTGTATAGTGGTGACACTGGCTTGGCAGAGCAAGCTGGAAGCTGTTTGCAAAGGGCAGTGTGGGCACTCCTGAACTAGCATGTCAGCTCTAGCAGTTCCAGAGGCATTTTGTGGTTAAGAAGAGCAGTGACTCCTGTGACTGGTCTCCTTTCAAAGCATTAGTAACATCCTTTCAGTCTTTCAGTTAAGTGTGTATGTGGGTATGGTGGGGCACTGTACTGATTACCAACCTTTTAGTGGAAATCTCAGAGGCCCTCTTAGACCAGACTTCTGGCTGATGTGAGAGGCCACATAAAACAGGTGAGGTCTGTGGTTACATGTTTCAGTGCCCAGACTATTTGTAAGCTCGTAGTATGTTGCAGAATGGCTTGAGAAGCAAGGCCATGAGCCTGTGGAGCAGTTGTTCAAGCAGTCGCCTGTGTAGCTTAGTAAGACTAGGCCCCACGCTGTCTTGGTGAGAAGGGCCAACAATCGGTCAGCATATTCTTGTGCATCAAGCAGCACGGCCACAAGATGTGGGAGCAGGAGGTGTGATAAGGATTCAGTGCTTCTGGAACTGTGAAAGAGACATGATTCCCAGGCTGCAAGATGGGTGGAGTATGTAAATGTAACCTTTAGTTAAGAGCCAATTAGAACACGACAAGTATAAGACGTGGTAGGAATAGTATAAAAGGAAGTGTGCGCTTGCAATAAAGTTGAAGCTTGCTTTATCAATCACATTGATTGGCTGCATTCTTCCCTCTGCGCCGCCGCAGTAGTACGGTCAAGTGTTAGTCATAGAGCTCAACAACTAGATACTGCTGCCAGGGGTATGCCTGTCACTGTGGCCGTGTGACCATGCCCCATCCCACCCCCGTGCAAGTCAGAGATGCGATCGTAAGTAACTGTACACAAATTAATGTTTTTCTGCTTGTTTGGTGAGCAGAAGAGGCTTCCTGATAGAGTAGAAAAGCACCAAAGCTGGTTCAAGGCTTGGAGAGATAGAGATGTTCACAGTGTGTAGATGATCAGGACCACTCTGAAAGCAGGGAGCCTCATCTATAGTACAGCGAGCACTCCGAAAGCAACAGGATGAGTAGTAGGGGTTAGCTTCTGAGACACACTGAATGAGTTTAGTAGTGTCCTTTCCTATAAACCGTTAGTAAAAGTACAAAAATAGGTCTTTCTTTCTTTTGGTTAGGATATATGAGGAAAAAAACCAAGAAAAAACTCTCCTCTCTCTCACAACCTGTAGGAAATTACAGTTGTTCAAGATGTTAAAAATGTTGCCTTTTATTGGTAACAAAAGTTCATGGTGTTAACAGGTCAGGTCATCCCTGCTTTACCTATAGAAATCAATTTAGTCCCTTAGCGGGGAGAGATTAAACCTGAAAGAAATTGCTGACTTCAGTACTGCTTAATTTCTGTATATGAACTTGTGAGGGTAATCACAGGAATCTAAGGAATTGATTATTTAAATGATTATTTTTAGGCAGTGAGAAACAAAAAATAAAACCTTTTAAAGTGCTCTTGAAAGCCTTAAAAAGTCTTTAAAGCTAAATGG
This sequence comes from Gallinula chloropus, assembly GCF_964237585.1. Classification (NCBI taxonomy): domain Eukaryota; kingdom Metazoa; phylum Chordata; class Aves; order Gruiformes; family Rallidae; genus Gallinula; species Gallinula chloropus. The sequence goes on from NC_140089.1 coordinate 26,039,858, forward strand.
ATGAATACCTGTATGCAGGTACATACCTAGCTAAGCTGTATTGGACTTAATTGCAGTAAGTTACTGAATCCTCTGCAGAAAAAGTGAAAATTGGCAAAAGTGGTAAAAGATTTATGCATTGTCTCCTCTGTGTTGGTGAAAGACCTTGGAGGTGAAAGTTCTAGGCTTGCTTTCTCTCTCTTTAGTAAAATTTAACTGCAATATATAACTTATTACAAGCATCCATTCTGAAGCAATATTTTTCAGACATGCGCTTTGCCTTCACATTCAGGTAAATAAACCTCAGTGTGCTACTGGAAAGCTTGTTGGTTCGATTTTCTGATTTTCAGGCAGTTACTTAATTTTCCAGATCTGGATTCTGTAACTTATCGATAAGTTGGATCTATAGGTCTCTGCTGTTTTATTCCTGAGTGTCTTTGCTGCAAAATGAGTAGGGATGTTTTGACACATAGTGATGAATAAGAGTCGCTAGCAGCTGAGATGAGCTTTCTTCCACCTCAGAGGATAGTGCCATCAAATTCTGCAGCCAGTCGTGTTTGCTGGTCAGGTATTTCAATCACATGGCAATACAGCTATACCATCCCTCTTTTAGTCAATTACTGATTTTCATGTGTTATGTGCTCTTTGTTCTATATATGGGGAAATTATTCAACTTTTATTAAAAAAGAAGGAAAAGTGAACAAGTAGAACCTTGTTCCTTATGGGAATCTTTCCCTATATTCCAGTGGCATTTGAACTGTGCTAACAATAAGATACGGTGGAAATACCTTACTTTAGTGTCTTTTTAAAGCCTGTTTAAAAAAACCCAACCAACCAACCCTGGCTTCTCTCTGCCCCTCCCTTCCCCCAATCCTATGAGGTTATGTAATTAAATAACTTTAAATTCAGCAGAGGATTCTTTGCCCAAAAGTAAAATTTAGGAGTAGACAAAGAAGGAGCAAGATCCTGCATATTTAAAAATGAGTCACTGAGTTCTTTCCTAACAGAAGTTAAATTGACTCATCATGTTGCATAAAGCTTGCATAAAGTTCGCAATACCACGGGCCCGAGCCGATACTCTTTAAAAGTGCCCAGGTGACTACAGTTGTGTGGGTTTGTGTGGAGTTGCTTTGGATGACAGTCAGCTCCAGAAATTGTGATGCATATTAAATGATAAAATATGAAGCTAGGTTTCTGTTATGTGTAAAATAAGCAAATGAAAAGAACACCTTGACATACCATTTTAATGCTTTAAGATAACATAAAAAAGCAGTATGATCTCTCAGTGTGTATACTCTTTTTTCTGGTTTCCAGAGGAGCAAGAGCACTAGAATTACTCTTGAAAATTCTAGTATAAATAGACTTTCCTCCTTGAGAATATTCAAGATTCTCCAGGAAGCATTTTTCCCAAGTTACTTAGAATATTTTTGTGCTTTATGAAAGCTTAAATTTTTATGTTTCTGGTTTAACTTTTTATAAATTAAACTTATCTTTTCTCCAAGTTAAGACCTTTGTGAATCCAGCAGAGAGATGAAGATCCATATTAAGCCTGAAACTGCATTTTAAGGAACTGTAGGAATATTTATGGGACTCATATACTACACAAACTCTAATGCTATGCATAACAATCTCAGATAAATTCTGGTTTTCAGCATTCTCAGTGGCCATATGTCTAACTGCACTGCTCATTCTTGCTGTGATGCCCTAGAGAGGAGAATGTGCTTTTGAGAGAAGGCTGAAGGATGATTTTCATTCCTTGAATATTCCATGGGACTGTTCGAGGCAGCCATTAAACTAAATGAAATAATCCATGGGAGAAAATAAGCTTGTGTGTTTGTTTCCAGTTTGGTTTGGTTTTTTAATGTGTTTTTTGTTGTTGTTGATGTTGTTTGGGTTTTGTTATTTTGGGTTGTGTTTGTTGGGGTGGATTTTTTTTTTTTGTAAGAGAATGAAATATCAATTATTCTAACCACACGTGCAGAGTTCTGTAATTTTTACCACTACTTGTTTCATGGTGGAGTTAAGGCTCCTTGAGCAGGTAATTTGTGATTTTGTGAGGCTGTCTCACAGCCACCAACAGAGAAATAGCTGTTTCTGTTAGAGGTGACGTTTTGCAATCTGGAAAATGTACTGGATTAGTATGAAGGTGCTTGCAGTTCATCATACCTCATTAAATGAACAGAAGGAGAAACTTGCCAGAAGTTGTATGTGTGGCACTGCAGAAGTATAGTTAAGGCAAGGGTGGCCATACCCTGACATCAGCTGCTGAAAGTGGTGTGAATCATACCCTCTTTGTAATTCACTTATCGGGGAAATGGTTTTAGGGCTCAGTTTTGCTGCAGATGTTATTTTGTACCTCACTGAGGATTCCCACTGAAGTCAGTGGGACTGCTCATTCTTTGTGCAAGTTACAGATAGAAAACTGGCCACTTGATTTTACTGAGTGACAGATACACCATGTATTTGCGGTGAACATATATGAATGTTTAGCTTGTTGGAAACAAGCAGTGTGACGTGTCTGTTGCTTCTTCTTGTCTGTTAAAAGTATCTTATTGTTTGTATATGCCTGGCTTCTCTTTCGTCTCTTCCTTCCATTTTCTGGTATCTGCTGTACTGACTGCTGATTTCCAGTGAATAAGGGTTTAGATTTGAATGGTTTTGTATTGTCTTCCTTAAGAGATTTTAAGGTGGCCTTTATGGCTTTTAGCTTTGACCTTTTTCCTAGCATTTTTAATTTTTCAGAAGGTAGGTATTCTAACAAAAAATCTTTCCTTCCCATCATCTTTGTTATTTCTAGTTTCACCTTGATTCTTCTCTACATGTATGTTTTGTTGCTTCGTATTATTTCATCCCAAATCTTGCTTGCTCGCTTGCTTGCTTGCTTACTTTTTTGTGTACTGTTAAACAGAGCCTCGGGAAAATATTTTTCCTTGACATCTGCGGTGCACTTTGGGAAAATACCATATTTTCCCCCCCTGCATCTAAGGAATTTATTATTTAAATGATTATTTTGAGGCAGTGAGAAACAAAAAATAAAACCTCTTTTAAATTTCTTATATCTTATCTTACGTGCATTGATATGAGAAGGACAGTTCTTGTGTTCAGTAAATGAAGGACGCCTTATTAGCAGACTGATTCAAAACAATATTGGTTTGTTTTGTTTTCAGTGCAATGAGACTTCATTCTTTTTTGAAGCACGAAACAAGGTCACATGCAAACATCTCTGGAAATGCTGCGTAGAACACCACACGTTTTTCAGGTGAGCGATGCAGAAGTTATGATTTGGTTATCAAAAGGAGGGAGAACATACTGAGTAAGAACCTTGTCATACCTACACAGTGGTGTAACACAGGCTTAATATCTGGAAACACATTTTCCCTCTTGATTATAGATACTTTTAAAAGCTGATGCCTTCCCTTTTCTTACAACAATGTGAAACAATAATTTTCAAATTGGGTAGTTTGATGATTTCTTTTGTCTTGGAATTCTTTTTGAAACAGTAGACTTTAACAGGAATATCCACAAAGGTATATGGCAGGATTTGAGCTGCCATGTACAGTTTCATATATTTAGTAATATTTTTTTTAGCAGCATTGGCTTGGGTGAGGTCCTTGGATTTTTGATGTACTATCTCCTACAATGTACAGAAATTTTGGGTTTTGATAGAAAAACTCATTGAATTTTTATGTTTTCATAAAATTGTGGAATACTATGTTGGAAGGGACCTCAAGGATCATGTGGTCCAACCCTTCTTAGCAAAAGCTTCTCTAGATGAAAGCACTTAGACAAGATGGCCCAGCACCCCATCCATCAGAATTTTAGAAATGTCCAATGTTGTCAAATCCAGCACTTCCCTGGGGAGATTATTCCAATGGCCAGTTGTTCTCATGAAAAATTTTCCTCTTGTGTCCATCCAATCGGAAACCCCCCAGGACTAACTTGCACCTGTTACCCCTTGTCTTTTCCACATGATTCCTTGTAAACAGGGAGTCTCCATCTTCTTTGTAGTTACCTTTTAAATACTGTAACATGGTGGGGAATTCTCCCCTCAGCCTTTTTTTTCTAGAGGCTCAATAAGATGAATTCTCTCAGCCTTTCCTCACATGGTGGGCTTCCCAGCCCTTTGACTATCCTGATGGCCCTCTTGTCCACCTCTCCAGCTTGTCCATAGTCGTCTTTGCATAGTGGGGCACAAAACAATGCAGTGTTGTTGCAGAATAGCTTGAGAAGCAAGGTCATGAGCCTACGGAGTGGCTGTTCAAGCAGTTACCTGTGTAGTCTGGTAAGATTAGGCCCCACTCCAGCTTGGTGAGAACAAAAGGATCAACAATCGGTCAGCATATTCTTGTGTATCATCTAGCAAGGCCACAAGATGTGGGAGCAGGAGGTGTGATAAGGATTCAGTGCTTCTGGGACTGAGAAGGAGACATGATTCCCAGGCTGCAAGATGGGTGGAGTATGTAAATGTAACCTTTAGTTAAGAGCCAGTTAAAATACTATAAGTATAAGACGTGGTAGGAATAGTATAAAAGGAAGTGTATGCTTGCTATAAAGTTGAAGTGCTTTATCAATCACATTGATTGGCAGCATTCTTCCCTCTCGTTGCGGCACAGTATTCCAGGAGTGGCCTGACAAATGCTGAGTAAAGCGGGGTAATGACTTTGCTCTCTCTGCGGAGATGCCCCTGTTCTCGGCTTTCTTTGCTGCTGCAGCACACTGTTCACCCATACTGAGCTGTTTGGCCACCAGGACCCCCACTGGTAGAGCTGCTCTCCAGCCATGTGGATCTCAGCCTGTGCTGCACTCCCAGACTTTTTCCCAGGTGTAAGGCCTTACACTTGTCCTTGTTAAGCTTGACCTTCCAAAGTGGCTACTTCTCCACTCAGTTTGCTAACATCTGCAAAGTGGATTAGGGTGCACTTGATCCCATCATCCAGATCACTTACGAAGACATTAAACAGCGCTGGGCCCAGTATTGATCTCTGAGGAACCCCACTTGTGACGGTTTTTCAAAGAGCCGCTTACCACCACCCTCTGCATGCAGCCTGTCAGCCAATGCCTCACCCACCACATAGACCACTTGTTTTGGTTTTGAGTAGATCAGAAGCTCGCAGTTAAGCCAAGGGTGTTTCTTGCAACCCCGACTTCCCTTAGCTTTAAAGAGGATGAACTTTTTTTTGTGCTTCCAGGAGACTGTTCTCTCCTGGCACTGCCACTTGGGACCCTGTCCCCCTAGTCCTACAGTTTTAACTCTACCTTTCACTTACTTAATGAAGTATATAAAAGATTGTACATCTCAAAACACTTTATTTTACTGTTGCAGAAACACTAACAGAAATGTGTAGAGGTGTCTAGCTAGGATCTGTGGGGTGCTTAGGCCTGGTTTTCGTGGTGGTGTACATGAGAAAGCTCAGAATCCCTCCTGCAGTCTCAGTGCTATGGCACAGTGTTTTTGCTTTCTCCTCTGAAATCTTAAGTGAATAGGTGCTGTTGCCAGCAGTTTACATCAAAGCTTGATACACAGATGAATGTAGTCCAAATAGGAGGGCATAAACATGTGGCTTTGTGGAGCTCTCAACCCTGTAAGGGTCTTCCTTGGAGGTAGGGATGAAGAGAAACTAGCAGTACGTTGGTTTTTTTGGAACCTAAAGTTTCTCTTTTCTTTTCTTGGGAAGGGCACTGTAATGTAAGTTATTGTCTATGTAACTTACTCTGTTATTTTATTTTTCAAACTACAGAGTGCCAGAGAATGAATCAAACTCTCTGTCAAGAAAATTCAGCAAGTTTGGATCCATAGGTTATAAACATCGGTACAGGTGAACTAATTTAATTGTTTAAACTTCAGTTAATTCCTTCTTCATTCCTTCTTTTCTCCTCTTTTCTTCCAATGAAAGAAAAACCCCACCCTGACTATGACTCAGAGCAGTTCTGCTGACAAGGCATGAATCAGGGACAGTTTAACAGACTCCTTTAGGGAGTGCGGCAGCTTTGGGATAAATCTGAGTTACGTCTCATTTCCAGATACCCAGAGTATCATAAGGCCTGCTGTAGCCCCTAGTGAAGGTGAGAGTAACTTTGACTATGCTTTCAGTCAGAATCTCCTTATAAGTCCTGAAATTATGTTCATGTCCTGAAGGGTTTTTCCTGATAACTGGGAAATAGCAAAACACGGAGTCATGTCGGCTGCTGCCTTTTTTCTGGGGATGAGCAAAGGGTTGGTGCAAAGAGCTGCATGAAGTCTGTAGCTGTGGTGCCCTTTTAAGCTGCAGGCCTGGCTATGGCAAGGGCTCTCGATTCGAATGGTTATGTCTAATACTGTAGCAGTACTGCTGGTGCAATGCTGTTGATTTAACAACAAAAATGGAGGCAGATATGAAGGGAAATGGGTGTATCTTTTTAACCATAATAGCTGGCAAAAATGGATGAGCATTCAAGGCTATAAGCCTTGAAAAGTGCAGTAAACTTCAGGCTAAGGATGTGTATGGATCGTGCACTCTCAATTTTAGCCTGAGTTACCAAATGTGGCAAAAAAGGTAGTTAATACTGTGGTACAGAGGAAGATGTAGTAGACAGAATGGGTTTAAGGTCCTCTAGATGCTGTTCCACAAACAAGTAGCAGAATATAGGAGGTAGTTAAAATTGTAAGGTATCAGAAAACCAGTATTTTTTATTGAGACTTTATTTTTTTAAATGAGAGGGTCTTTGTTTAGTGAGTGAGGCACTTGCTTTTGCAATTGGCAACCACTGTTTTAAATCCCATTCTGTCACATCAGCTGAGAAATTTTGAGTGAAATAATTTGTGGTCTGATTTTTAGAATTGCTTTGGTGTTGCATGTTCAGTGAACCTGAAAAGGAAGCTGTAAAGCCAGGCCCCTTTCTTTTTCTATATTCATTTTCCCTGCTAGTCAAGTGGGGATAAAAATATTTTGTCATCTTTTGTAGTTATTTTGAACTATATTTAGTGATTTTGCTGGATAAAAAGGCCCTATTTATTATACCTGCAAATTCTAGAGGTTTTATCCATGGCCTGCAAATATTGCAGGTTTGTTTAGGTTTATTTTTGGTTTGTCTCTCCTTCCTGTCTATATCTCCATCATCACTCAAGAAATACATGGATAGTAATGGGTGAGGCTAACAATCATTAGGCAGTTCTTTGTCACTGCTTCTTAGGAAGGCTTTGCTAAAAACAAGAAAACCATAACCCCTAATTTTGCTCACCATCATGTCAGCATTTGGGATTTCTTTTTTGTCCTTTAATTTTTTTACAGTTTTTAAGAAGATAAAAATTCCGCGTTGCTGACCACCCCTGTGAGGCTATTGGTGAAAATACAGTAATCCTAGTGGAGTCTATTTGCATAATTCAGAGAATCTATATATATAATGCCCTTGCTATAGCTCCTTGACACTTGCTGGTATGATACCTGTTTACTTCTAAGTCATTTAACTGCAGGTGTTTAAGCAACTTTGGGTTAATACCAGCAGTTAACTTCTCTCTTGTGTAGTAAGTTTCCAGAAACAAACATGAAGTTCTTGGGAGGAATACAAGGCCTAGTTTTTGTTCATAGAATCATGGAATGGTTTGGGTTGGAAGGGACCTGAAAGATCATCTGGTTTCAACCCCCCTGCCATGGGCAGGGACACCCTCACTAGAGGAGGTTGTCCAAGGCCCCATCCAGCCTCACCTTAAACACCCGCAGGAATGAGGCATCCACAGCTTCACTGGGCAACCTGTGCCAGTGCCTCACCATCCTCATAGTAAAGAATTTCTTACTGTTATGACTTTATTCTGCTTAGTCACATGGAGAGGGACATTAAAATGAGCATAAAAGAATTTATTAAATTTAATGATGTATTTAAATTGTGTGACGAAGAAGAGCTTTACTGTAAACGGCAATCTCAATTTACTATCATTTGGGCCTGTGCTTGTGGAAGTACTTTATTACTGTTTGCCATGCATTGGATTTTCTGTCCCTTTTGGGTTGTCATTCCACATGGCAGAGAAGTAGCCTCTTACTGATTGGAACTGAACAATGTTAAATACATGTTCTCCTGAGATAAAAAACTACAGAAGGAATTGAAGAAGTGATCCAATTTTTTAAGCAACTCTTACGCTAGAGTATTTGAGGTTACAAAAGGTTACACTATCTTAGCATTTTCCTAATAAGCCAGCATTTTGTTTCAGTTGCTTAGCTCCTCCTGAAAATAGCCAGTATAGAAGAGATTGGCACACTTGATTGATGATTTAGTGAATAGCTGATTTAAAACAAAAGTCAGGGTAGTGCTATTCTGCTGGAGAAGTGGGCCTGGGATGAGAAGTGAATAGGTGACAAAATCCATGTTTTGTTTGTTTTTTTCCATCTGAAGATCCTCTGTTTCTTTGATCACATTTCCAAATGTTTTCCCATTACTTTGTTGCATTTTGAAGTGGCAGGACATCTTTGCAAATGACCAGAGACCCTTCTGTGCAGCTCCCACGGCCTGACCAGTGCATTGAAAGAAGTCGCAGCAAGACTTACCCCAAAAGGACACAACAGACTGGTAAGTCCTTCTTTGCTGGGCTGGTGGAGAGATAGATGTCTTCTTTGGTCTGTGGCTCAATGCATTTTCAAGAGGTGACTCAGAACTGCTGCAGTGTCATCAAGGGTCTCTCAGAATGGATTCTCTTTTGCCTTAGGTCAGTATTTATGGGTAACCTTAACTGGATCTGACAACCCCAGTTTTGTGGGTAAAAGTACAAGAGATGGTGTGGATCAAACATGATCAAACCCCATGTTTGATCACATGTAGGTCTAATGTAAAGTGTGAAAGGGAAGTTTAAAAATGGCCAGTGAGAATGTGGGATTTTTTCCAGGAGTTCTGGCCATCACTAGAGTTTTATACCAATGAGTCTCTGTTGGGATCCCATCATTACAGCTGCTTGACCCAAGGTGTCTCTCTTGTACATCCTCTCCCCAGTTTAAGAGCATATTCCTTTATTTTGATAATAAATGGAACAGAAATTAGTGCAGGGCCCTCTGCAATTTTAACATGCTTCAGATGTTTGAGCTGGAAATCTATTCTGCATGCTGAAGATGTCAGGGGAAGCTGGAAGTTTTTACAGGTGTTAGAGGAAACGTACAAGATTAAGCAGGGATCACAGGACTCAGATTAATGAGCGTTTCTTGAAATGTAGTGATAGAAACAAAAAGCTTTCTTAATGTCAAGCTCCAGTTCCGCATGTGATTACACATGTATGCTTAGCTTCTTCTGTGACAGCACTTGCACAGATTTCAGTTGAATTCCTGCATGAAGTATGTACGTGTGTTAGAAGTTTGAGGAAAAAATCTTGTCTGGGCTTTAATATGTAAGTAAGATTTCTCTTTGCTATGGATTAGGATGGCATTATAAACTGTTAGGAGTCCTCATTTTTTAAAAGAGAGCAGGTATATACATTTGGAATATGTCAGGGCCTGGAACAGGCTGCCCAGGGAGGGGGTTGTGTCACCTTCCCTGGATGTGTTCAAAAAAAGGGTTGATGAGGTACTTAGGGATATGGTTTAGCTTAGGATGGGAATGGTTGGACTTGATGAACTTCTAAGGTCTTTTCCAACCTTGTGATTCTGTGTGAAACCTCCTGTGTTTATTCTGGATGCTGTCCTCTGACTCTGAAACAGCTGGTGTGTTCTGCCTTTTAGCTGCAGTGGGTCTTGAAGTGGAGTGCAATTAAAAGTATTGCCCTTGGAAAACACAGTTAACAACAGATTTTTAAAAATTCGATTTTATTTACGTAAGTGTAAGAAGAGAAGGGTGGCTTTGCTTTCGGATTGCAGTGCCTTTCTTTTGTGTCCACAGTTGCCAGCACGTGCCTGAGGACAGGAAGCTGTTCATGCATGAACCTGGTGACTTAGACTTTTGTTCAGCCGGACTCTCCCATTCATGGGGTGGTGGTTTAAGATGAGCAGCATTTCCCAACTAATTAGTCCCCAGTTCAGTTGTGCAGAAAATTGTGTGGCTGTTCAGAGGAACATTTGCCAGTGGAAGCTCAGCCCTTCTGTGAAAGCAGCGTTTGCCTCGTGCAGCAGTGAGTCTGTGTCACTGCAAGGGTGTGCGTGTTGTGCTTTTAGGGTCCTTTTTAGGTTTCTTTGCATGAAATTGTGAGGACATCTGAAACCTTCCTGTGGCCTGCTCTGCTGATGTAACATCATGCAGAATTCTCTGGGCAATGCGTTTTTTTGTTTTGGTAGATTTAAATATTTTGTTTTACTTTAAAATAAAAAAGATGCTTTTCACTATCTTACTTGTATATATTTGTGTTATCTCTGTCACCCATCTGGGTGGTTTTGCTTTTAATTCAACTTACTTGATGTGTTCCATGTACTGCAATCATTTTCCACTGGGGTAGGTGTATTGCCTCAAAGCATTTTAAAATTAAATTAATTTCTTTTATTTCCCACTTAAAATACAGACTAAAGGGAGAGAGCTATGTCATTAAACTTCCATCTTTCCCTATAAATGAGCATATTTTTTGCACTTAACTCTTTTCATTTTGTATGTGGATATTCACAAGGATAAATGCCTAGTACGCTTTCTCCACTGAAATGGGCTTTCTGATGCAGAAAGCAGACTAACACTCTTTCTCCATGTGTCAGACACCATGTGACAGTCTGTTGCATGTCACTAGGATAAACCCACCCCTTTTCAGCTAAACTGAGTCTAGGATATAGCAAAGTCCATTTCACACCATAAATCAGGTCTGTTTGATATATTTTAAGCATCGTTTGTTTGAAAATACTAATCCAGTACAGATGGTGTAAACAGTTTTCTGAGTTACTTAAGACTTTCCCTGACTGAAATGTTTGGGAGAATAGTATGACATTTCTTCTTAAAATAAATATTCCCTTTGCATAATGTTACTATGCCAGTGGTTATCATTGATATAGTCCTTTTTTCTTTATTTTGTGTTTCTAGTATGATGTAATAAGATTAAGTATGTCTCGTTCAGTATTTCAACAGGGTATTTTAGATTCATGCATTGCATATTTATTAAGGTGTTTTCTGCCAAATGCCACTTAAATTAGGATTCAGATGGCTTGTAGTTCGGCTTTCTGGAATGAAAAGCAGAGTTCCATTTGTTCTCCAAAATCCAACAACAACTTACAACTAGTTCTTGTGCAGTGACTTCCTTCAGCCTTCTCGGACTTCAGCATCTTTCCTCACCTGCTTCTTCACTTTTTTTTCCTTTTTTTGAGATTGCAGAGTTAAGGTCATGAAAAGCTTCTTTTCAGCAACCAGTTCAATTAGCCATTCTGGTTTTGTTTTGTTTGTGCCAGTTATGGGACCAGCCACAGCAGTGGTTTTGAGGGCAATTAGACGAACCAGTAGCTACAACCGGTGGTGCTGGCATGTGCAATCTGCCTTTGCCTCCATGGTAGAGGTGTGCGTGAAGTGCTAAAACCTCTAACCTCTGGCATCTCATTAAAATGTTTTCCCTTTTTCCTTCCTTTTGTACACATGTTCTGGTCTTATAAACAGTTCCCTAGTATGTGTTTTTTATACTTTGTTTCTGTTACCTGAAGGTGGAGGTTAGGTATCTTTTGCAGAGCTGGGCAATTAATGATGTTTCTTTATCTCATTGGTCCATTAAAGTATGCAAAAGTCAGTAAGACTGCTGCCACTTGGTGAGCTCTGGGTGAAGCTCCCATCATTCTCTCTAGGTGCAGAGGCAATGATAGGAAGTCTTTAATTTTATGTTTTCAGTAAAAATATTTATGCTTTAAGAGGAGAATTGGGGGAGATGATACTGTGAATGGAGAGAAACTAGCTTTCCTGTATAAGAGCCACTGCCACTGACTGGTTCCTCTGACAGCACAGACAGTGGAGGCAGTTTGGCTTTAGCATGGCAATTTGTTTTCCTAGAGTCCAGGTTTCAGTGGTTTAAAATGCAGTAACCTCCATTTTGTCACTCAAAAATTTCCTATCTCAGTTGTTCCAGGGTTTGTGGAAAAGTCAGACCAGGAAACCTCAATGGCTATGCAATCAGTGGTTTTATATTAGGGCTTTTTTTTTATATATATGTTTAGTTTGGTGTCCAAGTTGGTATTCAACTGGAGAAGGTTGGGTTGTTTTTTTTGTTTCATTCTGTAAAGCCTTTACATGTGAGATATGTGTAGATTGTTTTGTTTGCTTTTTCTCCCAGTTTCATTTCATTGAGAGAGAATTACAGTTGCATTTTGTTCTGTTTGCAGATCATAACCTCAGACATGGAACAGGATCTCTTATTATTCTGTCTCACCCTCTTAGGGCAAGACTGCTAATGTTGAGCTTTCCCAGCAGTGTGCAGGGTGAAAGCATTCATTATTCCTTTGGCTGAATGTGGCAGGCAAGAAGATCCTTGGGAATGTCCTCTCTGGACAAACATCAGTGTGACCAGACCTGTTGCCACGAGTCTGAGCTTATTCAGGGCTGGAAAACACATTGATTAGGGTTCGTTTTTGTTGTGTGGCTGAGGACTTGATTTGCACACTGGGTAGTTGAATCAGCTAATGTAAAATAAGTGCTGCCATACTGATTTAGCAGACAGGTTGAGAGTCAGGAGTGGGTATTAAAATTACAGTACTTCCTGTATTGTAACTGTCCCTCAGCAATCACAGGCAGTCGGAGTCCCTGCCCTGACTAACTTGAGTATTACCACAGATGCCTATCATTACCCTGCTTTGCCAGCCTCAGTTGTGGTAACTCAAGCTGTTTGACTGGCACATTCAGTCACAAATGTTTTCCCAGAAAGTTGTGAGATTGGGATCGAAAGTTAAATTTTAGAAAATGAATTTTGGGATAATTTTATTTATTTGCATATTTACTTATTGTGAGCCTTAAACGTAAGAGTTTCTGTGGTTTAGTAAAAGGATGGATGCAACTACATTTTATTCATGCACATATCCTTGAGGCTACAGGTTTGGTAGCTAGTTTGGAAAATGAGCATTATCTCAGAGCAGGCTATACTAGTGTGGACATGGACAAGTCCATTTTTATAGGCTCTTGGTAGCACACAGTGCAAAACATGAGCTCTTACTGCATGTTTTCCTTTTGATCACACTATTTTCTGCTCTCATTAACAGATTTAAATGCAAACACCACTTGCAGATAATGTCAGTGAAATGCCTTTAGTTGATAAGAAACAGGCACAACAGGCTAATTAACTTGCCAGGCTCCTGAGGATTTGGACATCTTGAGTTTTTAAAAAGGCAGGAGTCTATTTAAAATGAATACAGAAATCAGCATCAAGATGACTCTAAAAGGGAACCAAAGTGTCTGCATTCACCTTATTGGAATCATTCAGTGCAGTGAATGTTGACAGTAATTTATCTGACAAAAGGCAAACAACCAGGAAAACCTGCTACAAGTGAGATATTCAAGATTTCTCGTTATCTAAGGTATTTTTGAGAGGGCTTTTACCTTGGCATGCAAGCAATAGTGGTGTAGATAAGTTGTTGCAACCTTAGTGTTTGGACAGTTTTTCTGGAATCTGTTCTTTTGTATTAGAAATACTGTATCACCCAGAGGAGCATGCTGGTAGAACAGTACTATAGTTACTAAAAGATACACAAGGTGCAATATACTTAACAGACAATTATTACAGTTCCTTTAAGTGTGGACAGAAAGCTCCTAATTAAACTAGGTATTTGTTTAAAAAAAAATACAGCAAGAGTTCTGTTTTGTTGGGGTTTTTTTTTTTTAAGTAAAGCAAAGATCTTTGCTGTGGGCTGTGGTGGAACCAAGCATGGCTAATACGAGCTCTTGTCTCAGTAGAAGCCTATTTTGTATTTCTGGGTGGATTTTGACTATGTGTGATAGTCACTGGTATGCTGTTTTTTCTTTGGCACATGGCAACTACAAAACATAAGCAACAAAGCATAAACAACAAAAAGTACCTTGAAGGAGCAAATACTGTACAAGACAGGACCCAGTCTGCTCCCTCCCCTGCTAGGTATTAGTCTGAAAAACGAAATGGGGAAAGGAGTAAACGCCATCGTTAGAAGTGGCAAGTCAAACATCCCAAGGGCTTGGCTGAGTTGCTTAAGCAAAAGGGACTAATGGCGCTTGAGAGCCTCTGCAGTGCATCTGCAGAAGATGAGCAGATTTAACCCTTAGGAGAGGCAGTTGATGGTCAGACAGGATGGCTGAGGATACCTCAAGTATTTGTGTTGAAGGCAGAGAGAATCCAGAGATGTTGTGTATCAAATGGGTGGTATGGAAGGATGAGGAAAATTGTGGAGAAATTCTTTCTCTGAGATTGTGGGGAAAGCTTATGATGCAGAATCTCACCACAGCTTAATCTAAAACACTACATTTTAGTTTCAGGCAAGCAAAAAGGCTTTCAGTTTGTACCGCTGTTTTAGCATCACTGTGATGCTGTTGCTTGTGCCCAGAGGACATAGTATTATTACCTTGTTAGCAGTCTTATAGGCTTCAGTCAATCTGTTTCATTATTTCTGTGAACATGCTCAGAATCCTGTCCACAGCTGATGGACATCATCAGTGATGTTGCTTTTTTACTTTAATTTACATTTATTTCTGGAGGTAGTAATAGTTTTGTAAGAAATAACTGAAATTCACAGTTAAATGCAAAGAGATCTGTGAATTGAAGAAAAATTACCAATTAATATTAATAGCACAGCACAGAAACCAGAATTATAGCACCAGTAGGAACAAACCTGTCACAATGATAAATATATTGCTACATACCAAGTTGAACAGAATGGTTCCTGTTCTTGTTCATGATACTGAGCTGTATATACTTTGATACTAACTATGTGTGAAATACCCAAATTCACCTGGCTCTCAGTCCTACTGATCATGAACATACAAATCTTTTTCTCTGAAGCCTTTTGTATGGGGGCTCAGAGGGAAAAGTGCATGTTGCTCCTGCTTCACCAGGTTGCCTTTCATGCTCAGGTGGGGTCTTAAGTGCCAGCAGTGCAAAAAGTGAAGGAACAAAATGGAAAGAGTATTGGGCACAAAATTGGAAACTCCGTAGATAATTTTCAAATATTGGCCAAAAGTTTCTGACTCACTGAAACTGTTCCTTCACTGTCTCCATCAGTTACTCTACTGAGAACAACAGCTTCAGACTCCTCTGTCTCACATGGAAGAGTAATGAATGCCTCCCATGTTAAACTTCCTTGTGATGTGGTATGACTAGAAATAAGGAGAAGACACCGAAGTGTGATCCTTACACACATTTAGCAGACAGAGCATGCACCAGATGTCCTGTGTGTGATTTTCTCTCTCATGCTGCACTGTGTTCAGTACATGATTATGCTGAATGCCAGCATATATGATACAAGATTGTTCTGTGTTCTTTTTTTAAGGTTCTAAGAACACGAGCCAGATTACATCGAATGGGGAAAATGAAGGAACTACCAAAATTATTGCACCTTCCCCTGTGAAAAGGTATGTAGACCAGTAATTCCCTTCCAGATTTTAAAAGCTTGTGTATTGCATTGGATAGAGGAACCCATTTAGTAAGCGTTAGTGCCAGTTTATCATGCTTGTAAGTTTAGGACTGTCTGATCTTTGGTTGACAAAGGTCACAGGTGTTGCCCAGGAATTAATTTTAACAAAACCTCATTTTGTGATGAACCTGGAACAGGGGGTTCCAGGTGACATAGTGTTCCTAAACCCCTGAATTGGTGCAGGTTAATGGGAAGGCAAACAGTTTTAAGTATGACAAAACCAGATAATGACCCAATGGCACTGGTCAGAATAGTCCTATGAAGTTCAGCCCTCAGGGAGCTAGTGCTCTGAAGTCCTATGAAGTTCTATGTGTCTTTCCCTGGGAGCTGTAGGCTGCCTGGCCTCAGGGTATGACTGGCATCAGATTATGGGTCTTCTGCCTCTGCACAGGGCAAGCTCTGCTTGGGATGTGTGGGCAGGGAAGAGCTGGGAATGGCCTCTCTTCTGGCAGTGCTGTTAATCCTGTCATCCAATACTTGTTACACTGGTAAATCCAGAATAAAATTCATAAGTGTTGTGCCTGACCCTTGTGAATAGTGAAGTGACAGGACTCCTCTGGACTCGTGTGGTCTGGTGTTGTGTTTAATAACCAGTGCTGAAGTACACATCTCTGGTTATTAGGCATATTTGAGAGAAGGGGTGAGGCTCAGCTTCTTTAAGGGATTTATATCCCCACCCCTAATTTCAGGTGGAATTTGGGTGCCTGAATTTAAAAAAAAAAAAAAAAAAAAGAGTGAACTGACAAAGCAATGAGTCAAAAACTCAGCACCTAACTTTTTTTTGCTTAGCTGCCTGAATGTTTGTCTCTGCATGCCCAGAAATCTGACAGGCTTTTTTGAGCTAAGCAACTCTCACCTTCTCTTTCCATTGAAGCTGTAGGCTTCACATACTGGGTATCTGGAATGATGTCTGAAGAAGGATCTGAAAGATTTACTGCAAATACTTGGTGGATAGTGTTTCCTGTTGCCTCATATTTAGGACAGTTGTCCCCAAAATAGAACCGAGTGTAATTGCTTCCTTAATTTGAAGGAAACTGAACCAAATGTTCTAGCTATTACAATACTGATCATGGGTTAAAAGACAGTTTCTGACTTTGCCACTTAGTCATGCTGAAGCTAGGCCACTGAACAGAAAACAATACAAAGTAATACAGAAATTGATTTGCTTTTCTGTGTTTCTGTGCATGTAGAGCACCTTTCAGGTCTGCTCGGCTTGGTGTGCCTTGACAGACAGCACATGTACATTGTGAAGTGTTTACAGTTTGATAGATTACTCTGTCCTGTGTAATTCTTTCATTAATTATTAGTCATGCTTACAGAGCATCTGTCAGCAGTTCTTAGAAGCTGAGTTTCCATAGTTTAACATATCATTCACTGTTGAGATACATGTTTGGCCACTTGAGCATGAGTGATATTAATTCAAGGTAAACCATAAAACTCCAGTAACAGCAATCTCACATGAAATTCAGATCCCAACCTTTTCAAACACTTTGAATTATCTCAGTCCCTTTTGCAGCTGCATTCCTGGAGATAATACTAGTATCTGAAGAGCTGGCATGGTGTAGCTCCCTAGCTGTACAGTGTGTCTGTTCTGAATGAATAATGACTTAGGAATCTAATGCAGTGAATTACCTCCTAGGGTCATTTATCTCTCTCTCTCTTTCAAGATTTGAGCACACTATTCAAATTTCTTTAAGTCCAAATTCAATCCAAGTATTGTTCAATAGTTTATTCTGTGCCAAACCAATTGCTTTTTGCAATACAGTACTGAAACATACTTACCTGAGTTACTTGGGCTGTAGTAAGCACATATTTTTGAGCCTGGGAATAGAGTGTATGCACATATGAGTCAATAATTAATGGGTGCAGCGTTAAGAAAATTATTTACTTGATAAAAGTGTAATTTAATTTCTTTTCCTGCTGACTTACTGTAGCTTTGCATTTTGTTCGCTATGTGCAAATTAAATGATTAACTCAGTGACCTGTAGTAACCAAAGGCTGAGGTTAAAAGTGGATTAGTGAGCTAAGTAGGCACAATTCCTTTATAAAGCTGGGTCTGTCACCTCCTACTCTGAGCAAAGAACTCTGTCTTATGTCTTACTCTCTGCAAACATCTGTAAAGCTCTTCTTTTTCTTTGCTGCTTAGATTGCACTTTGGAAAGATCTGTTGTATTAATGCTTTTAGTGGGTTGCTGGCAGTAATACTTCTTGAAGAACCTAGTGAGAATCAAAGTGGCTGTTTAGTTCTGTATCAGGTCAACTGCTTCTTCTTGTAGAAAGTGAGCTCTGGAGATGATGATGGTGCAGGAAAAGTGTGACTAGCCATTGGCAAGAACGTAGGTGCAAAAGCATGCCTCAGCTGGAAGCCATCTTCCAGCATTTGGGATGGCAGCGATCAGGCTACCTAGGAGCATTAATGGGTCAGAAGTGGTAAAACCTGACATTGTGAGAATGGTAGGAATAACGGAAGAATTGGAGCATCCTGCTGTTCTCACGCCATCTCACCCCCCCCCTCCCCAGCCCCCTGGACCTCTCCTTTTCCCCTACCCACCCAAGTCTCCTGTAGATAGGATAAGAGACTGGATACAAACACTGATGTATCTCTTGAGCCAGGTAACTATCTTGATGGCCCTGTTAGTTTACCTTGCAGCAGTCAGTGAAGGCTGCTCTTTCATGCTGTCAGTTCTATTGTAGCTACAAAAAGAAAACATAAGGTGTTACTGGGGAAGGAATGAGAAGAATATGCTACTCTATGAACCTGTGGTCTGTTATATTGTGAGTAGTTAGCAGTTCTGCCTTTGTAGCTCCTATCTTAAAGGAGGTAATGTAGACTTGGAAAAATGGGGAAGTATGATAGGGGTAATCAGAGCTATATAGTGACTCTTACACTGAGAGAGTTTAAACAATTTGTGAGATAGTTGTTAAAATATACTAAAAAAATTAATTATGAGGGTGGAGTTTGTGGTTAGAGAACCATCATTCATAGGGCCTTTTTCTTTCTATAAGCACAGAACTAGTGAGGAACACAGGATGGAAGTCTTGAACCAGGTGGAAGTTTTGAAACAAAACAAAATGAAATAATTGTTTGTGCCGTAGTTAAATACTGGAGCATGCTGCTAACCAGGCATTATTTATGCCAAAAATTCAAAAATATTCAAGAATTGTTTTAATAATTTTGTGGAAGAAGGTTCCATCAAGAGCTATGTAGAATAAGAAGCAGCTGAAGCCTTTGGTTTGATAATCTGTTAACTGCATAATGCGTAAGACTGCGAGACCATATTGTATATTTGCCCTATTGTTGGCCTTTTTGCCTAAGCATCTGTTCTTGTTTATTCTGAGACAAGATTGACCTTTTTTTCTGACTCAGTGCAGCCATAATTATGAGCTTGCAGAGCTGATTTTCAGGTCTTTTTTTTTGTCCCCTAATCTGCCTTTCTATGAGAGATTCTTCAACACAGCAGCTGTTTGCCCTTTTTTACATAGTAGGCAAGCAGCTCTATGCCAGGATGGGTCTCCGTAATGTCTGTGTGCCTTTAAGATTAATTTTTACGAGGTCAGGAGGAGACAATATACAATATGTACAGTATGCATTTAAATATATGTCTGTACTT